>NC_034176.2:23411173-24011173 GCF_002021735.2 Oncorhynchus kisutch | reverse complement strand
CCTTTGCTTTGGGAAAATAATGGACAGTCTGTTGACCGAAGCCTTTTTGGTGATTCAAGTTTAGAGGCAACAAGGTTTGCAGTCAGATGTCTCAAAGGTTTTTTAACTATTATGTTGTAGGCACTATAGGAAATGATTCAGTAGAGATTAAGACGTAATCGATGCACAACACTTATTATTGCTACAATATATCATTCCACTGAATGCTGCATGTTTGTTGTACAGGTCACCTCTAAGACCTCACTAAAAAGCAATAAAAGGTGAATGGAGGTCAAGTAAACAAAAACATATTTGATTTTTTATTTAACCTGGCAAGACCGTTAAGAACAAATTCTTATTTACAATAACGGCTTAACCTGGACGACGCTGGGCCAATTGTGCGCTGCCATATGGGACTCCCAATCTTGGCCGGTTGTGATACAGCCTGGAATCGAGCCAGGGTCTGTAGTGAGGCCTCTAGCACTGAGATGCAGTGCTTAGAACACTGGGCCACTCGGGAGCCACATAGCCTTTCTCCACCCAAGTGTATAGTGACCTGTATCACATATTTCCCATTTTGCAGCTATTATAGTTTAATTTAATGCTTAAAATGTGTATATAAGACTAATTTGTCAAATGTCATTTTGTAAAGAAACATTATTTTTGTTGTGTGTACACATCCATATTTGATGATCATAATCCACCATTTGCCATAAATCATGGTAGAAACTGAATCTATATTTTAGCTAGATAATTTTG
Organism: Oncorhynchus kisutch; assembly: GCF_002021735.2. Taxonomy (NCBI): domain Eukaryota; kingdom Metazoa; phylum Chordata; class Actinopteri; order Salmoniformes; family Salmonidae; genus Oncorhynchus; species Oncorhynchus kisutch. Next base: position 24,010,435 of record NC_034176.2, on the reverse strand, counting down.
ACACTAACTTTACAGTTTAAAAAGCAAACATATGCAATGCTTTCTTCCCTAGAAATATTCATGTTTTCTCAGCACAATGGTTTTAATTTAGTTTATTCAGAGAGGCCTTTGGTATTTTTATGTTTTTATTTATTTTTTATTTCACCTTTATTTAACCAGGTAGGCTAGTTAAGAACAAGTTCTCATTTACAACTGCGACCTGGCCAAGATAAAGCATAGCAGTGTGAACAGACAACAACACAGTTACACATGGAGTAAACAATAAACAAGTCAATAACACAGTAGAAAAAGAGTCTATATACATTGTGTGCAAAAGGCATGAGGTAGGCGAATAATTACAATTTAGCAGATTAACACTGGAGTGATAAATGATCAGATGGTCATGTGCAGGTAGAGATACTGGTGTGCAAAAGAGCAGAAAAGTAAATAAATTTTTAAAAGTATGGGGATGAGGTAGGTAAATTGGGTGGGCTATTTACCGATGGACTATGTACAGCTGCAGCGATCGGTTAGCTGCTCAGATAGCAGATGTTTAAAGTTGTCAACTATCAACAAATATGTATTTATCTCAAAGTTGTTTCATATTGTCATTTTTGTTTTTACAAATAAAATCACTTTGATCAACAACAGCTGACATTGCGTTTGCGTATTGGAAATGTGTTATTATTTTGTATAGTAGTGAATAGCTAAAAGCCTACTAATAAAGTAGCTTTGTGGTGTGAGTTTACTTTATAGCAGCAGAGGGAGCAGTAGAGCCGTAAAAGACCCCTACTTGTCTTCCACATTTGTGATTCTAAATGTTTTGAAGAAAAAAGTCTGCTAAAACGCCATGTAAAACAACACGTGTGACAATAGTTAAAAAAATATTTTTTAAACACAATTAAGGAAATATTTGACCTCTGTCAATTTTTTTTACCGTTCCTCTTTTCAGCGACGGTGTAACCTACTCAAGGTGAGGTCATCCAAGGTGACTACTTGCAGGCGGTTTTGTTATTCACAATTTTCTGTTTAGTGAGATAATTGGAGTGAATAGCAACACTTTTCAACGCAAGTTGCTACCTTTGTGCCCCGAAAAAACCCAATCGAAGGTCAGACAATTAGGTAAACTACCGGTGTCTCTGAGCAGCAGGCAATTTTGAAGTCCCCGAGGTCAATTAGCAATAATCATTTTAACCATTTGTATTGGTCTTTTTCTGTGAAAAATGAACAAATAAATGCAAGTCAAGATTTAGAAGTTACCAAAGAATTTGAATTACTTGTATGCCATTGTTTTATTTGGCACTGATTGCCCAACATTTTGAAAAATACTGAGTACACTATTGTTCATGATTTCACAACAGTTTGATAATGTCTGTTTGGTTGGTTGCATGCGGCCTTGCGAAACCTTGCGTACCAAGATTTGTTAATGGTCTCGTTTGTATTGCCTCTTGCTCTTGATTTGTGGTCTAACCTGCTAGAGGTATGTTTGTTAATAGTTTAGGAATCCGTGCACCCACCTCTCCACCAACTCACACACTCCCTCTCAGCAGTGGACACCTGCTCCTCTTTCAGTGTCATTTACATCTCAAAGGGGACATCAAGAAGACCCTTTCTGTGCTCTTCTCCACTCTCCAGCAAGGATCAGATTTATCTCCTCATCAACGGAAATATACGCTTTTAGAAATCCATCCGTCCTTTCTTGTCATCCGCTAATAGAAATGGGGAGAAGGAGCAGTAAAAGAGAGACTTGTGATCCTCTGTGTGATCTTTCGACCTAACAGACCCCTGTCACAGTGGCTGATTCATGTGATGTGGGTGACTTTCTCCCATCTCCCATGGCTCTATGTGTTCAGGAACAGGGGCTTGGCATAGTGCAAAGCAAAAGGCACCTGTGTTTCTGAGGTATCCGATTCCCATGTTTGATGGAGCATAACAGGTTGACTCAGGTTAAATGAAATGGCAGAGGTCAAACATATGTATGGAGACCTTGTAATAGGCCCAGCAGGTGAGCTTTTCAATGCAGGGTGAAGTAAAAATGTAATTCATCTCACCCAGGGAAAACATGAGTGGTTGTGTGAGGAGCCTCACTCAGCAAGGGGTTCAGTCAGGTCTGATCATTGAATCATCCCAGTGTTTTTCCATTTGGAGTTCTCATCTTCAACTGTCAAAAGGGAAGCTCTACACGTTGATGTCATTCCTTCCATATCAGGACGTAGTTACCTGTATCAGCCTCTGTACAACATTGGTATTACATTGGTTATACACCATATGTCTATGTTTACATACTGTATGTACAGTGGAAAGTTGTGCTTACACTGCACTTACTTCCAGACCCTTACTCTATCCAGACATTGCGTGTCTCAGGTGCCCTTGTAAATATTCCCCACACTCATGCATTCCCAACCATTCCAAACAGAGGCTGCCATTAAACAATGTTATTATTATGTCTGTTAATGTTTTCAGTCTTGGGTTTTGCCTGTACGGCACCATAAAGCCTCCTGAGTAGAGGCTCTTGAAAACATGTGGGACTGTAATTTTGGCACCTATTCTATATTTCCATGTTATTATAATCCTCTTATATGAGGTCTGAGTATATACTTAATTCTAAGGTGGTAAATGTAACTTATGATAACAAGCAAGAATGCCCAAGGGTATGTTGAAAGTGAACTGAAATACTTAGAACGTCCTCATGGTCTTTACTCCAGTTACCCCCAGTTGACATACGGCCCGTGGCTATAGACAAGTAAACTAAAGCGATTAAATAGTCTGAGAACTAAACTCAGCCTGCCAATCAGTAGACTCTTATCTGATGAACAATAGAGGCTATGTGTGCCTTGTGAGATTCAGTAAAGTGCGGGTGAATGGTGCAAAAATAAGTGAAGCGTACTAAATGTCTGCGCTAATCACCCGCTTGGTGCTAAGCCCACAGGACACTGAGCAGAAAGAGATGATGGGTGTGTGGGGGTAATGTAGGGGTAAGTGCTGTACACCTGTGTGCCCTTCATAGGCTGTCACAATCCAGAGCGTTGAGGCATTTCATTTAATCTTACACAGCCCCTCTACCCCGACCCCTCTAACCCACCTCATCCTCCAGCTCAGCAGTGCCAGAGGCATGCTCAATTAGGGCTGTGGAGTCTTGTCAAGCAAATGAACCATGAGCGACACCCATATTCTCACCCTGAAACTCATGAACTTTGGCTAAGTTAGGTTAGTGTCTTGCTTGATTGTCTCAGTAGCTTACTGAATTTTTAACTAATCAAATTCTAATTACCTGATTCTAGTCATGATTTTCCTCATGTGGTTCCTCCTGTAAAATGTATAATAATACAACAACAAAAAGATAATACTAATAGTATACTTAAAGGAAAATTCCACCCAAAAACTATCTTTTGGTATTTGTTTCATTAGTCCATTGTTGACATAGTCCCAAAATGTATTGCTTGTTAGCAATCAAGTTTTCAAGATATGTAACTTTCAAAATACAGAAATCATCCATGTATGATTTATTTGGGATCATATGATGCTGCGTTTCATAAAATCATCATGTATGATACATTTAGCATCAAATGACGCTAAATGCCTCATACGGGGATGAGTTCTGTAAAGTTACATATCTTGAAAACTTGATTGCTAACAAGCAATACATTTTGGGACTATGTCAACAATGGACTAATGAAACAAATACCAAAAGATAGTTTTTGGGTGGAATTTTCCTTTAAAGTAATGATGGGAAGATTCAGTAGAATTCACATTTCTCACACTACTCTCATCACCCCACCATCTTAAGAGCTTACCCAATGCAAAGGGTTTCTGAACTCTGCTTATTTGGTGGCACTGATTATAAGTAATTAAGAGGCCTGTGCAGGTAGAGAGTTAGCTGTTAAATGGATTTCTGCTGGCAGTGTTTGTTTACTTGTGTGTGTGCCTGGTGGTTCCTGGTCGGTGGGTGATGAGTAACAGAAACAGATGGTGGGCATCAGCAGCCTGTCCAGCCGGGAGCAGATTAGCCTCCCCTGACTAACCCAGCCCCATGCAGCCCATTCCCACTGGGCCCCAGAGGACTGCCTGCCTTGACTGCCTGTGTAACTCTACCCTCTGTGGCAGGACTCCAGTGTTGATGGAGGGGGACCACTGGCTTATCTAGTCCCCCCCCCCCATCTGTGGGACAAACGGACTCAGGGGCTCCCAGAGAGATAGCGTGGAGTAGGTGGGAGGAGGGAGACCTGCTTTGCATGTCTGTTTGAGCAACCTTTTCCAAGCAAACTAGATTGTTTTATGAAGGCATTATGTTTATTTTTCTTGATCGTTGTTGTGATGCTACTGTGTTTCTGTTTTTTCAATTCTGTGATATAACCTACAGTAAGTAAGTCGGTTGGTCGAATATCACTGGAGGCTTAAGAGAGGAGAACCGCTCATAGTAATGGCTGTAACGGAGGAAATGAAATGGCATCAAACATCAAATACGTATTTGATACCATTCCACTGATTTCGTTCCAATCATTACCACGGGCCCGTTCTCCCCAATTAAGGTGCCACCAACCACCTGCGGTGGAATTCCAGTTGAAGAGCCATTGTGGTTTCCTATTGGCTTGAAACCATGATATGACCTGACTCGACTGTGACTCCTGTTTGTGATGTGATTCATAACCAAGGTGATTTTGTTTTGCATGATGAGTCTGCTGTCCTGCTTGGTTTCCCCCTCCTGTGTGTACCACCACAATAGGAACTAGTCTGTAATCTCCTGTTCAGCGGCGTGAAAATGGCTGCCGCTCCACAAATTTCCATACAGTCATATCCAATGTGCACTGGACAGGAAGTGTGGTTCAAACAGGATTAGGTTAAAGGTCAGCCAGATGCATTATTGGGGCCGCCAGACAGGGGAAACAGAGTGGGCAGTGGGTTAGCGTTCAGGGGCATGTTTATTTTACAAACAGTGGGAGCAGATTGGTACGGACCCGAGCTCCGCCAACTATATGGGAAGGATGTCCTCTGTGTTGGAAGGCACTCAACAAACCATTGTGCTCTCTGAGCAGGTATGGGACCACATAGCCTCACACTAACACACTGACACTATTTTAGTCACTTCTAATTATCTGAGACATTAGGCTATGATATTGTTTCCACTCCCACTTCAAAGAAAGGATGCAGTACTGTATGAGAAACAGCCCCCCCCCCCAACACATAATTTTGGACGCATGCAGATCCTGTCCAGAGCGTAGTTTGTAGCAAAAACAGGAAGAGTATTGCAATCCCCACCACTGACCCCCCCAACCCCAGCACTAGCCCCAGCACCAGGCTAATGAATTATGCTTGAAGATGTTTTTTGTGTGGTTCATCTCCTGAAGATCACTTCTTGACATTTTTTGGTTTTCTGTGTGAGATGTGGTAGATCTTCCAGTAGCTTCTCTTTGATACCTCTTGACTTTCAACACACCGCTCCACCCTAGACTGGTGGATCCATCTCCTCTGGAATCAGACTTCATCCTTCACCTCTGATCTCTCTGGGCCCCAAACCCTAAGAAAACAATTTAAGCTTGAAGTTCATGTAGAAGTGTATTATATGTAATGCCTGTTCCATTTTGCATCAGAGGATTTCAACACATGTTACTAGGATGATTCATCAGCAGTGCATCAGTATTAACCCTCCTGCCAGGCAGTGTGATGCAACCCGTCTTGGCTGGGTGATGTAGTAGGATGTCTCAGACAGGGTAGGGTGATTCCAGCCAGCCAACCAGATGAGTCTGTTTAATTGTGCCAGGTCATAATAAATCTGCTGTGCAATAATGTTCTGAGATGAGTCCATGCTTAGATAATCATAATAATCATAATAATGATAATATCATCAGTTACACTGGGGCTCAGGTGTGGGTTCACAATGCTTGTGGAAGTCCTATTCATAATATAACTATGGTTTTAGATCTCTTGGAGGCTATGATGATGCCTTCTGCTTTGGCTATTGTGAAGGTTGCTGCTCACGCTGGGGGGAAAGATTTTGTGAATATGGGTAATGACATGGCAGATGAGGCTGCTAAATTGGCTGCCTCAAAATGTGTCATAGCCACTCCATGTTCTTCTGTGCTACTGTTGGGAAAGACACTGATGATTTGGCATCTAAACAGGCTTTGGATGTTGGTTCTTATTTGGTATGGCAACAGCGTGGTTGTAAACTTGACCCCGTTTCAAAAATTTGGAGAGCGACTGTCTTGCAGACCGTGTCTGCCAGCTTGTCTTATCGCCTCTGTTTGCCAAGTGGCCCATGGTATGGCCCATTTGTCAAGAGGGGATATGATAGAGGCAATTTCTTTGGATTGGTTTTGTCCAAATTTGACTCAGCATGTTTCTGTTTCGTTGTGCTACATGCAATTTAACACTGCCAAAGGAGCACCTCTGAAACCAGGTAATTTCCCTACGCCAAGAGGACCATTTGTCCATCTTGCCATGGATTTTATAGATTTTGCAGAAAGACAAGAAAGGAAAAGGTACTGCGGTGTTCATTTTGTCAAAACCCAAATCCAAACACTCTCAGCCCTAGCGACGAATATGTTATGACCAGGATGGGTAAATGGTTCACTGGGAAATTTGGAAATGTTATGGGCCAGATTTGAATGGGAATCTTATCATTTGTAGTTCCTGTGTTGATAGGCTTGTGCTGTGTTTAGATTGGTTGTTGTCTTGGTAAATGGTCTGTGAAGAAGACCATGCCTGGTTTAATGGTATTGGTAACCCAACACCAGTGCCATGGTTACTGTATACAGTTGAAGTCAGAAGTTTACATACACTTAGGTTGGAGTCATTAAAACTCCTTTTTCTACCACTCCACAAATTTATTGTTAACAAACTAGTTTTGGCAAGTCGGTTAGGACATCTACTTTGTGCATGACACAAGTAATTTTTCCAACAATTGTTTACAGACAGATTATTTCACTTATAATTCACTACATCACAATTCCAGTGGGTCAGATGTTTACATACACTAAGTTGACTGTGCCTTTAAACAGCTTGGAAAATTCCAGAAAATGATGTCATGGCTTTAGAAGCTTCTGATAGGCTAATTGACATCATTTGAGTCAATTTGAGGTGTACCTGTGGATATATTTCAAGGCCTACCTTCAAACTTAGTGCCTTTTTGCTTCCCATCATGGGAAAATCATATGAAATCAGCCAAGACCTCAGAAAAAATTGTAGACCTCCACAAGTCTGGTTCATTGTTGGGAGCAGTTTCCAAACACCTGAAGGTAACACGTTCATCTGTACAAACATTACTACGCAAGTAAAACACCATGGGACCGAGCAGCCGTCATACCGCTCCTAGAGATGAACTTACTTTGGTGCGAAAAGTGCAAATCAATCCCAGAACAACAGCAAAAGTCCTTGTGAAGATGCTGCAGGAAATATGCACAAAGAATCTATATCCACAGTAAAACGAGTCCTGTATCGACATAACCTGAAAGGCCGCTCAGCAAGGAAGAAGCCACTGCTCCAAAACCGCCATAAAAAAGCCAGACTACGGTTTGCAACTGTACATGGGGACGAAGATTGTACTTTTTGGAGAAATGTCCTCTGGAATGATGAAACAAAAATAGAACTGTTTGGCCATAATGACCATCGTTATGTATGGAGGAAAAAGGGGGAAGCTTGCAAGCTGAAGAACACTATCCCATCTGTGAAGCATGGGGGTGGCAGCATCATGTTGTGGGGGTGCTTTGCTGCAGGAGGGACTGGTGCACTTCACAATATAGATGGCATCATGAGGGTGGAAAATATGTGGATATATTGAAGCAACATCTCAAGACATCAGTCAGGAAGTTAAAGCTTGGTCACAAATGGGTCTTCCAAATGGACAATGACCCCAAGCATACTTCCAAAGTTGTGGCAAAATTGCTTAAGGACAACAAAGTCAAGGTATTGGAGGGGCAATCACAAAGCCCTGACCTCAATCCTATAGAAAATTTGTGGGCGGAACTGAAAAAGTGTGAGTAAGGAGGCCTACAAACCTGACTCAGTTACACCAGCTCTGTCAGGAGGAATGGGCCAAAATGCATCCAACTTATTGTGGGAAGCTTGTGAAAGGCTGAAATAAATCATTCTCTACTATTATTCTGACATTTCACATTCTTACAATAAAGTAGTGATCCTAACTGACCTAAACCAGGGAATTTTTTACTAGGATTAAGTTTCAGGAATTTTGAAAACCTGAGTATAAATGTATTTGGCTAAGGTGTATGTAAATTTCCGACTTCAACTGTATATGTGATAACCTTTGTATGCTTGCAATACGCAATGATGGAAAAGTACTGGGTAAATGGAGATGTACTGCTTTAGTTCTCAGGCTGAGAATTGTCTGCACCTGCTGATAGTCACACACGCTCAAGGCCGAGATAGCAGAGTGACAAACCACAGTCTAGACATGTTTTTCTCGTCTTTGAAACTTTGTATCTAATCCAATGCAACAATGTTAAAGTATGATTGACGGTAGGTTGTCTACACCAGCTAGTATAAGAAGCTTTATCTCCTGTTTCGCCACACAGATATTTATTATAGACTACTGAGGTATTCTGTATGTGAATCTCTGTCTGCAATTGCATTTTATTACTAAAGCGTTTTATACCAAGGTTCCTGTGTCTGTGTCATCTATCTGGAAGACTGATTGTTAAAGGAAACATAAATCACCCCATGCAAAGGACTACCCAACACACCATTACCAAATACTCTCTCCGACATCTTCAGTCACAGACAGTCAGAATTTGGATGCCTGGTGCCTGGACGTGGGGTAGTATTGTCTTAGGAGTGCTGGGAAAAGCACACCCTGGGAGAGGCTGCAGTGTAGCCTTCACGGTGAGGAGATGTGGAGTAATGGGGCTGGGTCTCCGGGGTAGTCTCTGGCTTCTCTTAAATCAGACAGCCGAGAGGCATGTACTAGAAAGGGGTTACAGTATACACACACACACACACACACACACACACACACACACACACACACACACACACACACACATATATATAGAAGATAGTGAGTACAACCACCCCCCACCTTCACTCATCCATAGACTACTCTGGACTCAGCACTCCGCCAGCATGCCGTTATGGGGACCAGATGGGAAACCTGAGCATTAGAGAGTACTCTCACTCTGCAGAACCGGACCCATAAAAATAACAGCGGTTTTGATGTTCAACAGTGTTGATGGGGCCCCCCTCTTAAAAAAATGTGGAGTACAGTAGTGGAGAGAAATGTTGCACACTGGAGCGGGCTGGAGTGAATACAAAGCCGGTTTGTTTCCCATGGAAAAAGATTGAGTTTAGTTTGAGAGTTATTTCCAGTAAGCCAAGAGGCTGTGAGAGCGGGTCATATATCATGTATCAGCTTTACAGTGGTGTTGTGTCTTTAGAGTAGCGTAGACAAAGGCCTTACGTCTCCACACTGGACTATGATTGAGGAGGACCAGGGCTGAGCACCGGGACTTGTTAACACTAGTGTTACGGAACACTGGAGGCTGAGTGAAAATGGCCCAGAGGTTTTAGACCAGCTCCAGGCCTCAGTAGGACTCTGTAATGTTGGTTTGTTTTGGATTAGCGTTGTTACAGAATGTGTTTTTTGATCAAAAATGTTCATGCCCTCACACAGATTTTGTTTTACTAAAGGGGGTGTTATACTAAGACTTCTCTGAATGGGTTCAGCTGCAGGGCATGTCCATACAGTAGATATAGAGATTCTGGGAACAATCTTCCATTCTCATCCATTACATTCTCAGAGACAGGTGTTTGTCTCAGGATGGAGGATCACCCCAAGGGATTTAGTGGTGGTTAGGTTACTGCATTACTACTTGTCTATCGATGGTTAGAGGAAGTACTGGGGTTAGGGTTGGGGAGCAAGTGTACATAACCATACTCCTAACTAAGTTAAGCATCATCATCTTCTTTTTTTCAGGGTTGACAGATAATTGCAGTAGATGTTTCATGGCAATTGTATGGTCCACAAGATCAAACGTGTAACTGTATTTGCTGTTGTATTGTGGGAAGAATAATAGCCAGCATATTCATGTAATTGAGTACATGAATGAATGTCCTCCCTTGAGGAGGGGATAATGACTAAACTCTGATTGGAGTCAATGAAGCCCTAGTGTTTCCTGAACACATCTGGACAGAGTTTAGGCTCGGGTAAGTGTTTGGTTCGGCTGCTGCATATTTGTGTATTACTTAGATAATCATTATTAATCTCATTGAGGCCCCTTTATCATTGTGATTGCCTGGAGGTGTGTTGTCATCTAGACTCGACCGCAGGCAGTGATGTCTTATCAGGCACAGCCATTAATAGTTGTATATTCATGAACACTGCAGATGAGAAAGTCTAATCACAGAAACAGGATCATAGACAAATGAGTCATCAGGAGCCTACACTGCATCATTCAATCGACCTGTTTTATTTGGCTTCTCCTTTTCCTGTGTTTTTTTTTAAGATGAAAAAGGTGTCAACATAATTGTTAAGCAATTTGAAGTTAAAATCAGATGTGGTTTTAGTGCATAACCGGTATGGCCCATTTCTAGCATGGTTTGCAGTATAGAGTACTGTATGGGGATGTTATATGAGGAGACTGGGCTATAGGGTGGGTCGGGGTGTGAGGGGCCAGGCGGCCCTGAGAAAGCACAGCAGTGCTATGGTGGCATGCAGGCCGCGCCGATGGAGGAGAGTAGTAAGGAAGGGAGAATGGCAGCGCTGCCAGCAATAACAGCAGGAAAGATAATAAAGGAGAAGGTGTTTCCTGTGAGCATTCCTTCAGGGGGACACTGACTCCCCCATGCATTATCATGGCCATATTGCAGCCGCGGCTAGCCTCAGAGACGGCCGCCATCTTGAACTGGCTTACTATAGACTGAGAAGAAAATCAAACAACCTTGGTTATCACAGAAAGGGATGGGTTTAAGTTGTGAGCTGCAGTCTGGACATCTATCAAATCTACACTTATTAAACATACAACACATAAACACAGACTCACCCAAGCTCTCCAGAGTTCTGTTGTGCGTACTATCCATGAACTCAGTCAGTTGAAACAATGGACTTGGCACACAATGCCTGGACTCACTGACTAAGACAGAGATGTTCTCCTGGCAGAGGTATTGTGTCAGCCATTGTGCTGATATTCCTCCCTTCTTAACACTGAGGATGGAGCAGACATATGGGATTCAGCTTCAGACTCTCCAGATGTCACAGGTGCACTCAATTTCATCACAAATTAGATTGTGAATCAGGTTGCATTTCTTTCTTTAAAATCCCAATCGAATGAAGACGTTGTGGCCAATGCTTTTCTCATTTAAACAACCCTCACCAATAACGCAGTGAACAATGACTTGTTTAGTAGTGCTGTATTCGCAAGCTGTTGGTTCCAGTTGAAAGAACCTCATACCAAAGGCTGAGCCCAGCTACCAGCTGACTGTTATTCACAGTCACCCAAGCACAGGCTCCATCAGAGAGAGCAAGGCCTGCAATTACGATAACAATGAGTCTCTCTACCTGGTGAACATATTGACTGACTGCTGGTGACTACAGGATTATTGATCAAAGCTGTTTGAGTGGATTGACAGGAAGAGGAAGGGGGAACAGGAGGCAGGGCATGGAGGGTTGGCTATGTGACCAGGTGACAGCTACCCCACAGCCCAGGCTTCTGGCCCACATGATAATAGTATTGTGTGGTCAGAATTTGACACCCAGGAGCACGGTGCCATTGCTGAGGGAGATTGTGAAGACACAGGACATGACGTCTTCTGGCATCAGGCACAGTTGCTCATTATATCCATATCAGAACAGGCCATGGGTGAACAGAGCCACTACAAAGCCTTGCTAGAACTGGAGACTGGCTGCCTGGCTGGCACAGCAAAGTTACTCTTTATCAAGAAAGGTTCATCCTCCTGAACACACCCAATGTTCAGAACTGGCTTAGTCGCAATCACAAATAACCTGGCTAAATTCCCTTCCCTCATTTCCCTCAGCCACTTGGCCGACACAGAGAAAGGCTCACACAGACTTAAATTCATTGGAAGAAACTGTATTTATGACTATATTTAGCTGTGGTGATATCGGATACTCAAAGGGGATTTACTAAATGATCTCTTAATGGCAATAAATCTCACTTTCATTTGAATCAACAGGAACTTTGACCAGTTTTGGTGAAAACTCATCACTTAGCATTAGCACCGTGCAGCAGTTATAGACCAGAGCAAAGCCGTGTAAAAACAGTAGCTTATTAAATAATGAATAATCCAGTGTTCGTTGTGGGGATTCAGAGGCGGCTGCTGCACATGTGTGTTTGTGCTGTGTGACCAGGCCTGGACACAGATGGTGTGGTGGAGTTAATCCAGCTGGGACTCAATCCACGGCCTCTCCTCTCTCCTATCCTCCCTTCTTCCTGCTATCGCTCTGATGTAATGGGAGAGGCTGTGATGGCTGCTCTGAAGGGATCTTCCTCAACTCCAAACAAAGTTGGAAAATGTTGTCGGTTTCGCAATCAAAGGAGTACCATAAAAACAGTTCAATGACTTGGATGGAGAGATTGCCGTATACTGTAGAGAGCTGAAAGGCTCAGAGTAAAGGAAGGGGAATGAGGCAGAGACACCAGGTCAGTGAGAAACTGGGAGGAGGAAGGAGACCGGATACAGGGAAACGTTATTATAGGGCCTCTTGTGTCTGTGAGAAACAGAATCTTAGCTGAGTGCTATGTCTAAAGTGTGGGGAACGGGGCCTCCTTCTCATTTTCCAGACCTTAGCACCAGATGGAACAGCAGAATGTACAAGTCAATCTGTATTGCCTGTATAATAATCAATAATCATTGATATTTAGTTTTGGTAATAAAAACCCAAGAGTCCTTTAAGCTAAGATAATATTCCCACATGTATGCTTGTGGTCGTCATTGTGTGAAAAAAATGTACAGTACCAGTCAAAAGTTAGAACACAGATACAGCTAAGGGTTTTTCTTTATTTTACTATTTTCTACATTGTAGAATAATAGCGAAGACTTCAAAACTATAACACATATGGAATCAAGTAGTAACTGATAAAGTGTTAAACAATATATTTGAGATTCTTCAAAGTAGCCACCCTTTGCCTTGATGACAGCTTTGCAAGAAAACGCTCACCCAGAGGCGGCGCTCCTAGTAGCCGGGGACTTTAATGCAGGGAAACTTAAATCCGTTTGACCAAATTTCTATCAGCATGATAAATGTGCAACCAGAGGAAAAAAATCTCTGGACCACCTTTACTCCATACACAAAAACACATACAAAACTCTCCAACACCCTCCATTTGGCAAATCTGATCAGAATTCTATCCTCCTGATTCCTGCAAAAATGACCAGTGACAAGATCAATAAAAAAGTGATTAGATGAAGCAGATGCTAAACTACAGGACTGTTTTGCTAGCACAGACTGGAATATGTTCCGGGATTTCACCGATGGCATTGAGGAGTACACCACATCAGTCATTGGCTTCATCAATGTCGTCCCCACAGTGACCATATGTACATACCCCAACCAGAAGCCATGGATTACAGGAAAACATCCGCACTGAGCTACAGGCTAGAGTTGCAGCTTTCAAGGTGCGGGACTTTAACCCGGAAGGTTATAAAAAATCCTTCTATGCCCTCCGACGAATAATCAAACAAGCTAAGCGTCAATACAGGCCTAAGATTGAATCATACTACACCCTCTCTGGCGCTCGTCAGATGTGGTAGGGCGTGCAAACCATAACAGAGAGCTGCCCAGTGACACGAGCCTACCAGACGAGCTAAACTACTTCTATGCTTGCTTCGAGGCAAATAACACTGAAAAATGCATGAGAGCATCAGCTGTTCTGGAAGACTGTGTGATCATGCTCTCCGCAGCCGATGTGAGTGAGACCTTTGAACAGGTCAACATTCACAGGGCCGCAGGGCCGGGACGTGTACTGAAAGCATGCGCTGACCAACTGGCAAGGGTCTTCACTGACATTTTCGACCTCTCCCTGTCTATAATACCAACATGTTTTAAGCAGACCACCATAGTGCCTGTGCCCAAGAACACTAAGGTAACCTGCCTAAATGACTACAGACCCGTAGCACTCACGTCTGTAGCCATGAAGTGCTTTGAAAGGCTGGTCATGGCACACATTAGCACCATTATCCCAGAAACCCTAGACCCACTCCAATTTGCATCCCGCCCCAACAGATCCACAGATGATGCAATCTCTATTGCACTCCACACTACCCTTTCCCACCTGGACAAAAGGAAAACCTATGTGAGAATGCTGTTCATTGACTAAAGCTCAGCGTTCAACACCATAGTGCCCTCAAAGCTCAAAGCCCTGGAACTAAACACCTCCCTCTGCAACTGGATCCTGGACTTCCTAATGGGCCACCCCCAGGTGGAAAAGGTAGGTAACAGCACATCCGCCACTCTGATCCTCAACACAGGGGCCCCTCAGGGGTGCGTGCTCAGTCCCCTCCTGTAGTCCCTGTTCACTCATGACTGCACGGCCAGGCACAACTCCAACACCATCATTAAGTTTGCCAATGACACAACAGTGAGCACCGACAACGACGAGACAGCCTTTAGGGAGGATGTCAGAGAACTGGCCGTGTGGTGACAAAGGAGATGATTGTGGACTACAGGAAAAAGAGGACTGAGCACGCCCCCATTCTCATCGACGGGGCTGCAGTGGAGCAGGTTGAGAGCTTCAAGTTCCTTGGTGTCCACATCACCAACAAACTAACATGGTCCAAAAACACCAAGACAGTCATGAAGAGGGCACAACAAAACCTATTCCCCTTCAGGCTGAAAATATTTGGCATGGGTCCTCAGATCCTCAACGGGTTCTACAGCTGCACCATTGAGAGCATCCTGGTTGATCACTGCCTGGTATGGCAACTGCTCAGCCTCCGACCGCAAGGCACTACAGAGGATGGTGCGTACGGCCCAGTACATCACTGGGGCCAAGCTTCCTGCCATCCTGGACCTCTATTCCAGGCAGTGTCAGGGCAAGGCACCTAAAAATTGTCAAAGACTCCAGCCACCTTAGACTGTTCTCTCTGCTTTCTGCTTCTCTGGGCAAGCGGTACTGGAGCCCCTAGTCTAGGTCCAAGAGGCTTCTAAACAGCTTCTACCCCCAAGCCATAAGACTCCTGAACACCTAATCAAATGGCTACTCAGACTATTAACATTGCCACCCCCCCTTTACACCGCTGCTACTCTCTGTTGTTAGTCACTTTAATAACTCTACCTACATGTACATATTACCTCAACTAACCAGTGCTCCCGCACATTGACTCTGTACCGGTACCCCCTTCATATAGTCCCGCCTTATCTCAGCTCACTGGTCACCATAGCAACAGCCATCATAATTTGCACATAAATTCCTTAAAAATCCTACAATGTGATTTTCTGGATTTTTTTCTCATTTTGTCTGTCATAGTTGAAGTTTACCTATGATGAAAATTACAGGCCTCTCTCATCTTTTTAAGTGGGAGAACTTGCACAATTGGTGGCTGACTAAATACTTTTTTGCCCCACTGTATACTTCACTGGTCATCCCCAAAGCCAACGCTTTCTTTGGCCGCCTTTCCTTCCAGTTCTCTGCTGCCAATGACTGGAACGAATTGCAAAAATCACTGAAGCTGGAGGCTTATATCTCCCTCTCTAACTTTAAGCATCAGCTGCCAGAGCAGTTTACCGATCACTGTACCTGTACACAGCTAATCTGTAAATAGCACACCCAACTACCTCATCCCCATATTGTTATTTATCTTCTTGCTCTTTTGCACACCAGTATCTCTACTTGCACATCATCATCTGCACATCTATCACTCCAGTGTTAATGATAAATTGTAATTATTTCGCCTCTATGGCCTATTTATTGCCTTACCTCCCTAATGTTCTACATTTGCACACACTGTACATATCATTTTTCTATTGTATTACTGACTGTACGTTTGCTTATGTGTAACTCTGTGTTGTTGTTTTTGTCGCACTGCTTTGCTTCATCTTGGTCAAGATGCAGTTGTAAATGAGAACTTGTTCTCAACCGGCCAACTTGGTTAAATAAAGGTGAAATAAATAAATACAAAACGTAATACTTTATTTCTTATTCTTATCTGTATTTTTTTAAACTGCATTGTTGGTTAGGGGCTCGTAAGTAAGCATTTCACTGTAAGGTCTACACCTGTTGTGTTTGGCGCATGTAGCTAATACAATTTGATTTGATTTGGTAAAAGACCAAGTCCCGTTTATGGCAAGAACAGCTCAAATAAGCAAAGAGAAATGACATTCCATCATTAACTTAATTTATAACATGAAGGTCAGTCAATCCGGAAAATATCAAGAGCTTTTAAGTTCATTCAAGTGCTGTCGCAAAAACCATCAAGCGCTATGATGAAACTGGCTCTCATGAAGACCGCCACAGGAAAGTAAGACCCAGAGTTACCTCTGCAGTCCAAATAAATGCTTCACAGAGTTCAAGAAACAGACACATATCAACATCAACTGTTCAGAGAAGCCTGCATGAATCAGGCCTTCATGGTCGATTTGCTGCAACAAAAAAACACTACTAAAGAACACTAATAAGAAGAAGAGACTTGCTTGGGCCAAGAAACACGAGCAATGGACATTAGACTGGTGGAAATCTGTCCTTTGGTCTGATGAGTCCAAAATTGATATTTTTGGTTCTAAACGCCATGTCTTTGTGAGACGCCGAGTAGGTGAACGGATGATCTCCGCATGTGTGGTTCCCACCGTGAAGCATGGAGGAGGAGTTGTGATGGTGTGGGCGTGCTGTCTGTGATTTATTTTGAATTCAAGGTACACTTAACCAGCATGGCTACCACAGCATTCTGTAGCGATACTGAGCATAGTGCGACTATCATTTGTTTTTCAACAGGACAATGACCCAAAACACACCTCCAGGCTGTGTAAGGGCTGTTTGACCAAGGAGATTGATGTAGTGCTGCAGCAGATGACCTGACCTCCACAATCCCCCAACTTCAACCCAATTGAGATGGTTTGGGATGAGTTGGACCGCAGAGTGAAGGAAAAGCTGCCAACAAGTGCTCAGCATATGTGGGAACTCCTTCAAGACTGTTGGAAAAGCATTCCTCGTGAAGCTGGTTGAGAGACTGACAAGAGTGTGCAAAGCTGTCATCAAGGCAAAGGTTGGAGAACCTAAAATATAAAATATATTTGGATTTGTTTAATACTTTTTTGGTTGCTACATGATTCCATATGTGTTATATCATAGTGTTGATGTCTTCAGTATTATTCTACAATGTAGAAAATAGTCCAAATAAAGAAAATCTCTTTGAATGAGTAGGTGTGTCTAAACTTTTGAATGTTCTGTACAAATCCTTTCAGACATTTCTTGTGTGTGTGTGAGGCTGTGTGCTGAGGATCTGTGAAGTAGTAGGGTAAAACCACAGGAGAGGTACAGGGGCCTCTCAGGAAGTCATTGGAACCAGGAGTCCACATGTTGTGATGACAGCCACAGCCAGCACGGCCGCTTACACACTGGATTGTGTACAGTATTGGCCTAATTAGTTCTCTGTTGGCTGCTTGAATGTACAGTTTTGTATTACAGCAGTCTTCAGCAATCCGCCACCCCTCCTCCAGCACCTCATGCTGTACATACTCACTCAGTCAGACACAAAATACACACACAGATAAGAATACGATACAGTAGTGGCTCAACTCTATGTTCAGTGACTAACCACCACTTCGTTGATAGTGTGGTTGATTCAAAGTGTGTCTGTGTGATCTTTTGGCAACATGTGAGTGTCTTCCCTGAGAAAATGGCAACACAGACAGTGAGGCAGCATCCCACAGGAAAGGGCCTTTGAAGTCTGCCTACTCTCTGTCTTCCCACACTGCCGACAGACACATCCCAAACACTACAGTTGGACTTGCATCCCCTCTGTCCACTCTGCTACTCACAAACATGTGCTGAGACTCGTGGAACAGTTACAGTGTGCTATTGAAGTTGCCATCAATGTCCTTGTGCCTTGCATGGTAAAGGAAAAGACCGGGAAAGTTTACAGGAGAAAATACTGATGCTGTGGTACACTCCCATCGACGTGCCTGCCTAAGCTGTGAACTGGATGTATGTATGCTCTCTATAGGCTTGTTTTTTACCTTACACCTTTTATGTTCTTTGCTGAAAATTTGTGATGCGTAACTTTTATTCAATTTCTGTGTTATTGCCTTTAACCTCACCACTCACCCTTCACCTGAATCAACGAATCCTCCCCACCCAGGACCGAGGCTCTGCCCCGGGCCTCACAGCTCTCTCTGGCCCCATCTCCCTCTTCTCTCCTCTCTTCCACTATTGTTCCTGTGTTCTCCCCTTATGAAAACAGGAAGGGTGTGTTTGCAAAACTCGAGCTCGGGTAGTTGGGCCCTGGCCTGCACTAGCTGACCTGACGATTGTATGTGTGTGTGTGTGTGTGTGTGTGTGTGTGTGTGTGTGTGTGTGTGTGTGTGTGTGTGTGTGTGTGTGTGTGTGTGTGTGTGTGTGTGTGTGTGTGTGTGTGTGTGTGTGTGTGTGTGTGTGTGTGTGTGTGTGTGTGTGTGTGTGTGTGTGTGTGTGTGTGTGTGCGAACATGGATGTGTGTTTTTCTTAATCTCCTTTGAGGTCCTGCAGACCTTGAACATGTTCCCCAAACGCCACATCCTCAGCCCTGCAGGTACACACGCCTGTAGCCTCACACTGAAGTCCACGTAGACTATGCTAAACAAGCCAGCTCATGTCTGAATGGGACGCACGGATGTACATATACTATTTTCTGTGTATTTTCCACATGCTTATACACATACATACTACATGTATTCAAATTTGTTTACGGTATGTATGCAAATGTTTGTGTCTCTTGCCCTACATGTCTCTCTCTCTCTCTCTCTCTCTCTCTCTCTCTCTCTCTCTCTCTCTCTCTCTCTCTCTCTCTCTCTCGCCCTCTCACTGTCTTGCTCCTTAGCCTCAGCAGGTGTTCATCCTGGGGCCTAGCAGAGGCTGCCGCTGTGAAGTGCAGGAATGTGTCGGACGAGGGGGACACCAGGCTGGTGGAGCTGGAGAGGGATTAGTGCCCAGCACCCACCAACCCCTCACAGCAGGAGCTGTCATGTCAACCCAGCCTCACTCTGATTGGGTATAGGCCAGGGGACAGTTTCAGGTCACAGCACCGGCAGCCTTGAACGCTGGTCACACCATTCTCTCTCACAATGTACAGGAGGCAACATACACATGCTCTAACAACCCACGGTGGAGCAACGAAAGAGGAAGGGGAGGTTGAGTCTCTATCGATTACCTTCTTCGGTAATCTCCACACAGCCATTTCAAAACTGAGTTCTTCCCAGTAGAATCTGGAAGTAACTTATATAATTTAACATATTCACTATGTATGTTTTGAAAGTGCATTCTCAGGATGATTCTGTTGTGATTCTGGGACAGTTCCCTTACTTCACAGTGGAAGCACCATTCATAGTTGTAGAGGGAGAGAGTTACGTAACATTTCCCTCTGGTCATATTACATGTAGTATCTGCACACATTAACTAGCTACAGTATGTACGAACAGTTTTCTGTAATGTAATGATCCATGTCTGTTATGGGGTTAAAATCCAAATGTATTGGTCACGTACACAGAGAAATGCTTCTGTTGCCGGCTCCTCAAGAGTACAATGTTATTTCTCTATTTCTCTTCTTAAGCAATATTATGTATCCTTCCCTTTCAGACCCACTCTATTGGACTCATTAGCTGTGGAATTTGACCGGATTCATAGACATTCCAGGTCCAACATGATTTCAGACGGAATGTCAGGCATTACAAAACTGACCCTGGAGAGATTTGTGGGGAGATGGAGGAGAAAGGTTAACTATGCATGATGGAGAAAGGGTAATGGTGCTGAAGGTTTTTACAAGTTAGATTCGTAGTGCACATCTAGTGCAACTAGGTGCTTCGGATTGTAAGAAAGGGCCTAATGTTATAGTAGCAGCAGAATGCTGTCTACAGGCAGCTACAGGGGCATGGGTGAGTGTTCATGTAGACTGGGGCAGCTGGCTCTAACTTCAGAGGGGCTCCCTAATGATGGGACCAGGCAGCCAGGCAGCAGCTGGGCTGCAGTGGGAGAGAGAGCCCTACCCTGGCTGCCATTGAGAACCCCACTATCTGACCCACAGAGGAGCCAACCTCTGATCCAAGCTCTAGCTACCAAACAATCATACCAGCATCAGGCTATAAACAATACTGTCTCCCGGTGCTAAGCTCCTCCAAAACAGCCCCACTTATATTGTCATGGAGTAATCCCCCTGTTGAAATGTACAGTATTAGCAGTGTTATAAATCTGTCTGAATATCTCTCCCTTCCCTCCCCTCCTGCTGTCTTTCCTCTGTCAGACCAGTAGAAACACACTCTGATGCCATGCTCTGCCCCTGTCACCCCACATCTCTTAAATAACTCTCCCTTCAAGTTGTTCACTTCCTCCGGTGCTTGGGGGTCATTCCCTGTCCCTGTCCAGGTGCTTCTGCCTAGCCTGTTTCCCGGATGGCATCCTGCCAGAGGGGAAACAGTATCCTGCCACACTGGTCATGGAAATGGGGGTTAGTGAGGTAGCACTGACACTGTATTCATCAAAAGACATCGAATGCAATGGGACACGATGTAATCTACATCACTGATGTGTGTCTAAAGAGCAAAAGGAGTATTTTGTGAAAACACTCTTGACGTGTTTCCCTGTTTATAGGTAGCTGAGGGCTGTAATGAGACATGACTGTGTTCTGACTTGTCTTAGTCGGGTTCCATTATTTGACCTCACTCCGAGAATACTATAAAAGTCAAAGGTCAGCTCTTGCTAATGGAATGCATTGCCTGTAGTGATAACAATGTAGATGACCTGTCGACCAGGGCATTATCTCAGCCTTAGGTTGAATAACATGTCAGGTGGAGAGGTGAGTGTGGTCAGCAGTACTCAGTCACAACTCTCTGAGGAATGTTCCATCCTTACATCCTCCTGCCCTGGAGGGGCCTTGAAGAAGTGATTGAGACAGGGGTCAGAGCTTGGCTTTGGGCCATAAACTGCATCCTCCTGCTATTCATCTGCTCATTAGTTGTGTTTTATCGTTAAATATAGTTATAGACCTTCTATTTAACCTTTGTGACAATGTGTTTTATATCCAAATATTGTCTACAAGCTACAAGACATTATTAAACCAAAGTGAGATATTTTATGCTATCTACAACAGCTGTAGCCCAGAACTGAGTGAGATGTACTTTCATTGAGTGAAGAAAATGATTTCTTTTTTATTTTATTTAACCTTTATTTAACTAGGCAAGTCAGTCAAGAGCAAATTCTTATTTACAGTGACGGCCTACCCCGGCCAAACCCGGACGACACTGGGCCAATTGTGAGCTGCCTTATGGGACTCCCAATCACGGCCGGATGTGATGCAGCCTGGATTCGAACCAGGTACTGCAGTGAAGCCTCTTGCAAATCAGGGGTCTGTACTGCACACTCAGTGACATATGTACTGTACTCTAGATAGATCTGTGTCTTTACTGAAAGCCGGTGATAATTGCTGATTTAATAAATTGAGCTTTTAGTTTGGACACCAAAGGCAGGAAAGGAGAGCAATGGGAATAGACATTTTATTTAGCCTTTCTGTAAAGCACAAGCATGACTTAGTTTTAGAGTAATTAGCAGTAATTTATCACCATTGGGATTATTGGCGCCCTCCCAAATAGCCAAGGCAAGAGGATGCTCACGTTCACATCCAAGGTCACACAACTCTCATACAAATATCCACAAACACAGGCGCTACACAATAGGCAGTAGGCTCAACACAGTCTTTCAGACTCAACACGCTACAGTGTGACCAACAGTTGACCAGTTGACCATTGGTGTGTGGAGTCCCCAGGTCTTGGTGTGGTTTCCTCTCACTGTGCTGGGAGGAGACATCACAACATCCTGTTTACACGCCTGGTTCAAGGTAACGAAAGTGGTGATGAGAAATGCCACAGTGCAGTAACGAGGGCTGTCAGGGTCTCTTTTGACCAGAGCCATCCTGTCATTGTGGGTCTTATACCGAGGGGTGGCATAATGACCGTATAGTGAGAGACCCACCTAATGTTATTGAAAGTAATCAGTCACAAAGGGGCTGAGTTGATGAGGGGCTGGGTGGTTTCTGCCCTGGGAGCTGGGATATTGGGTAATTTCCCTGGGACCTGGGGTCCAGATTTATGGCAGGGTCCTGTTTCACCAGGGACACCAGTACACTGTGTCTGACCCCTGGGTCAAGCTCTATTGTAATATAGAACCTACTTGGTTCCTGCACTGGGTGACCTGGTGTATAGTGTGTGTATGAGCGTGCGTATTCATGCCTGATTTATGCCCATGTTCCTTTGATAATATCAGTGCCCATAATTCTATTTGTAAAAGAGAGAGATAAGAATGGCTCCATAACCACTCAATGGGGATCTGTCAGGTTAACTCTGACCTCCAATCTGAACTCCAGTTGTGTGTGAAAGGTTGGTTTGAATTGGGAGGGGGCGCTGGGGCCACTATCCTGACCCCCCTCTGTTTCCCTCCTATTTCTCTCTCGCTTTCTCTCTTGCTCCCTCTCCTCTACTCTGAGGATGTCTGGCTGATAGGCTGTAATCAGCAGCAGACAGTCTAGGGGTGTGCGCTCATTCCCCTCCTGTACTCCCTGTTCAACCACGACTGCATGGCCGCGCACGACTCCAACACCATCATTAAGTTTGCCGACAACACGATGGTGTCAGGACAACAACCTCTCCCTCAACGTCAAGACAAAGGAGCTGATCGTGGACTACAGGAAATATAGGTCCGAGCCCCCATTCACATTGATGGGGCTGTGTTGGAGCAGGTTGAGAGCATCAAGTTCCTCAGTGTCCATATCACTAAGGACCTATCATAGTCCAAACACATCAACACAGTCATGACGAGGGCACGAAAGCACCTTTTCCCCCTCAGGAGGTTGAAAAGTTCTACAGCTGCACCATTGAGAGCATCTTGACTGGCTGCATCACCGCTTGGTATGGCAACTGCTTGGCATCCGACCGCAAGGCGCTACAGAGGGTAGTGCGGACTGGGGCCGAGCTCCCTGCCATTCAGGACCTCTATACCAGGAGGTGTCAAAGGAAGGCCCTAAAAATGATCTAAGACTCCAGCCAACCAAGTCATAGACGGTTCACTCTGCTACCGCACGGGAAGCGTTACCGACGCACCAACAGGACCCTGAACAGATTCTACCCTCAAGCCATTAGACTGCTAAATAGTTAGTTAAATAGTAATCCTGATAGTTACCTGGACTATCTGCATTGACCCTTTTTTGACTCATCACATATGCTGCTGCTACTGTTTACTATCTGTCACTATATTCCTAGTTATATATACATATAGTATCTATCTCAATTACCTCGTAGCCCTGCACATCAACTCAGTACCAGTACCCTGTGTATATAGCCAAGTTATCGTTGCTCTTTGTATATTTATTATTACTTGTATTATTACGTGTTTTACTTTTCTATTATTTATCTATTTTCTTTCTCTCTGCATTGTTGGGAAGGGCCCGTAAGTAAGCACTTCACTGTTAGTTTACACCTGTTGTTTACAAAGCATGTGATGAATACAATTTGATTTGATTTGATCTGCCACAGGAAACATCTCCCCATCACATCTACAGAAGCCAGCACTTCACCAGAGACCCCCAGACAGACACAGGGAAGAGAGGAAGAGGGAGCGATGGGGGCGGGAGGTACATTTTTGGGGGATTCTCCTCGATTCGAACAAAGAACCCAAAAGGCGTATCGTTCACAAACGAAACAAGAAATACACATTTTTACCAGATTACCTTTTTCAAACAATAAGATGGAAATTCAATTGGAATTTTGTATGCAGTAATACTAGTAATACTAATGGTCTGTTTTTCATTATCATTTTGATCAGAAATCTTCTTAGCTGCCCTTTTGGCAACTTGAATGAAAGCATATGTGTGTGTGTGTGTGTGTGGTGGGGATTGTGTAAGTAAAAAATAGTTTAGAACAATGTCAAATACTTTAGGGCGTTAACTTCTTTGGGACTGGGGGGCAGTATTGAGTAGCTTGGATGAATAAGGTGCCCAGAGTAAACCGCCTGCTACTCAGGCCCAGTTGCTAATATATGCATATTATTGGTAGATTTGGATAGAAAACACTCTTAAAGCTTCTAAAACTATTTGAATGATGTCTGTGAGTATAACAGAACTCATATGGCAGGTAAAACCTGAGAAAAAAATCAACCAGGAAGTGGGAAATCTGAGGTTTGTAGTTTTTCAACTCATGCCCCATCGAATACACAGTGTTTGTGGGGTCATATTGCACTTCACACGGGAGGGGATTGAGTCAGAGGTCTGGCAGAGTGCCATTAGCTGACCACGTGCGTTCACGTGATCGTAAGCTTGCGTTCCATTGCATTTCTACAGACAAAGGAATTCTCCGGTTGGAACATTATTGAAGATTTATGATAAAAACATCCTAAAGATTGATTCTATACTTTGTTTGACATGTTTCTACGAACTGTAATCTAACTTTTTGTCTGAACTTTCGCATGGACTTGCCTGCGTGTCGTGATTTTGGATTGTGTACTAAACGCGCGAACAAAAAGGAGGTATTTGGACATAAATGAGGGACTTTCTTGAACAAATCAAAATTTATTGTGGAACTGGGATTCCTGGGAGTGCATTCTGATGAAGATCATCAAAGGTAAGTTAATATTTATAATGCTATTTCTGACTTCTGTTGATTGCACAACATGGCGGATATCTGTTTGGCTGTTTTGTTGTCTGAGCGCTGTACTCAGATTATTGCATGCTGTGCTTATTTGGTAAAGCTTTTTTGAAATCTGACACAGCGGTTGCATTAAGGAGAAGTTTATCTAAAGTTATATGTACAACACTTGTATTTTCATCAACATTTATGATGAGTATATCTGTAAATTGATGTGGCTCTCTGCAAAATCACCGGATGTTTTGTAACTACTGAACGTAACGCGCCAATGTAAACTCAGGTTTTGTGATGTAAATATGAACTTTATCAAACAAAACATACATGTATTGTGCAACACGAAGTCCTATGAGTGTCATCTGATGAAGATCATCAACGGTTAGTGATTTATTTTATCTCTATTTCTGCTTTTTGTGACTCCTCTCTTTGGCTGGAACAATGGCTGTGTTTTTCTGTGACTAGGTGCTTACCTAACATAATCGTTTGGTGAGCTTTCGCCATAAAGCCTTTTTGAAATCAGGCTAGCTCTCCTGAGTGACAAATCCTCCTGAAACCCACCAGTGTGTTAGGAAGAGAGAGGTGTTGAGGTGTCTTTCACTCTGCTTATTAATAGAACAATATTTCTGACACACCAACCTGACTTTCTGGAATGCTGAGGACTGCTTGACTTTGGGCTGGTAAAAGCCAGCCCCTCAGTACCCCGGTAACAAGGATGATCCTAGAGTAAAACTTAGACGTCTACATGTCTCTGTCTCTTCTTCTCAAATCCTCTGACCTTGGGTAGCACTCACCCATCTCTCTGCCTCCGCACTGACCTGTGAGCTCTTTGTGGCACAGGTGAGTGCGGGAGCATTCTGTATTTGTATAATGGGGGGTAAGTAAATGTTTTTGGTCACAACAACAGAGGACATGGTAGAGCAATGTTTTGGAGAATCATTTTGTGTTTGATCCCTCGACTAGATGTCCTCCAGGAGTCTTACATTTATTTACCTCATCATCTGAGGCACAGCTAATGGGCTTTAATGCATTGTCAGAGAGAGCTCAGAGAGATTGTCAGGAAGAATCCTGTGTCCCCAGGCAGGAGGAATCCACCTCTGCCCCAAGGGAAGCTTCTTCATCATGACACCCACCAGTATTATTAGAAACTTCAGTCAAGCTGTTAGGGCCTTGCAAACAGAAGTGCCTGCTGATGTCCCATTCCCCATATGATGTATGGTTAGACCTCACTAGACGAACATGTAGGGCAAGGGCCATGCACCAGGGCACCCCTTGTTGATGAAGTGGCACCACCCTAAACAAATTCCCACAAAGGCAGGAAGGGCAGGGGCATTGAACCCCTACTCCCTAGAAAAAGGCATTCCCGTCCACTCAGCCCTGTGTACAGGGCATTGACTGTAAGGATACACAGGGAGGAGCACAATGATGGGCAATACAGGCTGTTTTTCCTGTTGAAGCATTCTTTGTGTGAGAGAAGAGGACCCTTCTCTGGAAACACAGGAAGGCTCACCAGGGGTCGGCAGAGGAATGTAAACACACACATAGACTCCCTCCACACCACAGAGTGTGCTGTGTGCAAATTTGACATATCCCATAGGTCTTCCCCCGGAATGGAAAACATAAACATCACGCTGATTTCACTTGTGTGGATAATGGACGGATGTTAACTTGCTGACCCGTAAAACTTCAATTAAACGCTGAGTCTCAAATAGACTTCAGCCAACCAAGTCATAGACGGTTCTCTCTGCTGCCGCACGGCAAGTGGTACCGTTGCACCAAGTCTGGACCCAACAGGTGTCACAGCCTACTAGGAGTGGTGGGTTGGAATCAGGCGCAGAGAGCAGGGTTCGGTAAATCGTAATTTATTCTCCGGCAAAAAAACGGTCACGCCAACATACAGGGCGCATAAAACAGACCAGCCCAAACACAGGACCAAACAGTCCGGAGAATATCAACATGAAACCACAACCAACAGAGTAACAAAAACCAATCCCGCACAAAACAAGGGCGGGTCAAACTACTTCATATAGGGAAGCTAATTAAACCAAAATACACACAGGTGAAACTAATAAGACAAAACCAACAGACAAACGAAAAAGGGATCGGTAGCGGCTAGTAGGACGGTGACGACGACCGCCGAGCACCGCCCGAACAGGCAGGGGAGCCAACTTCGGCGGAAGTCGTGACAACAGGACCCAGCTTCTATCTGGACCCAGCCATAAGGCTGCTAAATAGTTAGTTAAATAGTTAAGCTAATAGCTACCCAGACTAAAAAGGCCAAAAAGATCATCAAGGACAACAACCACCCGAGGCACTGCTTTTTCACCCCACTATCATCCAGAAGGCGAGGCCGTCAGGCTGTTAAATAACCATCACTAGCACATTGGAGTCTGCTGCCCTATATACATAGACTTGAAATCACTGGCCACTTTAATAATGGAACACTAGTCACTTTAATAATCTTTACATATTTTGCATTACTCATCTCAAATGTATATATTGTATTGTTTTCTATTCTAATGTATCTTATTCTATGCCGCTCTGACATTGCTCATCCAAATATTTATATATTCTTAATTCCATTCCTTTACTTTAGATTTGTGTGTATTGTTGTGAAATGTTCGATATTACTTGTTAGATATTACTGCACTGTTGGAGCTAGAAACACAAGCATTTCGCTACACCCGCAATAACATCTGCTAAACACGTGTATGTGACCAATAACATTTGATTTGATTTGATTTTGACTATCGGCATTAACCTTTTTGCACTAATTTTGTTTTACTCATCACATACGCTGCTGAAACTGTTTACTATCTGTCACTTTATTCCTAGTTATATGTCACCTAAAACACTCACACCGCCCTCAACCGCAAGGCTCTCCAGAGGGTAGTGCGGTCTGCACAACTCACCACTGGGGGCAAACTACCTGTCCTCTATGACACCTACAGCACCCGATGTCACAGGAAGGCCAAAAACATCATCAAGGACAACAACCACTGCCTGTTCACCCCGCTATCATCCAGAAGGCGAGGTCAGTACAGGTGCATCAAAGCTGGGACCGAAAGACCGAAAAACAGCTTCTATCTCAAAGCCATCGGACTGTTAAACAGCCATCACTAACATTAAGTGGCTGCTGCCAACATACAGACTCAAATCTCTGGCCACTTAAATAAATGGACTTAATAAAAGTATCAGTAGTCACTTTAAATAACGGCACATTAATAATGTTACATATCCTACATTACTTATCTCATATGTATTTACTGTATTCTATACCATCTACTGCATCTTGCCTATGCCACACGGCCATCGCTCATCCATATATTTATATGTACATATTCTTATTCATTCCTTTACACTTGTGTGTAAAAGGTCGTCGTTGTGAAATTGTTAGATTACTTGTTAGATATTACTGCACTGTCGGAACTAGAAGCACAAGCATTTCGCTACTCTGGCATTAACATCTGCTAACCATGTGTATGTGACCAATCAAATTTGACTTGATTTGATTTGACATATCTTCCTTAATTACCTCGCACCCCTGCGCATGGACTCGGTACTGGTACCCCGTGTATACAGCCAGGTTATCGTTACTCATTGTGTATCTATTAGAAGTGTTTTACTTTTCTGTTATTTCTCTATTTTCTTTCTCTCTGCAATGTTGGGAAGGACCCTAAGCATTTCACTGTTAGTCTACACCTGTTGTTTACGAAGCATGTGGGGAATAAAATTGTATTTCATTTGACCATGCATGACTGACCGTAGCTGCAAAACCAGCAAAATGCAAAGGGTTTGTTTCAAACTGTCTCTCTTCATGTACTGTAGTATCTAAAAGACAGGTCTTCTGTTGCCAAATCTGTACCCCTAGCCACTAGCTAAATCCACACAGATTTACCCATGACTTGACTTTGGAACATTGTTATTTTTGCTTTGCATCAGGGTTTTTTCCCATCCTGCCAAATGATGTTGGTTGTTCCGTTAGAAGTGAGCTCGGGATCAAAAGGAGGGATGGTGTGATGGGTGTATGGGCATGGGGGGGTGTTGCAGCTGTCTGGATCAAATGGATCAGAGTCAGCTGGGGTGGGGTGGTTTAGGCAGGGGGCTCATAGGGGACACCTATTCTTCTGTGCAATAGCCAGCCTGCACGGCACATATGCCAGTCCCAAGGCCACTCTGAAAGCCTGGCCCCCATGCAGCCTTCTCTGTGTAATAACATGGCCTGTTCTTCCATTAATGGTTTCCATGATGCGGCCGTCCTCTTCACTCCACTGAAATGTGTGTGAGTGATATACATATGTCCCCAGCAGACCCTCATTGTGAATGTGTGTACATGAGCACTTTGATTGAGTTTTGTTTTCAGACACCAAGACAATAGAAATGCCAAAACAGATGTAGAAACAGTTAGAGGGGTGTTGGGGATGTTTGCACTCCCTCTCTCCCCCTCGCCTTGTGATTGCACATCAACCTTGTAGAGTAAGTGTTAAAGTGCCTGTGATTGATTTGGTTGTTTAGCTCCTTGAAGCAGTAGTCTGTAAATGAAGGAGCCCTGAACTCGGACTGCAGAGAGTGGTGAGATCACAGACAGCCCCTGGACAACACTGTTCTTGGAACAATGGTTAACCCTAATTAGAAGTGTTATTTGTAACATAGGCAGCTTTTTGTGCAGACACTGGCCAGTGTCATTTAACCCAAAAGGCGATAATGCTTGATAGTGGGTTAGGTGTTTGAAGGTTTTAATGGTACCTGGTAAAAGTGGTGAACAGTTGAGAACAGCTGACATGGGTTAAGGAAGTGAGAGAAGCACTGTCATGGCGAATACACACACTCCCTACTGTTTGTTTACTCCCAGCTTGGGGAGGTGGGCTGAGCTGGTTTCAACACTGCCTGATTTATAGTTTGGAGCTGTCTATCAAGCAGCTGACAGATGGACACTGCACTGCAACCTCAGCAGCACAGCAGACACATCCCTTTCCAACTCCCTCCATTTCACTACCAACTGGAATGCTAAGGATAAGTAAATGGGGCATTCTTGTCTACACTTTTGACTACTTTAATACACATATAAGTGAATTTGTCCCAATACTTTTGGTCCCCTAAAAAGTGCTGTAATTTCTAAATGGAAAATACCCTCAAATTAAAGCTGACAGTCTGCACTTTATTGTCACAGTCATTGTATCATTTCAAATCGAAAGTGCTGGAGTACAGAACCAAAACGACAAAAATTTCACTAAACCAGTACTTTTGGAGGTGACTGGAGATACTAAATATGATGCCTTATTCCTTGCATGCTACAGGCCACAGTACAGGCCACAACCACAACACACTCCTCAGTTTAGACGTTTTATAAAAAGGGTTGTTTTGAGGTTTCTGTGGTTTTGACTGGCAGGGCTCCAGTTTAGGATTAGATTAAAATGCTTAAATTGGATGCAATAAAAGTAGACGTTAATGTTGCTTTCTCAGACCTGATCCATATAGGGTATTATAAATCACAAAATGTTCAGTTCAATTTTTTAAAAATAAGTCAATCTATCATTTGAGATGTATTTCTAAGAGTCGAAGGTGACATCTGATCATGAGACATCCCCTCCTGGTTTGTGTCAGTGCCAGTGAGGCCTAAAACTGGGCTTTCATTCCCTCCTGGTTTGTGTCAGTGCCAGTGAGGCCTGAAACTGGGCTTTCATTCCCTCCTGGTTTGTGCCAGTGCCAGTGAGGCCTGAAACTGGGCTTTCATTCCCTCCTGGTTTTTGTCAGTGCCAGTGAGGCCTGAAACTGGGCTTTCATTCCCTCCTGGTTTGTGTCAGTGCCAGTGAGGCCTGAAACTGGGCTTTCATTCCCTCCTGGTTTGTGTCAGTGCCAGTGAGGCCTGAAACTGGGCTTTCATTCCCTCCTGGTTTGTGTCAGTGCCAGTGAGGCCTGAAACTGGGCTTTCATTCCCTCCTGATTTGTGTCAGTGCCAGTGAGGCCTGAAACTGGGCTTTCATTCCCATCCTGATGGAAGGTATCATATGTCGGCCAGAGGTTCCCGGGCGGACGTTGGTTGTGGAAAGTCTGAGCACCTGGGTTTTGTGTGGGCCAGTGTTTGGGTTTCCACTATGCTTCTGCATGACAGGGATACCCTCTGAGTGTCTTTGAATTTTGGGGAAGAAAAAGAACAGAATGTGACACCCTCATGTATAAATGGGTAAATGGTATATCCTAGCCACCTCATACCATATGTCTGAGGTTGGCTAACGGTTTAGAATGGTAACCGTAATGCTAAACAGAGAAAGGCTAGCCTCGAAGCAGCTTATTTCCACCTAATTGAGCAAAAGGTGTTTTGTTTTGTCAAGAGTTTGGGCCAAATGGAGTCAGATTTCCATAGGTCTCCTGGGATGGATAGGCAGGGCAGGGCAGGGCAGTTTAAACCCTCTGGTGTCTATCAGGGCCAGTGGATCCCAGCAGTCTCCAGCTCCTAATCCCTGTGATTATCCACAGAGCTGGGCTTCCTGGGCCATTAAACAAGGGAGACTCTCATCCGCCAACCCCAACCCTCTCATCAGCCTTTTGTCCTTCTATTCCTCTCTTTTAAAAGAGGGGAGTCTCGCCCGTCTTCTCCCCTCCTTCGTCAACTTTATCTGTTGTCCCTCTATTTTTCTCCTCTCATGTTATTGTTTCACATGTTTTAACTGAGGTTTCATTCCCCTCTTCTCTCAATCGTACACCTTCTACTGCAAATGAATGTCTTTCAGACCTACATATTAAAACATTGTGAATGTTTGTGTTTACGCCACACATATAAAAGCTAATGCGTTTTAAATGTTAAATGACACATATTTATCAGGAGTAAAAATACAGCCAGACTGTCCTGTAATGTGCCTTTCTAGAGTTTATAATCTGTTCGAGATTAGACCCGCAACTAATCCAAATGGAATGAAATGAAATTCAAATAACAGGGCTTTTGCGCCATTATTTAAATGACATTTTCACTGCAGTGTACAGCCTAGAGTAGAATTGTACTCAATAGTACTCACTTGAAAACAATAATTCAAATATTCACCCAAAGAATGCACTACCCTCCGCCGTGCCCAATAAAAAAAAATCCCCAAACCCTCCCCAAAACAAAGATAAATACATTTAGAAACCCTACCCTATTTCAAACTGTCCCCAATGCCCTTTAAGTGTAAGAGCTGTTTGGGGTTTTGGTGGAATGCAGTTTTGGCCTGCCTGGTGACATCTCTGCCAATAACATCTAGTTTTCATTTTCCCCGACCCCACTCAGACAACTCCCAGACAGTCTTATCAAAATTCTTGCTTGAGAAATAGCTTTTTGCTCAGAAGCTATTTTTGTTCATTTTTGACCATTTTAATTGAAAACAATCACATTAAGGTACTTAATTTTTACCCAGAAATGATTTGATAGAGATAAAAATGTCTGCATTGGACCTTTAATCAATATCATTAATATCCAAGGACTTCAGCACCTTGCAATATATGTGTCTTTAAGTTGAGATGGTTCAGTATTCTTCCATGTGGAATATTATCTCATGATTAAAGCTTTGGCCTATTTCTACTACACTATGAAAACTGACCGGGGATGCAAGCTTTTATTTAAACACAATATTTATATTATCAACCAATCACGCGGCCTCTAAAACAAATAGCTAACCTTGAGCAACCATTAAACAAAAGTTTGACTGAAGCATCTTGTTTTTTTGTTGGACAAACTGTCCCGTTATAGCACATCCTGTTGGGGCTGCTGTTTTGTCCATTGACAGGGGGCATGGTGCAGAGAGGATGGGTGCGGGGGTGGTACAGGGTTCTGAGTAGGGAGAGGGGAAACACCTTGTGACCCCCTTGTTCCTCCCATGACATGACACAGCTACTGGAGGTATGGAAATAGGGACGGACATAGAGGAACACTGCCAAGACAAAAAACTACATCTATAGTATGTTTTGATGCAAAACTGTCTTCCCATATTAGGTTATGAACTTATCAGATCAAATCAAATCAAATGTTTTTGGTCACATACACATGGTTAGCAGATGTTAATGCAAGTGTAGCGAAATGCTTATGCTTCTAGTTTCTGCCAGTGCATTAATATCAAACAATCTAACAATTTCCCAACGACTACCTCATACACACAAATCTAAAGGGGTGAATGAGAACATGTACTGTACATATAAATATATGGATGAGTGATGGCCGAGCGGCGTAGACAAGGTGCAATAGACGGTATAAAATACAGTATATACAGTTGAAGTCGGAAGATTAGATACACCTTAGCCAAATACTTTAAAACTCAGTTTTAACACAATTCCTGACATTTAATCCAAGTAAAAATTCCCTGTCTTAGGCCAGTTAGGATCACCACTTCATTTTAAGAATGTGAAATGTCAGAATATTTGTAGAGAGAATTATTTTTTTCAGCCTTTATTTCTTTCATCACATTCCCAGTGGGTCAGAAGTTTACATACACTCAATTAGTACTTGCTAGAATTGCCTTTAAATTGTTTAACATGGGTCAAACGTTTTGGGTTGCCTTCTGGAAGCTTCCCACAATAAGTTGGATGAATTTTGGCCCATTCCTCCTGACAGAGCTGGTGTAACTGAGTCAGGTTTGTAGGCCTCCTTGCTCGTACATGCATTTTCAGTTCTGCCCACACATTTTCTCTAGGATTGAGGTCAGGGCTTTGTGATGGCCACTCCAATACCTTGACTTTGTTGTTCTTAAGCCATTTTGCCACAACTTTGGAAGTATGCTTGGGGTCATTGTCCATTGGGAAGACCCATTTGTGACCAAGCTTTAACTTCCTGACTGATGTCTTGAGATGTTGCTTCAATATATCCACGTAATTTTCCTGCCACATGATGCCATCTATTTTGTGAAGTGCACCAGTCCCTCCTGCAGCAAAGCACCCCCACAACATGATGCTGCCACCCTGTTCACTGTTGGGATGGTGTTCTTCAGCTTGCAAGCCTTCCCCTTTTTCCTCCAAACATAACGATGGTCATTATGGCCAAACAGTTCTATTTTTTTTTCATCAGACCAGAGGACATTTCTCCAAAAAGTACAATCTTTGTCCCCATGTGCAGTTGCAAACCGTAGTCTCCTAGAGATTAACAAACTTTGGTAAGAAAAGATACTTCTGGATATAGATACTTTTGTACCTGTTTCCTCCAGCATCTTCATGAGGTCCTTTGCTGTTGTTCTGGGATTGATATGCACTTTTCGCACCAAAGTACGTTGGTGCATCTCTAGGAGACAGAACGTGTCTCCTTACCTGAGTGGTATGACGGCTGCGTGGTCCCATGGTGTTTATACTTGTGTACTATTTTTTGTACAAATTAACATGGTACCTTCAAGTGTTTGGAAATTGCTCCCAAGGATGAACCACACTTGTGGAGGTCTACAATGATTTTTCTGAGGTCTTTTGATTTTCCCATGATGTCAAGCAAAGAGGCACTGAGTTTGAAGGTAGGCCTTGAAATACATCCACAGGTACACCTCCAATTGACTCAAATTATGTCAGTTAGCCTATCAGAAGCTTCTAAAGCCATGACATCATTTTCTGGAATTTTCCAAGCTGTTTAAAGGCACAGTCAACATAGTATATGTAAACTTCTGACCCCTGGAAAAATTACTTGTGTCATGCACAAAGTAGATGTCCTAACCAACTTGCCAAAACTATAGTTTGTTAACAAGAAATTTGTGGAGTGGTTGAAAAATGAGTTTTAATGACTCCAACCTAAGTGTATGTAAACTTCCGACTTCAACTGTAAATATGATATGAGTAATGTAAGATATGTAAACATTATTAAAGTGGCATTATTTAAAGTGGCATTGTTTAAAGTGACTAGTGATCCATTTATTAAAATGGCCAGTGATTAGGTCACAATGTAGGCAGCAGCGTCTTTGAGTTAGTGATTGCTGTTTAGCAGTCTGATGGCATAGAGACAGAGGCTGTTTTTCAGTCTCTCGGTCCCAGCTTTCATGCACCTGTACTGACCTCGCCTTCTGGATGGTAGTGGTGTGAACAAGCAGTGGCTCGGGTGATTGTTGTCCTTGATGATCTTTTTGGCCTTCCTGTGACATCGGGTGCTGTGGGTGTCATGAAGGGCAGGTAGTTTGTCCCCGGTGGTGAGTTGTACAGACTGCACATCCCTCTGGAGAGCCTGGCAGTTGAGGGCAATGCAGTTTCCGTACAAGACTGTGATACAGCCCGACCGGATGCTCTCGATTGTGCATCTGTAAAAGGTTGTCAGGGTTTTGGGTGACAAGCCAAATTTTTTCAGTCCCCTTAGGTTGAGGAGGCGCTTTTGCGCCTTCTTCACCACACTGTCTATGTGGGTGGTCCATTTCACTTTGAGGGTCAGCGAAGTGGAGATGTTGTTTCCTACCTTCACCACCTGGGGGTGACCCGTCAGAAAGTCCAGGACCCAATTGCACAGGGCGGGGTTGAGACCCAGGTCCTCCAGCTTGATGATGAACTTGGAGGGTACTATGGTGTTGAATGCTGAGCTGTAGTCAATGAACAGCATTATTGCATAGGTATTCCTCTTGTCCAGATGGGATAGGGCATAATGCAGTGTGATTGCGATTGCATCATCTGTGGACCTGTTGGGGCTGTATGCAAACTGAAGTGGGTCTAGGGTGGCAGGTAAGGTGGAGGTGATATGATCATTGACTAGTCTCTCAACGCACTTCATGATGACAGAAGTGAGTGCTACGGGGCGGTAGTCATTTAGTTCAGTTATCTTTGCCTTCTTGGGTACAGAAACTGTGGTGGCCATCTTGAAGCATGTGGGGACAGCAGACTGGGATAGGGAGCGATTGAATGTCTATAAACGGATTGATGCTCTATGCGGGTTGTTGGTCTCTGTAGGTCAAACACAGTATGAGAAGAAATCAGATTGAAAAAGTGAAACAAGTTGTTAGGCTTTTCTTGATCACAGCATAAATTAATTGAAATACTGAAATACAACTGGGAAGAGACACCTTACGTAAATCTAGCCATTTTGTTTTGTTTTATGCCTTTCTTGCCAATGATACAGCTGCTAGGAAGATGGATACGTATTAAGTAAACAAACAGCATCTTGTTTCTCATAGCAACAACAACAATGAGGTCTCAATCCATCAGCTCAAAGTTTATCTCTGCCTGCTGTTTGGGTTTTGATAGCTGGCTTCCATTGTTTCCAGGGTACAGAGAATGTTCTGATGCTCCGTGGTGCAGAAACACAGGCTACCCAGTAAGCACAATTACGTTGAAAATACGTTTTTATGTGTCTTTTTCAGACGTTGACTTCAGGAGCGTTTTAGATGCTGAATTAAAGGTCAAAAGGCATATTTTCCGCTAGTCAAAAATAAGGATTTTCCGGACGTCAAAAATTCTCAATGAAGTAAAGCATTATATCACAAAATCAATTGTTCAAGCCTCTTCATAGAGGAAAGAGGAGTCAACTGAAGACAGAATATATTTTATTATTATTCCCATCTGTCACATGCATTTATGTTAGCTTTTTAAAAAGATCTAAAACTGGCAGCGATGATGTTCAAAGTAGTCCAATCTACCGAATAAACCTACTGACCACTTCAACTACAGTAATATTCACAGTAATGGTTCTATAATTAAAATAGCTATGACTGTGATATGTTGTTGTTCATCCACTCTCACCGTAGTAGACAGAAAGAGGATATTTCTGGTTTTCAGGGACACAGTATTTTCAATCTAACTTTTTCCTGAAAAACGGAAGTGGGGAGTCCGCTCAGGCGTCTTCCTGTGCCTGCTATGTTAGGTTAACCTTTAGTGGAATGCACTGTACGTTGCTCTGGATAAGATCAACTGCTGAATGAACAAAATGTAAATGTCAAAAATAAAAGATCTACTTGCAAACCATGCTGGGCACTATTGTAATGAGCTCCATCCCAAACAAGTAAACATTTTGTTGGTGCGGACCAGATCCATATCTGAATCATAGACATCTAGGCTATATTACACAAGTTTGAACATCACAGTGCGGTAAGGCACAGGAGAGTACAGTAGAGTACAGTAGAGTATGGTGCAGTATGGTATGCTATAGGACAATAGAGTTTTATTCAGTAGAGCAGACTACAGTAGAGTACAGTACAGTACAGTATGGTTTAATTCAGAAGAGTACAGTAGAGTTGGTAACACTTTATTTGGATAAGTCACTAGTAGATGGTTTGTAGATGTTCAGTTCAGTAATGTTCAATAACTGTCAACAACATTTCAACTAACTATCCGCTAACCCTAACCTTAAGCCTTGTCCTAACCCCAAATGTAACCTTAACCCTAACCTTAAGTCTTGTCCTAACCCCAAATGTAACCTTAATCTTAACCTTAAGCCTTGTCCTAACCCCAAATGTAACCTTAACCCTAACTTTAAGTCTTGTCCTAACCCCAAATGTAACCTTAACCCTAACCTTAAGCCTTGTCCTAACCCCAAATGTAACCTTAACCCTAACCTTAAGTCTTGTCCTAACCCCAAATGTAACCTTAATCTTAACCTTAAGCCTTGTCCTAACCCCAAATGTAACCTTAACCCTAACTTTAAGTCTTGTCCTAACCCCAAATGTAACCTTAACCCTAACCTTAAGCCTTGTCCTAACCCCAAATGTAACCTTAATCCTAACCTTAAGCCTTGTCCTAACCCCAAATGTAACCTTAATCCTAACCTTAAGCCTTGTCCTAACCCCAAATGTAACCTTAATCCTAACCTTAAGCCTTGTCCTAACCCCAAATGTAACCTTACTCCTAACCTTAAACCTTGTCCTAACCCCAAATGTAACCTTAATCCTAACCTTAAGCCTTGTCCTAACCCCAAATGTAACCTTAATCCTAACCTTAAGACTTGTCCTAACCCCAAATGTAACCTTAATCCTAACCTTAAGCCTTGTCCTAACTCCAAATGTAACCTTAATCCTAACCTTAAGCCCTGTCCTAGCCCCAAATGTAACCTTAATCCTAACCTTAAGACTTGTCCTAACCCCAAATGTAACCTTAATCCTAACCTTAAACCTTGTCCTAACCCCAAATGTAACCTTAATCCTAACCTTAAACCTTGTCCTAACCCCAAATGTAACCTCAATCCTAACCTTAAGCCTTGTCCTAACCCCAAATGTAACCTTAATCCTAACCTTAAACCTTGTCCTATCCCCAAATGTAACCTTAATCCTAACCTTAAACCTAGTCCTAACCCCAAATGTAACCTTAATCCTAACCTTAAACCTTGTCCTAACCCCAAATGTAACCTTAATCCTAACCTTAAGCCTTGTCCTAACCCCAAATGTAACCTTAATCCTAACCTTAAGCCTTGTCCTAACCCCAAATGTAACCTTGATCCTAACCTTAAGCCTTGTCCTAACCCCAAATGTAACCTTAACCCTAACCTTAAACCTTGTCCTAACCCCAAATGTAACCTTAATCCTAACCTTAAGCCTTGTCCTAACCCCAAATGTAACCTTAATCCTAACCTTAAGCCTTGCCCTAACCCCAAATGTAACCTTAACCCTAACCTTAAGCCTTGTCCTAACCCCAAATGTAACCTTAATCCTAACCTTAAGCCTTGTCCTAACCCCAAATGTAACCTTAATCCTAACCTTAAGCCTTGTCCTAACCCCAAATGTAACCTTATCCTAACCTTAAGCCTTGTCCTAACCCCAAATGTAACCTTAATCCGAACCTTAAGCCTTGTCCTAACCCCAAATGTAACCTTAATCCTAACCTTAAGCCTTGTCCTAACCCCAAATGTAACCTTAATCCTAACCTTAAGCCTTGTCCTAACCCCAAATGTAACCTTAATCCTAACCTTAAGGCTTGTCCTAACCCCAAATGTAACCTTAATCCTAACCTTAAACCTTGTCCTAACCCCAAATGTAACCTTAAACCTAACCTTAAGCCTTGTCCTAACCCCAAATGTAACCTTAATCCTAACCGTAAGCTTTATCCTAAACCCCAAATGTAACCTTAATCCTAACCTTAAGCCTTGTCCTAACCCCAAATGTAACCTTAACCCTAACCTTAAGCCTTGTCCTAACCCCAAATGTAACCTTAATCCTAACCTTAAGACTTGTCCTAACCCCAAATGTAACCTTAATCCTAACCTTAAGCCTTGTCCTAACTCCAAATGTAACCTTAATCCTAACCTTAAGCCCTGTCCTAGCCCCAAATGTAACCTTAAACCTTGTCCTAACCCCAAATGTAACCTTAATCCTAACCTTAAGCCTTGTCCTAACCCCAAATGTAACCTTAATCCTAACCTTAAGACTTGTCCTAACCCCAAATGTAACCTTAATCCTAACCTTAAACCTTGTCCTAACCCCAAATGTAACCTCAATCCTAACCTTAAGCCTTGTCCTAACCCCAAATGTAACCTTAATCCTAACCTTAAACCTTGTCCTATCCCCAAATGTAACCTTAATCCTAACCTTAAACCTAGTCCTAACCCCAAATGTAACCTTAATCCTAACCTTAAACCTTGTCCTAACCCCAAATGTAACCTTAATCCTAACCTTAAGCCTTGTCCTAACCCCAAATGTAACCTTAATCCTAACCTTAAGCCTTGTCCTAACCCCAAATGTAACCTTGATCCTAACCTTAAGCCTTGTCCTAACCCCAAATGTAACCTTAACCCTAACCTTAAACCTTGTCCTAACCCCAAATGTAACCTTAATCCTAACCTTAAACCTTGTCCTAACCCCAAATGTAACCTTAATCCTAACCTTAAGCCTTGCCCTAACCCCAAATGTAACCTTAACCCTAACCTTAAGCCTTGTCCTAACCCCAAATGTAACCTTAATCCTAACCTTAAGCCTTGTCCTAACCCCAAATGTAACCTTAATCCTAACCTTAAGCCTTGTCCTAACCCCAAATGTAACCTTATCCTAACCTTAAGCCTTGTCCTAACCCCAAATGTAACCTTAATCCGAACCTTAAGCCTTGTCCTAACCCCAAATGTAACCTTAATCCTAACCTTAAGCCTTGTCCTAACCCCAAATGTAACCTTAATCCTAACCTTAAGCCTTGTCCTAACCCCAAATGTAACCTTAATCCTAACCTTAAGGCTTGTCCTAACCCCAAATGTAACCTTAATCCTAACCTTAAACCTTGTCCTAACCCCAAATGTAACCTTAAACCTAACCTTAAACCTTGTCCTAACCCCAAATGTAACCTTAATCCTAACCGTAAGCTTTATCCTAAACCCCAAATGTAACCTTAATCCTAACCTTAAGCCTTGTCCTAACCCCAAATGTAACCTTAACCTAACCTTAAGCCTTGTCCTAACCCCAAATGTAACCTTAATCCTAACCTTAAACCTTGTCCTAACCCCAAATGTAACCTTAATCCTAACCTTAAGCCTTGTCCTAACCCCAAATGTAACCTTAATCCTAACCTTAAGCCTTGTCCTAACCCCAAATGTAACCTTAATCCTAACCTTAAGCCTTGTCCTAACCCCAAATGTAACCTTAGTCCTATCCTTAAGCCTTGTCCTAACCCAAATGTAACCTTAATCCTAACCTTAAACCTTGTCCTAACCCCAAATGTAACCTCAATCCTAACCTTAAGCCTTGTCCTAACCCCAAATGTAACCTTAATCCTAACCTTAAGCCTTGTCCTAACCCCAAATGTAACCTTAACCCTAACCTTAAGCCTTGTCCTAACCCCAAATGTAACCTTAATCCTAACCTTAAACCTTGTCCTAACCCCAAATGTAACCTTAATCCTAACCTTAAGCCTTGTCCTAACCCCAAATGTAACCTTAATCCTAACCTTAAGCCTTGTCCTAACCCCAAATGTAACCTTAATCCTAACCTTAAGCCTTGTCCTAACCCCAAATGTAACCTTAGTCCTAACCTTAAGCCTTGTCCTAACCCCAAATGTAACCTTAATCCTAACCTTAAGCCTTGTCCTAACCCCAAATGTAACCTTAATCCTAACCGTAAACTTTATCCTAAACCCCAAATGTAACCTTAATCCTAACCTTAAGCCTTGTCCTAACCCCAAATGTAACCTTAATCCTAACCTTAAGACTTGTCCTAACCCCAAATGTAACCTTAATCCTAACCTTAAACCTTGTCCTATCCCCAAATGTAACCTTAATCCTAACCTTAAACCTAGTCCTAACCCCAAATGTAACCTTAATCCTAACCTTAAGCCTTGTCCTAACCCCAAATGTAACCTTAATCCTAACCTTAAGCCTTGTCCTAACACCAAATGTAACCTTAATCCTAACCTTAAGCCTTGTCCTAACCCCAAATGTAACCTTAATCCTAACCTTAAGCCTTGTCCTAACCCCAAATGTAACCTTAATCCTAACCTTAAACCTTGTCCTAACCCCAAATGTAACCTTAATCCTAACCTTAAGCCTTGTCCTAGCCCCAAATGTAACCTTAATCCTAACCTTAAGCCTTGTCCTAACCCCAAATGTAACCTTACTCCTAACCTTAAACCTTGTCCTAACCCCAAATGTAACCTTAATCCTAACCTTAAGCCTTGTCCTAACCCCAAATGTAACCTTAATCCTAACCTTAAGACTTGTCCTAACCCCAAATGTAACCTTAATCCTAACCTTAAGCCTTGTCCTAACTCCAAATGTAACCTTAATCCTAACCTTAAGCCCTGTCCTAGCCCCAAATGTAACCTTAATCCTAACCTTAAGACTTGTCCTAACCCCAAATGTAACCTTAATCCTAACCTTAAACCTTGTCCTAACCCCAAATGTAACCTTAATCCTAACCTTAAACCTTGTCCTAACCCCAAATGTAACCTCAATCCTAACCTTAAGCCTTGTCCTAACCCCAAATGTAACCTTAATCCTAACCTTAAACCTTGTCCTATCCCCAAATGTAACCTTAATCCTAACCTTAAACCTAGTCCTAACCCCAAATGTAACCTTAATCCTAACCTTAAACCTTGTCCTAACCCCAAATGTAACCTTAATCCTAACCTTAAGCCTTGTCCTAACCCCAAATGTAACCTTAATCCTAACCTTAAGCCTTGTCCTAACCCCAAATGTAACCTTGATCCTAACCTTAAGCCTTGTCCTAACCCCAAATGTAACCTTAACCCTAACCTTAAACCTTGTCCTAACCCCAAATGTAACCTTAATCCTAACCTTAAGCCTTGTCCTAACCCCAAATGTAACCTTAATCCTAACCTTAAGCCTTGCCCTAACCCCAAATGTAACCTTAACCCTAACCTTAAGCCTTGTCCTAAACCCCAAATGTAACCTTAATCCTAACCTTAAGCCTTGTCCTAACCCCAAATGTAACCTTAATCCTAACCTTAAGCCTTGTCCTAACCCCAAATGTAACCTTATCCTAACCTTAAGCCTTGTCCTAACCCCAAATGTAACCTTAATCCGAACCTTAAGCCTTGTCCTAACCCCAAATGTAACCTTAATCCTAACCTAAGCCTTGTCCTAACCCCAAAT
Source organism: Oncorhynchus kisutch (assembly GCF_002021735.2). NCBI lineage: Eukaryota > Metazoa > Chordata > Actinopteri > Salmoniformes > Salmonidae > Oncorhynchus > Oncorhynchus kisutch. Next base: position 23,968,247 of record NC_034176.2, on the reverse strand, counting down.
GTAACCTTAATCCTAACCTTAAGCCTTGTCCTAACCCCAAATGTAACCTTAATCCTAACCTTAAGGCTTGTCCTAACCCCAAATGTAACCTTAATCCTAACCTTAAACCTTGTCCTAACCCCAAATGTAACCTTAAACCTAACCTTAAGCCTTGTCCTAACCCCAAATGTAACCTTAATCCTAACCGTAAGCTTTATCCTAAACCCCAAATGTAACCTTAATCCTAACCTTAAGCCTTGTCCTAACCCCAATGTAACCTAACCCTAACCTTAAGCCTTGTCCTAACCCCAAATGTAACCTTAATCCTAACCTTAAGACTTGTCCTAACCCCAAATGTAACCTTAATCCTAACCTTAAGCCTTGTCCTAACTCCAAATGTAACCTTAATCCTAACCTTAAGCCCTGTCCTAGCCCCAAATGTAACCTTAAACCTTGTCCTAACCCCAAATGTAACCTTAATCCTAACCTTAAGCCTTGTCCTAACCCCAAATGTAACCTTAATCCTAACCTAAGACTTGTCCTAACCCCAAATGTAACCTTAATCCTAACCTTAAACCTTGTCCTAACCCCAAATGTAACCTCAATCCTAACCTTAAGCCTTGTCCTAACCCCAAATGTAACCTTAATCCTAACCTTAAACCTTGTCCTATCCCCAAATGTAACCTTAATCCTAACCTTAAACCTAGTCCTAACCCCAAATGTAACCTTAATCCTAACCTTAAACCTTGTCCTAACCCCAAATGTAACCTTAATCCTAACCTTAAGCCTTGTCCTAACCCAAATGTAACCTTAATCCTAACCTTAAGCCTTGTCCTAACCCCAAATGTAACCTTGATCCTAACCTTAAGCCTTGTCCTAACCCCAAATGTAACCTTAACCTAACCTTTAAACCTTGTCCTAACCCAAATGTAACCTTAATCCTAACCTTAACCTTGTCCTAACCCCAAATGTAACCTTAATCCTAACCTTAAGCCTTGCCCTAACCCCAAATGTACCTTAACCCTAACCTTAAGCCTTGTCCTAACCCCAAATGTAACCTTAATCCTAACCTTAAGCCTTGTCCTAACCCAAATGTAACCTTAATCCTAACCTTAAGCCTTGTCCTAACCCCAAATGTAACCTTATCCTAACCTTAAGCCTTGTCCTAACCCCAAATGTAACCTTAATCCGAACCTTAAGCCTTGTCCTAACCCAAATGTAACCTTAATCCTAACCTTAAGCCTTGTCCTAACCCCAAATGTAACCTTAATCCTAACCTTAAGCCTTGTCCTAACCCCAAATGTAACCTTAATCCTAACCTTAAGGCTTGTCCTAACCCCAAATGTAACCTTAATCCTAACCTTAAACCTTGTCCTAACCCCCAATGTAACCTTAAACCTAACCTTAAGCCTTGTCCTAACCCCAAATGTAACCTTAATCCTAACCGTAAGCTTTATCCTAAACCCCAAATGTAACCTTAATCCTAACCTTAAGCCTTGTCCTAACCCCAATGTAACCTTAACCTAACCTTAAGCCTTGTCCTAACCCAAATGTAACCTTAATCCTAACCTTAACCTTGTCCTAACCCCAAATGTAACCTTAATCCTAACCTTAAGCCTTGTCCTAACCCCAAATGTAACCTTAATCCTAACCTTAAGTCTTGTCCTAACCCCAAATGTAACCTTAATCCTAACCTTAAGCCTTGTCCTAACCCCAAATGTAACCTTAGTCCTATCCTTAAGCCTTGTCCTAACCCCAAATGTAACCTTAATCCTAACCTTAAACCTTGTCCTAACCCCAAATGTAACCTCAATCCTAACCTTAAGCCTTGTCCTAACCCCAAATGTAACCTTAATCCTAACCTTAAGCCTTGTCCTAACCCCAAATGTAACCTTAACCCTAACCTTAAGCCTTGTCCTAACCCCAAATGTAACCTTAATCCTAACCTTAAACCTTGTCCTAACCCCAAATGTAACCTTAATCCTAACCTTAAGCCTGTCCTAACCCCAAATGTAACCTTAATCCTAACCTTAAGCCTTGTCCTAACCCCAAATGTAACCTTAATCCTAACCTTAAGCCTTGTCCTAACCCCAAATGTAACCTTAGTCCTAACCTAAGCCTTGTCCTAACCCCAAATGTAACCTTAATCCTAACCTTAAGCCTTGTCCTAACCCCAAATGTAACCTTAATCCTAACCGTAAACTTTATCCTAAACCCCAAATGTAACCTTAATCCTAACCTTAAGCCTTGTCCTAACCCCAAATGTAACCTTAATCCTAAACCTTAAGACTTGTCCTAACCCCAAATGTAACCTTAATCCTAACCTTAAACCTTGTCCTATCCCCAAATGTACCTTAATCCTAACCTTAAACCTAGTCCTAACCCCAAATGTAACCTTAATCCTAACCTTAAGCCTTGTCCTAACCCCAAATGTAACCTTAATCCTAACCTTAAGCCTTGTCCTAACACCAAATGTAACCTTAATCCTAACCTTAAGCCTTGTCCTAACCCCAAATGTAACCTTAAATCCTAACCTTAAGCCTTGTCCTAACCCCAAATTAACCTTAATCCTAACCTTAAACCTTGTCCTAACCCCAAATGTAACCTTAATCCTAACCTTAAGCCTTGTCCTAGCCCCAAATGTAACCTTAATCCTAACCTTAAGCCTTGTCCTAACCCCAAATGTAACCTTAATCCTAACCTTAAGCCTTGTCCTAACCCCAAATGTAACCTTAATCCTAACCTTAAACCTTGTCCTAACCCCAAATGTAACCTTAATCCTAACCTTAATTCTTGTCCTAACCCCAAATGTAACCTCAATCCTAACCGTAAGCCTTGTCCTAACCCCAAATGTAACCTTAATCCTAACCTTAAGACTTGTCCTAACCCCAAATGTAACCTTAATCCTAACCTTAAACCTTGTCCTAACCCCAAATGTAGCCTTAATCCTAACCTTAAGCCTTGTCCTAAACCCAAATGTAACCTTAATCCTAACCTTAAGCCTTGTCCTAACCCCAAATGTAACCTTAATCCTAACCTTAAGCCTTGTCCTAACCCCAAATGTAACCTTAATCCTAACCTTAAGCCTTGTCCTAGCCCCAAATGTAACCTTAAGCCTTGTCCTAACCCCAAATGTAACCTTAATCCTAACCTTAACCTTGTCCTAACCCCAAATGTAACCTTAATCCTAACCTTAAAACTTGTCCTAACCCCAAATGTAACCTTAATCCTAACCTTAAACCCTGTCCTAACCCCAAATGTAACCTTAATCCTAACCTTAAGGCTTGTCCTAACCCCAAATGTAACCTTAATCCTAACCTTAAACCTTGTCCTAACCCCAAATGTAACCTTAATCCTAACCTTAAGCCTTGTCCTAACCCCAAATGTAACCTTAATCCTAACCTTAAGCCTTGTCCTAACCCCAAATGTAACCTTAATCCTAACCTTAAGCCTTGTCCTAACCCCAAATGTAACCTTAATCCTAACCTTAAGCCTTGTCCTAACCCCAAATGTAACCTTAATCCTAACCTTAAGCCTTGTCCTAACCCCAAATGTAACCTTAATCCTAACCTTAAGCCTTGTCCTAACCCCAAATGTAACCTTAATCCTAACCTTAAGCCTTGTCCTAACCCCAAATGTAACCTTAATCCTAACCTTAAACCTTGTCCTAACCCCAAATGTAACCTTAATCCTAACCTTAACCTTGTCCTAACCCCAAATGTAACCTTAATCCTAACCTTAAGCCTTGTCCTAACCCCAAATGTAACCTTAATCCTAACCTTAAGCCTTGTCCTAACCCCAAATGTAACCTTAATCCTAACCTGTCCTAACCCCAAATGTAACCTTCATCCTAACCTTAAACCTTGTCCTAACCCCAAATGTAACCTTAATCCTAACCTTAAAACTTGTCCTAACCCCAAATGTAACCTTAATCCTAACCTTAAGCCTTGTCCTAACCCCAAATGTAACCTTAATCCTAACCTTAAGGCTTGTCCTAACCCCAAATGTAACCTTAATCCTAACCTTAAACCTTGTCCTAACCCCAAATGTAACCTTAATCCTAACCTTAAGCCTTGTCCTAACCCCAAATGTAACCTTAATCCTAACCTTAAGCCTTGTCCTAACCCCAAATGTAACCTTAATCCTAACCTTAAGCCTTGTCCTAACCCCAAATGTAACCTTAAGCCTTGTCCTAACCCCAAATGTAACCTTAATCCTAACCTTAAGCCTTGTCCTAACCCCAAATGTAACCTTAATCCTAACCTTAAGCCTTGTCCTAACCCCAAATGTAACCTTAATCCTAACCTTAAGCCTTGTCCTAACCCCAAATGTAACCTTAATCCTAACCTTAAGCCTTGTCCTAACCCCAAATGTAACCTTAATCCTAACCTTAAACCTTGTCCTAACCCCAAATGTAACCTTAATCCTAACCTTAAACCTTGTCCTAACCCCAAATGTAACCTTAATCCTAACCTTAAGCCTTGTCCTAACCCCAAATGTAACCTTAATCCTAACCTTAAGCCTTGTCCTAACCCCAAATGTAACCTTAATCCTAACCTTAAGCCTTGTCCTAACCCCAAATGTAACCTTAATCCTAACCTTAAACCTTGTCCTAACCCCAAATGTAACCTTAATCCTAACCTTAAGCCTTGTCCTAACCCCAAATGTAACCTTAATCCTAACCTTAAGCCTTGTCCTAACCCCAAATGTAACCTTAATCCTAACCTTAAGCCTTGTCCTAACCCCAAATGTAACCTTAATCCTAACCTTAAGCCTTGTCCTAACCCCAAATGTAACCTTAATCCTAACCTTAAGCCTTGTCCTAACCCCAAATGTAACCTTAATCCTAACCTTAAGCCTTGTCCTAACCCCAAATGTAACCTTAATCCTAACCTTAAGCCTTGTCCTAACCCCAAATGTAACCTTAATCCTAACCTTAAGCCTTGTCCTAACCCCAAATGTAACCTTAAGCCTTGTCCTAACCCCAAATGTAACCTTAATCCTAACCTTAAACCTTGTCCTAACCCCAAATGTAACCTTAATCCTAACCTTAAGCCTTGTCCTAACCCCAAATGTAACCTTAATCCTAACCTTAAGCCTTGTCCTAACCCCAAATGTAACCTTAATCCTAACCTTAAGCCTTGTCCTAACCCCAAATGTAACCTTAATCCTAACCTTAAGCCTTGTCCTAACCCCAAATGTAACCTTAATCCTAACCTTAAGCCTTGTCCTAACCCCAAATGTAACCTTAATCCTAACCTTAAGCCTTGTCCTAACCCCAAATGTAACCTTAATCCTAACCTTAAGCCTTGTCCTAACACCAAATGTAACCTTAATCCTAACCTTAAGCCTTGTCCTAACCCCAAATGTAACCTTAATCCTAACCTTAAGCCTTGTCCTAACCCCAAATGTAACCTTAATCCTAACCTTAAGCCTTGTCCTAACCCCAAATATAACCTTAATCCTAACCTTAAGCCTTGTCCTAGCCCCAAATGTAACCTTAAGCCTTGACCTAACCCCAAATGTAACCTTCATCCTAACCTTAAACCTTGTCCTAACCCCAAATGTAACCTTAATCCTAACCTTAAACCTTGTCCTAACCCCAAATGTAACCTTAATCCTAACCTTAAGCCTTGTCCTAACCCCAAATGTAACCTTAATCCTAACCTTAAGCCTTGTCCTAACCCCAAATGTAACCTTAATCCTAACCTTAAGCCTTGTCCTAACCCCAAATGTAACCTTAATCCTAACCTTAAGCCTTGTCCTAACCCCAAATGTAACCTTAATCCTAACCTTAAGCCTTGTCCTAACCCCAAATGTAACCTTAATCCTAACCTTAAGCCTTGTCCTAACCCCAAATGTAACCTTAATCCTAACCTTAAGCCTTGTCCTAACCCCAAATGTAACCTTAATCCTAACCTTAAACCTTGTCCTAACCCAAATGTAACCTTAATCCTAACCTTAAGCCTTGTCCTAACCCCAAATGTAACCTTAATCCTAACCTTAAGCCTTGTCCTAACCCCAAATGTAACCTTAATCCTAACCTTAAGCCTTGTCCTAACCCCAAATGTAACCTTAATCCTAACCTTAAACCTTGTCCTAACCCCAAATGTAACCTTAATCCTAACCTTAAACTTGTCCTAACCCCAAATGTAACCTTAATCCTAACCTTAAGCCTTGTCCTAACCCCAAATGTAACCTTAATCCTAACCTTAAGCCTTGTCCTAACCCCAAATGTAACCTTAATCCTAACCTTAAGCCTTGTCCTAACCCCAAATGTAACCTTAATCCTAACCTTAAGCCTTGTCCTAACCCCAAATGTAACCTTAATCCTAACCTTAAGCCTTGTCCTAACCCCAAATGTAACCTTAATCCTAACCTTAAGCCTTGTCCTAACCCCAAATGTAACCTTAATCCTAACCTTAAGCCTTGTCCTAACCCCAAATGTAACCTTAATAAGCCTTGTCCTAACCCCAAATGTAACCTTAATCCTAACCTTAAGCCTTGTCCTAACCCCAAATGTAACCTTAATCCTAACCTTAAGCCTTGTCCTAACCCCAAATGTAACCTTAATCCTAACCTTAAGCCTTGTCCTAACCCCAAATGTAACCTTAATCCTAACCTTAAACCTTGTCCTAACCCCAAATGTAACCTTAATCCTAACCTTAAGCCTTGTCCTAACCCCAAATGTAACCTTAATCCTAACCTTAAACCTTGTCCTAACCCCAAATGTAACCTTAATCCTAACCTTAAGCCTTGTCCTAACCCCAAATGTAACCTTAATCCTAACCTTAAGCCTTGTCCTAACCCCAAATGTAACCTTAATCCTAACCTTAAGCCTTGTCCTAACCCCAAATGTAACCTTAATCCTAACCTTAAACCTTGTCCTAACCCCAAATGTAACCTTAATCCTAACCTTAATTCTTGTCCTAACCCCAAATGTAACCTTAATCCTAACCTTAAGCCTTGTCCTAACCCCAAATGTAACCTTCCTAACCTTAAGCTTGTCCTAACCCCAAATGTAACCTTAATCCTAACCTTAAACCTTGTCCTAACCCCAAATGTAACCTTAATCCTAACCTTAAGCCTTGTCCTAACCCCAAATGTAACCTTAATCCTAACCTTAAGCCTTGTCCTAACCCCAAATGTAACCTTAATCCTAACCTTAAGCCTTGTCCTAACCCCAAATGTAACCTTAATCCTAACCTTAAGCCTTGTCCTAGCCCCAAATGTAACCTTAAGCCTTGTCCTAACCCCAAATGTAACCTTCATCCTAACCTTAAACCTTGTCCTAACCCCAAATGTAACCTTAATCCTAACCTTAAAACTTGTCCTAACCCCAAATGTAACCTTAATCCTAACCTTAAGCCTTGTCCTAGCCCCAAATGTAACCTTAATCCTAAGCCTTGTCCTAACCCCAAATGTAACCTTAATCCTAACCTTAAGCCTTGTCCTAACCCCAAATGTAACCTTAATCCTAACCTTAAGCTTGTCCTAACCCCAAATGTAACCTTAATCCTAACCTTAAGCCTTGTCCTAACCCCAAATGTAACCTTAATCCTAACCTTAAACCTTGTCCTAACCCCAAATGTAACCTTAATCCTAACCTTAAGCCTTGTCCTAACCCCAAATGTAACCTTAATCCTAACCTTAAGCCTTGTCCTAACCCCAAATGTAACCTTAATCCTAACCTTAAGCCTTGTCCTAACCCCAAATGTAACCTTAATCCTAACCTTAAGCCTTGTCCTAACCCCAAATGTAACCTTAATCCTAACCTTAACCTTGTCCTAACCCCAAATGTAACCTTAATCCTAACCTTAAACCTTGTCCTAACCCCAAATGTAACCTTAATCCTAACCTTAAGCCTTGTCCTAACCCCAAATGTAACCTTAATCCTAACCTTAAGCCTTGTCCTAACCCCAAATGTAACCTTAATCCTAACCTTAAACCTTGTCCTAACCCCAAATGTAACCTTAATCCTAACCTTAAGCCTTGTCCTAACCCAAATGTAACCTTAATCCTAACCTTAAGCTTGTCCTAACCCCAAATGTAACCTTAATCCTAACCTTAAGCCTTGTCCTAACCCAAATGTAACCTTAATCCTAACCTTAAGCCTTGTCCTAACCCCAAATGTAACCTTAAGCCTTGTCCTAACCCCAAATGTAACCTTAATCCTAACCTTAAACCTTGTCCTAACCCCAAATGTAACCTTAATCCTAACCTTAAACTTGTCCTAACCCCAAATGTAACCTTAATCCTAACCTTAAGCCTTGTCCTAACCCCAAATGTAACCTTAATCCTAACCTTAAGCCTTGTCCTAACCCCAAATGTAACCTTAATCCTAACCTTAAACCTTGTCCTAACCCCAAATGTAACCTTAATCCTAACCTTAAGCCTTGTCCTAACCCCAAATGTAACCTTAATCCTAACCTTAAGCCTTGTCCTAACCCCAAATGTAACCTTAATCCTAACCTTAAGCCTTGTCCTAACCCCAAATGTAACCTTAAGCCTTTGTCCTAACCCCAAATGTAACCTTAATCCTAACCTTAAGCCTTGTCCTAACCCCAAATGTAACCTTAATCCTAACCTTAAGCCTTGTCCTAACCCCAAATGTAACCTTAACCGTAACCTTAAACCTTGTCCTAACCCCAAATGTAACCTTAATCCTAACCTTAAGCCTTGTCCTAACCCCAAATGTAACCTTAATCCTAACCTTAAGCCTTGTCCTAACCCCAAATGTAACCTTAATCCTAACCTTAAGCCTTGTCCTAACCCCAAATGTAACCTTAATCCTAACCTTAAGCCTTGTCCTAACCCAAATGTAACCTTAATCCTAACCTTAAGCCTTGTCCTAACCCCAAATGTAACCTTAATCCTAACCTTAAGCCTTGTCCTAACCCCAAATGTAACCTTAATCCTAACCTTAACCTTGTCCTAACCCCAAATGTAACCTTAATCCTAACCTTAAGCCTTGTCCTAACCCCAAATGTAACCTTAATCCTAACCTTAAGCCTTGTCCTAACCCCAAATGTAACCTTAATCCTAACCTTAAGCCTTGTCCTAACCCCAAATGTAACCTTAATCCTAACCTTAAGCCTTGTCCTAACCCCAAATGTAACCTTAATCCTAACCTAAGCCTTGTCCTAACCCCAAATGTAACCTAATCCTAACCTTAAGCCTTGTCCTAACCCCAAATGTAACCTTAATCCTAACCTTAAGCTTGTCCTAACCCCAAATGTAACCTTAATCCTAACCTTAAACCTTGTCCTAACCCCAAATGTAACCTTAATCCTAACCTTAAGCCTTGTCCTAACCCCAAATGTAACCTTAATCCTAACCTTAAGCCTTGTCCTAACCCCAAATGTAACCTTAATCCTAACCTTAAGCCTTGTCCTAACCCCAAATGTAACCTTAATCCTAACCTTAAGCCTTGTCATAACCCCAAATGTAACCTTAAGCCTTGTCCTAACCCCAAATGTAACCTTAATCCTAACCTTAAGCATTGTCCTAACCCCAAATGTAACCTTAATCCTAACCTTAAGCCTTGTCCTAACCCCAAATGTAACCTTAACCGTAACCTTAAACCTTGTCCTAACCCCAAATGTAACTTAATCCTAACCTTAAGCTTGTCCTAACCCCAAATGTAACCTTAATCCTAACCTTAAGCCTTGTCCTAACCCCAAATGTAACCTTAATCCTAACCTTAAACTTGTCCTAACCCCAAATGTAACCTTAATCCTAACCTTAACCTTGTCCTAACCCCAAATGTAACCTTAATCCTAACCTTAAGCCTTGTCCTAACCCCAAATGTAACCTTAATCCTAACCTTAAGCCTTGTCCTAACCCCAAATGTAACCTTAATCCTAACCTTAAGCCTTGTCCTAACCCCAAATGTAACTTAATCCTAACCTTAAGCCTTGTCCTAACCCCAAATGTAACCTTAATCCTAACCTTAAGCCTTGTCCTAACCCCAAATGTAACCTTAATCCTAACCTTAAGCCTTGTCCTAACCCCAAATGTAACCTTAATCCTAACCTTAAGCCTTGTCCTACCCCAAATGTAACCTTAATCCTAACCTTAAGCCTTGTCCTACCCCAAATGTAACCTTAATCCTAACCTTAAGCCTTGTCCTAACCCCAAATGTAACCTTAATCCTAACCTTAAGCCTTGTCCTAACCCCAAATGTAACCTTAATCCTAACCTTAAACCTTGTCCTAACCCCAAATGTAACCTTAATCCTAACCTTAAGCCTTGTCCTAACCCAAATGTAACCTTAATCCTAACCTTAAGCTTGTCCTAACCCCAAATGTAACCTTAATCCTAACTTAAGCCTTGTCCTAACCCCAAATGTAACCTTAATCCTAACCTTAAGCCTTGTCCTAACCCCAAATGTAACCTTAATCCTAACCTTAAACCTTGTCCTAACCCCAAATGTAACCTTAATCCTAACCTAATTCTGTCCTAACCCCAAATGTAACCTCAATCCTAACCGTAACCTTGTCCTAACCCCAAATGTAACCTTAATCCTAACCTTAAGCCTTGTCCTAACCCCAAATGTAACCTTAATCCTAACCTTAAACCTTGTCCTAACCCAAATGTAACCTTAATCCTAACCTTAAGCCTGTCCTAACCCCAAATGTAACCTTAATCCTAACCTTAAGCCTTGTCCTAACCCAAATGTAACCTTAATCCTAACCTTAAGCCTTGTCCTAACCCCAAATGTAACCTTAATCCTAACCTTAAGCCTTGTCCTAACCCCAAATGTAACCTTAATCCTAACCTTAAGCTTGTCCTAACCCAAATGTAACCTTAATCCTAACCTTAAGCCTTGTCCTAACCCCAAATGTAACCTTTATCCTAACCTTAAGCCTTGTCCTAACCCCAAATGTAACTTAATCCTAACCTTAAGCCTTGTCCTAACCCCAAATGTAACCTTAATCCTAACCTTAAGCCTTGTCCTAACCCCAAATGTAACCTTAATCCTAACCTTAAGCCTTGTCCTAACCCCAAATGTAACCTTAATCTAACCTTAAGCTTGTCCTAACCCCAAATGTAACCTTAATCCTAACCTTAAGCCTTGTCCTAACCCCAAATGTAACCTTAATCCTAACCTTAAGCCTTGTCCTAACCCCAAATGTAACCTTAATCCTAACCTTAAGCTTTGTCCTAAACCCAAATGTAACCTTAATCCTAACCTTAAGCCTTGTCCTAACCCCAAATGTAACCTTAATCCTAACCTTAAGCCTTGTCCTAACCCCAAATGTAACCTTAATCCTAACCTTAAACCTTGTCCTAACCCCAAATGTAACCTAATCCTAACCTTAAGCCTTGTCCTAACCCCAAATGTAACCTTAATCCTAACCTTAAGCCTTGTCCTAACCCCAAATGTAACCTTAATCCTAACCTTAAGCCTTGTCCTAACCCCAAATGTAACCTTAATCCTAACCTTAAGCCTTGTCCTAAACCCAAATGTAACCTTAATCCTAACCTTAAGCCTTTCCTAACCCCAAATGTAACCTTAATCCTAACCTTAAGCCTTGTCCTAACCCCAAATGTAACCTTAATCCTAACCTTAACCTTGTCCTAACCCCAAATGTAACCTTAATCCTAACCTTAAACCTTGTCCTAACCCCAAATGTAACCTTAATCCTAACTTAAGCTTGTCCTAACCCCAAATGTAACCTTAATCCTAACCTTAAGCCTTGTCCTAACCCCAAATGTAACCTTAATCCTAACCTTAAGCCTTGTCCTAACCCCAAATGTAACCTTAATCCTAACCTTAAGCCTTGTCCAACCCCAAATGTAACCTTAATCCTAACCTAAACCTTGTCCTAACCCCAAATGTAACCTTAATCCTAACCTTAAGCCTTGTCCTAACCCAAAATGTAACCTTAATCCTAACCTTAGCCTTGTCCTAACCCCAAATGTAACCTTAATCCTAACCTTAAGCCTGTCCTAACCCAAATGTAACCTTAATCCTAACCTTAAACTTGTCCTAACCCCAAATGATAACGTTAATCCGAACCTTTAAGCCTTGTCCTAACCCCAAATTGTAACCTTAATCCTAACCTTAAGCCTTGTCCTAACCCCAAATGTAACCTTAATCCTAACCTTAAGCCCTGTCTAACCCCAAATGTAACCTTAATCCTAACTTAATGCCTTTGACCCTAACCTCCCTAAATGTAACCTTAATTCCTAACCTTAAGCCTTGTCCTAACCCAAATGTAACCTTAATCCTAACTAAGCCTTGTCCTAACCCCAAATGTAACTTAATCCTAACCTTAAAGCCTGTCCTAACCCAAATGTAACCTTAATCCTAACCTTAAGCTTGTCCTAACCCCAAATGTACCTTAATCTAAACTTAAGCCTTGTCCTAGCCACCAATCCTAACCTTAAAGCTGTCCTAACCCCAAATGTAACCTTAATCCTAACCTTAACCCGTTGTCCTAACCCCAATGTAACCTTAATCTAACCTTAAACCTTGTCCTAACCCCAAATGTAACTTATCCTAACCTTAAGCCTTGTCCTAACCCAAATGTAACCTTCCAGCCTTGTCCTAACCCCAAATGTAACCTTAATCCTAACCTTAAGCCTTGTCCTAACCCCAAATGTAACCTTAATCCTAACCTTAAAACTTGTCCTAACCCCAAATGTAACCTTAATCCTAACCTTAAGCCTTGTCCTAACACCAAATGTAACCTTAATCCTAACCTTAAGCCTTGTCCTAACCCAAATGTAACCTTAATCCTAACCTTAAGCCTTGTCCTAACCCCAAAAGTAACCTTAATCCTAACCTTAAACCTTTGTCCTAACCCCAAATGTAACCTTAATCCTAACCTTAAGCCTTGTCCTAACCCCAAATGTAACCTTAAGCCTTGTCCTAACCCCAAATGTAACCTTAATCCTAACCTTAAACTTGTCCTAACCCCAAATGTAACCTTAATCCTAACCTTAAACCTTGTCCTAACCCCAAATGTAACCTTAATCCTAACCTTAAGCCTTGTCCTACCCCAAATGTAACCTTAATCCTAACTTAAGCCTTGTCCTAACCCCAAATGTAACCTTAATCCTAACCTTAAGCCTTGTCCTAACCCCAAATGTAACCTTAATCCTAACCTTAAACCTTGTCCTAACCCAAATGTAACCTTAATCCTAACCTTAAGCCTTGTCCTAACCCCAAATGTAACCTTAATCCTAACCTTAAACCTTGTCCTAACCCCAAATGTAACCTTAATCCTAACCTTAAGCTTGTCCTAACCCCAAATGTAACCTTAATCCTAACCTTAAGCCTGTCCTAACCCCAAATGTAACCTTAATCCTAACCTTAAGCCTTGTCCTAACCCCAAATGTAACCTTAATCCTAACCTTAAGCCTTGTCCTAACCCAAATGTAACCTTAATCCTAACCTTAAACCTTGTCCTAACCCCAAATGTAACCTTAATCCTAACCTTAAGCCTTGTCCTACCCCAAATGTAACCTTAATCCTAACCTTAAGCCTTGTCCTAACCCCAAATGTAACCTTAATCCTAACCTTAAGCCTTGTCCTAACCCCAAATGTAACCTTAATCCTAACCTTAAGCCTTGTCCTAACCCCAAATGTAACCTTAATCCTAACCTTAAGCCTTGTCCTAACCCCAAATGTAACCTTAATCCTAACCTTAAGCCTTGTCCTAACCCCAAATGTAACCTTAATCCTAACCTTAAGCCTTGTCCTAACCCCAAATGTAACCTTAATCCTAACCTTAAGCCTTGTCCTAACCCCAAATGTAACAAATGTAACCTTAAGCCTTGTCCTAACCCCAAATGTAACCTTAATCCTAACCTTAAACCTTGTCCTAACCCCAAATGTAACCTTAATCCTAACCTTAAGCCTTGTCCTAACCCAAATGTAACCTTAATCCTAACCTTAAACTTGTCCTAACCCCAAATGTAACTTAATCCTAACCTTAAGCCTTGTCCTAACCCAAATGTAACCTTAACCCTAACCTTAAGCCTTGTCCTAACCCCAAATGTAACCTTAATCCTAACCTTAAACCTTGTCCTAACCCCAAATGTAACCTTAATCCTAACCTTAAGCCTTGTCCTAACCCCAAATGTAACCTTAATCCTAACCTTAAGCCTTGTCCTAACCCCAAATGTAACCTTAATCCTAACCTTAAGCCTTGTCCTAACCCCAAATGTAACCTTAATCCTAACCTTAAGCCTTGTCCTAACCCCAATGTAACCTTAATCCTAACCTTAAGCCTTGTCCTAACCCCAAATGTAACCTTAATCCTAACCTTAAGCCTTGTCCTACCCCAAATGTAACCTTAATCCTAACCTTAAGCCTTGTCCTAACCCCAAATGTAACCTTAATCCTAACCTTAAACCTTGTCCTAACCCCAAATGTAACCTTAATCCTAACCTTAAGCCTTGTCCTAACCCCAAATGTAACCTTAATCCTAACCTTAAGCCTTGTCCTAACCCCAAATGTAACCTTAATCCTAACCTTAAGCCTTGTCCTAACCCCAAATGTAACCTTAATCCTAACCTTAAGCCTTGTCCTAACCCAAATGTAACCTTAATCCTAACCTTAAACCTTGTCCTAACCCCAAATGTAACCTTAATCCTAACCTTAAGCCTTGTCCTAACCCCAAATGTAACCTTAATCCTAACCTTAAGCCTTGTCCTAACCCCAAATGTAACCTTAATCCTAACCTTAAGCCTTGTCCTAACCCCAAATGTAACCTTAATCCTAACCTTAAGCCTTGTCCTAACCCCAAATGTAACCTTAATCCTAACCTTAAACCTTGTCCTAACCCCAAATGTAACTTAATCCTAACCTTAAGCCTTGTCCTAACCCCAAATGTAACCTTAATCCTAACCTTAAGCCTTGTCCTAACCCCAAATGTAACCTTAATCCTAACCTTAAACCTTGTCCTAACCCCAAATGTAGCCTTAATCCTAACCTTAAGCCTTGTCCTAAACCCAAATGTAACCTTAATCCTAACCTTAAGCCTTGTCCTAACCCCAAATGTAACCTTAATCCTAACCTTAAGCCTTGTCCTAACCCCAAATGTAACCTTAATCCTAACCTTAAGCCTTGTCCTAACCCCAAATGTAACCTTAAGCCTTGTCCTAACCCCAAATGTAACCTTCATCCTAACCTTAAACCTTGTCCTAACCCCAAATGTAACCTTAATCCTAACCTTAAACTTGTCCTAACCCCAAATGTAACCTTAATCCTAACCTTAAGCCTTGTCCTAACCCCAAATGTAACCTTAAGCCTTGTCCTAACCCCAAATGTACCTTAATCCTAACCTTAAGCCTTGTCCTAACCCCAAATGTAACCTTAATCCTAACCTTAAACCTTGTCCTAACCCCAAATGTAACCTTAATCCTAACCTTAAGCCTTGTCCTAACCCCAAATGTAACCTTAATCCTAACCTTAAACCTTGTCCTAACCCAAATGTAACCTTAATCCTAACCTTAAGCCTTGTCCTAACCCCAAATGTAACCTTAATCCTAACCTTAAGCCTTGTCCTAACCCCAAATGTAACCTTAATCCTAACCTTAAGCCTTGTCCTAGCCCCAAATGTAACCTTAAGCCTTGTCCTAACCCCAAATGTAACCTTCATCCTAACCTTAAACCTTGTCCTAACCCCAAATGTAACCTTAATCTAACCTTAAAACTTGTCCTAACCCCAAATGTAACCTTAATCCTAACCTTAAGCCTTGTCCTAGCCCCAAATGTAACCTTAAGCCTTGTCCTAACCCCAAATGTAACCTTAATCCTAACCTTAAGCCTTGTCCTAACCCCAAATGTAACCTTAATCCTAACCTTAAAACTTGTCCTAACCCCAAATGTAACCTTAATCCTAACCTTAAGCCTTGTCCTAACACCAAATGTAACCTTAATCCTAACCTTAAACCTTGTCCTAACCCCAAATGTAACCTTAATCCTAACCTTAAGCCTTGTCCTAACCCCAAATGTAACCTTAATCCTAACCTTAAGCCTTGTCCTAACCCCAAATGTAACCTTAATCCTAACCTTAAGCCTTGTCCTAACCCCAAATGTAACCTTAATCCTAACCTTAAGCCTTGTCCTAACCCCAAATGTAACCTTAATCCTAACCTTAAAACTTGTCCTAACCCCAAATGTAACCTTAATCCTAACCTTAAGCTTGTCCTAACCCCAAATGTAACCTTAATCCTAACCTTAAGCCTTGTCCTAACCCCAAATGTAACCTTAATCCTAACCTTAAGCCTTGTCCTAACCCCAAATGTAACCTTAATCCTAACCTTAAAACTTGTCCTAACCCCAAATGTAACCTTAATCCTAACCTTAAGCCTTGTCCTAACACCAAATGTAACCTTAATCCTAACCTTAAACCTTGTCCTAACCCCAAATGTAACCTTAATCCTAACCTTAAGCCTTGTCCTAACCCCAAATGTAACCTTAATCCTAACCTTAAGCCTTGTCCTAACCCCAAATGTAACCTTAATCCTAACCTTGTCCTAACCCCAAATGTAACCTTAATCCTAACCTTAAGCCTTGTCCTAACCCCAAATGTAACCTTAATCCTAACCTTAAACCTTGTCCTAACCCCAAATGTAACCTTAATCCTAACCTTAAACCTTGTCCTAACCCCAAATGTAACCTTAATCCTAACCTTAAGCCTTGTCCTAACCCCAAATGTAACCTTAATCCTAACCTTAAGACTTGTCCTAACCCCAAATGTAACCTTAATCCTAACCTTAAACCTTGTCCTAACCCCAAATGTAACCTTAATCCTAACCTTAAGCCTTGTCCTAACCCCAAATGTAACCTTAATCCTAACCTTAAGCCTTGTCCTAACCCCAAATGTAACCTTAATCCTAACCTTAAGCCTTGTCCTAACCCCAAATGTAACCTTAATCCTAACCTTAAGCCTTGTCCTAACCCCAAATGTAACCTAAAGCCTTGTCCTAACCCCAAATGTAACCTTAATCCTAACCTTAAACCTTGTCCTAACCCCAAATGTAACCTTAATCCTAACCTTAAACTTGTCCTAACCCCAAATGTAACCTTAATCCTAACCTTAAACCTTGTCCTAACCCCAAATGTAACCTTAATCCTAACCTTAAGCCTTGTCCTAACCCCAAATGTAACCTTAATCCTAACCTTGTCCTAACCCCAAATGTAACCTTAATCCTAACCTTAAGCCTTGTCCTAACCCCAAATGTAACCTTAATCCTAACCTTAAGCCTTGTCCTAACCCCAAATGTAACCTTAATCCTAACCTTAAGCCTTGTCCTAACCCCAAATGTAACCTTAATCCTAACCTTAAACCCCCTAAAAATGTAACCTTAATCCTAACCTTAAGCCTTGTCCTAACCCCAAATGTAACCTTAATCCTAACCTTAAGCCTTGTCCTAACCCCAAATGTAACCTTAATCCTAACCTTAAACCTTGTCCTAACCCCAAATGTAACCTTAATCCTAACCTTAAGCCTTGTCCTAACCCCAAATGTAACCTTAATCCTAACCTTAAGCCTTGTCCTAACCCCAAATGTAACCTTAATCCTAACCTTAAGCCTTGTCCTAACCCCAAATGTAACCTTAATCCTAACCTTAAGCCTTGTCCTAACCCCAAATGTAACCTTAATCCTAACCTTAAGCCTTGTCCTAACCCCAAATGTAACCTTAATCCTAACCTTAAGCCTTGTCCTAACCCCAAATGTAACCTTAATCCTAACCTTAAGCCTTGTCCTAACCCCAAATGTAACCTTAATCCTAACCTTAAGCCTTGTCCTAACCCCAAATGTAACCTTAATCCTAACCTTAAGCCTTGTCCTAACCCCAAATGTAACCTTAATCCTAACCTTAAGCCTTGTCCTAACCCCAAATGTAACCTTAAGCCTTGTCCTAACCCCAAATGTAACCTTAATCCTAACCTTAAGCCTTGTCCTAACCCCAAATGTAACCTTAATCCTAACCTTAAGCCTTGTCCTAACCCCAAATGTAACCTTAATCCTAACCTTAAGCCTTGTCCTAACCCAAATGTAACCTTAATCCTAACCTTAAGCCTTGTCCTAACCCCAAATGTAACCTTAATCCTAACCTTAAGCCTTGTCCTAACCCAAATGTAACCTTAATCCTAACCTTAAGCCTTGTCCTAACCCCAAATGTAACCTTAATCCTAACCTTAAGCCTTGTCCTAACCCCAAATGTAACCTTAATCCTAACCTTAACCTTGTCCTAACCCCAAATGTAACCTTAATCCTTAAGCCTTGTCCTAACCCCAAATGTAACCTTAATCCTAACCTTAAGCCTTGTCCTAACCCCAAATGTAACCTTAATCCTAACCTTAAGCCTTGTCCTAACCCCAAATGTAACCTTAATCCTAACCTTAAGCCTTGTCCTAACCCCAAATGTAACCTTAATCCTAACCTTAAGCCTTGTAACCCCAAATGTAACCTTAATCCTAACCTTAAGCCTTGTCCTAACCCCAAATGTAACCTTAATCCTAACCTTAAGCCTTGTCCTAACCCCAAATGTAACCTTAATCCTAACCTTAAGCCTTGTCCTAACCCCAAATGTAACCTTAATCCTAACCTTAAGCCTTGTCCTAACCCCAAATGTAACCTTAATCCTAACCTTAAGCCTTGTCCTAACCCCAAATGTAACCTTAATCCTAACCTTAAGCCTTGTCCTAACCCCAAATGTAACCTTAATCCTAACCTTAAGCCTTGTCCTAACCCCAAATGTAACCTTAATCCTAACCTTAAGCCTTGTCCTAACCCCAAATGTAACCTTAATCCTAACCTTAAGCCTTGTCCTAACCCCAAATGTAACCTTAATCCTAACCTTAAGCCTTGTCCTAACCCCAAATGTAACCTTAATCCTAACCTTAAGCCTTGTCCTAACCCCAAATGTAACCTTAATCCTAACCTTAAGCCTTGTCCTAACCCCAAATGTAACCTTAATCCTAACCTTAAGCCTTGTCCTAACCCCAAATGTAACCTTAATCCTAACCTTAAGCCTTGTCCTAACCCCAAATGTAACCTTAATCCTAACCTTAAGCCTTGTCCTAACCCCAAATGTAACCTTAATCCTAACCTGTCCTAACCCCAAATGTAACCTTAATCCTAACCCTTAAGCCTTGTCCTAACCCCAAATGTAACCTTAATCCTAACCTTAAGCCTTGTCCTAACCCCAAATGTAACCTTAATCCTAACCTTAAGCCTTGTCCTAACCCCAAATGTAACCTAATCCTAACCTTAAGCCTTGTCCTAACCCCAAATGTAACCTTAATCCTAACCTTAAGCCTTGTCCTAACCCCAAATGTAACCTTAATCCTAACCTTAAGCCTTGTCCTAACCCCAAATGTAACCTTAATCCTAACCTTAAGCCTTGTCCTAACCCCAAATGTAACCTTAACCTAACCTTAAGCCTTGTCCTAACCCCAAATGTAACCTTAATCCTAACCTTAAGCCTTGTCCTAACCCAAATGTAACCTTAATCCTAACCTTAAGCCTTGTCCTAACCCCAAATGTAACCTTAATCCTAACCTTAAGCCTTGTCCTAACCCCAAATGTAACCTTAAGCCTTGTCCTAACCCCAAATGTAACCTTAATCCTAACCTTAAGCCTTGTCCTAACCCCAAATGTAACCTTAATCCTAACCTTAAGCCTTGTCCTAACCCCAAATGTAACCTTAATCCTAACCTTAAGCCTTGTCCTAACCCCAAATGTAACCTTAATCCTAACCTTAAGCCTTGTCCTAACCCCAAATGTAACCTTAATCCTAACCTTAAGCCTTGTCCTAACCCCAAATGTAACCTTAATCCTAACCTTAAGCCTTGTCCTAACCCCAAATGTAACCTTAATCCTAACCTTAAGCCTTGTCCTAACCCCAAATGTAACCTTAATCCTAACCTTAAGCCTTGTCCTAACCCCAAATGTAACCTTAATCCTAACCTTAAGCCTTGTCCTAACCCCAAATGTAACCTTAATCCTAACCTTAAACCTTGTCCTAACCCCAAATGTAACCTTAATCCTAACCTTAAGCCTTGTCCTAACCCCAAATGTAACCTTAATCCTAACCTTAAGCCTTGTCCTAACCCCAAATGTAACCTTAATCCTAACCTTAAGCCTTGTCCTAACCCCAAATGTAACCTTAATCCTAACCTTAAGCCTTGTCCTAACCCCAAATGTAACCTTAATCCTAACCTTAAGCCTTGTCCTAACCCCAAATGTAACCTTAATCCTAACCTTAAGCCTTGTCCTAACCCCAAATGTAACCTTAATCCTAACCTTAAGCCTTGTCCTAACCCCAAATGTAACCTTAATCCTAACCTTAAGCCTTGTCCTAACCCCAAATGTAACCTTAATCCTAACCTTAAGCCTTGTCCTAACCCCAAATGTAACCTTAATCCTAACCTTAAACCTTGTCCTAACCCCAAATGTAACCTTAATCCTAACCTTAAGCCTTGTCCTAACCCCAAATGTAACCTTAATCCTAACCTTAAGCCTTGTCCTAACCCCAAATGTAACCTTAATCCTAACCTTAAGACCTTGTCCTAACCCCAAATGTAACCTTAATCCTAACCTTAAACCTTGTCCTAACCCCAAATGTAACCTTAATCCTAACCTTAAGCCTTGTCCTAACCCCAAATGTAACCTTAATCCTAACCTTAAGCCTTGTCCTAACCCCAAATGTAACCTTAATCCTAACCTTAAGCCTTGTCCTAACCCCAAATGTAACCTTAATCCTAACCTTAAGCCTTGTCCTAACCCCAAATGTAACCTTAATCCTAACCTTAAGCCTTGTCCTAACCCCAAATGTAACCTTAATCCTAACCTTAAACCTTGTCCTAACCCCAAATGTAACCTTAATCCTAACCTTAAAACTTGTCCTAACCCCAAATGTAACCTTAATCCTAACCTTAAGCCTTGTCCTAACCCCAAATGTAACCTTAATCCTAACCTTAAGCCTTGTCCTAACCCCAAATGTAACCTTAATCCTAACCTTAAACCTTGTCCTAACCCCAAATGTAACCTTAATCCTAACCTTAAGCCTTGTCCTAACCCCAAATGTAACCTTAATCCTAACCTTAAGCCTTGTCCTAACCCCAAATGTAACCTTAATCCTAACCTTAAGCCTTGTCCTAACCCCAAATGTAACCTTAATCCTAACCTTAAGCCTTGTCCTAACCCCAAATGTAACCTTAATCCTAACCTTAAGCCTTGTCCTAACCCCAAATGTAACCTTAATCCTAACCTTAAGCCTTGTCCTAACCCCAAATGTAACCTTAATCCTAACCTTAAGCCTTGTCCTAACCCCAAATGTAACCTTAATCCTAACCTTAAGCCTTGTCCTAACCCCAAATGTAACCTTAATCCTAACCTTAAGCCTTGTCCTAACCCCAAATGTAACCTTAATCCTAACCTTAAGCCTTGTCCTAACCCCAAATGTAACCTTAATCCTAACCTTAAGCCTTGTCCTAACCCCAAATGTAACCTTAATCCTAACCTTAAGCCTTGTCCTAACCCCAAATGTAACCTTAATCCTAACCTTAAACCTTGTCCTAACCCCAAATGTAACCTTAATCCTAACCTTAAGCCTTGTCCTAACCCCAAATGTAACCTTAATCCTAACCTTAAGCCTTGTCCTAACCCCAAATGTAACCTTAATCCTAACCTTAAGCCTTGTCCTAACCCCAAATGTAACCTTAATCCTAACCTTAAGCCTTGTCCTAACCCCAAATGTAACCTTAATCCTAACCTTAAGCCTTGTCCTAACCCCAAATGTAACCTTAATCCTAACCTTAAGCCTTGTCCTAACCCCAAATGTAACCTTAATCCTAACCTTAAGCCTTGTCCTAACCCCAAATGTAACCTTAATCCTAACCTTAAGCCTTGTCCTAACCCCAAATGTAACCTTAATCCTAACCTTAAACCTTGTCCTAACCCCAAATGTAACCTTAATCCTAACCTTAAGCCTTGTCCTAACCCCAAATGTAACCTTAATCCTAACCTTAAGCCTTGTCCTAACCCCAAATGTAACCTTAATCCTAACCTTAAGCCTTGTCCTAACCCCAAATGTAACCTTAATCCTAACCTTAAACCTTGTCCTAACCCCAAATGTAACCTTAATCCTAACCTTAAGCCTTGTCCTAACCCCAAATGTAACCTTAATCCTAACCTTAAGCCTTGTCCTAACCCCAAATGTAACCTTAATCCTAACCTTAAGCCTTGTCCTAACCCCAAATGTAACCTTAATCCTAACCTTAAGCCTTGTCCTAACCCCAAATGTAACCTTAATCCTAACCTTAAACCTTGTCCTAACCCCAAATGTAACCTTAATCCTAACCTTAAGCCTTGTCCTAACCCCAAATGTAACCTTAATCCTAACCTTAAGCCTTGTCCTAACCCCAAATGTAACCTTAATCCTAACCTTAAGCCTTGTCCTAACCCCAAATGTAACCTTAATCCTAACCTTAAGCCTTGTCCTAACCCCAAATGTAACCTTAATCCTAACCTTAAGCCTTGTCCTAACCCCAAATGTAACCTTAATCCTAACCTTAAACTTGTCCTAACCCCAAATGTAACCTTAATCCTAACCTTAAGCCTTGTCCTAACCCCAAATGTAACCTTAATCCTAACCTTAAACCTTGTCCTAACCCCAAATGTAACCTTAATCCTAACCTTAAGGCTTGTCCTAACCCCAAATGTAACCTTAATCCTAACCTTAAACCTTGTCCTAACCCCAAATGTAACCTTAATCCTAACCTTAAGCCTTGTCCTAACCCCAAATGTAACCTTAATCCTAACCTTAAGCCTTGTCCTAACCCCAAATGTAACCTTAATCCTAACCTTAAGCCTTGTCCTAACCCCAAATG
Organism: Oncorhynchus kisutch; assembly: GCF_002021735.2. Classification (NCBI taxonomy): domain Eukaryota; kingdom Metazoa; phylum Chordata; class Actinopteri; order Salmoniformes; family Salmonidae; genus Oncorhynchus; species Oncorhynchus kisutch. The sequence continues at coordinate 23,945,404 of NC_034176.2, read as the reverse complement.
TAACCTTAATCCTAACCTTAAACCTTGTCCTAACCCCAAATGTAACCTTAATCCTAACCTTAAGCCTTGTCCTAACCCCAAATGTAACCTTAATCCTAACCTTAAGCCTTGTCCTAACCCCAAATGTAACCTTAATCCTAACCTTAAGACTTGTCCTAACCCCAAATGTAACCTTAATCCTAACCTTAAACCTTGTCCTAACCCCAAATGTAACCTTAATCCTAACCTTAAGCCTTGTCCTAACCCCAAATGTAACCTTAATCCTAACCTTAAGCCTTGTCCTAACCCCAAATGTAACCTTAATCCTAACCTTAAGCCTTGTCCTAACCCCAAATGTAACCTTAATCCTAACCTTAAGCCTTGTCCTAGCCCCAAATGTAACCTTAAGCCTTGTCCTAACCCCAAATGTAACCTTCATCCTAACCTTAAACCTTGTCCTAACCCCAAATGTAACCTTAATCTAACCTTAAAACTTGTCCTAACCCCAAATGTAACCTTAATCCTAACCTTAAGCCTTGTCCTAGCCCCAAATGTAACCTTAAGCCTTGTCCTAACCCCAAATGTAACCTTAATCCTAACCTTAAACCTTGTCCTAACCCCAAATGTAACCTTAATCCTAACCTTAAATCTTGTCCTAACCCCAAATGTAACCTTAATCCTAACCTTAAGCCTTGTCCTAACCCCAAATGTAACCTTAATCCTAACCTTAAGCCTTGTCCTAACCCCAAATGTAACCTTAATCCTAACCTTAAACCTTGTCCTAACCCCAAATGTAACCTTAATCCTAACCTTAAGCCTTGTCCTAACCCCAAATGTAACCTTAATCCTAACCTTAAGCCTTGTCCTAACCCCAAATGTAACCTTAATCCTAACCTTAAGCCTTGTCCTAACCCCAAATGTAACCTTAATCCTAACCTTAAGCCTTGTCCTAGCCCCAAATGTAACCTTAAGCCTTGTCCTAACCCCAAATGTAACCTTCATCCTAACCTTAAACCTTGTCCTAACCCCAAATGTAACCTTAATCCTAACCTTAAAACTTGTCCTAACCCCAAATGTAACCTTAATCCTAACCTTAAACCTTGTCCTAACCCCAAATGTAACCTTAATCCTAACCTTAAGCCTTGTCCTAACCCCAAATGTAACCTTAATCCTAACCTTAAACCTTGTCCTAACCCCAAATGTAACCTTAATCCTAACCTTAAGCCTTGTCCTAACCCCAAATGTAACCTTAATCCTAACCTTAAGCCTTGTCCTAACCCCAAATGTAACCTTAATCCTAACCTTAAGCCTTGTCCTAACCCCAAATGTAACCTTAAGCCTTGTCCTAACCCCAAATGTAACCTTAATCCTAACCTTAAGCCTTGTCCTAACCCCAAATGTAACCTTAATCCTAACCTTAAGCCTTGTCCTAACCCCAAATGTAACCTTAATCCTAACCTTAAACCTTGTCCTAACCCCAAATGTAACCTTAATCCTAACCTTAAGCCTTGTCCTAACCCCAAATGTAACCTTAATCCTAACCTTAAGCCTTGTCCTAACCCCAAATGTAACCTTAATCCTAACCTTAAACCTTGTCCTAACCCCAAATGTAACCTTAATCCTAACCTTAAGCCTTGTCCTAACCCCAAATGTAACCTTAATCCTAACCTTAAGCCTTGTCCTAACCCCAAATGTAACCTTAATCCTAACCTTAAGCCTTGTCCTAACCCCAAATGTAACCTTAATCCTAACCTTAAGCCTTGTCCTAACCCCAAATGTAACCTTAATCCTAACCTTAAGCCTTGTCCTAACCCCAAATGTAACCTTAATCCTAACCTTAAGCCTTGTCCTAACCCCAAATGTAACCTTAATCCTAACCTTAAGCCTTGTCCTAACCCCAAATGTAACCTTAATCCTAACCTTAAGCCTTGTCCTAACCCCAAATGTAACCTTAATCCTAACCTTAAACCTTGTCCTAACCCCAAATGTAACCTTAATCCTAACCTTAAGCCTTGTCCTAACCCCAAATGTAACCTTAATCCTAACCTTAAGCCTTGTCCTAACCCCAAATGTAACCTTAATCCTAACCTTAAGCCTTGTCCTAACCCCAAATGTAACCTTAATCCTAACCTTAAGCCTTGTCCTAACCCCAAATGTAACCTTAATCCTAACCTTAAGCCTTGTCCTAACCCCAAATGTAACCTTAATCCTAACCTTAAGCCTTGTCCTAACCCCAAATGTAACCTTAATCCTAACCTTAAGCCTTGTCCTAACCCCAAATGTAACCTTAATCCTAACCTTAAACCTTGTCCTAACCCCAAATGTAACCTTAATCCTAACCTTAAGCCTTGTCCTAACCCCAAATGTAACCTTAATCCTAACCTTAAGCCTTGTCCTAACCCCAAATGTAACCTTAATCCTAACCTTAAGCCTTGTCCTAACCCCAAATGTAACCTTAATCCTAACCTTAAACCTTGTCCTAACCCCAAATGTAACCTTAATCCTAACCTTAAGCCTTGTCCTAACCCCAAATGTAACCTTAATCCTAACCTTAAGCCTTGTCCCTAACCCCAAATGTAACCTTAATCCTAACCTTAAGCCTTGTCCTAACCCCAAATGTAACCTTAATCCTAACCTTAAGCCTTGTCCTAACCCCAATGTAACCTTAATCCTAAACTTAAGCCTTGTCCTAACCCCAAATGTAACCTTAATCCTAACCTTAAGCCTTGTCCTAACCCCCAAATGTAACCTTAATCCTAAACTTAAGCCATGTCCTAACCCCAAATGTAACCTTATCCTAACCTTAAGCCTTGTCCTAACCCCAAATGTAACCTTAATCCTAACCTTAAGCCTTGTCCTAACCCCAAATTTGTAACTTAATCCTAACCTTAAGCCTTGTCCTAACCCCAATGTAACCTTAATCCTAACCTTAAACCTTGTCCCTAACCCCAAATGTAACCTTAATCCTAACCTTAAGTCTTCGTCCTAACCCCAAATGTAACTTAATCCTAACCTTAAACCTTGTCCTAACCCCAAATGTAACCTTAATCCTAACTTAAGTCCTTGTCCTAACCCCAAATGTAACCTTAATCCTAACCTTAAGCCTTGTCCTAACCCCAAATGTAACCTTAATTCCTAACCTTAAACCTTGTCCTAACCCCAATGTAACCTTAATCCTAACCTTAAGCCTTGTCCTAACCCCAAATGTAACCTTAATCCTAACCTTAAACCTTGTCCTAACCCCAAATGTAACCTTAATCCTAACCTTAAGCCTTGTCCTAACCCCAAATGTAACCTTAATCCTAACCTTAAACCTTGTCCTAACCCAAATGTAACCTTAATCCTAACCTTAAACCTGTCCTAACCCCAAATGTAACCTTAATCCTAACCTTAAGCCTTGTCCTAACCCCAAATGTAACCTTAATCCTAACCTTAAGCCTTGTCCTAACCCCAAATGTAACCTTAATCCTAACCTTAAGCCTTGTCCTAACCCCAAATGTAACCTTAATCCTAACCTTAAACCTTGTCCTAACCCCAAATGTAACCTTAATCCTAACCTTAAACCTTGTCCTAACCCCAAATGTAACCTTAAGCCTTTGTCCTAACCCCAAATGTAACCTTAATCCTAACCTTAAGCCTTGTCCTAACCCCAAATGTAACCTTAATCCTAACCTTAAACCTTGTCCTAACCCCAAATGAACCTTATCCTAACCTTAAGCCGTTGTCCTAACACCAAAATATAACCTAATCCTAACCTTAAGCCTTGTCCTAACCCAAATGTAACCTTAATCCTAACCTTAAGCCTTGTTCCTAACCCCAAATGTAACCTAATCCTAACCCTTAACCTCTTTCCTAACCCCAAATGTAACCCTAATCCGAACCCTTAAACCTTGTCCTAACCCCAAATGTAACCTTAAACCTAACCTTACGGCCTTGTCCTAACCCCAAATGTAACCTTAATACTAACCGTTACCTTATGCCTAAACCCCAAATGTAACCTTAATCCTAACCTTAAGCCTTGTCCTAACCCCAAATGTAACCTTAACCCTAACCTTAAGCCTTGTCCTAACCCCAAATGTAACCCTTAATCCCTAACCTTAGCCTTGTCCTAACCCCAAATGTACCTTAATCCTACCCTTAAGCCTTGTCATAACCCCAAAATGTAACCTTACTCCTAACCTTAACCTTGTCCTAACCCCCAAATGTAACCTTAATCCTAACCTTAAGCCTTGTACCTAACCCCAAATGTAACCTTAATCCTAACCTTAAGCCTTGTCCTAACCCCAAATGTAACCTTTAATCCTAACCTTAAGCCTTGTCCTAACCCCAAATGTAACCTTAATTCCTAACCTTAAGCCCTTGTCCTAGCCCCAAATGTAACCTACTCCTAACCTTAAGCCTGTCCTAACCCCAAATGTAACCTTAATCCTAACCTTAAACCTTGTCCTAACCCCAAATGTAACCTTAATCCTAACCTTAAGCCTTGTCCTAACCCCAAATGTAACCTTAATCCTAACCTTAAGCCTTGTCCTAACCCCAAATGTAACCTTAATCCTAACCTTAAGCCTTTTGTCCTCAACCCCACATTTACCTAATCCCTAACCGTTAAGCCTTGTCCTAACCCCAAATGTAACCTTTTAATCCCTACACTAAGCCCTTGGTCCTAACCCCAAATGTTAACCCTTAATCCTAACCTTACAGCCTTGTCCTAACCCCAATGTACACCTTAATTCCTAACCTTAGCCTTGTCCTAACCCTCAAATGTAACCCTTTAATCCTAACCTTTAGCCTTGTCCTAACCCCAAGTAACCTTAATCCCTAACATTCAAGCATCCTTGTCCTAACCCCAGAATGCTACCCTTATTCCTACCTTAAGCCTTTGTCCTAACCCCAAATGTAACCCTTAATTCCTAACCTTAAGCCTTGTCCCTAACCCCAAATGTAACCTTTAATCCTACCCTCTAAGCCTTGTCCTAACCCCAAATGATCACCTAATCTAACCTTAACCTTGTCCTAACCCCCAAATGTAACCTAATCCTAACTCTTAGGTCTTGTCCTCATAACCCCAACAATGTAACCTTAATCCTAACCTTAAGCCTTGTCCTAACCCCAAATGTAACCTTAATCCTAACCTTAAGCCTTGTCCTAACCCCAAATGTAACCTTAATCCTAACCTTAAGCCTTGTCATAACCCCAAATGTAACCTTAAGCCTTGTCCTAACCCCAAATGTAACCTTAATCCTAACCTTAAGCATTGTCCTAACCCCAAATGTAACCTTAATCCTAACCTTAAGCCTTGTCCTAACCCCAAATGTAACCTTAACCGTAACCTTAAACCTTGTCCTAACCCCAAATGTAACCTTAATCCTAACCTTAAGCCTTGTCCTAACCCCAAATGTAACCTTAATCCTAACCTTAAGCCTTGTCCTAACCCCAAATGTAACCTTAACCCTAACCTTAAGCCTTGTCCTAACCCCAAATGTAACCTTAATCCTAACCTTAAACCTTGTCCTAACCCCAAATGTAACCTTAATCCTAACCTTAAGCCTTGTCCTAACCCCAAATGTAACCTTAATCCTAACCTTAAGCCTTGTCCTAACCCCAAATGTAACCTTAATCCTAACCTTAAGCCTTGTCCTAACCCCAAATGTAACCTTAATCCTAACCTTAAGCCTTGTCCTAACCCCAAATGTAACCTTAATCCTAAACTTAAGCCTTGTCCTAACCCCAAATGTAACCTTAATCCTAACCTTAAGCCTTGTCCTAACCCCAAATGTAACCTTAATCCTAAACTTAAGCCTTGTCCTAACCCCAAATGTAACCTTATTCCTAACCTTAAGCCTTGTCCTAACCCCAAATGTAACCTTAATCCTAACCTTAAGCCTTGTCCTAACCCCAAATGTAACCTTAATCCTAACCTTAAGCCTTGTCCTAACCCCAAATGTAACCTTAATCCTAACCTTAAACCTTGTCCTAACCCCAAATGTAACCTTAATCCTAACCTTAAGTCTTGTCCTAACCCCAAATGTAACCTTAATCCTAACCTTAAACCTTGTCCTAACCCCAAATGTAACCTTAATCCTAACCTTAAGCCTTGTCCTAACCCCAAATGTAACCTTAATCCTAACCTTAAGCCTTGTCCTAACCCCAAATGTAACCTTAATCCTAACCTTAAACCTTGTCCTAACCCCAAATGTAACCTTAATCCTAACCTTAATTCTTGTCCTAACCCCAAATGTAACCTCAATCCTAACCGTAAACCTTGTCCTAACCCCAAATGTAACCTTAATCCTAACCTTAAGCCTTGTCCTAACCCCAAATGTAACCTTAATCCTAACCTTAAACCTTGTCCTAACACCAAATGTAACCTTAATCCTAACCTTAAAACCTGTCCTAACCCCAAATGTAACCTTAATCCTAACCTTAAGCCTTGTCCTAACACCAAATGTAACCTTAATCCTAACCTTAAGCCTTGTCCTAACCCCAAATGTAACCTTAATCCTAACCTTAAGCCTTGTCCTAACCCCAAATGTAACCTTAATCCTAACCTTAAACCTTGTCCTAAACCCAAATGTAACCTTAATCCTAACCTTAAACCTTGTCCTAACCCCAAATGTAACCTTAAGCCTTGTCCTAACCCCAAATGTAACCTTAATCCTAACCTTAAGCCTTGTCCTAACCCCAAATGTAACCTTAATCCTAACCTTAAAACCTGTCCTAACCCCAAATGTAACCTTAATCCTAACCTTAAGCCTTGTCCTAACACCAAATATAACCTTAATCCTAACCTTAAGCCTTGTCCTAACCCCAAATGTAACCTTAATCCTAACCTTAAGCCTTGTCCTAACCCCAAATGTAACCTTAAACCTAACCTTAAACCTCTTCCTAACCCCAAATGTAACCTTAATCCGAACCTTAAACCTTGTCCTAACCCCAAATGTAACCTTAAACCTAACCTTAAGCCTTGTCCTAACCCCAAATGTAACCTTAATCCTAACCGTTAACTTTATCCTAAACCCCAAATGTAACCTTAATCCTAACCTTAAGCCTTGTCCTAACCCCAAATGTAACCTTAACCCTAACCTTAAGCCTTGTCCTAACCCCAAATGTAACCTTAATCCTAACCTTAAGCCTTGTCATAACCCCAAATGTAACCTTAATCCTAACCTTAAGCCTTGTCCTAACCCCAAATGTAACCTTACTCCTAACCTTAAACCTTGTCCTAACCCCAAATGTAACCTTAATCCTAACCTTAAGCCTTGTCCTAACCCCAAATGTAACCTTAATCCTAACCTTAAGACTTGTCCTAACCCCAAATGTAACCTTAATCCTAACCTTAAGCCTTGTCCTAACCCCAAATGTAACCTTAATCCTAACCTTAAGCCCTGTCCTAGCCCCAAATGTAACCTTAAACCTTGTCCTAACCCCAAATGTAACCTTAATCCTAACCTTAAACCTTGTCCTAACCCCAAATGTAACCTTAATCCTAACCTTAAGCCTTGTCCTAACCCCAAATGTAACCTTAATCCTAACCTTAAGCCTTGTCCTAACCCCAAATGTAACCTTAATCCTAACCTTAAGCCTTGTCCTAACCCCAAATTTAACCTTAACCCTAACCTTAAACCTTGTCCTAACCCCAAATGTAACCTTAATCCTAACCTTAAGCCTTGTCCTAACCCCAAATGTAACCTTAATCCTAACCTTAAGCCTTGCCCTAACCCCAAATGTAACCTTAACCCTAACCTTAAGCCTTGTCCTAACCCCAAATGTAACCTTAATCCTAACCTTAAGCCTTGTCCTAACCCCAAATGTAACCTTAATCTTAACCTTAAGCCTTGTCCTAACCCCAAATGTAACCTTATCCTAACCTTAAGCCTTGTCCTAACCCCAAATGTAACCTTAATCCGAACCTTAAGCCTTGTCCTAAACCCAAATGTAACCTTAATCCTAACCTTAAGCCTTGTCCTAACCCCAAATGTAACCTTAATCCTAACCTTAAGCCTTGTCATAACCCCAAATGTAACCTTAATCCTAACCTTAAGCCTTGTCCTAACCCCAAATGTAACCTTAACCCTAACCTTAAGCCTTGTCCTAACCCCAAATGTAACCTTAATCCTAACCTTAAACCTTGTCCTAACCCCAAATGTAACCTTAATCCTAACCTTAAGCCTTGTCCTAACCCCAAATGTAACCTTAATCCTAACCTTAAGCCTTGTCCTAACCCCAAATGTAACCTTAATCCTAACCTTAAGCCTTGTCCTAACCCCAAATGTAACCTTAGTCCTAACCTTAAGCCTTGTCCTAACCCCAAATGTAACCTTAATCCTAACCTTAAGCCTTTTCCTAACCCCAAATGTAACCTTAATTCTAACCTTAAGCCTTGTCCTAACCCCAAATGTAACCTTAATCCTAACCTTAAACCTTGTCCTAACCCCAAATGTAACCTTAATCCTAACCTTAAACCTTGTCCTAACCCCAAATTTAACCTTAATCCTAACCTTAAGCCTTTTCCTAACCCCAAATGTAACCTTAATCCTAACCTTAAGCCTTGTCCTAACCCCAAATGTAACCTTAATCCTAACCTTAAACCATGTCCTAACCCCAAATGTATCCTTAATCCTAACCTTAAACCTTGTCCTAACCCCAAATGTAACCTTAATCCTAACCTTAAGCCTTGTCCTAACCCCAAATGTAACCTTAATCCTAACCTTAAACCTTGTCCTAACCCCAAATGTAACCTTAACCCTAACCTTAAGCCTTGTCCTAACCCCAAATGTAACCTTAATCCTAACCTTAAGCCTTGTCCTAACCCCAAATGTAACCTTAATCCTAACCTTAAACCTTGTCCTAACCCCAAATGTAACCTTAAACCTAACCTTAAGCCTTGTCCTAACCCCAAATGTAACCTTAATCCTAACCGTAAGATTTATCCTAAACCCCAAATGTAACTTTAATCCTAACCTTAAGCCTTGTCCTAACCCCAAATGTAACCTTAACCCTAACCTTAAGCCTTGTCCTAACCCCAAATGTAACCTTAACCCTAACCTTAAGCCTTGTCCTAACCCCAAATGTAACCTTAATCCTAACCTTAAACCTTGTCCTAACCCCAAATGTAACCTTAACCCTAACCTTAAGCCTTGTCCTAATCCCAAATGTAACCTTAACCCTAACCTTAAGCCTTATCCTAGCCCTTATTCTGAACCAAACCCCTAACCGGATCCCTATCCGGAACCTTAGCAATAATTTTATTATTTTTAATTTAACCTTTATTTTAGTAGGCATTTTACTTATCAATATATCATTTGTTGATAGTATGAACATCTGTAGATCATCTATATGGGACTATCCAAATAATGTGTGACCGTAGAGTTTAATAGATTAGAGTAAATTAGAGTAAATTAGGGTGCAATGCAGTACACCAAATCTGAACCAATTATCGAGGTCTATGTTTGCGCCAAATATTGGCCCGGTTTGGACCGGATGTCTGTGGATGTTGTAATCAAGGCCGGTCCAGACCGGACAAAATCTGAACCCAACATAGACGCCAGGTCCGGACAGGACCAAAAAAGAAGCCTAAAAGACATCGGAGTCGATAAGTGCTTAGTGGGTAGTGAATGGACTGCCCTGTCCAACTCATCCATGGAGCTACAGTTCTGATTTTATGGACCCCCAGTACAATTCCTACACATATGCTTTTTATAACATTGAAGGAATAGAGGCTAAAATACTGCTGAGGGGACAGACTGAAGTTTCCAGACGAGATAATGATGGTATTTTTACATAAGCAGATGCCCTCGTCCAGTTTTGGGATGTTATTTTAACCCAGCTTTGTTTAAAATAATTGTACAAGTAAGCAGACATTTTGAGTATTTCCCCATCCGAGAAATGAAGTCAATGTTTTTGACTGTCTGTGATGTGGTGTGTAGCAGTGCACTGTGAAAGATTTTATCATCTTCCTTCATACAACAACAAATGTTTGTGAAAATCTAGAGAACAACTGAAAACAGGTGTGTTGCTCATTAACAGAAACGTGCTGAGGGAAGCAGAAATGAAACAATAGGTGAACCTTATCAACCCAAACACTTGTTACAGTCAGATGTGGTTCTAGTCAATTCAATGGTGAAGTCAAGGCAAGACAGCTGTGGGAAAAGGATAGACGTTCGTGTAACCGGTCTGTGACTTCATGTTTGAGCAGCTAATTAGGTCAGAACAACGTCTCCAGGAAGTTGTTAGGAGAGTAAGCTCCTACAGGCCTAGTTACGGTAAGGGAAACGGCGGGCCGTAAGTTTGATTTATAATAAAGCTAAATCATTTTCTGCTCTCTCTTGTTCCCATTAGGATTCACTCATTCATTTATGACTTTTTGCACAAGATACAGTCACTCACCCACAAGTGGGTCACTTCAAGTGACCTAGTATCAAGAGTAGGAGCATGCAATATTATCCCCAAAAAAGCAGGAGAGTGCTCACCTTCTCTGTAAATCAAATGGGGTTGTGATAGGTTATCAGCTCTGCCAATCACCACAGTAGGAGCTGTGCCCTTACATAGGGGGTGGGGTGATGATGTGGGCTCGTGACACAGGAGTGTGATGTCGGCTGACACAGCAGTCCCAATGCTTAGCAAGCTGATGTGAAAGGTCAGAAGCCCTGGTTTATAACAACCTGCTATGGTCATCGGCACGAGGGAGAAGAGATATACAAACCCCACTGGGCACAACATCAATTAAACGTCTATACCACGTTGGTTCAATGTAATTTAATTGAAATGATGTGCAAACAATGTTGATTCAACCAGTGTGTCCCCAGTGGGACAAATATTAGAAATATTAGATTCTTATTAGAAACTTATTTCAAAGTGTCAGACAGAGTCATGTACACAACCTTCCCCATAGTTCTTCAGGAGCCGACAGACACGCTATGTCCAGCGACTTACCTTAGCCCCAGCCCCAGGCCTACTCAGGTGACACCAGGCTGTGACCCTGGCCCCCTCGTCCCCCTGTCCCTGGGCGCCTGGGCGTGATTTGTGGGGCCTGGGGTCTGGTGCATTGGTCGACAAATCAGGAGGGCCAATCTGTTTGTGGTTGACAGCTTTACACTTCAAACAGGTCCCTGGTCACAGATTACACCCTCCATGACTTATGTCTCCCCCCAACCACTCCTCACCAGACTAGAGCTGACAGGTGTCCATTATAAATGTCCACAAGTTCCCTGTTATTGATCCCACTGAACTTTGTGTGAGTGAGATGCACAACGGACAAATTGCACCCTCTGCTCACTTGCTGTTTGGACGTTCAAAAAATCCAGCTGTGTACATAGAACCGGTTATTGTTTTATAGTGAGGTCATTTAAGGCGATCTGAGCCAACAACCTGGTCTCAGAGCATTTTGTATTATTCTGTACGTAAATCTGAGACACACCATTTAGTGTGCTATATCACATTTCGTAAAGTATGTATTATTTTGTGGATGTCCATCACCTATTTCATATGATATGTTATGAATTACAATTCCGAGTATATGTTATGAATTTGCAAAATGTACAATATGTTACGAATTTGCAAAACGTATAATATATTATGAATTTTAGCTAGGTGTCTAACGTTAGCTAGCTCGCTAACATTAGCTAGACTAGGGGTTAGGCTGAGGGGTTAGGGTAAAGTTAGGGTTAAGTTTAGGAGTTAGGTTAAAGAGTTAGGGGAAGCTAAAAGGGTTAAGATTCGGTTTAGGGTTAGGGTAAGGGTTAGCTAACATGCTAAGTAGTTACAAAGCAGCTAAAAAGGTTGAAAAGTAGTTGAAAAGTTGCTAATTAGCTAAAATGATCAAGTTATCTGTGATGAGATTCGAACTTGCAACCTTTTGGAAGAGATTTTTTACCGTCTGTCTTCTGTAACCATACCAAGCGTTACATATCATAATAAATGGAGTGTTACATATTTACATACAGAATAATACGAAATGCTCTGAGACCAAGTTGAAGCGAAAGATGGCTGTCAGTCAAGACTCAATGCAAAGAATATGAAATATTTTTATTCTGGAACACCCACTCCCAGAGGTAATTATGGAGTTTGGTTCTTTCCAGAACACTCAAGATGACTGATATTCTGTTTGGATTCTTGAAAAGGGAACAATGAGGCTGATTCCTCCAGCTCCTAAGCAGGTTAGGGGAGAGTGGGGTAAGTTGAGCCACCCTTGTTTCTAGGAAACAGTACACAAAATGTATAATTTGACCAAATATTTAGGAAGAGGTCATAATTTCATGGAGTCTGTGAAGGAAGAAACCACATTGAAAAAGTGGTAAGCAAACTGATTTTCACCAAGTCAAATGAATTTACTGTGTTAGAGGTTTCATGATGCTTGTACTGTATCTAAACCAAGTAGATAGTTTTAAGATTGTTCTATACATCAGTTTAGGTCTCTATTAGCTTCAATGTGAGATCTAGCATGAAAGTGTATTCTTGTAGCTGTGTGGGCTAATATAGTCAAAATGTTTGCTTTGGAGTAAGCTGAGCAAATGGCAAGTGGAGCGAATTGAAGTGTTTTCTTCCCAGGCATAATGCAATGCATCAAATCAAATTGTATTTGTCAAAGGCTTCGTAAACAACAGGTGTGGACTAACAGTGAAATACTTACTTAGAAAATAGATCAATAATAGACAAATAAAACAGGTCATAATAAATACACAATGAGTAATGATAACTTGGCTATACACAAGGATTACCAGTACCGAGTCGATAGATACTATATATATATATATATAAATAAACAGTAGCAGTAGCGTATGTGATGACTCTGTTTGGTTTACTATTTAACTAACTATTTAGCAGTCTTATGGTTTGGGGGTAGATTCTGTTTAGGGTCCTGTTGGTTCCAGATTTGGTGCATCGGTAACGCTTGCCATGCGGTAGCAGAGAGAAAGGTCTATGACTTGTGTGTCTTAGATCATTTTTAGGGCCTTCCTCTGACACCTCCTGGTATAGAGGTCCTGGATGGCAGGGAGCTCAGCCCCAGTGATGTACTGGGCTGTACGCATTAACCTATGTATGCTTTGCGGTCAGAAGCCAAGCAGTTGCCATACTAGGCAGTGTTGCAGCCAGTGCTCTCAATGGTGCAGTTGTATAAATCCTTTTGAGGATCTGAGGACCAATGACAAATATGTTCAGCCTCTTGAGGGGGAAGATACTTTGCCGTGCCGTCTTCACAACGGTGTTGGTGTGCTAGGAACATGATACAAAGATCGTTCGTGATGTGTACACTGAGTAACTTGACACTCTCGACCAGCTCCACTACGATGTGAATGGGGGCCTGCTCGGCCCACCGTTTCCTGTTGTCCACAATCAGCTCCTTTGTCTTGCTGACATTGAGGGAGAGGTTGTTGTCCTGGCACCACACTGCCGGGTCTCTGACCTCGTCCCTATAGGCTGTCTCATCGTTATCTGTAATCAGGCCTACCAACGTTGTGTCGTCTGCAAACTTACTGATGGTGCACGGCCATGACTCCAACTGGGACCCACTGGGAGGTAACAACAGTGCCTGGCCTAGGTTCAAAGTATTTTAGAAAGTACAAAGTGTTTGTCAGGTGTTATTAATCCTGTGTTAAAAGACGCTTAAAATTATTAAAAGACAAAACACCTATTGTGACTGTGTTGAATAGTGTTTGGGAAATAAAGGTAGAAATGGTTTTAAAAAGGTAGTGGTAATTTGTAGGTGACTTAATTTACCCTGTACCTGGAGTAAGACACCACTTTTGGACAAGCTATGTTGTCTAAACTGTCATTTTTAAATGAACTCTCATTATTTTCAGGGAGACATAACATCCTGAAATATATGTAGATATATATTTGTTATAAAGAATACTATATTTCCCTTGATGGAGTGATGCTGAATGTAAAAAACGGCTCAACTAACCCCACTCTCCCCTAAGACTTGTTTCTGGAAGTCTGCCGTCTGAACAACACAGCCGTGGTGTGACCAGGGTTGCTGTGAGACAGAAGCAGTCATATTGCAACAGCAGGGTCATTTGAACGCCAGATCAAAAGCACTCACAGCTGTGTCAGGGCCACCTTAGCCAGCGCTCACATGTGTGGTCTAACCCAGAGACAGCAAAACAACACCAGGACAGGGAAACACTTCCACCGCTGTTTCACGAACCAGTAAAACGCACAGTGTTAGGGATCTGTACAGATACGTGAATAGATTAAGCAAGGAAAGTCTATCAAATCTGATTTGATTACAATCTAATAAACACAAATGTAAGCTAATGATCAGATGGAAAGGTAGTGTAATGTGCTTCACAAGTTCATTATAGGTTAGTAGGGTATGTATTATCTGTAAGACCCAGACAATGGGCTAACCTGACCATCTGTTTCTTATCTGCCCTCCTGTATTTATTTATTTATTTGTGAATTTATTTATCTAACGGATTCGGGGCCTGAAAACAGCAGGCAGCCAATCCTCTCCCTGGGGAGTGAGATCGAGGCAGATCCCAACCTACAGTTGAAGTCGGATGTTTACATACACTTTAGCCAAATACATCTAAACTCAGTTTTTCACAATACCTGACATTTAGTCAGAGTACAAATTCCTTGTCTTAGGTCAGTTAGGATCACCGCTTTATTTTAAGAATGTGAAATGACAGAATAAAAGGTAGAGAGAATTATTTATTTAAGCTTTTATTTCTTTCATCACATTCCCAGTGGGTCAGAAGATTACATACACTCAATTAGTTTTTGGTAGCATTGCATTTAAATTGTTTAACTTGGGTCAAACGTTTCGGGTAGCCTTCCGCAAGCTTCCCACAATAAGTTGGGTGAATTTTTGGCCATTCCTCCTGACAGAGCCTGGGTAACTGAGTCAGGGTTGTAGGCCTCCTTGCTCGCACATGCTTTTTCAGTTCTGCCCACAAATGTTCTATAGGATTGAGGTCAGGGCTTTGTGATGGCCACTCCAATACCTTGACTTTGTTGTCCTTAAGCCATTTTGCCACAACTTTGAAAGTATGCTTGGGGTCATTGTCCATTTGGAAGACCCATTTGCGACCAAGCTTTAACTTCCTGACTGATGTCTTGAAATGTTGCTTCAATATATCCACATAATTTTCCTCCCTCACGATGCCATCTATTTTGTGAAGTGCACCAGTCCCTCCTGCAGCAAAGCACCCCGACAACATGATGCTGCTACCCCCGTGCTACACTGTTGGGATGGTGTTCTTCGGCTTGCAAGCCTCCCCCTTTTTCCTCCAAACATAGCGATGGTCATTATGGCCAAACAGTTCTATTTTTGTTTCATCAGACCAGAGGACATTTCTCCAAAAGGTACGATCTTTGTCCCCATGTGCAGTTGCAAACCGTAGTCTGGCTTTTTTATGGTGGTTTTGGAGCAGTGGCTTCTTCCTTGTGGCTTCTTCCTTGCTGAACGGCCTTTCAGGTTACGTCGATATAGGACTCTTTTTTTCTGAGGTCTTGGCTGATTTCTTTTGATTTTCCCATGATGTCAAGCAAAGAGACACTGAGTTTGAAGGTAGGCCTTGAAATACATCCACAGGTACACCTCCAATTGACTCAAATTATGTCAGAACCTATATCAGAACTTTCCATGACATTGTTTTCTGGAATTTTCCAAACTGTTTAAAGGCACAGTCAACTTAGTGTATATAAACATCTGACCCACTGAAATTGTGATAGAGTAAATTATAAGTGAAATAATCTGTCTGTAAACAATTGTTGGAAAAAGTAGTTGTGTTACAAAGTAGATGTCCTAACCGACTTGCCAAAACTATATTGTGGATATTGTGGATATTTGTGAAGTGGTTGAAAAACGAGTTTTAATGACTCCAACCTAGATATATGTAATCTTCCGACTTCAGCTGTAGGTGTGTGTGTGTGTGTGTGTGTGTGTGTGTGTGTGTGTGTGTGTGTGTGTGTGTGTGTGTGTGTGTGTGTGTGTGTGTGTGTGTGTGTGTGTGTGTGTGTGTGTGTGTGTGTGTGTGTGTGTGTGTGTGTGTGTGTGTGTGTGTGTGTGTATCTTAATTAATTTACTTTATATTTGTGGTGCATCTGGGACTAGAAGTAGTTTTTTTGCCTGACAATATTTCCTTCCCCTTTATTCTGTTGCCTTTGCAAACCATATGTATTGGAGAGAAAAACATTCTGCCAAGATTGTAATGTACTCTCTCGAACACACACATACACACACACAGAATAGCTGAGAGCTGTTGTTAACTTTCAGGAGGACATTAGACAGTAGTTACTGCTACTGAGCTGAGGGGTAGTTGTGTCTCTGCTGAGCAGCGACTGGGCGCCAGCTTCTCCCTGCCGATGAGCGATGGATCAGAAGTGTAGAGTGAGTCCAATCCTCTGTGTTCCCTGGATCCTCCCAGATCTCCCCATGCTACCCTGCTGCCTCACGTTGGGATTGCCTTCTGTCTGTCTGTCTGTCTGTCTGTCTGTCTGTCTGTCTGTCTGTCTGTCTGTCTGTCTGTCTGTCTGTCTGTCTGTCTGTCTGTCTGTCTGTCTGTCTGTCTGTCTGTCTGTCTGTCTGTCTGTCTCTCTCTTTCTCTCTTTCTCTCTCTCTCTCTCTTTCTCTCTTTCTCTCTTTCTCTCCCTCACTTCCTCTCCCTCTTAAGGGTTAAGCAACTACTACTGTCCAAAACATTATATTACACTAGTTGTCTGTTAGATTGACCTGCAGCCAGAGGTTTTGCCATGAAGGATGGAATGGTGCCAATGTCCAATGGGCATCAGTGCTGGAGGGATTTCATCACTCTGATGTTGTCCTCCATGACAATGTTGAGAATATAAATAGTCTTCTCTTTTGGGAGGAGTATTACAAAATTGCCTGCATTATGTGTCAGAGCCCCTGCACAACACCATGGTCTCCACCGGGAGGAGCAGTTCCTTCTGGAGCCCAACAAGTGTCCAACCGCTCTAGTAGCCTATAGGGTAGCTTTGTGTAGTTCATAAGCATTAGCCTGTCGGACTTTGAGCAGCTGAAATAACATTATTTCAAAACAATGTATTGAGTTGTGTGCCTTGCTCAAGGGCACATTGGCAGATGCTTCACTTAGTTGGATTCAAACTGGCAACCTCGTCTCTAACCGCTAGGATATGGGATGAGTTTAAATCTTATAATCAATTGCCAAATGACCTTGATTAGGCTATGCATTCTTTCCTACAATGTTTTTTGAAGAGCTCATTAGCTGTAGCCTGTTATTGAAAAATCACTGCACTGGTTTTCTCAAGCGCATAGGCACTGAGCAGAGCTTGGGTGGTGGGGAGAGAGCCAAATAGACCTAGCATTTTCACTTGTCTTTAAAAAAAAAAAGCCGGAGTAGTTTAGGCCTATATGTTTTAATTTTTGCATTAGCAAGTTAAACCTATAGGCCAACCACGATCAAAGTAAAGCAAGTTAAACCTATAGGCCAACCACGATCAAAGTAAAGCAAGTTAAACCTATAGGCCAACCACGATCAAAGTAAAGCAAGTTAAACCTATAGGCCAACCACGATCAAAGTAAAGCAAGTTAAACCTATAGGCCAACCACGATCAAAGTAAAGCAAGTTAAACCTATAGGCCAACCACGATCAAAGTAAAGCAAGTTAAACCTATAGGCCAACCACGATCAAAGTAAAGCAAGTTAAACCTATAGGCCAACCACGATCAAAGTAAAGCAAGTTAAACCTATAGGCCAACCACGATCAAAGTAAAGCAAGTTAAACCTATAGGCCAACCACGATCAAAGTAAAGCAAGTTAAACCTATAGGCCAACCACGATCAAAGTAAAGCAAGTTAAACCGAATGTGACATTTTCTTTCTTCTTTTTATCATGGAAATTAATCCAGAGTGAGAATTTAATTCACACACCCCTTGAGCTGTCTGGTTACATTTAATTTAATCATTAAACCTGTTTAACCAATTCTAAAGTGCCCGCCTATCAATCTAATTACCATTTGATGTTTTTATCAAAACACACCGATGCTCTGCATGTTGCATTGGCAGCTGAATAGTATTCCTTATTGTTGTCATATTTTAATTACCCTATTTCTAAATTGTTACACTTTATTACATTTTAAATAGAACACGTTGAGAACCAAATGTAAGTGACAAGACCATCAGGTTAGGAAATCTCCAGGCATTTACTTTTAGCATTGAGGCATTGACATTGTAATTTAGTAGTTAATCTGTGAATTACAAAACTTGCCTGTCCAGACATGCCATGAACCCTTAAGATTGAGCAATAGTTCTCAAAATCAATTGAAAAGCATTGAAAAGGTGTGTTTGATTTATTGTTGAATTTAAAGCAGAGGCAGCTTGGTGCACCAAACACATGTTTTAGAATTTTTTTATTAAAAAAAAACATTTACATTGAATGTAACACTTTTTTCTATGAGCTAATTGTCTAGTGTCTCACAAGCTTGTCTAGTTGCATTATTTTACATGTGGGGGTTTTCTGCACTATTTTGAAAATGAAAGGTTATTCAGCATCAATGATCGTGACTGAAAGTGATGAAAATTCTTTACAATAACGTTTTCAAGAATATTTCAAAATAGATCACTTTTTAGGGAGACAATTGAAGTTTATATTTTCCCATTCCATTTTCAAATGCTATGAATAAAGCCAGACGTGCTTCATGATTCATCGCAACTGGATAAAGGCTGGTGTGTGCTGCTCTAGAGAGAGGTGAGAGGAGGGGGTGCAGGGCTAAGTGTTTCATGGGGGAGGGGGATTCGTCCTGGGAGGGAGGGAACTAGGGGTGTGGAGCACCGAGTTTAAAAAGCCAGGCAGCGTTGCACCACTCACTCATACTGCCTGTGCTCTCCTCCAGTGACTGATGGGGACCATTCCTTAAATGTGACTTTTTCTCTAGTTTTCAGTGTTGACATTTGGTTTGTTTGAATTTTACTGAACCAGCTCTGGACTGTACAGAAAGGATTTTAAAAGTTTGAAATTATTTTCCATTTCATACTCATGACTTGGAACATGGATCCCACTGTGGAGTATAGAGATACCTATGATTATGATTATGGTGACAACGAAACTATGTGTGACTACTCTGAGTGGGAGCCATCCTACTCCCTTATCCCTGTCCTCTACATGCTCATCTTCATCCTGGGCCTATCTGGGAATGGAGTGGTCATCTTCACCGTCTGGAGGTCCAAGTCCAAGCGCCGAGCAGCAGATGTCTACATAGGCAACCTGGCCCTGGCTGACCTCACCTTTGTGATCACTCTGCCCCTCTGGGCCGTGTACACAGCACTGGGCTACCACTGGCCCTTTGGTGTGGCCCTGTGTAAGATCAGCAGCTACGTGGTGCTGGTCAACATGTACGCCAGTGTCTTCTGCCTTACCTGCCTGAGCTTTGACCGTTACCTGGCTATCGTCCACTCTCTGTCCAGCAGCCGGCTGCGGTCGCGGGGCACAATGCTGGCCTCCCTGGGGGCCATCTGGCTCCTCTCAGGCCTGCTGGCTGTGCCCACTTTGCTGTTCCGCACCACCGTGGACGACATCAACAGCAACCGCACCACCTGTGCCATGGACTTCAGCCTGGTCACCCAAAACGAGAGGCATGAGTCCCTGTGGATCGCAGGACTCAGCCTGTCGTCCTCTGCCCTGGGCTTCCTCCTGCCATTCCTGGCCATGACCATCTTCTACTGCTTCATCGGCTGCACCGTCACGCGTCACTTTAACAACCTGCGCAAGGAGGACCAAAAGAAGCGTCGTCTGCTGAAGATCATCACCACCCTGGTGGTTGTATTTGCTATCTGCTGGACCCCATTCCACTTGCTGAAGAGCATGGACGCCCTCTCCTACCTGAACCTGTCTCCCAGCTCCTGTGGGTTTGAGCGCTTCCTCCTGGTGGCCCATCCTTATGCTACCTGCCTGGCTTACGTTAACAGCTGCCTCAACCCCTTCCTGTACGCCTTCTTCGACCTGCGCTTCCGCTCCCAATGCCTGTGCCTGCTCAACCTGAAGAAGGCCATGCATGGACAGATGAGCTCCATGTCCTCCACGCTCAGCGCCCAGACACAGAAGTCAGAGATACAGTCTCTGGCCACCAAAGTGTAAAGAGAGGGGAGGGATAGGTGGAGTGGGACTGCTGGCTGGTTCCCTGCTGCCACCACAGGAACACTGACTTGTAAACACACAGTTTTTTGGTGTCCGTTACTCAAAAGCTTTTAAGGCGTAACAGACATTGAACAATGACTTTGTTTTCCGAAACATGGGTTTGCATATACAGTATGTTTTCATTCTTGTGTATATGTACATTTCTCACCCATTTCAACCCAACGGGTGCTTCAGTGGGTAGGGGAGAAGCCCAGGGAGTCCTCAGCCCTACAAAGGTTCTCTCTAACCCCTGGACTGTACTCTGGATCTGGGGAGAGTTGGCTGAGCTCCATATAGCTGCTTTTTCCCCCCACAACGTCTCAGAAAGGTAAATATACTTTTCAGACGGACTCTATTTTTCCTCTTCTCCCTTTCAACCGTTATTCTTTACTGTATAAGGGACCAGAACCCTGAACAAAAAGACAGATGGTCATTGAGGTTTTTATTCTGTTGTTGTTATGTATATCACATGCAAACCTGTTTACACTGGGTAAATCACAAATGTACAGTATTTTCATACTTTTGCTGTTTCAGATGTGTTGATATTTTGTTTTATTACAAGCACTTGTTAAATGAATGAAATGTAAAAGAGGGGAAAATGTGTTTGCAAAGAGACCATATCTTCTTCAGGTTGTTGTTTGTGAAGGTAGGAGACTGGGCAGAGGAGGGGGGGGGGGGGGGGTGTAAGAGGAGGGGGGGGGGGGGGTGTAAGAGGAGGAAAGGTGTTGCAGCTTAATTACAGAGTTTGAGGAGGAGACAGGGGCAGACAGGCAGATGGCAGCTGACAAATGTTGTCAGGGAAGTGGGTGGGGGCTTTACAGTGCCCTCTGGTGCCGGGGAGGAAAGGGGACTTCATGAATTTTTTATTGTATTGCATATATGTTTTCGACATCTGTGTAACTAACTACTGTATTAAAGAAATATGATCTATGAAATGGATCTCCTTGTTGATCTTTATGTGGAATTTTATCTCAAGGAATAGGGGTATGTGTATTCTCTTTAACTTTGATCCTGTTTGAAGTAACACACAAAGTTCAGTCTTTGAGGAATTAATCCATAATTAATCGTTATGGTGTGTTAATGCTTCATTCATTCTGCACATGTGAACTTTCACATTAGTTTCATCAGAGAGTATAGGATTTCAACATCATCCTGTTTTTTCAGTGATAAGGATGCCCAGAGGGCTGCAGCTCTGCCATGAATGTCTTCCTCTTGGTTTACAGCCCTGCACCAAACACTAGACCCTATTCAATCAAAACCAATATACAGATCTGCCATGAATGTCTTCCTCTTGGTTTACAGCCCTGCACCAAACACTATACCCTATTCAATCAAAACCAATATACAGATCTGAAAGATAAGGAAAAAACCTTTCTCCTGCGAATGTATATTCCATGCAGTGGTTTGAAAAAAAGTGTAGTACTTAACGGTGTCTAGAGATTATTACATCAAATACATTGTTTGTCACTTGCTTCGTAAACAACAGGTGTAGACTAACAGTGAAATGCTTAATTACTTGTCCTTTTCCAACAATGCAGAGTAAAAACAATTTTTTTATCATATATATATATATATATACAGTACCAGTCAAAAGTTTGGACACACCTACTCATTCAAGGGTTTTTCTTTATTTTTACTATTTTCTACATTGTAGAATAAGGCCTGATTTGCGCAGTCCCCTCTGAACAGTTGATTTCGAGATGCGTCTGCTACTTGAACTCTATAAAGCATTTATTTGGGCTGCAATCTGAGCTAAAGTTAACTCTAAATAATTTATCCTTTGCTGCAGCAGAGGTAACTCTGGGCTCCCGAGTGGCACAGCGGTCTAAGGCACTCAGTGCTAGGGGTGTCACTACAGACCCTGATTCAATTCCAGGCTATATCACAACAGGCTGTGATTGGGAGTCCCGTAGGGCGGTGAATAATTGGCCAGTGTCGTCCGGTTTAGGGTTTGGCTGGGGTAGGCCGTCATTGTAAATAACAATTTATTCTTAACTGGCTTACCTAGTTAAATAAAGGTTCAATAAAAAAATCGAATTCCTGTGGCGGTCCTCATGAGAGCCAGTTTCATCATAGCGCTTGATGGTTTTTGCGACTGCACTTGAAGAAACTTTAAAAGTTCTTGAAATTTTCTGGATTGACTGACCTTCATGTCTTAAAGTAATGATAGACTGTCGTTTCTCTTTGCTTATTTGAGCTGTTCTTGCTACAATATCTTTTACCAATAGGGATATCTTCTGTATACCACCCCTACCTTTTCACAACACGACTGATGGCTCAAACGCATTAAGAAGAAAATACATTGCATTCCAGGTGACTACCTCATGAAGCTGGTTGAGAGAATGCCAAGATCACACAAAGCTGTCATCAAGGCAAAGGGTGACTACTTTGAGGAATCTCAAATATAAAATATTTTTGATTTAACGTTATTTCATAGTTTTGACAACTTCACTATTATTCTACAATGTAGAAAAGTAAAAAATAAATAAAGAACAACCCTGGAATGAGTAGGTGTGTCCAAACATTTGACTGGTACTGTATATATGGTGACATGAGGAATAAATACACAGTAAATAACGAATAACAAAAAATACATACAGGGACCACATGTATCATGCCATACAAATAGAAACAAATATTGTCACATCGTGAATCACTGTCTACCCCATAGCACCAGTAGGGGAACCTCTAGTTCCAGTTCTACTGGACTGGGCTGTATTCACTGAGCAGTTTGCAGGCCAAGCCCCCACATGTTGGCTGAATAATGGGGTAATTACCAATGAGTGACTCCTCTAAGGGGCCCTTTGATTTGACAGTAATGAGCTCTGTTGGACATAATCACTAAGTTTAGATTGGATGGAAGGGGGGGTCTAGGTTCCTAATCCTGGCAGAAGTTGGGCTGCAGGACAAGTCAATGTTTGTCCCTATTGACAAGCGATTGCAGTTAGAAGCACTGAGTGGGGAGGAGGTGGGGGGAGGAGTGGGGTGTCTGCAGATGCTCAAACCAACAGACGCCGGTGATAAGAGCGGAGGACTCTTCCTGGGGTGATCAGAGGGGGAGACAGACAGAGAGATAGAGAGTTATTGGAAAGGATCATATATTTACAGTTTTGTCATATTTTATCCTTTAACACAGCCAAAACAAACTACATATGTGAAATAGTGAGAGAGAGAAGTAATTCATATTTTTGTGTGTGTGAGAGATCATATTACCCGTTTACCATCTGGGGAAATGGAAAATATTTGACAATGATAAAGCATGAAATAAATCACATATGATTGTTATTCTGTCCTTATGCCATAACCTCATCCCTTAAAGGACACAAGTAAATTCAAGCATTTAAGTTTGACAGACTAAGCATATTGATCATTACACCTGATTAGCTGATTATAAACAAATGACTGGTAAGGGATAATGTAATAAAAGATAGGGTGTAGTGAATCTTGCACATGGAAGACTGGCCAGACCTGTTGTTGTTATTTCGACGAATTGGACTGACAGCTTGTCTGATGGTGTTAGCCAGTAAGGCCCCTTTGGAATAACTCACCCAGAATACAAGCTGACCAAGGCAGCGTGGGGATATGAACGCTAAAGCCAGTGACAAAAACACAAATGTTAGCTCTTTAAAAGCACAGACATGCTTGCTGTGATTGCGTGTGCGTGAGCACATGCGTGTGTGCCTGAGTGAGTGTGTGTGTGTTTAGGTGCATCATACATGTTTACATTTATTTTGTATTTTAAAAAATAAAAAAATGTAACCTTTATTTAACTAGGCAAGTCAGTTAAGAACAAATTCTTATTTTCAATGACGGCCTAGGAACAGTGGGTTAACTGCCGGTTAAGGGGCAGAACGACACATTTGTCTGTGTTCTAAATGAAATCCTTCATGTTTTGTTGTTGTTCAACCTTTTTTTCAGTGTTCAAGACCCCAACCCAATGAATAACAGAAACGCCTCATCAGGGTGGGGGCTTGCTTGGGAGGACGGTTGTGTTTATATTCAACGGTCACACAGCTGTCACCTGTCACCTTGCCAAAATGGAGAAAACCCTGCAGCATATACCCTGCTTAATCGATGTTCACCACCAGTCCAACAGTTGTCTGTCTCCGAGTGGTGTCATCAGTGTGAGCTGCCACACCCAAATGGAGCATCTGAGCACCCCACAACTAAACACAACACAGACAGGCCGCTACTCCGGACCTTCCCTCAGATCTCCCTGCTTTCCTATCCCACCCACACTGTGACAATTGCACACACATTTCGAGCACACCCAAGTGCACAGAAACACAAAGTAATTCATGTGTGCGTGTAAACAGAGATGTGACACGTTCGACAGCCTGTCAACACTGTGCCTACATCCCCCCTAGCATCTGTCCACCTGTCTCATGAACATACATGCACACACAGTATCATATGTCAAAATAAAGTTCTAAAAAACACACTGAGATCAGAGAATATAGCCCATAACACATTTACACACATACATAGGCATATCAAAATACAAACAGTTCCTCAAATACTCAAATTTTCATTTTAAAAAAGCACTTCCCAAAGGCATGTCTGTACACACTAAGACTTACATCACAAAACCCATTAGTGAAGTTACCATAGAGAATGGAACAAGCTCCACCCACAACCGTAAGGCTCTCCAGAGGGTAGTGAGGTCTGCACAACGTATCACCGGGGGCAAACTACCTGCCCTCCAGGACACCTACACCACCCAATGTCACAGGAAGGCCATAAAGATCAACAACCACCCGAGCCACTGCCTGTTCACCCCGCTATCATCCAGAAGGCGAGGTCAGTACAGGTGCATCAAAGCAGGGACCGAGAGACTGAAAAACAGCTTCTATCTCAAGGCCATCAGACTGTTAAACAGCCACCACTAACATTGAGTGGCTGCTGCCAACATACAGACTCAACTCCAGCTCACTTTAATAATGGAAATTGATGTAAAAAAATGTATCACTAGCAACTATAAACAATGACACTTAATATAATGTTTACATACCCTACATTACTCATCTCATATGTATATGTATATACTGTACTCTATCATCTACTGCATCTTGCCATCTTTACGTAATACATGTATCACTAGCCACTTTAAACTATGCCACTTTTATATGTTTACATACCCTACATTACTCATCTCATATGTATATACTGTACTCGATACCATCTACTGCATCTTGCCTATGCCGTTCTGTACCATCACTCATTCATATATCTTTATGTACATATTCTTTATCCCTTTACACTTGTGTGTATAAGGTAGTAGTTGTGGAATTGTTAGGTTAGATTACTCGTTGGTTATTACTGCATTGTCGGAACTAGAAGCACAAGCATTTCGCTACACTCGCATTAACATCTGCTAACCATGTGTATGTGACAAATAACATTTGATTTGATTTGATTTAAAGTGAGCTGTGAGGACAGAGGTTTAGGGACCCCTCACCTCCCCCACTCTATCCACAGATCAAAGAGGCCTGGGGTGTCATCATGCTTAGCACAGGGTGAGGAGTACCTGTGAGCTGGAACACCCTGGATCTACTGTAGCCCACGATCAGGGGATCAAGTTAGGGGGACTTTAATGGAACACAATTTGGTCCCACTTGGGAGGGAAAGAAAAAGAGGGATAGATAGAAAGAATGAAAGGACAGGATATCTATCTAATGGAAAGTTAATATAAGCTAAATGTAGAATGACAGAGTGTGTCAGATTCAACAGATTCAACAAGATTTGAGTGACCATTTCAAAAATACAACCAACATCAGATATCAACATAAGCCACAGGTTTGATGTGAAGCGTGATGTAATTGGATGTACAGTATATTGACTGTGATCTCTAGCACAAGCAGTGTGTTATTGGTGATTATATAAATGTATGCTAGCTAATGATAAAAACAGGTTGAGTGGAGACTGTGGGCTTGTGGGGGGACTGATGTCTGCTTGTCCTTGAGGGGAAACCCTATCTGGCTGGAGGATTAGGACTCACACATCACTGTTAATAACTTAATGTGTCTGTGTATGGGCTCCACGCTAGTCTAGACAATAGAGCCTCTGATCCATCAAAACAAGTGGGCTCGCCATGACCAAGTCTGAGCTCTGGAAGAGGACCCCAGAAAGTAGCAGGTACACCTTTCCTGTCTGGGTGGGTTAAACTGTCTGATTTCATCTCTAGAAGATTGAGTTAGCTTTATCCTCTATAAGGACATATTGGTAATTCATTAGAAGTGCTTGTACAGCCTATATTTCAAGTTATTTGCAGTTGACCAAACCTTTAAACACACCCCTCCACTCTGTGGGTTGTCTCTCTCTTCTCTCACAGAGGTGCCCCCAAAGTGAGATCCTTTGATATTTTAGATATCCCCCCCCCCCCACCCCACCCAACCCTGCTTCTCTACTGTAACGAGCAGAAAGCCCCTTAAATTAAATTGAATAGAATAGAGAAAAGTACATTAGCTGAGGTTAAACACTTTAACAACACAGGAACCTACTCAACCAATGTCAACAATCTCCAACTTTACCCCAGTTCAAAGGAGCTGTCTATCCTTCTGTAAACGAGAGCAGACAGTGTCACAGTGTAATAAATATTCAAAGAGCTTACAAAGATAAAGTAAATAACTGACACTGAGAACAGTTCATCTTTTGGAACCTCAAAGTTCAATATCCTAATATCTCCTCTCAGATTTAAACCTCGGCTTGAGTCTTCATGATTACATTTCATCATTTTCCTCTAATTTCATGACATATACCTTTACACATTCTGGAAAATTCATTTGGCATTTTCCAAGGCAAGCTTCCATTGCAGTGCTTGAACAATTGTTCAGCTATGTCCGACGCACTTCAGCCTTACCAGCTGCCTTGTGTTGTGTGGAAACATCATTCTCTGTTGCATGCATTCTGATCACTCTCCCCCGTTCTTAACGTACGTGAAGCACTCACTCTGCACACATGCTCCCACCAGAGCCCTGACTCTGATACACAACCAGCATTCTCACCTGTGTGTGGCATATCCCAAGAAAATGCTGGTTGTGAGTGTATGAAAAGAGGAGAAACATAGATGAGCAAAACACAGATTGAGAAAATTCAGATTTCATTTGGTATTTTTCAACCCTCAGCAAAAGGGCAGGCAGGTGGGGATCCCGTTAATCCACCTGGCTGGTTCCAATCTGTTGGGATCAAAGGGCAGAACCCCTATACAGTCTGACAGTCCACGTCCACTCTGTCAGGACCCCCTCATAATAATTTTATGACTGCAGCACAAACCTTAACTAATTTCACGAGAGCAGATCCATCCACAGAGCTATCAGGGCAGATCTCCTCTATCCTCTGTTTGGACTCGATTCTCTACACTCTGAAAGGTCAGAGAGGACAAAAGGAACACCAGGCATAGATTATCACTGTTGATCAATACCGCAAGTTTATCTCAACACTCCTGTCGCTTATTTGAAGATTAGGTTTTTCATATGACCCAATGTTTCGTTTATAGATGTCACTATAGTTTTGAAATCGGTTTGCAGAGCAAAACATTAACACAAAGCTCCATTGATAATGATCGATAGGAATAACTATTCTTAAATAATACTGTCATGGTACTATCTGTCTTCTCTGTGAGACACTCGTGCTTTGATGAATGGGGACTAAAATAACAACCATAATGGACAATGGATGTTGAAAAATGAAGAGAGTGTAATTTATTAGAGGATGGGGGAGAATTAAAAAAATCACAACATGTCCAGCAAATTGTCAACTATCACTCAATGATTGGGATTTAAACCCAAACAAAGATGGCAATTAAAGATCCGGTACTCTAAGCTAATTGAAAAATGCAGGTCTTTCTGCATTACAATGGAACGGAGGGCCACTGGATGGCCAATACACACACATGATGTTACAGTCTAGAACCATTCTCTTCCCTTCTCCTCCCTCCCTCTCTGTCTCTCTCGATCTCTCACTCTCTCTCTCTATTTGTTTGTTTTTCTCTGTCGTACACTGTACTGTGTTTCTTTCTAGAAGTGTAATGTAAGAAGTTATTTTTCCAGATAGTCTCTGTGCCCCAAGGCTGTGTGTTGAGTAGTGATCCATTACAGAATCACCTGTCCTGCTCGACCAGGAAGTGCCCTGCCCTCACTAACCTGTTACACCAACACATTTTACAATACAGGTGAGATGGTCAAGACATGTGTACTGTTTACAGTAAGGCCGTAGCATTGGAATGATAATGGTAGTTTGGCCGTTTGGGCCTTCACTGGGTGGGAGATCTGAAAATTCACAAACAGGTATCTAATTAAAGCTGATTCTCTGAATGGACCGACATTGTTTTGACTTCTTGTTTTGTTCAGGCCCAGGACCACACCTTATTCCACCCAGTATCATACAGGTCTGTTTGGGTGAGAAGGATTTCAGTCAGTTCGACGAGTGCATAAGAGGATATAAACCATGAAGACTAAGACCCTTTCAAGTTATAATACAATAAGTGAAGCATAAAACACTAACTGTAAATAAGAAGGTATGGCTGCACCTCTAGAAGAATTCTGATGATGGACATTTTACAGGAAACTAGAATACTCTACATTTTAAGCAGCGTCATAAACTCAGCAATAATACGACCTATCTCAGTCAAATATGACAAGGTTTTTCTACACAACAGAAAGTACAACATGTGTATTCCTGAGAGACAGCTGTGTTGTAGAAGAGACTGATATAAACACAGAGGGTGACACTGATTGACCTCAAAATGGGGGACTTCCTTCCTCATTGTCCTTCTAATGGGTTGAGCTGTTAATAGGACCTGATCGTCCATTGGTGGTGTGGGTGTATGATAATTAGTAAAGCCCAAATTAGATATGCATAGAATAAAGCTTGACTCATTGATGATCTGTGTTCTTTGCTGATAATTTGATATATTTGTCACTTTTCAAATATGATTGAGAAGGTAAAAATCATGCCCCATTAAAAAAAGCTTCAGGGGGATCTTTTTTTAAAAGAAAGCAACTCTTGTATGAAGGAAGGGAGCAGTAAAATCACTCTTCTCCCATGTCAATACAACACGTCAACACCAACACAACACCAATAACTTTGTCATCAGTTTTAACTTTGCAATAAACATCAATAAGCAGTTAAAAAGGTTCAAAAAGGAGGAAGTGCATATGTGGTTTGAGGGAAATGAACAATGGGGAAGCGGGGTAATACGGATGGACAGACACGGTGCCGCCTGGATCCCTCATCCTGTCAGTTAATGACCATGTGGTCTTCAGTGAGCTTTCCTGTTTTTACACCTTGGTTTTCAAAATCATTGGGCAGGGATGGATGAAAAATCAACCTGGTCATAAAAATATTTTTTTAATGTTTGAAGCCCTGCTGACTTCTATTATTACTGAACTATACTGAGTGATGACTGAGTGATGACTGAGTGATGACTAGATTCCTTATAATATTAAGAAATGTCAAATAACCAAGGCATACAGATGTTAATTAGCATTGCTTTGGATGGACATCGTTAGCAGAGATGCGATGCTTCCGATGACAGCGCGCCTTGGCCAGAACTGAATGTGCTCGGCTCATGGTCCCCCGGATTTGGGCGTTCAGAGCTCATCCTCCCTGGGGTACAAAGCTCCTCTTCACAACATCTTCTATCCCATCCATTGTGAGAGAGGGGTGCCTCTGGGCACACGGCCCCCCATGCCCGTTACAGACTTAAATGCATCTCCTGTCATTGCCCATACCCAGTGCCAGTTCAGCTGGATGCATTCAGGTGCTCGGATCATGCAAAAATATTCAAAAAAGGAGAACTCTTGAATTTTTTTTACTTTAAACCAATTGTCTCCAAACTCAAATGATAAGTTCTGATATATACGAATTGGACTCATTCAGGAGATTTAGATAGTCTCACATGGCCAGCCTTCCATATCTCGTCTCGTTGAAGCGAAAAGCCTGGGCTTCCGAGGCTATGACTTAGATAGGTCATTATAATATATATCTGTGTTCTTCCATATTTCTCACCATGTCTCACCCAGTAGACCTCAAACGACACCATTAACATTATTGTCTCGAACTCTTGCCAGGTGCCCTTGACAGTTTCCTCGATTTGAGCAGATATCAATAGGGGCCATTGCTACACAAATATAACAGAACAAAGCTGCCTCAGTTATTACTTGGTGTGATGCTATGCTCTGTCTACACCTCCTTCCTCTCACATGCACCCTTCCATTCTCCTGCATCGTGAATCCTAGGGCCTGTAGAGACAACAAACCACCGCCATATAGCCCCTTCCCCCATCCTTTCTTCCTGACAGGTGCCCCAATGTAAGTTAGCTTCATGTGCGAGCTAAGGCAAGCAGGGAGCTTGGGACATATGGGGAAAGGGGGGATACCTAGTCAGTTGTACAACTGAATGCCTTCAACTGAAATGTGTCTTCCGCATTTAACACAACCCTCTCTGAATCAGAGAGGTGCGGGGGGCTGCCTAAATCGCATCCAGTTTGGGCATGGTGTTAATCGATATCCACATCTTCGGTGCCTGAGGAACAGTGGGTTGACTGCCTTGCTCTGGGGCAGAACGACAGATTTGTACCTTGTCAGCTCGGGGATTCGATATAAAGTATAAAGTAGTATAAAGTCATTACTTCAAGTTTATTTGATCTTTATTTAACTAGGCAAGTCAGTTAAGAACAAATTCTTATTTTCAATGACAGCCTAGGAACAGTGGGTTAACTGCCTGTTCAGGGGCAGAACGACAGATTTGTACTTTGTCAGCTCGGGGGTTTGAACTTGTAACCTTGCAGGTTACTAGTCCAACTCTCTAACCACTAGGCTACCCTGCCACCCCAAGTTGCAAATACAAACTACAAATTGCAAACACCTACTCCAATTACATTTCCAGCAGAAACTTTTCTGTTGATGAAAATACATGTATTTTATGAAGCTGCCATCTGCTGACCAAAAAGAGGTAACAGAGCAGTTTGCAAATCCCAACTTTAGTCAGCAGATGGCAGCAGAAGTTGAAGAAAGAAATCCTCCTGCACCCTCAGCGCGAGCCGCGAAACCATTTGAACCAATCAACGTCAATTTCCAGATTCCGACTGCGGTTAAACACCGTTGTACCACAGATGAGACGAGACAGAACGATGAGACAGAAATTTCACTGGATGTATAAATGTGAAACATCCGCTTGGTGTTTCCCCTCACTACCAAATATGGTAGTGAAAAGGAAGCCCACTGGTGGGGCAGAGGGGAGAACCTGGAACGAGATGCATTTTGTCCGACATTATGCACATTTTCTCATCGATGAAACATTTGATCTCAATACAGTTTTCTGTTCCCAAACTAAAATCTGTTATGAACAGAGTCGACTAAGGTTTGAAGACTTTACCCTACCCTAATATTCTTATTGTTTAGAAGGAGTGCAAAGGTGAATTGAGTCGTCGCACACGCAAACTTCACAGAGTAGGCGTTCCCTAACGGAAATATGTAAATGATGCTAGAACGCGCCAATAGGATCTCACTAGCTCGTGCTACCCCCCTTCTTGCTTGTTCTACCACTATGGCTCGTTTGTTCCCATTGGAAACGACAGGCTTTGTTCTATCTTGGTTCAGTTATAGAAAACTTTGGTAGTACAGTACGAAATATGTTAATTTACTTTCCGTTATGATAATTAGGTATTGGTTAGGAAAAGGGTGAGCTAAAATTCAACTGACTGAAATTATTTAAATATATAGCCCACCCATAATCCTGAAATGAGAGGATGACTCAGCAACAGTTTTCACATGCCACATCAACAGAATTTTAAAGGTGCAGCCTTGTACTTTTGGAAATCGGTTATTGATGGGTAAAATACATGTATTTGTCATTTTAGTAACCTAACCACTGAATGTGTATGCTAACTTGCATTGTCACTGATACCCAATTTTAAGCTATTTTAACAATTTATATTTGCCTTCTAAGTTTTATTGACTGTTTCAAGTAAAAGATTTGACAAGAAAAATATAGTAAATAAAGGAAATTCCTGAAAACCATTAGACAAGACAACTGACAACAGCTGTCTATGGTAAAGACAGCTGATGGAGACCAGTCAGTTTCGCTAATATGGTTGAGTTGTGACACGTGAAATTGCACATGAAAACAAGGATGTAAAGCAGAGTGAGCAATGGGTTGTTTTTAATGGCTGTTTTGAACAATATATCCGTGTTTATTGTTCACCTTGTGAAGTGTTTTGTGCTAATGATATTAAACTGTTAGCAGCAGCTACTCTTCCTGGGGTCCAGCAACGTTAAGGCAGTTACAGTGGGGAGAACAAGTATTTGATACACTGCTGATTTTGCAGGTTTTCCTACTTACAAAGCATGTAGAGGTCTGTCATTTTTATCATCGGTACACTTCAACAACTGTGAGAGACGGAATCTAAAACAAAAATCCAGAAAATCACATTGTATGATCTTTAAGTAATTAATTTGCATTTTATTGCATGACATAAGTATTTGATCACCTACCAACCAGTAAGAATTCCGGCTCTCACAGACTTGTTAGTTTTTCTTTAAGAAGCCCTCCTGTTCTCCACTCAATACCTGTATTAACTGCGCCAATTTGAACTTGTTACCTGTATAAAAGACACCTGTCCACACACTCAATCAAACAGACTCCAACCTCTCCACAATGGCCAAGACCAGAGAGCTATGTAAGGACATCAGGGATAAAATTGTAGACCTGCACAAGGCTGGGATGGGCTACAGGAAAATAGGCAAGCAGCTTGGTGAGAAGGCAACAACTGTTGCCACAATTATTTGAAAATGGAAGAAGTTCAAGATGACGGTCAATCCCCCTCAGTCTGGGGCTCCATGCAAGATCTCACCTCGTGGGGCATCAATGATCATGAGGAAGGTGAGGGATCAGCCCAGAACTACACGGCAGGACCTGGTCAATGACCTGAAGAGAGCTGGGACCACAGTCCCAAAGAAAACCATTAGTAACACACTACGCCGTCATGGATTAAAATCCTGCAGCGCACGCAAGGTCCCCCCTGCTCGAGCCAGCGCATGTCCAGGTCCGTCTGAAGTTTGCCAATGACCATCTGGATGATCCAGAGGAGGAATGGGAGAAGGTCATGTGGTCTGATGAGACAAAAATAGAGCTTTTTGGTCTAAACTCCACTCGCCGTGTTTGGAGGAAGAAGAAGGATGAGTTCAACCCCAAGAACACTATCCCAACCGTGAAGCATGGAGGTGGAAACATCATTCTTTGGGGATGCTTTTCTGCAAAGGGGACAGGACGACTGCACCGTATTGAGGGGAGGATGGATGGGGCTATGTATCGGGAGATCTTGGCCAACAACCTCCTTCCCTCAGTAAGAGCATTGAAGATGGGTCGTGGCTAGGTCTTCCAGCATGACAACGACCCGAAACACACAGCCAGGGCAACTAAGGAGTGGCTCCGCAAGAAGCATCTCAAGGTCCTGGAGTGGCCTAGCCAGTCTCCAGACCTGAACCCAATAGAAAATCTTTGGAGGGAGCTGAAAGTCCGTATTGCCCAGCGACAGCCCCAAAACCTGAAGGATCTGGAGAAGGTCTGTATGGAGGAGTGGGCCAAAATCCCTGCTGCAGTGTGTGCAAACCTGGTCAAGAACTACGGGAAACGTATGATCTCTGTCATTGCAAACAAAGGTTTCTGTACCAAATATTAAGTTCTGCTTTTCTGATGTATCAAATACTTATGTCATGCAATAAAATTCAAATTAATTAGTTAAAAATCATACAATGTGATTTTCTGGATTTTTGTTTTAGATTCCGTCTCTCACAGTTGAAGTGTACCTATGATAAAAATGACAGACCTCTACATGCTTTGTAAGTAGGAAAACCTGCAAAATCGGCAGTGTATCAAATACTTGTTCTCCCCACTGTATATGCAATTTAAAATATTACATGACATTACATTTCATAACACTTTTCACAACACATTCAAGCCACTACTCTATTATCACATATCTATATTTCAAAATCCATGTATACGTGTGTGTCTTATCATATGTATGTCTGTCTGTGCCTGTGTGTGTGTCTCTTCACAGTCCCCGCTGTTCCATAAGGTGTATTTTTACCTTTTTTTTCACATCTGATTCTACTGCCTGCATCAGTTACCTGATGTGGAATAGAGTTCCATGTAATCGTGGCTCTATGTAGTATCCTGCATCTCCCATAGTCTGTTCTTGACTTGGGGATTGTGAAGAGACCTGTGGTGTCTTGTGGGGTATGCATGGGTGTCTGAGCTGTGTGCTAGTAGTTTAAACAGACAACTCATGCATTCAGCATGTCAACACCTCTTACAAAATCAAGTAGTGATGAAGTCAATCTCTCCTCCACTTTGAGCCATGAGAGATTGACATGTAAATTATTAATGTTAGCTCTCCGTGTACATTTAAGGGCCAGCCGTGCTGCCCTGTTCTGAGACCATTTTTATTTTCTGAGGTCCCTCTTTGTGGTAGGTGCAACAAAATGAGGGCCTGTAGGACCTGCCTTGTTGTTAGTGTTGTTAAAAAGGCATAGCTGTG
This sequence comes from Oncorhynchus kisutch, assembly GCF_002021735.2. Classification (NCBI taxonomy): domain Eukaryota; kingdom Metazoa; phylum Chordata; class Actinopteri; order Salmoniformes; family Salmonidae; genus Oncorhynchus; species Oncorhynchus kisutch. The sequence goes on along the minus strand of NC_034176.2, from coordinate 23,910,785 downwards.
CTTTATTATGGACATACTTCTCCTGATCTTAGCTACTGTTGTATCAATATGTTTTGACCATGACAGTTTACAATCCAGGGTAACTCCAAGCAGTCATTCAAATTCAATCAATCAAATGTATTTATAAAGTCCTTCTTACATCAGCTAATGTCACAAAGTGCTATACAGAAACGCAGCCTAAAACTCCAAACAGCAAGCAATGCAGATGTAGAAGCACAGTGGTTAGGAAAAACTTCCTAGAAAGGCAGGAACCTAGGAATAAACCTATAGAGGAAACAGGCTCTGCAGGTGGCCAGTCCTCTTCTAGCTGTGCCTAGTAGAGATTATATTAGTACATGGCCACGATGTTCAAATGTTCATAGATGACCAGCAGGGTCAAATAATAATAATCACAGTGGTTGTAGAGGGTGCAACAGGTCAGCACCTCAGGAGTAAATGTCAGTTGGCTTTTCATAGCTGAGCATTCAGAATTAGAGACAGCAGGTGTGGTAGAAAGAGAGAGGGTTGAAAACAGCAGGTCCAGGACAAGGTAGCATGCCTGGTGAACAGGTCAGGGTTCCATAGCCGCAGGCAGAACAGTTGAAACTGGAGCAGCAGCACGAGCAGGTGGACTGAGGACAGCAAGGAGTCATCAGGCCAGGTAGTCCTGAGGCATGGTCCCAGGGCTGTCCTCCAGGAGGGGAGGGAGAGAGAATTAGAGGGTGCATACTTAAATTCACACAGGACACAGGATAAGACAGGAGAAATACTCCAGGCATAACAGACTGACCCTAGCTCCCCTACACATAAGCTATTGCAGCATAAATACTGGAGGCTGAGGCAGGAGGGGTCGGGAGACTAAACCTTAACCTCTGTAAATTTCCACATTGATTTATTACATTTATTATTCATTTAGTTAAGGTTTAGGGTTTAGTTAATGATTTGTCCCAAATACAATGCTTTTAGTTTTTGAAATATTTAGGACTAACTTTTTTCTTGCTATCCATTCTGAAACTAACTGCAGGTCTTTGTGTGTTGCAGTGATTTCACTCTCTGTAATAGCTGACATGTATAGTGTTGAGTCATCTGCATACTTAGACACACTGGCTTTACTCAAATGCCGTTAGTGAAGATTGAAAAAAGTAAGGGGCCTAGACAGCTGCCCTGGGGAATTCCCGTTCTACCTGGGTTATGTTGGAGAGGCTTCCATTAAAGAACACCCTCTGTGTTCTGTTAGACAAGCCACTCTTTATCCACAATATAGCAGGAGGTGTATAGCCAGTACACATACCTTTTTCCATCAGCAGACTATGATCAATAATGTGAAAAGCCGCAATGAAGTCTAACAAAACAGCTCCCACAATCTTTTTATAAATGTCATTTGTGTAAGTGCCGTGCTTGTTTAATGTCCTTCCCTATAAGCTTGCTGAAAGCTGTTTTTGTTTACAGTAAAATAGCATGTTTCTGGTCAAACACAATTTCTTCCAAAAGTTTACTAAGGGTTGGTTGGTCGGCTATTTGAGCCGACCAACCAACGGAGCGGAATTACTTTTGCTCCCCTCCAGGCTTGAGGGCACACACTTTCTATTAGGCTTAGATTGAAGATATGGCAAATAGGGGTGGCAATATCATCCGCTATTATCCTCAGTAATTTTCCATCCAAGTTGTCAGACCCCGGTGCTTTGAATCAATTAATGATTCAAAGCTTCTTACTATCATTCTTTATGTCATTTATCTTTGTTTCATAGTGTAGTTTCTTCTTCATTTTATTCAGTTTAGTCACATGATTTCTCAATTTGCAGTACATTTGCCAATCAGTTGTGCAGCCAGACATATTTGCCATTCCTTTTGCCTCATCCCTCTCAACCATATAATTTGTCCATTCCTCATTAATCCATGGGGATTTAACCGTTTTCACAGTCATTTTCACTTAATTGGTGCATGCTTATTAGTAACTGGAATTAGCCATTTATTAAATGTGTCAAGTGCAGTGTCTGGTTGCTACTCTTTACACACCCTTTAAGGTTGACTGATAACCTGAACCAGGTTGCAGACACTGGTTACAGTTTGAAGCTTTTTCTTGAGTGGCAACCTGATGAAAGCCAGTCAATAGTTAAATCACCCAGAAAATATAACTCTATGTTGATATCACATACATTATCAAGCATTTCACACATGTTATCCAGACACTGACTGTTAACGTGTGGTGGTCTATAGCAATGTCAAAAATAGCTTTAGGTAAGGCAGATTAACCTGTAGCCATATTACTTCAACAGTATTTAACATGAGATCCTCTCTAAGCTTCACAGACCTGTGGTTCTGAATATAAACAGCAACACCTCCGCCATTGGCATTTCTTTATTTTCTGTAGACGTTTATATGCAACCTAATATGCAACATTTATTTGCAACATAAGTGAAAGTACTATTTCACTTATAGTGAAAATATAATGTAAACAACTGCATCCCACCTGATGTTGAGCCCACCAACTCAACAGGTCTGTGTGGCTGGCTGCACTGACATCAGATAAGGCAGCTTATGAGAAGGGCAGGTAGGGGTAGAGGTCCACAGGACTGATGTGTTGTAATGGGGTCCTGTGTGTAGCTGGTGAAGAGAGTCAGGCACAGGACAGCTGACATGAGTAATCAAAGTACTTTACTCAAAATTCAAAAATACAAGCCAAATATACGAGCCCACAATAACGGACCGATTTACAAAGAACAATCACTCACAAACAAACATGGGGAACAGAGGGTTAAATAATGAACAGGTAATTGGGTGAGTGAAACCAGGTGTGTAAGACTAAGACAAAACAAGTGGAAAATGAAAAGTGGATCGGCGGTGGCAGGTGACGTCGACCGCCGAACGCAGCCCGAACAAGGAGAGGGACCGAATTTCCGCGGAAGTCGTGACAGGTGTTCAGAGATAGAAGAACAAAGAAGTCTGGATCCTTGAGGAGAAGCAGAGTACTGTTCTCCATGGAGGAGATCAAGGTCTCTGATTTAGAGCATGGCAAGAGGACAATCGGGGGACATGTCTTGGGGGTGAGATTTGTCGTGGTTCTGCTCAGAACTCTGGTCTTACCAGGGCTCAGTAAGGGTGCTGCTGGAAACTTCTTCTTCTCAAGACTTCTGGTCTCTGACTGTTCTGCTTGATACACAGTACACTGTGGGAGTATGTTTGCCTGTTCTGCACCTTGAACTCCAGACCCTTCAGAATCTGGCCTGTGTAGACTTGAATTCTATCTAGTTGAGTTATCTGCTCTTTAAACTCACCCCTCATTACCTCTTTACTGGTCTCCAGCTCCTGTTGAAAAAACGCTATAAGCTCCTCCCTTTTGACATCCATCTCACCTGTACACTCGTCTTCCAAAATTCTGTACCTGCCTTCTCAGTGTCATTGGGGCCGTTCACCTATGACATCTCCAGCTCTCTGTCATAGGAATACACTGCAATCTGCCTTATATTCAGTTATATGAATAGTTCTCACAAACCTGGAATTTGTCACAGGACTTTGTGTTTAAAGTGAACAATCACATTTGTATTTTTTAATAGTTTGGATACTTTAGACTTAGAAATAATAACAGCATTTGTAACACAGTCTAATTGATTAACTAGGCTAAGTCCCAATTCACTAAGTCACTGGACCGTCATACAGATACTGTACCTCACCCGATGTCACAGGAAGGCCGAAAAGATCATCAAGGACAACAATCACCCGAACCACTGCCTGTTCACCCCGCTATCATCCAGAAGACGAGGTCAGTACAGGTGCATCAAAGCAGGGACAGAGAGACTGAAAAACAGCTTCTATCTAAAGGCCATCAGACTGTTAAATAGCCGTAACTAGCACATTAGAGGCTGCTGCCTATATATATAGACTTGAAATCACTGGCCACTTTAATAATGGAACACTAATCACTTTAATAATGTTTACATACATGTATTTTGCATTACTCATCTCATATGTATATACTGTATTCTATACTACTGTATCTTAGTCTATGCCGCTCTGACATTGCTCATCCATATATTTATATATTTTTAATTTCATCCCTTTACTTAGATTTGTGAACATTGTGTGTATTGTTGTGAAATTGTTAGATATTACTTGTTAGATATTACTGCACTGCTGGATCTAGAAACACAAGCATTTCGCTACGCCCGCAATAACACCTGCTAAACACGTGTATGTGACCAATACAATTTGATTTGATACTTTCAGGAGCCATGGGGGATCCAAGTGATCCATTGACTTAGACATGAGGGAACAGGAGGAAGAACACTACTCTTATAGGCCAATTTCTATTTTGCCCTGTTTATCAAAAGTGTTAATCAACTGACTAGCTTTCTTGATGTCTATAGTATTCTCTCTGGTAATAAATATGGTTCCTGCTCAGGTTATGGATGTGTCACTGCAATCATAAATGTTGTCAAGGATGTCACTATTGCCCTTGATTCTAAGCAATGTTGTGCTGCTATTTTTATTGACTTGGCCAAAGCTTTTGATACGGTAGACCATTCCATTCTTGTGGGCCGGCTAAGGTGTATTGGTGTCTCTGAGGGGTCTTTGGCCTGGTTTGCTAACTACCTCTGTCAAAGAGTGCAGTGTATAAAGTCAGAACATCTGCTGTCTCAGCCACTGCCTGTCGCCAAGGGAGTACCCCAAGGCTCGATCCTAGGCCCCAAGCTCTTCTCAATTTACATCAATAATATAGCTCAGGCTGTAGGAAGCTCTCTCATCCATTTATATGCAGATGATACAGTCTTGTACTGAGCTGGCCTCTCCCCGGAGTTTGTGTTAAACTCTCTACAACAAAGCTTTCTTAGTGTCCAACAAGCTTTCTCTGCCCTTAACCTTGTTCTGAACACCTCCAAAACAAAGGTAATGTGGTTTGGTAAGAAGAATGCCCCTCTCCCCACAGGTGTGATTACTACCTCTGAGGGTTTAGAGCTTGAGTTAGTCACCTCATACAAGTACTTGGGAGTATGGCTAGACTCTACACTGTCCTTCTTTCAGCACATATCAAAGCTGCAGGCTAAGATTAAATCTAGACTTGGTTTCCTCTATCATAATTGCTCCTCTTTCACCCCAGCTGCCAAACTAACCCTGATTCAGATGACCATCCTACCCATGCTAGATTGCGGAAACATAATTTATAGATCGGCAGGTAAGTGTGCTCTTGAGCGGCTAGATGTTCATTACCATTCAGCCATCAGATTTGCCACCAATGCTCCTTATAGGACACATCACTGCACTCTATACTCCTCTGTAAACTGGTCATCTCTGTATACCCGTTCCAAGACCCACTGGTGGATGCTTATTTATAAAACCCTCTTAGGCCTCACTCCCCCCTATCTGAGATGCCTGCTGCAGCCCTCATCCTCCACATACAACACCCGTTCTGCCAGTCACATTCTCACAGTTTTGTCTCCATCTCTTCATTCAAAGATTACCATGCTGTGTTGTCATGTGTTGCTGCCATGCCTCAGTGCCTTGCAAAAGTATTCACCCCCTTGGCATTTTTCCTATTTTGTTGCATTACAACCTGTAATTGAAATGGATTTTTATTTGGATATCATGTAATGGACATACACAAAATAGTCCAAATTGGTGAAGTGAAATTTAAAAAATGTATTGTTTAAAAAAATTATAAAAAACAAAACATTTAAAAGTGGTGCTTGCATATGTATTCATCCATTTGCTATGAAGCCCCTAAATAAGATCTGGTGCAACCTTCAGAAGTCACATAATTAGTTAAATAAAGTCCACCTGTGTGCAATCTAAGTGTCACATGATCTGTCACATGATCTCAGTATATATACACCTGTTCCCCACAGTGAAGCATGGTGGTGGCGGCATCATCGGGGTTTTTCATCGGCAGGGACTGGGAAACTGGTCAGAATTTAAGAAATGATGGATGGCGCTAAATACAGAGAAATTCTTGAGGGAAACCTGTTTCAGTCTTCCAGAGATTTGAGACTGGGACGGGGGTTCATCTTCCAGCAGGACAATGACCCTAAGCATACTGCTAAAGCAACACTCGAGTGGTTTAAGGAGAAACATTTAAATGTCTTGGAATGGCCTAGTCAAAGCGAAGACCTCAATCCAATTGAGAATCTGTGGTATGACCTACAGATTGCTGCACACCAGAGGAACGCATCCAACTTGAAGGAGCTGGAGAAGTTTTGCATTGAAGAATGGGCAAACATCAGAGTAGCTAGATGTGCCAAGCTTATATAGACATACCCCAAGAGACTTGCAGCTATAATTGCTGCAAAAGGTGGCTCTGGGGGGGGGGGGGGGATGAATAGTTACGCACGCTCAAGGTTTCACTTTTTTAAATCTTATTTCTTGTTTGTTTCACAAAAAAAATATTTTGCATCTTCAAAGTGGTAGGCATGTTCTGTAAATCAAATAATACAAACCCCACAAAAAATATATTTTATTCCATGTTGTTAGGCAATAAAATAGGAAAAATGCCAAAGGGGGTGAATATTTTCGCAAGCCACTGTATGTTGTTGTCTTAGGTCTCTCTTCATGTAGTGTTGTGGTGTCTCTCTTGTCGTGATGTGTGTTTTGTCCTATATTTTCTATTTCTTTATTTTTTAAATCCCAGACTCATCCCCGCAGTTGGCCTTTTGCCTTCTGGTAGGCCGTCATTGTGAATAAGAATTTGTTCTTAACTGACTTGCCTAATTAAATAAAGGTTAAATAAAATGTGAGCATTTCACGCCCAATTGTCTCATTCTCATTCATTTTTGCAAATGACCCAAGCTATCAAACTGATGTTAATACAGTTGAAGTCGGAAGTTTACATACACTTAGGTTGGAGTCATTTTCAACCACTCCACAAATTTCTTGTTAACAAACTAGAGTTTTGGCAAGTTGGTAAGGACATCTACTTTGTGCATAACGCAAGTAATTTTTCCAACAATTGTTTACAGGCAGATTATTTAACTTATAATTCATTGTATCACAATTCCAGTGGGTCAGAAGTTTACATACACTAAGTTGACTGTGCCTTTAAACAGCTTGGAAAATTCCAGAAAATTATGTCATGGCTTTAGAAGCTTCTGATAGGCTAATTGACATCATTTGAGTCAATTGGAGGTGTACCTGAAGGCTTACCTTCAAACTTAGTGCGTCTTTGCTTGACATCATGGCAAAATCAAAAAATATCAGCCAAGACCTCAGAAAATAAATTGTAGACCTCCACAAGTCTTGTTCGTCCCTGGGAGCAATTTCCAAACGCCTGAAGGTACCACGCAAGTATAAGTACCATGGGACCACGTAGCCGTCATACCGCTCAGGAAGGAGATGCGTTCTGTCTCCTAGAGATGAACGTACTTTGGTACAAACAGGTACAAAAGTATCTATATCCACAGTAAAACGAGTCCTATATCAACATAACCTGAAAGGCCGCTCAGCAAGGAAGAAGCCACTGCTCCAAAACCCCCATAAAAACGCCAGACCACGGTTTGCAACTGCCCATGGGGACAAAGAGTGTGCTTTTTGGAGAAATGTCCTCTGGTCTGATGAAACAAAAATAGAACTGTTTGGCCATAATGACCACCATTATGTTTGGAGGAAAAAGGGGGAGGCTTGCAAGCCGAAGAATACCATCCCAACTGTGAAGCACGGTGGTGGCAGCATCATGCTGTGGGGGGGTACTTTGCTGCAGGAGGGACTGGTGCACCTCACAAAATAGATGGCATCATGAGGCAGGAAAATTATGTGGATATATTGAGGCAACATCTCAAGACATCAGTCAGGAAGTTAAAGCTTGGTCGCAAATGGGTCTTCCAAATGGACAATGACCCCAAGCATACTTTCAAAGTTGTGGCAAAATGGCTTAAGGACAACAAAGTCAAGGTATTGGAGTGGCCATCACAAAGCCCTGACCTCAATCCTATAGAAAATATGTGGGCAGAACTGAAAAAGCGTGTGCAAGCAAAGAGGCCTACGAACCTGACTCAGTTACACCAGCTCTGTCAGGAGGAATGGGCCAAAATTCACCCAACTTATTGTGGGAAGCTAGTGGAAGGCTACCCGACACGTTTGACCCAAGTTAAACAATTTAAAGGCAATGCTACCAAATACTAATTGAGTGTATGTAAACTTCTGACCCACTGGGAATGTGATGAAAGAAATAAAAAGGAAATCAGTAGGCATTGTGTCTAAACCATGAACAATCCTTCTTTATTTTAAAGGCATGCTCCATAACTTTAGTGACTAAACCTCCCGCTTTGGGCTAGGTGTGTCAATTTGTAGTTAATACATGCATTATCTATGAGCAGAATTACTGTTTGACTTCAATTAGCCTTGAAATCCCTAGCTGTGCAGTGCCATTTTCCCTACATTTTCCCCTAAGTGGGCCATCCCCCCAGCAATTCAAGTTCCAGCCAATGAGCTTCAGCCCCTCGCCATTTGAGTGACAGCTAGCAAGATGCACACACAGCAGTGCGAGAGAGAGAGTGCAATGATGTGGTGCACATATCTGCAAATATTTTTGACGAAGTACGCAAATTTCGGGGACCACCTTTTGCTCGTGAGCACTAGTTTTAGAATTTCTGGCTAAAAAGTATACAAAAGTACCAGAGAATCTCTTTAATGTACAGAATATGAAGAGTAACCATCTACCACTCCAACATCACACTGTTGTGTAAGCAGCACCATAATCATTTACTGTCTCTAATTGCATCTCTTGACAGCAAAAGGCCTCCTGGTATTAGTAAGAAAAACCAACCACATCAGGGACAGTTGCAGAGGGAGGGTGTCAAATGCTAATTAGTGTGACATTGGACTTTCATTCATCAAATCAAATCAAATTGCATTTATCACATGCTGAACACAACAGGTGTAGACTTTACTGTGAAATGCTTACTTACTAGCCCTTTCCCAGCAATGCAGAGTTAAAAAGTAAGAAACATTTGCTACACATAAAAAAGGTTACACAATAGTTACAGAATAAAAGAACAGTAAAGAGACTATATACAAGGAGGATCTGTACCGAGTCAATGTACAGGGGTATGAGGTATGAGGTCGTTGAGGTAATTGAGGTAATATTTACATATAGGTTGGGCTAAAAGTAACTAGGCAATCAGAATAGATCATAAACAGAGGAGCAGCAGCGTATATGAAGAGTGTGAAAGTGTGTGTGTGTTGGGTGTCAGTGTAGTATGTGTGAGTGTGTGTGTAGATTCCAGTGAGTATGCATAGAGCCAGTGCAAGAGAGTAAGTGCAAATAAAAAGGGGGTCAACGCAAATAGTCGTGACCAGCCTTTCAATGCATTTCATGGCTACAAATGTGAGTGCATGGGGCGATAGTCATTTAGACAGGTTACCTTGCCATTCTTGAGCACAGGAACATGCTTGAAACATGTAGATATTACAGACTGGATCAGGGATAGGTTGAAAATGTCAGTGAAGACACTTGCCAGTTGTTCAGTGCATGCTCTTGAGTATGCGTCCTGGTAATCCATCTGGCCCTGCGGCCTTGTGAATGTTGACCTGTTTAAAGGTCTTCCTCACATCGGGTACATATTGGGTACATATTGTTACACCAGAGAGCTTGCACGGTCAAATGTCAAATAGGGGTTGCTTATATTCCTCACCACTCTGGTTCAGAGGGGTTGAGTTAAATGCGGAAGACACATTTTAGTTGAAGACATTCCGTTGTACAACTGGCTAGGTATCCCCCTTTCCCTTTCCCTATATTTGTCTTGTTTCACACATGTACATGTGTATAACCTGTATAAGTGTGTTGGGGGGAAATGGTCATTAGTTTTTTGCATATACCACTCGCCCTGGGACTGGGGTCACGGACAGAGATCAGCCATTATTGATGGCAACCCTGGAGCAATCAAGTTTAAGTGCCTTGCTCAAGGGCAGATTGACAGATTTCACCTAGTCAGCTCGGGATTCTAACTAGCAACCTTTTGGTAACTGGCCCAACATTCTGGCCACCTGTCGGATAGTGTCACTTATTTCTCGAAAATTGAGTCCTATGAATACAAGGGGTCAGTCAGTGTAATGACCCTATGCTTGAAGGGAATTACAGAGTTATGAAATGCATTGTTTCATTGATGTATTTAATCCTTTTCACCCCCATTGGGACATAAAGCCAGATGGCTGTAAAAAAAAAAAACTACAATATAATAATCACTATGACAAGGTGCAACCTCTTGTTGTGTCGATCTGGTTGACTGAAACTTAAGCTGCTCACTATCTAGGAAACAATGAATAGCTCGATCGGTGTCTATTTCTGCTGTAGTGAAATTTGACAATCTGTCAAGTGTCATCTTCTGTAGGAATAATACATTTTTCAGCAGCCATCCCATTACATGTCCACACTAGGGTTACATGGTGTCCCCATTTATGCAGGAATTTAAACAATTTATTCCCATCACATTTTGAGACTATTTGGTCACTTGAGGAGAAGAACTGTAGTGTTGTAGTGTATCATATTCACTACTAAGTAAATCAGTTGTGCGGGCTGTCAATATTGGCACATTGGGAAAATGTACATTGTATTCACACACACAAATAGATCAATGAACATTTATGGAAGAACCATTTTCATACACATGTTGATGATAAAGGATTTATAAAGAATGATGCAAGAGGTATAAAACACTTTCTCATACATACTAATTAATTAACAGATTAGGCCACTGATTGTGAAAAGGGGAGGGGGGCTTATTGTAGCCTACCAATAGTAATTACTGCAATGGTCCACAATAACCATAAACTTGTTTCATGTCAAAATTGTGGATAACTGACTCCAACATACTTCCCAACGAACAGCCAATAGGAAACCTCAATGAGTGAACCTCCTCTCGAGACTAAATACAAACACATGGCCGGGCCTGACTGTTGAAATATAACATAAGTAGAGAAGGTAAGTGTGTTTGAGTAGAGAAGTGTGTTTGAGTAGAGAAGGTAAGTGCGTGCTTTTCTGATATTATATGTGAAGTACACACCTATAAGTTATGTGATTCACCCAATATAAACGTTTGGTATAAAATGTCTTCAAAGCTCTATGCAGAGTCAACGTTCGATAACTATGATTTGTTTATGTAAATTATGATGCGACATGATTGTGTAACCTAAAGTGAGCATCACTGTTATTCTCTCTATCTTTCTGTCTGTCTTTCTCCCTCGCTCCCACTCTCCTCCTCCTCGAAGACCGGGGGCGTGGAAGTTCAAACTTGATTCTGAACGTTTAAACACGCGACTTTATTGTACCGATTTTCTTTTCAAGCAGTTGAAAGGCTAAGGGTACAGGATGGTAAGATAAAATATATATTTACTCGAAAATTGTCTTATTCAATGTCTTATTTCAATTTCGCATTACAATATTTTTGAGCTATTGAAAGAATGGTCTTTAACGTTAATGCTGATGTGTAATGTTTTGTATCTATCTATTTAGACTACCTACATGGACAGAGGTGAAAAGGTTAGTTTTTTAATTACTAATATTTTTGAATTGCCCATAGACATTTAAATGAACACATAATTATTATTAGGACTTTCAACTGGTTCAAAGTATGATTCAGTAGTTGAGAAACTTAAACATTTATTTAAAATGTGTAATAAGCCTACCAAGATGTTTAAATGTACAATACTATTTATCTTACATCTAAGAATTTCTAATTGCTATGTCATAAATGAATGAATGGGCTGATGCTAAGTGTTTCCCCCCCTTACACACCGGTATTAAATTGTCCTGGAGTTGTTCATAGCACGACCACGGCAAGTTCGTCTGTTTCGACCACATCACATTCTGGGTTGGAAATGCCAAACAGGTATGAGAATCATGTGCCATTATAGTTGTTTTTCACTCTTTTTGCAGGTGGTAAATATTTTCCTGAACTTTCTCCAAGTTAAAGGAGTATTCACTGAGGGGTGGCTATTGGCTCTCTTAAGGGGTGGGGGAAATAGGCATGCAACCTCAGAGTAGACCCCATCATTCTTCCTGCTCTTAATTTGATCCAGAAGCCGTAGGTTTTCCACACCATCACCAGGAGGTGGCGCCCCCACCACAGTCCTTTACAGTTCACAACACACTATTATTACGTTTTTTTTCCTGATAGTAAATGTACAAATATTGTATTGCTTGGGGATTGATTGTGAGTGGCAATAGTGTTTTTTCTTCTGTTTCAACAGGCAGCATCTTACTATTGTAACAAGCTTGGATTTGAACCGTTGGCCTATCGGGGTTTAGAGACAGGCTGCCGGGATGTGGTGTCCCATGTGGTCAAACAAGACAAGGTGAGGAGAGTGGTGTCATTCTGAATTCATTATGGCACATATTTATAATAGCGAGGTAACTTGATACAAGTGATGGAGGTCCTTGGTTGTCCACCATGTAACTTTTTGGCTCTTTTTCTTTCACAGATTATTTATGTATTCGCATCCGCTCTCAATCCTGGAAACAAAGGTACAGTATGACACAAAAATGTCATCCTTCATGTGGTTAGATATGATGAGATTGGCTGTCACTGACTAGTGTGCTACTTCACTCACTCCGATTTGAGTATACTTTTGGCCACCTCTTTTATTCAGAAATGGGGGAGCATTTGGTCAAACATGGGGATGGAGCCAAGGACATTGCATTCACTGTGGAGAACTGTGATTACCTTGTGCAGGTACCATAGCAGGCTTACCATTTAAACCAATGTCACTGCTCTTTCTGGAATGAGGAGAATGCCTCTTTCCTAATGAGATGGGTTAAAATATTCTGTTGGATTGCAATCGTTTTCATTGATTTTATTGAAAATATTATTATTTTTGAATCTTCCTGGATCTTCATCGCATGCATATGTTTATCTGTCTATTATACTCTTCAGAAAGCCAGAGAGCGTGGTGCCATCATAGTGAAAGAGCCGTATGTACTGGAGGACAAATATGGCAGGGTAAAACTAGCTGTTCTCCAGACGGTAAGACGATCAATATCTGGTGAATCTGAGTGCCGAAAAGGAGATTTACAGTATGCTCAAGATTTGGGATGTTCTCTTATATCTCTATAGTATGGGGACACCACACACACATTTGTGGAGAGGACTGCCTACAATGGGCTGTTCCTCCCAGGGTTCCATACTCCTCTCCACCGGGACCCCTTGTTGGCCAAGCTGTGAGTATGAACTATTTTATCTGGTGTTAGAGATGAGAGTGCTCTTTACAGACCATTGTAAACAAGACAGAATTTGAGTGACTGTTTCAGTTAAACAGTTGACATCACTGTGAGGCCTTATCTAACGTTACAGACCCAGTGGATTACTGAACTTCATTGACCATGTTGTGGGGAACCAGCCGGATGATGAGATGGTGCCTGTAGTGGAATGGTAAGGCATTGTGGTAAGGGCATAGGGATGTATTAACAAACACACTGGCCTGTACATTTTATTCCAGACAAAAACATCCATGAACATCAGATGCTACTATGACTTAGCAGTTTTTGAGCTGGGTCACTGGGGTTCTGCACATCTGGAGTCAGTTAGAGCTCCACCATGCAGCTCTGAGATAAAAAAAAAAACAGGGATGGGTTTGATCTCTGAAGGGAAGTGCCAGGGAAGAGGGCTGTGGGATAGATATATTGTGGTCTTTCACCTGTCCATCCAACACACAGAGGTTCCTGAGGAGTAGGTTTTGTTTCCATAGGTACCAGAAAAACCTGCTCTTCCACCGGTTCTGGTCAGTAGACGACAAGCAGCTGCAGACAGACTTCAGTGCGCTGCGCTCCATTGTTGTGGCCAATTATGAAGAGACAGTGAAGATGCCCATTAATGAGCCAGCCATGGGTAAACGCAAGTCCCAGATCCAGGCAAGTCATCGCCATGTTATTCAATATAAAATATATTAACTATGTAAAGAGGTGTTTACCCAACGTAACAAAGTCATGCCATTGTCATCCATACACGTATTCAGTACCGTACCTTTAAAAAACACAGCATTACAAAAAGTAATGAGTAGAACTTGTACCTCGCTAAACTCACTGGACTTAGCAGGAGTATGTGGAGTACTATGGTGGCCCAGGTGTCCAGCACATCGCCATGAACACATCAGACATCATCACCGCAGTAAGTCTTTTCACACATAAAGGCTAAGCTCAACCCGGTTACTTTTACATACACATTAATGGAAGATTGAAAGATTGGTGTGGTTAGTATATTCTCTTTGTTGTAGATCCGTAACCTGAAGGAGCGTGGCATGGAGTTCATGTGTGTGCCAGACACCTACTACCAGCTGCTGAGAAAGAATCTCCAACAATCGCAGGTCAGGGTCACTGAGGACCTGGACATTCTGGAGGTCAGAGACACAACTTTCTCTGATGTTTTAATAAATGTTTCAATGATTTGTTATATTTCAATTATCTAAATACCTGATAGTTATTTGCATTATAATGATAATTCAGTTCATTTGAACTTCTATGGTAGGTTCTTAGCTACACAGCCTGACAAGCACTCTTATGTCCTGTTGCTCTGACAGGAGCTGAAGATCTTAGTGGATTTTGATGACAATGGCTACCTGCTCCAGATCTTCACCAAGCCTGTTCAGGACCGTCCCACAGTGTTCCTGGAGGTCATTCAGAGACACAACCATCAGGTGAGAGGAGCATGAGATTTCAGAGAGCCTTACCAATGAAACATTATATAACCAGATAGATTTTTAGGACTTTGTTAGTGTATTGAAAACAATTTAAAGTATGTAATGTTGATAAAGATTGATGTCCCGATCTACATTTAGACTGAAAACTATGTGAAAACATGTCTTTGTACTCTTCCTAGGGCTTTGGTGCAGGCAACTTCAAGGCTCTTTTCGAGGCCATCGAGGCAGACCAGAACGCTAGAGGAAACTTGACTATCCTGAAACCTAATGGAGTGTCTAACCAAATTTGAAGTACCGCTCTGATTTACACGATTGATATAATGTCCATCATCTCTGAAGCTTACATTTAATTTAGAACTATTGAAAATAAATAACCAGAATCTAGTTGAATGACTTTGATGGATAAATTGCTGCTCTATGCACACACTATTCAAATTTAAATTATGATTGACATGCCTTCTGGAGTCAAACATAGGAATGATTGTTACTTATTCAAATAATATAGTGATGCTAAAATAACATAAAAATATATTTGACTTGATGCCAATTTTAAATACAGTGATTTCAGAAAGTTTTCATACCCCTTGACTTATTCCACATTTTGTTGTGTTACAGCCTGAATTCCAAATGGATTAAAAAAATAATAATTGTCACCCGTCATATGAAGAGTGGTACTCAGTGATGTGTTGGATTTGCCCCAAACATAACGCTTTGTATTCAGGATATAAAGTACATTTCTTTGCTATATTTTTTTTTGTTCTACTTTAGTGCTTCATTGCAAACAGGATGCATGTTTTGGAATATTATATTTTGTACAGGCTTCCTTCTTTTCACTCTGTCCTTTAGGTTAGTATTGTGGAGTAACTACAATGTTGTTGATCCATCCTCAGTTTTCTCCTATCACAGCCATTCAACTCTGTAACTGTTTTAAGTCTCCATTGGCCTCATGGTGAAATCCCTGAGCGGTTTCCTTCCTCTCCGGCAACTGAGTTAGGAAAGACGCCTGTATCTTTGTAGTGACTGGGTGTATTGCTACAACATCCAAAGTGTAATTAATAACTTCACCATGCTCAAAGGGACATTCAATGTCTGCTTCTTTTTGTTTTGTTTTTACCCATCTACCAATAGGTGCCCTTCTTTGTGACACATTGGAAAACCTCCCTGGTCTTTGTGGTTGAATCTGTGTTTGAAATTCACTGCTCGACTGAGGAACCTTACAATTATCTGTATGTGAGAGATGAGGTAGTCATTTAAAAGTTAAACACTATTATTGCACAAAGACTGAGGCCATGCAACTTACTATGTGACTTCTTAAGCAAATTTCTACTCCTGGACATATTTAGGCTTGCCATGACAAATGGGTTGAATACTGATTGACTCAAGACATTTCAGCTTGACATTTTTAATACATTTGTAAACATTTCTAAAAACATAATTCCACTTTGACATTATGGGGTATTGTGTGTGGCCAAAATCTCAATGTAATAAATTCAGGCTGTAATGCAAAATAATATGGAAAAAGTCAAGGAGTGTGACAACTTTCCGAAGGCTGTGTGTTTGTTTTTGGCTTAGAAAACACATTTTTGTGACAATCAAAGTATGATCAAATATGTTGATGTACAATTCAAAGTAACAGAAAAAGAGCAGACATCATCATTAGATTTGAGCCAGCTATGTTATCAAATCTGGTATTAACAAGCAATTTTTAAGTATGACATTAACTCTGTTGTCTTAGCTTCACATTGTCTTATTTGCCTTACTTCTGGAAAAAAATCATATTTAAGTGGAAGGAAGTAATAAACCACAACATATGACTCAATAAGATGCACAATGACAACATGTCAGTTTATTGTATCCTTTCCATGAACTAAAAGTATTTTTTACACTTCACTTGTTCATTTTGATTCCCCCAATTGCTTTCGTAAACCTTTTTACTTTGGATACTTTCATACATTTTTAAGTGCATGTAATAAAAATACAACTGCATTGTGACTCCTTCCTCATTCACAGTGTTTGTGTGTGCGAGAGAGAACTTGTGAAAAAGACATAATGAACCAAATGATTTATAAATATAGTGACCACTCTGCCTAAAACAACCAACCTGAGAGAACAATTACCAAAATAACTTAATAAAATGCTTGACACAAGCTGAATACATCTTCATTAGCTCTCATGAATGAAAACATTTAACTTGTCATGTACACATTTGCACAAGAAATCACCTCTACAGGGCAAGGCAATATCATACCCCATCCTGTATCGTAATTTTAAGGGAGAGGAGAACAGCGCCCATCCCTGGTGCAGGGGGTGTGTGTTTTTTCCACAAACTGTTTTAACAATAAATAACTTTTTTTAAAGGAACTTCAATTGTCTGCCCAAGAGTTGCTGAACATCTTTGAATCTTCAGCTTGCTCCACTCTTCATGAACCTTGGTTGGAAACGGAGGTATTATTATTCCTATGTCAGGAACTGTAAGGCAGCAGGACAGTCAGGAATGCTTGAGAGGGGGGCTGGAGACAAGGGTTCAGAGTTCAGTTGAGGGAGCCCTGGCAGTTCTCTGCTCCACACAGACAGGGAATCTTCTCATCCTCAATGGGGAACTTGTAATCATACGTGATCTCCTCATTGACACTGATGGGCTGCCGGGAGTAGATCACTATCTTCTTCTGGGATTTCACTGTGATTATTTTTGCATAGCAATTAGGCTGAAGAGAGAAAATGTATTACTAAGTCATCAGTGTGATTAGAGTTGCAAAGCTACCGGTAATTTACCATAGTTAAAGTAATATTCAATCATTTTGGTAATTAACAGAAAATATATGGCAATCTATTATAACTTTGGTAATTTATACTTGAATAACTTTTGAAAAATGTAATAATGTGTACTATTCATTTTTTATATCTATGTCCATATTGTAAATGTGTATGTAGTAGATATAACATATGGCTAAAGAGAAAATATCCTAATTAATGAAAAAAGCATCTAATCAACAATGGCATTATTATCAATGAACTCTAAAACTCTTTCAACTATTAACTTTTTCACAACTGCCAGCAGTTTGACGCCAAAACATTTACAACAAACACATATTGACATAGTAAAATAAATAAGTCTGTAAAAAATATAAAGGATATTTCATGCTGAAAACTTTATATTAAACACCAATGGTATTAACTAAGTTGATGGTAAATATTTAGGATAATGTTTTACAGCACTCATCTTATTTAATCAATTATTTAATTAATTGAACACACAGAGGACCAGAGATAATTCAAATGCACTGAAAAGATTTGGCATGGGTCCTCAGATCCTCAGAAGGTTCTACAGCTGCACCATCGAGAGCACTGGTTGTTCACTGCCTGGTATGGCAACTGCTCGGCCTCTGACCGCAAGGCACTACAGAGGGTAGTGTGAATGGCCCAGTACATCATTGGGGCCAAGCTTCCTGCCATCCAGGTCCTCATTACCAGGCGGTGTCAGAGGAAGGCTCTAAAAATTGTCAAAGACTCCAGCCACCCTAGTCATAGACTGTTCTCTCTGCTACCGCACCGCAAGCGGTACCCAGAGCGCTAAGTCTAGGTCCAAGAGGCTTCTAAACAGCTTCTACCCCCAAGCCATAAGACTCCTGAACATCTAATCAAATGGCTACCCAGACTATTTGCATTGCCCCCCCCCCCCCACACACACTTTACACCGCTGCTACTCTCTGTTGTTGTCATCTATGCATAGTCACTTCAATAACTCTACCTACATGTACATATTACATCAACTAACTGGTGCCCCCACACATTGACTCTGTACCGGTACCCCCCATTATATAGTCTCGCTATTGTTGTTTTACTGCTGCTCTTTAATTACTTGCTACTTTTATTTCTTATTTTTATCCGTATTTTTGGAAACTGCATTGTTGGTTGGGGGCTCGTAAGTAAGCATTTCACTGTAAGGTCTACACCTGTTCGATTCGGTGCATATGACTAATACAATTTGATTTGATTTGAATTAGACACCTGTAATAATCTGAAGTATCCAAAAAGTGCCACTAGGTGTCTTGTGCTAGATTGAAAGATGCCCACAAAAATCTGGTATTTTAACGTTTCCAGTAATATACCCGCCATTTGCAACCCCTATGTGTGATAGTCTGACCATTGTATCTGTTTACAAAATGTTTCATAAATGATCAGTACTATAAATCAAACCATTTACAACACATAATAGTTCTGAAATGCAAAACATTTCCATAGACCATAATCCACTCACATTGCAGCTGTGGTTGATAAATCTGGCCAAGTTCCCATATTTAGTGGCGTCGATGATGGTATCCTGATCGACCCGGAACAGGTAGCTGCTCCCAATCCCCTCATCTTCATAGCGCTTCTCCCGCATATCTGCAATCACCTAAGGAGAGGGGTGGCGTGTCCATTCACACAAGTCACTAAGTTAAGAAATAGCTCTAGATGAATTGTACATGTAAATGAATATGTATCCAAATGTTACACCAGTCTGCTGTGCCCCTTACTTCATGTCCCTTATTGTCCTACCTATTTACTGGGTACTGTGGCCCAGTCTGTGTCTCACCTGTCTGATGCACTGGCCCACATACTCAATCACCATCTCATCTGCTGCTATGGGCTCCAGGGCAAACAGGCCCCAGTCATGGATGTGACTGCGGCAGAAACGAATCCTCTTCTTGCGGAACTGAAACACAGGAATATCGTCTGTGACTAAAGCCTCATGTCGTCTGCAGAGAGATACACTGAACTGTACTGTCTGTCTGGGCACAGATGAGTGGTTGACTGACCTTAAGCTGGTTAAACCTGAGCAGGTCACTGTCACAGCTGAAGGAGGAGAGCAGACGGCGTTGTTCAGACCTGAACTCAGACCCAGACCGCAGGGAAGGGTGCGGCTGGCTTGAAAGACCTACCCCCTGCAGAAATTAAATATTGTCCATTATCAAAGGAGTCAATTATCAGGTATGGCATACATTAACATGGGGGAAGAGCTGTTCCTCTCTGAATACCTGGGTGTCTGCAGAGGGCTGGTCTGTATTCAAACACGTGCTGTTGAGGTATTTTATTTTGTCATTCTTGCTGATTTTGTAAAAGCCCTCGCTACGGGCAGATCCTGTCACATGGTCCCACATCCAATCATTGAGCTCCTTCCTCTTCTCCGTCAAGACTCTGGTGAGTGCAAAGGGGTCAAGGGAACTAGACAATAATTCACTGATGTATAGAGGAATATGTATGCAATTCTTAATTCATTTCAATTTGCAACAGTTAGTCTATAAGAAATGAATTCTAAAACATACACAATAACAGTTGAGATCCCATTAGTGTATCAGTGTCCAGTGACAGTATGGTAATAACAGCTCTGTAGTAAAGGATATGAGGGTGGGGGACCCAGAGAGTGTCACTGAGCCAGCTGAAGCCATTGTCCTGCTGTAGCAGCCTGTCATAGGTGACCTGCAGCAGCTTGGAATCCTCCTCATCCAGGCCCTCCTTCCAGACACTGTGGAGGACAGTCATCTCCTCACTTCGTGACCGACGACAGGGACTGGCCGAGAAGACAGAGGGCATGGCTCTCTGCACTGACCTCATCCTTTGCCATCGCCTCATCCTCCGCCTCATCTTCCGCCTCATCTTCCGCCTCATCTTCCGCCTCATTCTTGGTTGTACCCTCCTCCAGGAGCACTTCTCCATCTCTCTCTGGTTCTCCACATCCGCCAGCCCTGACCAGTTCTCCAGGCCCTGCAGGGGTAACTTCCTCTGGGAACCAGGATTAGGATTAAGCCACACATACCCATGGCCAGAAGTCTCTGCTGATGACTCAGACAGGCTGCTAGGAGAAGAAGCTAAAACAGGTGCGTCTGTAAGCATTTCATCACAGGATAAAGGAGCACCATTAGTCCTCTGTGAAGAGGCCAACATAACGGTGGTATTCCTGTGTGTTCTCTTGGTTGGGATGAAGTCCCTCCCAGGAGTTTGTGGGGTCCTGATGTAGAGGCCGGTGCACAGGGAGGGGAGGGGGAAAGGGTTACAGGGAGTGGGACTAAACCCTGGGCCTCCCTCTGTGAGGCCTGACTCTCTGCCCGGTGTCACTGGCACCCTCCAGGGGGTAAGGGGATTCCATAGACCCCTCTCATCTCTCCCTGGTGTTTTGGGCATGTCCTCGTATGTTGGGTACGAGGCTAAGGCAGGGGGATGAGTGGGGCGGCTCTGGGACAAAGGCTCACTGTCTGTGGGGGAAAAGGAGAGGAGGTGGTCCATAGAGTCCTCCTCACTCTCAAGGAGGGCCTCTGCTCCCCGACCAGGAGTGTGTGGCAGTTCCACCTCCTCCACAGCAGGGGGGGTTGGTTTGCTCTTGAACAGTAGGTCTGAGTCGCTGTCCCCCAGAGAGCCAGTGGGGGTGAGAGGCCGGAGGTTCTCCACGTTATCTGGTGACTCAACGCTCCATTCAGGGCTATCTATCTCCACTGCAAAGTCAGGCTCCACCACTGCTGGTAGAGGAAAATAAACACTCTGTTTTGTTGAATCTAATCCCTGTAATTGCTGTCAGGCTTTAAATGCATACATAAGAGTTGTTTGAATGTTATTGAATAGCACTTTTATTATTATTTACCAATACATGCATGTATTTAAAATCTACCTGGCAGTCCTATGGGTGAGGGGGCCTGGAGATCATGGTGGTGCTCACTGGACAGGAGCTCCATCCCTGGGTCAGGTCGGCTTGTGCAGCTGGTGCGCCCAAAGACATCTCGAGTCAGACAGACTGAGTGCTTCTCCTCCCAAGGCTGATCCCTCAGGACCGGCTCTGACCCATCCAGTAGGTCCAGCTCTGTGCCTGGGGTAAGAGGGGCTGAGGGTGTGGCCGGGGGCTCCAGATCCATCTCCTCCTCATCTGATGACAACACCACACACTCTACCTCCCTGTTGACCTCATCAGCATCTTCATCTGTCTCCTCCTCTTCCTCTGTCTCCTGGTCAGAACTGGAGTCATAGTCTGAGAAGTCTTCACTTTCCTCAAAGGAGGAGTCAGAGGAGTCAGACTCTGAGAGGTATTCACTGTCTTCTGAGGAGTAAGACTCTACCTCTGAGAGGCTTACCCTGGCAACTTCTAGTAAATGAGAAAACAATAATGTGCATTTCAGTATGTGTAACAGATTTATTGAAGTAGATTTATTAAGCAACTATTAAAACCCCTTAAGACAAAAACTCAAAGCTTCCTAAACATTACCCTCATTCGGAGACTGTAATCCTCTTGTAACTTTAGAGAAGACCACATCTTCATCATCATCTTCATCATCATCATCATCTTCATCCTCGTCCACTTCTTCCTCTTTTTGTTCACTGTCATCATTTTCATCCCTCTGCTGAAAAAATATAAAAATAAACTGGTTAATGCAACTTAAACATATAATTTGATTAAATACATTTGGCATTTCGGTATTGCTGTTGATTGACAGCTGGAAACCTCTGTGTACCTGGCGTTGAGGAACCTTGTCTGCTTCCACAGTATCCTCCTCTTTGTCTCTTGTTGGCTCCCCCTCTTTCTCTCTGCTCTCCTCTTCCCCCTCACTGTCCAGCTCCAGTGGCCTTGCATGTCTTCGCCTCACAGCTGGAATAGTTCCAGTTTTTGGGGACCTGTCCAATGTGTGATTCGTTATATTACTCTCCAGCTCTAAGGGGAAAGAGAAAGAAAGCGTGCTAAGCATTCACAATATTGTCATTGTAAAACCAATTGAAATCATACTGGGGAGTAAATATGTTGCCTTGTCCGAATGCACAGCACTAACCGGCACTCTCATGTGCATCATTAACAGGTGTGTAGGGACACTTTCTTTTGGGGTCCTCTGAGGCAGTCGATTCGTCGGACTCTTTCTTCTTTACCTACACATGAACACAAGTCACGATCATCATGATAATCACCTCCACAGACACAGTCACACTGTATCTTGTTTGAGCTCCTTCATGATACGTTTAGTAGTAGCAGCAGAAGCCTACCTTGAAGGAAGGCAGGTTGGTGGCACCACGCGGGCCAATGTTCTGTCTTAGGGAGTCTCTTGGTTTGGCCCTCACCTCCACTCTACCCTCTCTGGCATTCACAAGACTTACAGCAATCTGAAAAATGATGAAATGAAGAAATGAAGAAGCATTATGAACATTATAGCAACAAACCACAAGTATCAAAACAGATAATTTGCTGTGGTGTAGAAGAGTTCTGTATCTTCAAGTATACTGAACTTCAACTAGGTAGTAGCTCACCTTAGCTTTCTGCTCCTGGCCATCCCACCACTCATCAAACGCCCTGAAGGCTACCCCCTCAACCATTTTACGGTTGATGTCTCTCTTCACGATGGACTTAAGCTCCTCCGTAATGACAGCCAGCACCTTTTCCACTGTGGCCTTATGATGGTACTCCTGCAGAGGCAGGTAGCCTGGCGGGGGCACAGAGGGGTTGAAGGTGGGCATGAAGGGAGGCAGGGGCCAGGGTTGCCCAGTAAAAGACACTGGCACACTCCCACACCCAGGCAGACCATTCACCTTGTCCATATGCACAGTGTGCAGCGTATTCAAGGGATATGGGTAAACTGGATGTAGGATAGAGGGAGGGGCTGCCATGGTTGGAGGAGGCCCAAGGATAGTGAAAGGGGGAGGAATGTGTGGAGGAAGCAGATGGAATCCTGGAGGTGGGATTGGAATAGAAAGAGGAGCAGAAATGGGATGGATGGAAGGGTGGATTTGAGGGTGAGGGTTGGAGGGAGAGAATCGAATGAGGAGGTTGGAGTGGGTGATTGATGGGGGAGGATTGGAAGAGGGAACTGAAGAGTGAGGACTGTAGGGAGGGATTGGAGCAGGGTGATTGAGAGAGGAGATTGGAAGAGGCTGTCGCAAGGAGGGAATGAAGGAGTTGACTGTGATGCTCCTGGAACAATGGCTTTTGAGATTCGACATTCCAGATTGCCCCACATTTGAGATGTCCTTGTCTTCCCCTGGCAAATGGAGACCCTGTGAAAGAAATGATAAATGAATAGATTGTAACCCCTCTCCCCAATGTGCAATGCAAGAAATCTATCCCTAATTCTTTATCTGTGATGTTGTTTGGTAAATCTGGTTAAACATATCAATGTGTTCATACTCTCTATTTTCTCCAATACCTGAGAAAATGATAAGGAATGGAGTGCCCGTCCCATATACTTTTCACTAGAGGTTGACTGATCTGCATGGTCCATCTCTGTTCCTTTACTTCTCTCCCTTTGAGTGAGAGAGAGCGTCCCAGGAGGCCAGGGGGGCTGTGAGGTCCATATTAGAGAAGGCATCACTGGAAGGGACTCGTCTCCTTCCCACTCAGGGAGGGGAGTGGGACTGACATCCTCCAGACCATCACTGGTGGTGGGGTGGGTACAGTTCACAGGAGATCCACTACGGGCTAGGGTGTGGTCAGACTCAGGAGAGTACATCGAGACAGGGGAGAATGGGGAAACAGGGCTGTCCTGAGAGTGCACTTCAGCATCCAAACCCCTTTCACCATGTAGAGGGAGGCAGGAACTCTGAGTCTTGCTGAGAAGCATCTCAATGCGTGAGTCCAGGCTGTGGCTCTCTGCCTCTGGGATGAGGCTTCCATGAGAGTTATTAGGAGGGGAAGGGGGCGGTTCTATAAGGCCCGCATCGGGTCCAGAAGGGGGAGACTGGGGTCTCTCCCTCAGAGGTACCACGTTCATACTTGTGGCACTGGCAGAGCTGCTGCTCAGAGGGAAAGCCTCAAAGGCAGGAGGTCGAGAGGGCACTCTCCAGGACTCCTGTTCAGGAAGGGAGAGGTGGAGGGGAGGCTCTGTGGCAGGGTTATCATCAGCCGAGGGCAGGCGGTTCTGATACCAGAAGACGGAAGATTTGTAGCTGCCGCTAGCAACCTGGGTTTGGGGCTGGAGAGGACGGTGATGTTGGAGGTGTTTGAGGAGAGAGCTCAGCTCTGAGCTCTGATGGTGGGATCTCATATAAGGTCTCCCTGGTTGACGATAGCAGACATCGCGCCTCAAGCGTCTGTGAGCACCGTATGAGGAGTGTTCACCCTGAGTGACTTGGTGGACTGGGGTGGTATGCTGGCTAGAGTAGCAAGAGTCCTGAGAGAGGGGGGTCCCAGACAGGCAGGGGGTATGAGGGGTGCCCTGAGAGAGGGGTGTCTGCCCAAAGCTACCCGGTGTGTCCTGCCAGATACTGGAGTAGGCTGTGTCTAGGGAGAGAGGTGTAGCCACGCTGGTGGGACTGGAAATAGACCTTGTCAATGATGAACTCCCATCAGTCAGTTTCTGCAGAGGTTTGCTGTCCTGAAGATGGAGGAAACAAAACAGAGTGGCTAAAATGAAGCAACAAAGCATCTCACATCGCTTCAGCCGAGTCTACTCACATCACCATAACCAAAAACAACTTAGAGAAGTTGTTTTTGAGCTATTGCTCAAGCTATTGCTCGCCTGAGGTAGAGTATCTCATGATAAGCTGTAGACCACACTATATACCTAGAGAGTTCTCATCTGTATTGTTCGTAGCTGTTTACATAACACCACAGACTAAGACAGAATTGAATGAGCTGTATTCAGCCATGAGCAAACAAGAAAACGCTCACCCAGAGGCCGCGCTTCTAGTAGCCGGGGACTTTAATGCTGGGAAACTTAAATCCGTTTTACCTCATTTTTATCAGCATGTTAAATGTGCAACCAGAGGGAGAAAAAAAACTTTGGACCACCTTTACTCCGCACACAAAGAGACATACAAAGCTCTTCCTCGCCCCCAATTTGGCAAATCTGACCATAATTCTATCCTCCTGATTCCTGCTTACAAACCAAAATTAAAGCAGGAAGCACCAGTGACTAGATCAATAAAAAAGCGGTCAGATGAGGCAGATGCTAAACTACAGGACTGTTTTGCTAGCACAGACTGGAATATGTTCCGGGATTCCTCCGATGGCATTGAGGAGTACACCAGATCAGTCATTGGCTTCATCAATAAGTGCATCGATGACATCGTCCCCACAGTGACCGTACGTACATACCCCAACCAGAAGCCATGGATTACAGGCAACATCAGCACTGAGCTAAAGGCTAGAGCTGCCGCTTTCAAGGAGCGGGACTCTAACCCGGAAGCTTATAAGAAATCCCGCTATGCCCTCCGACGAACCATCAAACAGGCAAAGTGTCAAAACAGGACTAAGATCTAATCGTACTACACCGGCACTGACACTTGTCGGATGTGGCAGGGCTTGCAAACCATTACAGACAACAAAGGGAAACACAGCTGAGAGCTGCCCAGTGACACGAGCCTACCAGATGAGCTAAACTACTTCTATGCTCGCTTCGAGGCAAATAACACTGAAACATGCATGAGAGCACGAGCTGTTCTAGAAGACTGTGTGATCGTGCTCTCCGCAGCCGATGTGAGTAAGACCTTTAAACAGGTCAACATTCACAAGGCTGCAGGGCCAGACGGATTACCAGGACATGTACTGCAAGCATGCGCTGACCAACTGTCAAGTGTCTTCACTGACATTTTCAACCTCTCCCTATTCAAGTCTGTAATACCAACATGTTTTAAGCAGACCACCATAGTGCTTGTGCCCAAGAACACTAAGGTAACCTGCCTAAATGACTACCGACCCGTAGCACTCACATCTGTAGCCATGAAGTGCTTTGACAGGCTGGTCATGGCTCACATCAACACCATTATCCCAGAAACCCTAGACCCACCCAATTTGCATACCGCCCCAACAGATCCACAGATGATGCCATCTCTATTGCACTCCACACTGCCCTTTCCCACCTGGACAAAAGCTCAGCGCTCAACACCATAGTGCCCTCAAAGCTCATCAATAAGCTAAGGACCCTGGGACAAAACACCTCCCTCTGCAATTGGATCCTTGACTTCCTGACGGGCCACCCCCAGGTGGTAAGGGTAGGTAACAACATATCTTCAACACGCTGATCCTCAACACAATGGCCCCCCAGAGGTGCATGCTCAGTCCCCTCCTGTACTCCCTGTTCATTCATGACTGCACGGCCAGGCACAACTCCAATACCATCATTAAGTTTGCAGATGACACAACAGTGGTAGGCCTGATCACCGACACCAACGAGACAGCCTATAGGGAGGAGGTCAGAGACCTGGCCGTGTGGTGCCAGGGCAACAACCTCTCCCTCAACGTGATCAAGACAAAGGAGATCCTCGGATGGGTCCACAGTGTCTCCTGACCCCTCCTGTCTCAGCCTCCAGTATTTATGCTGCAGTAGTTTATGTGTCGGGGGGCTAGGGTCAGTGTGTTATATCTGGAGTACTTCTCCTGTCCTATTCGGTGTTCTATGTGAATCTAAGTGTGCGTTCTCTAATTCTCTCCTTCTCTCTCTCGGAGGACCTGAGCCCTAGGACCATGCCCCAGGATTACCTGACATGATGACTCCTTGCTGTCCCCAGTCCACCTGGCCGTGCTGCTGCTCCAGTTTCAACTGTTCTGCCTTCTTATTATTCGAACATGCTGATCATTTATGAACATCTTGGCCATGTTCTGTTTTAATCTCCACCCGGCACAGCCAGAAGAGGACTGGCCACCCCACATATGCTCTCTCTAATTCTCTCTTTTTTTCTCTCTCTCTCGGAGGACCTGAGCCCTAGGACCATGCCCCAGGACTACCTGACATGATGACTCCTTGCTGTCCCCAGTCCATCTGACTGTGCTGCTGCTCCAGTTTCAACTGTTCTGCCTTATTATTATACGACCATGCTGGTCATTTATGAACATTTGAACATCTTGGCCATGTTCTGTTATAATCTCCACCCGGCACAGCCAGAAGAGGACTGGCCACCCCACATAGCCTGGTTCCTCTCTAGGTTTCTTCCTAGGTTTTGGCCTTTCTAGGGAGTTTTTTCTAGCCACCCACTGTTTGGGGTTTTAGGCTGGGTTTCTGTACAGCACTTTGAGATATCAGCTGATGTACGAAGGGCTATATATATAAAAAATATATATCATTTTTTTTGATTTGATCATTGTGGACTACAGGAAAAACAAGCCTGAGCACAGCCCCATTCTCATCGATGGGGCTGCAGTGGAGCTGGTTGAGAGCTTCAAGTTCCTTGGTGTCCACATCACACTAATAAACCATTGTTCCTGTTCCCAAGAAAGCTAAGGTAACTGAGCTAAACGAATACCACCCTGTAGCACTCACTTCCGTCATCATGAAGTGTTTTGAGTGGCTAGTCAAGGACCATATCACCTCCACCCTACCTGACACCCTAGACCCACTCCAATTTGCTTACCGCCCCAATAGGTCCACAGACGACGCAATCGCAACCACACTGCACTAACCCATCTGGACAAGAGGAATACCTATGTGAGAATGCTGTTCATCGACTACAGCTCAGCATTTAACACCATATTACCCTCCAAACTCGTCATCAAGCTCGAGATCCTGGGTCTCGACCCCGCCCTGTGCAACTGGGTACTGGACTTCCTGACGGGCCACCCCCAGGTGATGAGGGTAGGTAACAACATCTCTACCCCGCTGATCCTCAACACTGGGGCCCCACAAGGGTGCATTCTGAGCCCTCTCCTGTACTCCCTGTTCACCCACGACTGCATGACCATGAACGCCTCCAACTCAATCATCAAGTTTGCAGACGACACTACAGATGTAGGCTTGATTACCACAACGACGAGACAGCCTACAGGGAGGAGGTGAGGACCCTCGGAGTGTTGTGTCAGGAAAATAACCTCGCACTCAACGTCAACAAAACAAAGGAGATGATCGTGGACTTCAGGAAAAAGCAGAGAGAGCACCCCCCTATCCACATCGACGGGACAGTAGTGGAGAGGGTAGTAAGTTTTAAGTTCCTCGGTGTACACATCACGGACAAACTGAATTGGTCCACCCACACAGACAGCGTGGTGAAGAAGGCATATCAGCGCAAATTTGTCTTGTCACCAAAAGCACTCACAAACTTTTACAGATGCACAATCGAGGGCATCCTGTCAGGCTGTATCACCGCCTGGTACGTTAACTGCTCCGCCCACAACCGTAAGGCTCTTCAGAGGGTAGTGAGGTCTGCACAATGCATCACCGGGGGCAAACTACCAGCCCTCCGGGACACCTACACCACCAGATATCACAGGAAGGCCATAAAGATCATTGAGGACAACAACCACCTAAGCCACTGCCTGTTCACCCCGCTATCATCCAGAAGGCGAGGTCAGTACAGGTACGTCAAAGCAGGGACCGAGAGACTGAAAAACAGCTTCTATCTCAAGGCCATCAGACTGTTAAACAGCCACCACTAACATTGAGTGGCTGCTGCCAACATACTGACTCAACTCCAGCCACTTTAATATTGTAAAAATGTATGTAAAAAATGTATCACTAGCCACTTTAAACAATGCCACTTAATATACTGTTTACATACCCTACATTACTCATCTCATATGTATACACTGTACTCTATACCATCTACTGCGTCTTGCCATCTTTATGTAATACATGTATCACTAGCCACTTTAAACAATGCCACTTTTATATGTTTACATACCCTACATTTCTCATCTCATATGTATATACTGTACTCAATACCATCTACTGCATCTTGCCTATTCCGTTCTGTACCATCACTCATTCATATATTTTAATGTACATATTCTTCATCCCTTTTCACTTGTGTGTATAAGGTAGTTGTTGTGAAATTGTTAGGTTAGATTACTCGTTGGTTATTACTGCATTGTCGGAACTAGAAGCACAAGCATTTCGCTACACTCGCATTAACATCTGCTAACCATGTGTATGTGACACATGCATTTGATTTGATTTGAAAACTAACATGGTCCAAGCACACCAACACCAAACCTTATCCCCCCCAGGAGACTGAAAAGATTTGGCATTGGTCCTCAGATCATGGGTCCTGTAGAACCCTCAAAAGGTTCTACAGCTGCACCATCGAGAGCATCCTGACTGGTTGCATCACTGCCTGGTATGGCAACTGCAAGGCAGAGGGTAGTACGAACGGCCCAGTACATCACTGGGGCCAAGCTTCCTGCCATCCAGGACCTCTATACAAGGCAGTGTCAGAGGAAGGCCTTAAAAATTGTCAAAGACTCCAGCCACCCTATTCATAGACTGTTCTCTCTGCTACTGCACGGCAAGCGGTACCGGAGTGCCAAGTCTAGGTCCAAGAGGCTTCTAAACAGCTTCTACTCCCAAGCCTTAAGACTCCAGAACATCTAATCAAATGGCTACCCAGACTATTTGCATTGCCCCCCTCCCCTTTACACCGCTGCTACTCTCTGTTGTTATCATCTATGCATAGTCACTTCAATAACTCTAGCTACATGTACATATTACCTCAACTAACCAGTGCCCCCACACATTGACTCTGTACCGGTACCCCCCTGTATATAGTCTCGCTATTGTTATTTTACTGCTGCTCTTTAATTACTTGTTAACTTTATTTATTATTCTTATCTGTATTTTTTTAAACTGCATTGTTGGTTAGGGGCTCATAAGTAAGCATTTCACTATAAGGACTACACCTGTTGTATTTGGCGCATGTGACTAATACAATTTGATTTGATTTTAATGAGCAGTAATAAACATAAGATTGAATTCTGTCTGTCAAAGAACTATAAATGGAACACATTAGAACAGTAGAGCAGTAAAACTCTATTACCTGCAATCTCTCAGTTAGGCGTTGGAGGGTGTGCTCATCACTGCCCAGTGGCAATGTCGAAGGGGTGTAGAGTCCACTAACAAGAAGATGGAAGTACCGCATTCTGTTTTTACCTATAAAAGGATTAGAGTCAGATGGATCACTACCCAAAAGCCAATTGAAAATCATAAATCATAATCTATTACCACATTTATTGACATTAGTTATGTATGTGTAATTAAGCCTATTTTCAATGATCAATCAATTATATTAACCTACCCTTTGGATCAAGTTCCACGTGGATAATGTTCCCCATGACAGAGGTGTCATGAAGGTGTTCCACAGTGTCCTTTGCAGCCTTGACTGTGTCGAAGATGACTTTAGCAATTCCTAAATGCTTCTTGTTTTTAGGATTATACAAGATTTCCACTTCCTCAATCTGTCCGTACTTTATGCACATGTCAGTCAAGAAACCCTCCCTTACGTTGTCATTTAACCTGGCAAATGTCACTTCCTTGGGTGGGCCGACATAGCATTCATCAATCTATAAACATTAATCAGATAACAGATTGTCAGCTGGTAAACAATTATTATTATCCATCTAAGATTGCATTTCACATGACGTCATCACAGAAAATGAGGTGTTACCTTAAATTTGGGGACCAGCAGGTCAGTGTCTCTGAATTTGGTCCAAAGACGACAGATTCTGGGATCCCGGACAGTATCCACAGGAAATGCCCCTAAGTCCTGAACCTGATATAGCATACATCAAGGAGATAAGAACACTCATGTGGGAACAGAAAAAAAGTGTGTTGTCAAAAGAAGGTTTAGGTCAAGGGCAACAGTATCTGTAATAACATACAACAAGTAGCCTAACACAACTAGATGTAAAAATCTAAAATTAAATTTACTCACTGGCATGTTGAAATGATGCCCATCGTAACGATACACTTTATAAATCCCATTCTTCAACGCAGGGTCTACGATCAACTTGCAGCTCCTCCAGTGCTGAGGATGTTTTTCTCCGTGATTTACCTGATGGTTGATTTCCATTACATTCACCACACCTGAAAACGTAAACAGTAACATACGGCATACGCAATAGCCTATATTACACGCCATGTTTAAAATATTTATATAACAACATGTAAAACAAAAAAACATTGTTCTATGCGACACGATAAAATGCACAAATGTGATGGTAGACTGACTACTCGTTAGAGATTTTATCATCTGGTCCAAGCCATTGAAACACGCCCTGACAGGTGATGGAGAGATGGCGATTCACCTGTAGCTACCAATACAATGTTATTGTAATTCGTGATCTTTTACATGTTTTGCTAGTCTTGAGCACCTTTTTATCGCGCTTTTCTTTTAATCGAGAATAGGTTGCAATGTTTTTTATTTTCTCTTACCTGCACCGAAAGCTGCCTCCCACGGACCTACATTGTGCACCTGTTGTCATAGCACTTTTTTCCTTCCAGTTTACAGTATTGGGGACTGGGGACGGGAGCCTATTTATGAATCACTCCGCACATTCGATACTTTGAACTGAAGAAAATAATGTCAAGCTTCTGTCAATAAAATAGGCCTACATTAAAATATAAAAGGTTTACTATATGTAAGGTTATATAAATATGGAGAGTGTAGGATCTAGACGACGAATTGTTGGAGAAAGTACCTAAATCTACAATCATTCATCAGGAGGATAAAAAACCCAGTACAGGTCACCCACCTCAGTTACTGATCACTGTGTTTAATTAAATCATTTTTATAAAATATAAATTATTCAATTATTTTTGGATTCTACCTACGGTATATGGATTCTACAAACAAGCAGAGTATTCGTACATAAATTATCTACTATCTGATTGATGTACATACTTTAGCATTTGATCCACTAGGTGGCATATATATTTAATCTGTTTTGAAAGGGTGGAACAGCACCAATTGCAACAGACAGCCATAATACTAAAGGGTCTATTTCCATGACCCATATTAAAGCATTTCCATTTGTTCACTCTCCTGCAAAAGGTTGATTTTGTTCTGGAGCTAATGAACAAGGGCTTTCCAGGTTCTTTTGATTGTATCTCTTCTGGCTTTCATGTGTTCGTTGACAGGGTTGGTGAGTAACGGATTACATGTAATCTGTTACAAGTAAGGGATTACAAAAACCGATAACTGTAATCCGTTACGTTACCAGCAAAAGTATTGTAATCAGATTACAGATACTTTTCAAAAACTAGATGATTACTTGAGGATTACTTTTAAATTCAGAAAGGATGTTTTCTCAATGACATTCAAATCAACATTGAAAAAGGTGCAAATGTAAGTTTGTTCCACCTCAGCGAGTCTGACTGCAAGTCAGAGACCACTATGATGACACACCGAATGTGTTTTATGGATCGACTTTTGTAGGCTACAGTCCAAGCTATGTCTTCCAATGGTGCATCCAAATTTATCCAATTTGACTAAAAGTTTAGCTTGGGGGTATCAGGATGACAGCAATAGTGTAGTCTACTGTGATACGGATATCACGTATTATTGATATCTACATAGCGCATTGATGTGATCTGCTGCTCTCTCATTGAGCTATTTGAGCTTTATAGATTGTGGTTGTTGTGGATAGCTGTTCACAAATCTAAAAGTGTATTTGAACACACTACTGCTTATCAATCGTTGTTTTTGAAACCAGTGGACAGCCAGTGAAAATGCATTCTTGCAACAGCCACGTCGTGCGTACACCTGGCTGACCAGGGTGCTGGCATTGGAACTTAGAGATGAGGTCTGGGCCCAGGTTGTCCCTAGCGGGGACCCAGCAACTCTCCTCCGGGCCATAACCAATCCCAGTCAACCAGGTACTGGAATCCCCTGCCCCAAGGTCGAACCTTCAGGAGACGCCTCACCGTATACGCCGGTTGCCCATCGATGAGCCGGGGAAGAGGGGTGGGTCTGGAAACAGGAGACAAAGGGCTGTGAGACATGGGTTTGATTTTATACACATGAAAGTGAGATGTATATGGAGGGTATGGGGCAACAGAAGGTGAACAGCAGAGGGGCTAATGACCTCGGAGATGGGGAAGGGGCGGATAAACCTCGGGGACAGTTTGCAAGACTCCACCTGGAGGGGCAGATCCCAGGTTGACAGTCATACCATCTGCCCAAGACTATACCGGGGAGCCGGGGTCCGGTGGCAGTCTGCTTGTGGTTGATACCTGGAGCTGTTCTTCAGCGGCGGACAAACATCTGGTCCGAAGGTACGACAACATCTTCCTCTTATTAAGGGAAGAGCAGAGGCTGATAGCCCAGGGAACACTCAAAGGGCGAGAGACCCGTGGCAGAGCAAGGAATGGTGTTGCAGGCATATTCGACCCACACCAGTTGCTGACTCCAGGTGGTGGGGTTGGCAGAGACCAGGCAGCAAAGGGTCGTCTCCAAGTCTTGGTTGGCTCGCTGTGACTGGCCATTGGACTGGGGGTGGAATCTGGAGAACAGGCTGGCCGACGAACCAATGAGCATGCAGAACACCTTCCAAAACCGGGACAAGAACTGAGGACCCCAATCAGAGACCATGTCCACCGGGAGTCCATGGATCCGGAAGACGTGCTGCATGGCTGGGCCGTCTCTTTGGCCGAGGGTAGCTTGGGGAGAGGGATGAAGTTGGCGGCCTTGGAAAACAGGTCGACTACTGTCAGGATGGGGGTGTTGCCATCAGACGGGGGAAGACTCGTGACAAAGTCCAGTGATATGTGAGACCAGGGATGGTGAGGAACAGGCAATGGTTGAAGAAGACCAGCCGGAGCTTGCCGAGGAGTCTTGTTCTGTGCACAAACCGTGCATGATCTCAGTATATATACACCTGTTCTGAAAGTCCCCAGAGTCTGCAACACCACGAAGCAAGGGGCAGCACCAAGCAAGCGGCACCATGAAGACCAAGGAGCTCTCCAAACAGGTCAGGGACAAAGTTGTGGAAAAGTACAGATCAGCGTACTTTTCCTTTAAATCTATTATAAAAAAACTGAACGAATATGGCACCACAACAAACCTGCCACGAGAGGGCCGCCCACCAAAACTCACAGACTAGGCAAGGAGGGCATTAATCAGAGAGGCAGCAAAGAGACCAAAGATAACCCTGAATGAGCTGCAAAGCTCCACGGCGGAGATTGGAGTATCTGTCCATGGGACCACTTTAAGCCGTACACTCCACACAGCTGGGCTTTACGGAAGAGTGGCCAGAAAAAATTTGAATAGATATGCATGCTCAAGTATTCTGTTTTTTTTGTCTTATTTCTTGTTTGTTTCACAATAAAAAATATTTTTGCATCTTCAAAATGGTAGGCATGTTATGTAAATGAAATGATACAAACCCCACAAAATATTTATTTTAATTCCAGGTTGTAAGGCAATAAAATAGGAAAAATGCCAAGGGGGGTGAATACTTTCACAAGCCACTGTAGCTTAAGGTCCAGGGTTGAACGCTGGGACAGGACCGCCCCCACTCCTACATCAGAAGCATCTGCCTCCACCACAAACTGACGGGAATGGTCAGGATGAACCAAGATGGGAGCAGTGGCGAAGCAATGTTTGAGGTCCCAGAACTCCCGGTCAGCAGCAGGGGACCACGTGAACGGAACCTTGGGAGAGGTGAGTGCTGACAGGGGGGAAGCCAGTGTGCTGTAATCCCAGATAAAGTGGTGATACAAGTTGGAGAACACCAGGAAATGTTGCAGCTGCACCTTGGACGTAGACCACCTTGGACGTAGACCACCTCTCTCACCTTCCCGGGATCCATTTGGCCACTCCCAGCAGAGATGATGTAACCCAGAAAGGGGATGGTGGAGCGATGAAACTCACACTTCTATGCTTTTACAAACTAATGATTCTCCAGGAGGCGTTGAAGAACCTGTCGAACGTGGAGCACGTGTTTTTGGTGGGAGACGGAGAAGACGAGGATGTCATCAATGTAGACGAAGACGAACTGGTTCAACATGTCGCAGAGAACATCACTTTCCAGAGACTGGAACACAGCAGGGGCGTTGGTAAGGCCAAATGGCATGACAAAAATACTCGTAGTGGCCGCTGGTCGTGTTGAAAGCGGTCTTCCACTCATCCCCCTCTCCTATCGGCAGCAGGTGTTAGGCGTTCCGTAGATCTAGCTTGGAAAACATGTTGGCCCCCTGGAGCGGCTCGAAGGCCGAGGAGATGAGTGTTAGCAGGTAGCGGTTCTTCACAATTATGTCATTGAGTCCCCAGCACAGGCACAGGGTCTTGTGCTTCTTCTCCACACAGAAGAACCCTGCGCCGGCAGAGAGGAAGAAGGACGGATAAATGGTATTGTGGGTGACCCGACCAATAGAGCACCCATCCAGCGCTCTAACGTCCATGGGAATGGAGAGGGGCTGAGTGGGGATATCCAGCTCGGACGCCAGGGTAGTGTACAAAGAGCTCTCATCGGCCCCAGAGTCGACGAGGACCTGGAGAGATTTCGACTGGTTTCCCCACAGCAGAATGGAATGAAATGGAGTGCGATTAAGGGAAGCAGAAAAGTTCTCAATATGGCCCACCAGAGTACTCGCTCCTAAAGCTGAGCATGGTCTTTTAACGAACAAGAGGACACAAAATGACCACGAGTGCCGCAATTCAGGCAACTCTTAGTGTTGAACCTGTGTAGCTGTTCTGCTGGAAACAACCCAGCATCTTGTGAAACAGCGACTCAGTTGTCTTTGGCGACTCTCGGGGAACCTCTGGTAGCCTCTGGTTCTTTCCGCAATGGGGCCGTCGGGGACTTCCGGGAGGCTTCGGAGGCGAGGTGGAATCCTTGTACGGGCGAGCCAAATCTAATCTCCTCTCCCTCCGTTGTTCCCATAGTCGCCCATCCATCCTGATGGTCAAGGTGATGAGGGAATCGATATCCATTGGTAATTCCCGGGCTGCAAGATCACCCTTGACCTCCTCCGAGACTCCATGTAGAAACATGTCGAACAGCGCTTCCTGGTTCCAGGCACTCAGCAGCCAACGTGCGGAAATCCATTGCATAGTCTGCCACACTTCGGGAGTCCTGCCGAAGCTGGAGTAGCTTCCGGCAGCCTCTCTTTGAGAAAATGGGGCTTCAAACACCTTCTTAACCTCTCCCACGAACTCCTCCAGACTTACGCATATGGCCGGCTATTGCTCCCATACAGCTGTAGCTCAGGCGAGTGCCCTCCCGGACATCAGCGTGACAAGGTACGCTATCTTAGAGCGATCCGAGGGGAAGGAGGTGGGCTGAAGCTCGAAGATGAGGCCACACCGAGCTAGAAATGGCCGACAGGTGCCCGGCTCTCCATTGAAGCATTCCGGGGAGGTAAGCGGGGCTCCCGGGAAAGCGGAGGGGCCGGTGAGGTGGCGCTGCTAACAGCCGAGTTACGGAGGGGCTGTGAGGTTACCATCACAGTAGGCTGCCTCCCAGCCAACCAGCGGAATTGCTCCAGCAAGATGTCCAACGCCCGGTCATGGTGTTCAGCAAAGGTGTGGACCCCTTCCAATAGGCCACGAAGCAATTCCTCATGCCTACCAATGGTGGCTCCTTTGGAGATGGTGTTGCGCAGCTGGTCAGAGTCCACTGGGTCAGTCATGGCCAGTTCGTACTATCACGCCTCATGTAAGACCCACAACATCGAAGGAACAACAGTTTATTAATTGAACAGGGGAAGGCAACAAACAGGTCAAGGGCAGGCAGAGGTCAGTAATCCAGATAGGTGGGGCAAAGGTACAGGACGGCAAGCAGGGTCAGGGTCAGGGCAGGCAGAGGTTAGTAATCCAGATAGGTGTGGCGAAGGTACAGGACGGCAGACAGGGCCAGGGTCAGGGCAGGCAGAGGTCAGTAATCCAGATAGGTGGGGCAAAGGTAAAGGACGGCAGGCAGGGTCAGGGCAGGCAGAATGGTCAACACTGGGAAAACTAGGAAACTGGAACAATCAAGAGACAGGAGCAGAGGGAAAAACGCTGGTAGGCTTGATGAAACAAAACGAACTGGCAACAGACAAACAGAGAACACGGGTATTAATACACTGGAGATGATGGGGAAGATGGGTGACACCTGGAGTGAGGTGGAGACAATCACAAAGACAGGTGAAACAGATTAGGGTGTGACATTGAGAGTGGTTAACTTCTCCAGACACATCCCTCAGCTTTTTACCAAAACAGAGTGACTGGAATTCTGATTTTAATGTAAAGATATAATTGTATTATTATATGTAGTAGAAAGTGAATGGTTAGAAAAAGCCTACATAACCAACCCATTAAGTAAAATGTAATATCCATATATGGCCAGCTATGTAATCTTTAACATTGATTTATCCTGCAATAGATGTCGTTCAATTGGTAATACATTTGGTCTTCTTCTAATGCCTCTTAAGGGGAAAGCAATCGAAAAGTAACTGAATGCAATCAGATTACATTACTGAGTTTGGGTAATCCAAAAGTTACGTTACTGATAAAAATTATGGACAGGTAACTAGTAACTGTAACGGATTACATTTAGAAAGTAATCTACCCAACCCTATTCCTGGATAAGGCATTGGTGATGTGCCCATTCATTAATAAATGGGTGGGGTGGGGCAGAGAAAAGGGGAGGTCCTACTTTTCTGTCGTGGGAGGGGTAAGTACTCAACCAAGAGGAGCTATTCACACTACGTTAAGCTAGTTTTCTCACTCAGGGTTTGTTGTCATTTATTCTTATCTCAAGTGTCTGCGGACATTATCCAGATAACCAAATCTTCTTCAACAAGAGGAGGCTCTTTGCCACATTTTCATCTAGCTTCTCAGAAAGAGGCATGCCACAGAACATGTCAGGCATGAGCAGTGGGCATACCAGGCGGCGAGAGGAGTTGAAGGTTGTGATAGTAGGTGATGGTGGATGTGGGAAAACCTCCCTCCTCATGGTTTATACTAAAAAAAGACTTTCCAGAGGTAAGACAATTGACAAAGCCAGCTCATCATCTGGCTGCTCCTCTTCTCTTTCTACACTTGCTTTAATTAAGTGAAAAGTGTCTATCTATTTTTATTCGTTTTTCAGCACTATTTTTACTCTGCATGTAAGCAAATTATAGTGAGAAGTGCTTGACTGTATGTGACAAAAATAATATGTACATATCCAGAGAAAATGACGAAAAGAGCAAAGTTAATTTCAACCTTTTTAGCTATCATATCTGAAATAAAAATAAATAAATACAGGACTTCATGGCAGAATAAAAATGCACATCCATCTGTTTCTGTGTATTTCAGGTCGAGAGGACTATGACCGATTACGGCACCTGTCCTATCCGAATGCCAACCTGCTATTGATCTGCTATGATGTAAGTTGCCCCTCAAGTTATGACAATGTCCTAATAAAGGTACTGCACTGCCTTCTCTTCATACTTTACTGCTTGTTTGTCTGTTTAAATCCCCAGAATGAGGAAGAAACCTTATTAACATACATGCCATATAAAGTTTTATGACATTTACAACAGAATTAATGTCGCTGAAGATGTCAGTATCATACATGAATATGATATACAAGTATGTATATGAAGATATGTCAGTACCAGAAATATATTTGAATACTTGCTCAAGCAAGTATTTATCAGGTTCATGGTGAATTATTTTTGTACGGTAGATGCAGTCACTCTCACAAGAATGCATGACGTAGAATGTTTATAATATCTAACTCTGTTTACATATATTTCAGTGGTACCCCGAGGTGCATCACTTCTGCCATGGCGTGCCCATTATCCTGGTAGAATGCAAAACAGATCTGCGGAAAGACAAGGCCTTGGCAAGGAAACTGTGGTCCTCAGACCAGAACCCCATCACATACATCCAGGTAGATTTCATACATAGCCATACATTATGTATGTATAACTTATATATATTGAATGTACATTTGCCATGCCACTTGCATAATAATAAGTCATTAGTATTGGGTTTATTGAAAATGTGGTTGAATTAGGGTTGTGTGATTGGAATGGGAGACTGATCAGAAGTGTTTGAACAAAAACATTTTCAAAAGATCAAGAGCATTGATGATGTTAGGTTTGTGACAGTAATTACAAGACAAATCCCCACATTTGTGAGTGGTAATTCAATTTCTGAATAACCCCTTTACATGGACTCAATTTATATATCTGCCAATTGCTTTTTGACAACAGAACTAGTTCATGTCAGAGAGGGAATTTTTGTCATACAATATTTTTCTTATAAACAGCATGAGCTGGCGCATACCCAGGGAACATTATTTAGTGTAGAGGTGCTGACTAACAGAGAATAAACTGTAAGTTATAAAAACAGAGAGTCGCAGACTCCATATATATAACCTCCCAGTTATTTACTGGTTCAAAAAACACCAATGTTTCAGCATCACTGTGCCTTCAGGTTTTTTTTCTAAAAACACCTAACAGGAAGAGTTACCTCAGAGTAGGACAAGGTTTATGTTTTTTTGGCCTCTCAATTAGGAATATCACAACTTTTTTCATAATCTGAGCAGGGTGAAGAGACCAAAAGGAAGATCAAAGCTGAGCTCTACTTGGAGTGTTCAAGTAATACAAGGAGAATGTGGAGGACATATTCAGAGAGGCTACCAAACAAGCCCTTGCAGCAACAAGGAAATCCAGAAAGGCAAAGAGGAACGGATTCTGTGCCCTTCTGTGACCCAAGAGATAATGCTATCCACCACCGTGAGCTCCTGATACAGACAATACTCTAGCCCTACTCAGGGAAAACACAGATGATGACAGACTACTTCTCCCTACGAGTCCTCTTATAATATTGTTGCTGCATTTTACCCTTCTGCTAACCGACTTCCTTTGTTGTTCCTTCCTGCTAATTCTTGACACATTGTCAAAATGTGTTTCTTTAATAGAAATGAACAACGCCCTCAAGTTATAGAACCACAAATGGGGACATTTGGTCTTAGAAAGTTAAGGAGGCATGAGGAAGAAGTTGAAGGTACCATTGTATAATAATTGAAGGTTCCATTGTATTTTTCATTTTGATATATCCAAATCTTTTAATTTATACAAAAGAGAAGGTTGACTCAAACAGTAATTCACATAGTACTATCTCATAGATGTAAAAAAAAAAAAAAACATGATTAAATGAAGCAACATAAATCTGGATTAGCTTGTAGAATTCATTCTTCCATAAGCCTAGGGTTGTTATGCATAATAACAACTGCACTTTGACTCCAGTCCTTCTAATGACAATGAATGTAATCAGATATGACATACAAAATATGTATAATGTATTTCAGAAATGTTAATGATGGCCTAATAAAGAGGTTTTCTCAATCCAATTCACTTACCTTTGGGGAGACTCAGCACATTGTAACAGATTTACAGTATACGACTATAAAACTATTCAACCCCTTGGATTTGGCAACAGACACAAGGCAGTAGTCAGAGTAAACATAATTAAGTGGAGCTTAATAAGCCCTCAAACAGAACATCTTAAAAACATCAAATGGCATTTAAAGGGGATGTTTTAAAAAAGGCATCAACCATCATCCAATATACTGACGCATAAAATAATTAAAAAACGCAAATAATCATGCCATTATTTTATTAAAGTAATATGTGCACTTGGATCACATTCAAAGGTTGACGATAAAGATCTGAAGTTTTGCCTCCATTTAAATTAATTTAGAAGTAGCTACTTGTGACTTCACATAAATGCAAAACAATCAGTGCTTTACAGTATTGTTAAAAGGAAGTACATTATGTTGAGGACAATATTTCAGCCTAATATTTTCACAACCACAGTATAAGAGTTCACCTATCATGTAACAACAGTATGAGGAGTGTGCTTAAAATGCATTAACTTATCAAAAAACCATCAGAGCATATATTTAATTATCAATAATGTTGAGTTTAAAAAGTTGAAATATAAATACTCCAACCCTGATGGACAGATTAAGGTCACCTGACTAAAAAATATCTGAATTCTGCACTTCGCTTGCACCATAACTATTACAGCAGTTAATACATGTTATACTCTCCTGAGGAGTTTTACTTTCATGGAAATTGGCCGGTTATCATTTGTAAATGAATAATTCTAGCTACTTCACAAAATGTTCATCCCACACTTTTAGTGTTCCCCAGCCGCCATAGACAAAACTTTGTGATATAAATACAAATATCATCTATTTAATGAAGATATCCAAAAATATTCAACTACAAATTTCACACTCACATTCAGATCTGTTTCTGAACACATAAGGAAGACAATAGACATGCAGCAAAGTAATAAAAAAATAAAAAAAGTTGCTTGAGTCCAATCGAATGAACAATACAAAGCTAATTCTCCTGACCTCTCCACAACCATTTTAGCAAATAGAAAAGGCCTAGAGCAGTCCAAATCCCAATACAAAACATCTGTAGAAATGATATATTATTATATAAAGTATCCTTTCTCATGGTGCTCATGCAAATAGATAAAAAAAAAAAAGCTTCATTATAGATTTCTTACAGCTGTCTAATTCCCGTTAGGGGAAGTGGACAGAGGAGGGCTGCAGACTGGTCGTCTCTGCCCTGTGGTCCAGCTGGTTCTGCAGCCGGGTGATATTGGACAGCTCCTCCAGCTCCTGAAACTGACGGTCAGTTTTGTGACTGACCAGAGAGCGGTAGAAGTGCACAGCGAAGACGATAAACACCAGTCCAAATGGCACCATGATGGAGGTGGAGGCAATGGCTGCCGCCTCACCAGAACTGATGGTGCCATTATCAGTTGGGCGCCTGAGGGGCAGGAACTTGACCCAGCACAGCAGAACCACCTCGGTCAGGAAGAGCAGGGTACCAATAACAGTGGAGAAGGCCCAGGCCAGCTCAATGTGGCGGTGCATGCGCTCATGGGGTGACTCGTTGACCGAGTTCAAGTTGTGAACGTTGCTGACGGCCTCCAGGTTTGGCAGGATACAGGTGCTGATCATCAGGGCGAAGAGGTGCACTGCCACTAGGACAGTGGTGCAGGCGCTGAAGGCTATCAGCAGCCCTGGGGGATACACATGATCTGGCTCCAGCTGCACCTCCACCATAGCCACCTGAAATACAGAGAGGCATTTTAACACGAAACACTGACCGAGAGAGCAACGACCAGGATTTGATTCAGAACAATTTGAACAGAGACAATTATCTATTTTATAGCTCAACCACTGCAAGTGACAATTCCATGTTTTTCTCTGTTGGGTGCCGGCTGTACAGAAAGATGTAGCCTAACCCCTGTGGCCAGGTGACATTTGTACTGGGTCTAACTGTCTGTTGGGTGAGTGACTGTCAGATTAAATGTTATTGGCTTGTATGGTACGGTAGGATATTCTGTAGTTAATTTGTGGTAGGTTAAGGTTTAGATAGAACTCTGACTCACTAATGGCATCCTTACTTTGTATCTGGCCTTGCATAGAGGTTTAAACTTGCAGAAACATTTCAATGCATTCAACGATGCCCCAAATCTATGCGTCACAAATTGCAATGTATCCGGTTTCATACAGATGTATTTAAATTTTATAATTGTATCGTTAAATCTGTCCACCGGTTATTTTCAATCAAAAAGTTGTGGTTTATCCAGCATTATAAACCAGGTAGCTTGGGTCCAACATTCCAGCCATGTGTAAATCAGAAACTAGTTGTTTACTATTATATTTATGTTGGTATCCTGTTTATAATAGCAACAGGCACCTCTGGAGTTTGTGATTTATGGCCAATACGACACTGTTAAGGGTTGTATCCAGGCACTCTGCTTCTCCTCATACTTAATAACAGCCCTTAACTGTGGTATATTGGCCATATACCACAACCCTTGTGCCTTATTGCTTAAATATAATATGTCTGTTCTTAAGCATGACGCAACGCGGAGTATCTGGATACAACCCTTAGTCGTGGTATATTGGCCATATATCACAAACCCCCGAGGTGCCTTATTGCTATTATAAACTGGTTACCAATGTAATTAGAGCAGTAAAAATAAATGTTGTCATACCCGTTGTATATGGTCTGATATACCACGGCTGTTAGCCAATCAGCATTCAGCACTCGAACCACCCAGTTTATAATGGCCATGACAAATCAGGTGGTTAAAGCCCTGAATGCTAAAAACAAGATCAAATCATTCAGGTCTAGAAAGATGCCTGAGTTTCCGACTTGTATGATCCATCAAATGGCTTTTTCTTGAATGCACTGTAGTCTGAGATTTCCAAGTTCCCAGTTGATTTGAATGAGACATCATCCCTGAGCCCCGACTTCTCCCACATGCTGACCTCTGACTTCACCTACTAAGGGAATGACCTCGATAACATTTTCAGCAGATATATTTAACAACAAAATATTATTTATAAAAACGAATCTATTAATTATGGTTTTTGAACACTATAATTTGTTTATAGACATGATAGCTGTGAGCCCACTTTCAGTTTATGGTTGACACGGCTTGTTGGCCATTACATTATCCAATCGGCGTTTCTCAACAAGTTCAAAGCACTTGAATTGGTATTTACAACTGGTAATTACTACCTTCCCACTCGGTTACGAACGCTACATTATTATATAGTCAAATAGGCCGGTAGGTGTCATGTGTCAAGAAATTGTGCGTCATATAACTCAATTTTGGCAAAGTTGCCAGAATCCTCTCCAATCTCTGAGTCCAGTACTCACCATCGCGAAACCCGACAGGAGAGCTGAAGTTCTGCTCGTAGCCTTCAGCTTTGCTCGACTCAAGTAAAGTTTTCTCCATGACAGAGCTTGCAAAGAGTGTTCGTTCAAACTCATTGCTGGCTACCGTTATAACTTTTCAAGCAGTCAACCTGTAGTTCTACACAAGATGCGGTCTCATGCGAATTGACATATAATTGAACTTCTAAACTAAAGAAAAAAAACGTTATTTCTATAAACGTTAACCTTCTGCTACGTTTGCCATAACTAATTCAGGAAACACAAGATATTATTTTACCCACAATCCAATGCTGTTTCTGTGTGCGGCGCAGTTTACTGCTTGCGGTAGTTGTAGTGCGCCTATGAACATTCCTGTAGATTTCCTCGGTGGGGTTGTATGTCTAGATCTGTGGGTGCACTTTTGAATAGGTCACATCAACTTCGCCTTAAGAATGCAAACAACGTGTTGAATACCGTGGGATGATTATATTTAAATGTGTGTGTCCATAGCCTATAGT
This sequence comes from Oncorhynchus kisutch, assembly GCF_002021735.2. NCBI lineage: Eukaryota > Metazoa > Chordata > Actinopteri > Salmoniformes > Salmonidae > Oncorhynchus > Oncorhynchus kisutch. The sequence goes on along the minus strand of NC_034176.2, from coordinate 23,866,351 downwards.
ATTGCATAAATGCTACCATACTTTTTCACTTGCATTTCAGCCATATAATATTGACAATATTCTAGTACCAGAATTCCATCTGTAATAATTCGATGCATCTGTGACATTGAACGTGTTGGTAAACTATATGTGCAATATGTGCTGTTGGATGGTCGCATTCTTTAAGGCAAACTAGTACGTTTTTATGGATTAATTATCCAATTAATGGATATGATGGAAGACGTGCTATTGAGCAGCCATCTTTGACTGACACCTAGTGGATGCCATAGGCTATTATGACAACTCGATGAAGCCCTGAGAATAAAGGCCTAGAAATAATTTTGTAGGCGAGTGCTTGTTATCAATTATTTTCATGTGTTTAACTTCTTTATTGGTATCCCTTTTAATCTATTTGATGAACATTTTCTACTAGTACAATATGTTTTGCCCTTTTTATTGCTCTGATTTTATGTGCGCTGGATCTCAATACTTGTCTCTTCCCTCACACACAGGTGCTGCTGGCTTTGAGTATCTGCACTGTGAAACTTCTCATTGGTCTTGGGAGCAGGTTTCTGCACTGACCAGGTATTAAAGACAAGGTAGGTGAGGACACAATCATGTACTATGTCCCTGATGTCAGAGAACATTTCACTGCATTTCACTGTCTACACCTGTTGTATTTGGCACATGTGACAAATAACATTTTATTTTTGATTTGAACAAGGCCCATCTGGGCATGTAGAACATTCTAATCACAACTGTTAATGCCAGTTGTGACCAGATTATACTGCCCCCAAGAAAATCCCGTAAATCTTTCTTACCTCTTACCTAAACACACTCTTTAGAGGTTTGTAGAATTGTTGTCCAGTATAATGCATATTATACAGAGTATACCAAATATTAAGAACACCTTCTCTTCCTATTACATAGACTGACCAGGTGAAACTAAGTATCCGTTACTGAGGTCACTTGTTAAATCCACTTCAATCAGTGTAGATGAAGGGGGGGACAGGTTAAAGAAGGATTTTTAAGCCTTGAGACATGGATTGTGTATGTGTGCCATTCAGAGGGTGAATGGGCAAGAAAAAAAATTATGTGTCTTTTGAACTGGGTATGGTAGTAGGTGCCAGGCACACCGGTTTGTGTCAAAAACTGCAACGCCACTGGGTTTTTCCATGCTCAACAGTATCCCGTGTGCATCAAGAATGGTCCACCACCCATAAAACATCCAGCCAACTTGACACAACTGTGGGAAGCATTGGAATCAACATGGGCCAGCATCCCTGTGGAATGCTTTCAACAGCTTGTAGAGTCCATGCCCCAACAAATGAAGGGTGGTGGTGGTGGGGGGAAGGAGTGTGCAGCTGACTCTTTGTCCATCATATGTTAATCTAACAATTGTATTAGAATCTCCTACTGTGTAATCTGTTCATATGCATAGATGCAAGAATTTCACAAAATGTCAACAAGAACAAATAGGGTTCTGGACATTATTAGATCAGACTTAAACATTATAATGATGGTCATGATGACACTCTTGTTAAATTGGTAATACTTGTGCAGAAATGAGATGTAAATCTTCCAATGAAAGTACTCAATAATGTCCTACATGAGTATTTTAGTTACTGACAATTCATTATTTCTGCTTTGAACTACCAAGAAATCATGAGTTGGGTACTTTGTCATCTAGCGGTAGACATTAAGGGCAGAGCAATCAAACCCAGAGCAGCTGATTGCTTCCTGTGTCTGTCGCAGTTTAGAGTTTTTCTTCATGAATCTTGTTCTGGAGGCAGCTCTGCAGAGTGGTCACTAGCTGGCACAGCCACTGTCATAACATCTGATTTTAAACCTACTCTTAACCACACTGCTAACCCTAACCTTAAATTAACACCAAGAAGCATATGTTTTGTTTTCATGAATTTTTACAATAGAGCCAATTTGGATTTTGCAGCAGGCCTATCTAAAGGGAAATCACTCAATTCTGCCTCCAGGACAAGACTTATAACAATAAACGTCAACCTGCGTATCTGTCACTGTAGTAAAGTGAAACATGTCCTCAATCATTCAGATTTTTTTTGTGTGATAACATGCCACTCCCTTTATTCCCAAGGAGCCAGATGTCTTCACATTGCCCATCTGTACTATTCTTGACCATTCCCTCCCTACCACCCTCCAGTCCCACTCTGACTCTGGGTGCCCTTTGTAAGCAACCCTGTAAGCAAATGCAATCTGCCTCTCCATTGGCTTTGCCTGCCCCCTGTCTCTCCTGACCTTTCCTGTGCATATTCATGAGGCTTCCTGTCGCCGTGTGTGTGCCTGTACAGCTGCTTGGTTCTGAACTGTGTGTGGAGAGAGGGAGGGAGAGAGACGGAGAAAGGGGGACGAGTGAGCAGGGAACAGCAGCAGGGCTGGAGGCTTCAGCCATGTCAGTTTTCTCTACAACGCTGGACAGACGATGAGAAGAGAGGAACCATGGCCTTGTCACTGAGTGCAGACGAAGAGGATTATGATTCAGAATCTGAACAGGTCAGAGAACAGAACATTAGCCACGTTGGGTTTCTAATCTGCATGCTGTTTTGTCTTTCTCGGGGGGGGCTTTAGACCAGTAATCCTGTGAGTAGAATGTATTTTCTCTCCCTGCCTTCTATCTCTTTCTTTTCTCTATCCCCACTCACTCAGTACCATAAGCAGGAATAGGATAATCATTTGACTAGGGAATGGATGGAAAAGGGAAACATGGTTTGTTGTTTTGGTAAGATAACTAATCCACTGGGCAAGAGAGAGCTATTTAAGTGGTCATACAGACACCTTCTCCTGTCCCTGGCTCATGTTGTTGTATCCAGATGACCTATCTCAGACACTAGCAAGAAAAGAATGAGCTGCTCACCAAAGTAGTTAGTTGATCCCAATAATTGCTTGGCTTTAAATGTGATTCAGAATCCTCTCACCTTTGGAACACACCTTTCTCAACAAAAACCCTGAAGAGGACACAATGAATATACATTGTCCCCCTCTGTTGTCTACCAGCTATTTGTCACACACTGACCTGTCAGATTGTGTTCTTGGTCAAGTTACTGTGATCATGGAAGAGGATCGTCATTGTGACTGGTATTTTTGTGTGAACAGTCAGGGTGTGGGAGAGTAGTGTAGCATGACTATACATGTGAGGCCTTTCACTACACTTCACCTGAGGCTCAGTGTTGACTTTTTCTAAAACTAAAGTAAATAGATTACGCTAAATCAGACCATGCCTGATGTAGCACCATTGTCACATTCAGGTCTAGCTCTCTGGACAGACATACTTATTCCTTCCGTGTTTAACTGCTCATACTCACACCTAACCATGCTCTGTGCCTTTAAGAGGGCTGGAGGCAATGTTATTTTGCAGGAACTGAACTGGGGAGGGGGATGGGGAGAGGGAACAATGAGCTGCTCTTACAGCGGTTGACCGCTCTTGCCTGTTTGGAGACTTTTAGTTGTACATTACGCGACAATAGTGTTGAATGATTAACCGATATGTCGTTTTTTTCGGTTATTAAACAACAAATTGAGCGACATTGGTTCAGTTACTTGAATTCAATTTAGTTATGTTTATTGTGAGCCCATGGTGTCTTCTCAAGGGAAATAAAATAATTTACGAGAGAATTCAAGTCAAGAACTATGCGGGACGCTGGGTTGAAGGGAGTTGTAGTTTTCATGAAGCAAATAATCAACATAGTTTAGCGTATAAACATGGTATTTAACTACACACAGTAGCTAGGTTTCCATCCAATTTGCGACAGATTTAAATGCGAATATTCTAATATTCAGTATGCACATTTTCCCACCAGAGATGTTTATATCAAACGGACTTTTTGCGGATAAGAGGCTGGGCGTCATGACGTAGCGCACATACAAATAATTTACCATCAGTCCTATGTACCGAATGAAAAAGTTAAATGGGTTTGCATCGCATTTTCAACTCTGAGGGCTTTTTCAAAACTGTTATTATATAGCAAATGTGACCACTCTTGTCTTGGCATATGCGCTCTAGCTAACATCTCGCAGATACAGTGCGTGTAGGCGACCTACATTGAGATTATTATGGATGAGCGCTATTATTTGTATTTGTCAAACGGCAGCCAAGCATCGATCATCATGTCACCAGGATAAGACCCTAGATATTTATTGTAAAGAAGCATCAAGCTCATCACCTTGCACATTTACTACCCTGTGAAGTTCATAATGTGTCGACGCCTTTCTGTGTTTACAAACATTGCCGTTTGTGGCAGAACAAGGGAGAGTTCTAGAACGCCGCAAAAAAAGCCTTTATTTACATCTTGTTTGAGTGCATTTCATAATACAATCAAGAACCAAAACTTAATTGGAAGGGTATGAGAAACCCCCCCAAAATATTTTGTTTAGAAGTAATAACATAAATGTATGTTGAATGGGTGCAGATGGAGATGGTTTCTTACTGCCGCCAAGAGTCACATGCATCTGTGTACTGGAAAAGTGTATATTATTCCAGCTGTAGCCTAATAAACTGCATCCTTTCCCGAGTCGTAATGGGAGGACCACACATCATCACGAGACTCCAAGTTTATTTCCATGTGATGGTTGTTATATCAATATTTGCGCATAAAGGCGTTTCCACCGACATTTCTCAGTGTCAGATAACTTTAACGCCTGCTACAGGTTTGATACACACAGACCGCATAGACTTTGAGAGAGGAAAGTACACAATAGGATGATGAGAGGGACAAACATTTCGTGAAAGTATGTGTAACAGTATAACTTTAGTCCGTCCCCACGCCCGAACCAGGGACCCTCTGCACACATCAACAACAGTCACCCACGAAGCATCGTTACCCATCGCTCCACAAAATCCGCGGCCCTTGCAGAGCAAGGGGAACCACTACTTCAAGGTCTCAGAGCAAGTGACGTCACCAATTGAAACGCTATTTAGCGCGCACCACCGCTAACTAGCTAGCCGTTTCACATCCGTTACATATGCCTCATCTATTTGATGAACAAGTCTAATTATTTGTCAGACAGCTCTGCAGCATAGTTAGGCATGCAACCTAGCTAAGGGTTAGTTCGAATTTTACCCCCCCCCCCCCCCCTCAGAATGAACTCAAAATAATATTTATGACCACAAATAACAATATCGATCCTGTGTTTATAAACGTGGATATCGACTATGCCACTTCAGCATGCTCACAGTTGATGGCACACAGGGTTATGGGCCAATGCGCCAAACAACCAATAAACTGAGTATACTGACCATGTGTGCTTCAATATCATGGTTTGTGTTGTCAGCACCAAAATACATTATTGATCATATCGATAGTATGCTGATGGAAAAACGTATGTTATGGCTTTACACCCCCTGCTGTATTGTCGATAAAGGGTTACCTGTTTAACAGAACACAGATGGTGTTCTTTAATGGAAGCGCCTCTAACATAATCCAGGAAGACTCAGGTATTCCCCAGGGCAGATGTTTAGGCCCCTTTACTTTTTTCAATCTTTACTAACAACATGCAAGTGTGTTGTATGCGGATGACTCAACACTATATACGTCAGCTACTACATTGAGTGATATGACTGCAACACTTAACAAAGAGCTGCATTTAGTTTCAGAATGGATGGCAAGGAATAATTTAGTCCTAAATATTTCAAAAAATAAAATCAATTGTATTTGGGACAAATCATTCACCAAACCTGAACTAAATCTTGTAATGAATAATGTGGAAAATGAGCAAGTTGAGGTGAATAAACTGCTTGAAGTAACCCTGGATTGTAAACCTGCATGGTCAAAACCTATTGATACAACAGTGGCTAAACTGGGGAGAAGTCTGTTCAAAATAAAGCACAGCTCTGCCTTCTTAACAACACTATCAACAAGGCAGGTCCTACAGGCCTTAGTTTTGTCACACCTGATTATTGTTCAGTAGTGTGGTCAGGTGCTGCAAAGAGGGAATTAGGAAAATTACAATTGGCTCAGAACAGGGCAGCACAGCTTCCCCTTAAATGTACACGGGGAGCTAACATCAATGATATGCATATCAGTCTCTCATGGCTCGAAGTGGAGGAGAGATTGACTTCATCACGACTTGTTTTTGTAAGAGGTGTTGACAAGCTGAATGTACCGAGCTGTCTGTTTAAACTACTAACACACAGTTCGGACACCCATGCATACCCCACAAGACACCAAAGGTCTCTTCACAATCCCCAAGTCAAGAACAGACTATGAGAGGCGCACAGTACTACATAGAGCCACGATTACATGGAACTCTATTCCACATCAGGTAACTTATGCAAGCAGTATAATCAGATGTAAAAAAAACAACGGGTAAAAATACACCTTGTGGAACAGCGGGGACTGTGAATAGAGACAAAAAGGTACAGACACGCATACGCACACAAGCGCTAGCACACGCCCTCTACACACACGTACATTGTAATGTTGTTGTATGGTGGTATTATACATATTGTAGATATGTAGTGGTGTAATAATGTTATAATGTACAGTTTATCTTATGTTTTATATGTAATGTAAGTGCCTAAATGTGTTTGGACCCCAGGAAGAATAGGCAGCAGCTAATGGGGATCCCTAATTAAAACAAATAAAAAGACTGTCATTCTCGACAAACAGAACATTTATCCCACCCTACCTTGAAGGCCTACCCAGTATCGAAGGATTGGCTTGACAATCTCTGAATATCATTAAACATTTTGGTGTTTTTTAACAGATGTTTATTGCCATTCATCAAATGATCGTGATGCACAATTTGGATTGATTAGTATTTTATTTGCTAGTAAAAAATAAAAATGCACAATACAGAGTACAACTATTTTTTAAAGTGACTGGGATTACACCATAAAGTCGGGGCTTATTTCCATTGTGGTCCCTATTTGTTTTCACATAGACACATTACAGACATTCTACTGTTCACACATAAGCCAGCTTTTGACATTCTTTTAAAAAGTGGTTATGGTTGCTATGACTTTGAGTTCCTGTGGTAGTTTGTTCCACTCAACAGTGCCAGTATATACAAATGTGTTCTTACCAGTTAGACTCTTACATTTAAAACAGTGAATATTAGTGTCTCTGGCTCTAGTATTATGCTGATGGACATCTCTGACAAATTTAAACATTTTTGGTTAGTACCAGGGGGCTGGGTCTGATAATTCTGTGGACCAGACCAAGTTGAATTAATTATACTATTTCTTTCTACAGATAGCCAGCCTAGCTGCTTGAAATGCTCAACCTCCAGATGGGGGGAGGGGGAGTTTAAGTACAATTCTTACATGCTTGTTTTGGCTGGTCTGTATCTTATTCTTTAGATGTTTGGGGCTGCTGGTGAACCATGATGTTGCAGGCATTATCAACGCGACACTAGACTAGCGCACTTGGCAGAGTCTTTAGGGTGTCTATAGCTAGGGCTCCATCCAATTGGCAGCAGATTTTCATGCGAATATTCAAAAATCTGCATAAAAACAATATGCACATTTTCAGAGTTGTTTCCATCAAATTGACTTGTTGCAGATAAAAGTCTGTGCGTAAATACATAGTGCACATGAAAATTCCTTTTGCGGTTACATTCCCATGTACGGTTAAAATTAAATAGGTTTCCATCGCATTTGTCACAAAAAAATGTGTCGGTATAGCAAATGTGCCCAGCCTGGTATTGGCACTTTGTATTTGCCAACCATTGATCATCATGTCACCAGAATAAGACCCTAGATATTTTTGAGCATCATGCTCATCCCGTGAACTTTCACCACCCTGTGAAGTTCATCATTTATTTAATCTGTAGTCTAATAAATTACAACCGTTCCCAAATCATAGTGGGAGGACCACACAACATACCATCACGTGACTCCAAGTTTACTTGTATAATATGATAAAATAATCATGTCTAATCCTGTATAAACCTTGCTGTCTGTCTCTCCAACAATTTGCTACATTGTTTCAATATTCAAATTCGATCTCCAGCTGTCCAAAAGTAATGAACTCAGGAGTCGGGACTAGACAAGGCAGGCAGCGTTTCTTAGCTAGTCAAATTCATGAATCAGCTGGCATAATTTTTATGGATATATACAAAGAAATGTCAATTGTAAAAAAGTCCAACGAAAGGAAGTGCAGCTAGTTTGCAGTCTTTCCAGCTTCAGTTTGGAGTGATTTTGTTATCTGTGTTGGTTAGCTGTTGTTGGCTAGCTCCTCTGAACAACAGTGTCCTGACGAGTGAGCACATTTTCTATGCAATGCAAAATTGTGCCTCATTAGCTCATTGTTATGGATGTATCCATATAAATATTGGCACAGTTAGCAAAATGGCTTGACAAAATGTAATTCTAGCATCCTCAAAATGGCTTCAGATTAACCAGGTTTCCATCCAATATTTGTATGCGAGTCAAGTACATGCCGGATATAAAATGGCACGACAGTCCTGATGGAAGCAGCAAATGTCAGTATTTTGTTGACAAAACAAAATATGCTAGACAAGGTGGGATCTTTTTGTGTCAGTAAAATGTGTTATGTGCAAAATAGTGGTTATTTAAGTGATAATTCCCAAAAAGACATGTTTGGAGGATATATTGGCATGGGTGTTGCAAACCGCTTGCCTACATTAGACTTTTGAAGCAGCCTAATCAGATTAAAACATTGACTGGTTGTGTGTTTATGCCACACACAAAAGGTAATACATTTAAAAGGTAAATTACAAATATTTAGCTTATTTTGAAGCATTAGGTTCTAGGTGTGCTAGGAGTAGGTGCTCGTATTGGAGGAGGCAGAGTGCACGTTATGCTTCCGACAGGCCCAGTTATTCAGATACCATGCTGACCACACCGCCTGCGTCTCGTGCGTTGCAAAATAAATGTACACATACATGTTAATCAATCATTGCACCCACACTTCTCGCGCGTTTCAATAAGCGTCTGCGTAGCCAGGCACTTAAATAGAACTTGGTTCTATTTGTGATGCTTGACGTGTTGCAAGTCACACCTCTCCCATCTCCTCATTGGTTTTTATTATACATTATACCCACGTGGGTGATTGAAAGATGAACTGCGGTTCACACTCCAGTCCAGTTGGTGATGGTAATGCACCTTGCCAACCGCCATATAAAGTCAGAAGAAGAAGCCTGGCTGTGTCAGTCAATTGTAAGTTAAACTTAGGCATCACACTACCCATGAAGGAATACCTAAGACACATTTTTACTGTCAGTCATTAGCGTCCATTTTGAATCTATGTTCCTTTTTTGTCGGAATAAAACAGGATATGATGAGGACTAGATAAAATATGTCTTGCATGTAATGGACATAAACTGGTCTTGTATGTGTATATAGTTGAAGTCGGAACTTTACATACACCTTAGCCAAATACATTTAAATTCAGTTTTTCACAATTCCTGACATTTATTCCTAGTAAAAATTTCCTTTCTTAGGTTAGTTAGGATCACCACTTTATTTTAAGAATGTGAAATGTCAGAATAATAATAGAGAGTGATCTATTTCAGCTTTTATTTATTTCATCACATTCCCAGTGGGTCAGAAGTTTACATACACTCAGTTAGTATTTGATAGCATTGCCTTTTAAATGGTTCAACTTGGGTCAAACTTTTCGGGTAGCCTTCCACAAGCTTCCCACAATAAGTTGGGTGAATTTTGGCCCATTCCTGCTGACAGAGCTTGTGTAACTGTGTTAGGTTTGTAGGCCTCCTTGCTCGCACATGCTTTTTCTGTTCTGCCGACAAATGTTCTATAGGGTTGAGGTCAGGGCTTTGTGATGGCCACTCCAATACCTTGACTTTGTTGTCCTTAAGCCATTTTGCCACAACTTTGGAAGTATGCTTGGGGTCATTGTCCATTGGGAAGACCCATTTGCGACCAAGCATTAACTCAATCAATCCCAGAACAGCAGCAAAGGATACCACAGACACTGATGTCTTGAGATGTTGCTTCAATATATCCACATCATTTTCCTATCTCATGATCTCTATTTTGTGAAGTGCACCAGTGCCTCCTGCACCCCCACAACATTATGCTGCCACCCCCGTGCTTCACAGTTGGGATGATGTTCTTCGGCTTGCAAGCCTCCCCCTTTTTCCTCCAAACATAACGATGGTCATTATGGCCAAACAGTTCTGTTTTTGTTTCATCAGACCAGAGGACATTCAAAAAGTACGATCTTTGTCCCCATGTGCAGTTGCAAACCATAGTCTGGCTTTTTTATGTCGGTTTTGGAGCAGTGGCTTCCTTGCTAAGCGGCCTTTCAGGTTATGTCGATATAGGACTCGTTTTACTGTGGATATAGATACCTTTGTACCTGTTTCCTGCATCTTCACAAGGTCCTTTGCTGTTGTTCTGAGATTGATTTGCACTTTTCGCACCAGAGTACGTTCATCTCTAGGAGACAGAACGTGTCTCCTTTCTGAGCGGTATGACGGCTGCGTGGTCCCATGGTATTTATATTTGCTTACTATTGTTTGTACAGATGAATGTGGTACCTTCAGGCGTTTGGAAATTGCTCCCAAGGATGAACCAGACTTGCGGAGGACTATAATTTTTTTCTGAGGTCTTGGCTGATTTCTTTTGATTTTCACATGATGTCAAACAAAGATGCACTGAGTTTGAAGGTAGGCCTTGAAATACATCCACAGGTACACATCCAATTGACTCAAATGATGTCAATTAGCCTGTCAGAACCTTGTAAAGCCATGACACCATTTTCTGGAATTTTTCAAGCTGTTTAAAGGCACAGTCAACTTAGTGTATGTAAACTTCTGACCCACTGGAGTTGTGAAATAATCAGTCTGTAAACAATTGTTGGAGAAATTACTTGTGCCATGCACAAAGTAGATGCCCTAACCGACTTGTCAAAACTATAGTTTGTTAACAAGAAACTTGTGGAGTGGTTGAAAAACGAGTTTTAATGACTCCAACCTAAGTGTATGTAAACTTCCGACTTCAAGGTCCTAAACGATATCATAACCGCCATCGATTAGAGACATTACTGTGCAGCCGTATTCATCGACCTGGCCAAGGCTTTCGATTCTGTCAATCACCACATTCTTATCGGCAGACTCAACATCCTTGGTTACTCAAATGACTGCCTCTCCAGGTTCACCAACTACTTCTCTGATAGAGTTCAGTGTGTCAAATCAGAGGGCCTGTTGTCCGGACCTCTGGCAGTCTCTATGGGGGTGCCACAGGGTTCAATTCTCGGGCAGACTCTCTTCTCTGTATACATCAATGATGTCGCTCTTGCTGCTGGTGATTCTCTGATCCAACTCTACGCAGACGACACCATTCTGTGTACTTCTGGCCCTTCTTTGGACACTGTGTTAACTAACCTTCAGACGCGCTTCAATGCCGTACAACACTCCTTCCGTGGTCTACAACTGCTCTTAAATGCAAGTAAAACTAAATTCATGCTCTTCAACCGATCGCTGCCAGCACCTGCCCGCCCGTCCAGCATCACTACTCTGGACGGTTCTGACTTAGAATATGTGGACAACTACAAATACCTAGGTGTCTGGTTAGACTTTAACCTCTCCTTTCAGTCTCACATTAAGCATCTCCAATCCAAAATTACATCTAGAATCGGCTTCCTATTTCGCAACAAAGCCTCCTTCACTCATACTGCCACACATACCCTCGTAAAACTGACCATCCTACCTATCCTCGACTTCAGCGATAGCCCCCAACACTCTACTCAACAAATTGGATGCAGTCTATCACAGTGCCATCCGTTTTGTCACCATAGCCCCATATACTACACACCACTGCGACCTGTACGCTCTAGTTGGCTGGCCCTCGCTTCATACTCATCGCCAAACCCACTGGCTCCAGGTCATCTACAAGTCTCTGCTTGGTAAACCCCCGCCTTATCTCAGCTCACTGGTCACCATAGCAGCACCCACCCATAGCACACGCTCCAGCAGATCTATCTTACTAGTCACCCCCCAAAGCCAATTCCTCCTTTGGCCGCCTATCCTTCCAGTTCTCTGCTGCCAATGACTGGAACGAACTGCAAAAATTACTGAAGCTGGAGACTCATATCTCCCTCACTAGCTTTAAGAGCCAGCTGTCAGAGCAGCTCACAGATCACTGCACCTGTACATAGCCCATCTGTAATATAGCCCATCGAACTACCTCATCCCCATACTGTATTTATTTATTAATCTTGCTCCTTTGCACCCCAGTATCTCTACTTGCACATTCATCTTCTGCACATCAATCACTCCAGTGTTTAATTGGTATATTGTAATTACTTTGCCACCATGGCCTATTTATTGCCTTACCTCCCTTATCTTACCTCATTTGCACACACTGTATATACATTTTTTTCTACGGTGTTATTGACTGTATGTTTGCTTATTCCATGTGTAACTCTGTTGTTGTATGTGTTGAACTGCTTTGGTTTATTCTTGGCCAGGTTGCAGTTGAACTTGTTCTCAACTAGCCTACCTGGTTAAATAAAGGTGAAATACAAAATGAAAACCACACACCAACTCAGTCAATGTTTATGAAGTGGGTTATTTTAATGTTATTCTTTTGGCGCAGTTGTGGAGATGTCATGGACTTCCCTCCCTTTTGTGTGCATTGTTGTGGTGTGCTGTGGTCCACTGAAGCCAGGCACATGGTGAACCCTGTGACTTCCTCCCACAGCACTGGGATCCACAGTGAAACTGATCAGATAAGGCCCCCATCTCGGCCTAGTGTTTTAGGGCCTCATCAAACAAACCTAACATTCCTAGCACATTAGTCAGCCAAGTTACAGTAAGTGTTGGTAATCAGTCTGGGTCTATTATAGGTCAAGATGCTTTTGTAAACAATCAACACATTAGTGTTTCATAGGTCTACTTTTGACTCAGACGACTTTTAGTTTAAAAAAAAAAGACGATACACATGTCTTAAAGATTGGAGTTAAGATTTCTTGGAAGAGAGGCATAGGAGGAGGATCACTCCTCATTTTAGCCACCATATTTAATACTTTCTCCTGTAATTCAGAGGTTTCACATAACATGGCCTGGATGGACCATACACTTGTTGATTAAACCAAATAAAAGATAAACAAACTCATTCCCCCTTGGCAGAACAGATATTTGAAGAACATCACTCTTTTCATAACTCACATACACAGAACACTTTGTTAAGCATTTTGTCATGCTAACGCTGTTGCACAATTAACTTGAATATTTGGAACAAGAGGGTATCGGCTACTTTATTCAAGGACTCCTTCAGGGTGAACAGGAGTTTGTTTGAGAGGAAAATAGGTCATATAGCACACGTGGGTTTCTAATAGTCCCACATTGATTGCTTTGGTGATCTGTTGTGTTGGATATAATGTTGTAGAGATTTCTGTTTAAAGCTCTCTAAAAATTCAGAGGAATTTCAACATTTTAAGACAATGCCAGGAATGTGCCAATCACACTTGAATGTTGCGCAATGCTGATAGTCATAGCATTTGCAGCCTCAGCCCTCCTTCTGATGTCTTCCTTGTACACCTTTCCATACACTCCTTGGTTGAACAGATTTCTTTGGAAAACCATCAGATTGTAGTCTGTTTCCCATTTCCAGTTGGATGTTGCGTCAACAACAACCGTGTATGCTTGAGAATCTGTTTAGGATCTGGAGTGATGCTTGAGGATGGCCAAAGATGAGATGAAGGTGAAAGGTTATTATAACAACTCTCTTTCCAGACCTGAAGAAAAGCTTTCTGGTGAAGGATCGTCTTGTGGTATGTCTCTCCAGGGACATCTTATTCTAGGATTCATGAAGGAACACTTTGTTCTCAATGACCCTGGTCTAGGGGTTTTCTTCTCTCTCTTTAAGCCCTCTGCAAGAATTCCATCTGCTTTTATATGATGGCGGTTTGGTCCTTATTAGCTATATCTGTTCCAGGAGGATGGTTATGTAAGGGCTGTGATGTGGCAATGTTTCTCAGTATTTGTTTGGGTGTGGAAGGTTTTCACTGTTGTGTATTAATCCTTAACTGAGGAGCATTGCCAGGTGGTAAGACATCTTTTGGGGACCTGTGTGTGTTGCTGTCTTGTGATTTAGTTTCTTTAATGGATGGACCTACTGGCTCACACAGTGTTAGATCATTTTGCCAGAAATACACACGCAAACCTCCAGATGAAAACATTCCTATTTTACACCATGCAATTGGTTGTACCTTTTATTTTGTGGAGTAGGTTGTGTAAACAGCGTATCAGCCTTATAGATGTTCTTTGCAGGAGATCAGAGGCAGGACATAATGCTCGACTGGGACTGAGTGACAAGCAGCAGATTCTACACTACACTAATCGATCTCACCTCATAAACAGTGTTTTTATTGCCAGTAAGAACAGCTTCCAGAGGAATGAATGACCCAATCTACAGTAGCACATTCAACTCTGTTTTTCCAGTGTGTCTCCTAGGGCCTGAAGCGATATTTGTACTTTATGAGAAAATAAAGTAACAGTTTTAGTACTGCCAGAGGAGCCATGAAAATGTTCAATTTCAAAACAATCCTAACCTCTCCACAGCCCTCCCATTTAAAGCTAAAGTACAATATGTCTCTGCTAGTTCTCATCTCCTTTCATTATTCTATTCAAATGGTTAGGAAAAGCAGGGGAACTGTGTTGCCAAGGAAACACTCGCCTCTGCAGCAAAAAATACATTTCTCAGTAATGGCGTAGGGAATATCTCATGTTTATTGTTCTGGTGGCTCTAGGCTCGGGTAAAGAGCATTGAAATTAATTTTTACCTGTGAACCTCTAACTATTTGTGGTGTCACGGGGTGGGAGAGAATCTTTTTATTTTCTTGGACAGAGGCTGATTTACAGATTTGGCATTTAGAAAGGTTTAGAAAGGTACTGTATGTGGCTCGCAGCCGGTGGCTTCAGTGCAGTACTGTTTCACTAGCTTTATGACTGTCAGGAGTAGACCATACTAGATGTTTTGTGTTCCATAATGATCAGAATGTAGGTTACTGTCTTAGGCAATAGTGCCCATTTGAATTTCCTTTCTAAAGTAGTTTCCAAATACTCAGGTTTGAATATTGGTTGGAGAGGACCAGGGAGCCAATGACCGGACTCAAGAAGTCTACTTCCAGGGACAAGAGCTAATGGATGTTTTAACAAAATTTTTATTATTTTTCTCTCTGCAGCAACGAGAAGCCAACCGGCCAAAGCCCAAGATGGGGACTTCAGCAGCGGTCAAGCTGCCGTCCAATCGCAGTGCGTCTGGCGCCAGACGCAGGAGAACACGCTGCCGAAAGTGTGAGGCGTGCCTCCGAACTGAGTGTGGAGAATGTCACTTCTGTAAAGACATGAAGAAGTTTGGAGGACCTGGGCGCATGAAGCAGTCCTGTATCATGAGGCAGTGCATTGCAGTGAGTAAAGCCATAGTAACCACACAGGCTTTTCATCATTCATACTATTTAGCAGATCGTTCAGTTAGCCTATATTGTCTTATCCAGTGCTACAGTGCTGTGTCACAAATGCAATGAAAACCATAAGACAGGTTCACAGTTCAGGGTCTGAAAGAATGGTCAGTGTAAGCAAGAACCAACTAGAAGTACAATGGTACAGAGCGAGACCTCAGGAAGTGAGTGCTAACATTTTTATTTTTGCAACAGTATGACTCATTCATGTGTCAAAGGTCTCTCGATTCTGTTGAGTCCATTCAGTGGATATTTGTCTACGGTTTGGCATAGTCGCCAATGTCTGTTAATGATTTTCCTAAAACAGGAAACAGAATGACCAGTAGCAGCTTATCAACACTATTTGCAAATATTATTGCACACCGGCATAATGGAGACACTGTGTGTGTTACTGTCAATGAGTTTGACAGTTGTCAGTGAATGTGTTTTTGTATTTGTCCTTTGCAGCCTGTCCTGCCCCACACAGCTGTGTGTGTGGTGTGCGGAGAAGCAGGGAAGGAGGACACATTGGAGGAGGAGGACAAGTTCAACGTCATGCTCATGGAGTGCTCCATCTGCAATGAGATTGTCCACCCCAACTGCTTAAAGGTGAGACAGGATGAGCATGTCGAGTCGTGATTGAACACAACCATGACGGAACACGAGGCCAAGCCTCCACCTGATGAGTTTGATGATTCCTTATTTGTGTGAGTGAGATTCACCTGAATGTTTATGATACGGTTGAGTGATTTATATGCTTTGACACACAAATGAAGGCAAAATCCTGGAATGTTTGCCTTTGTACTAACGGCAGGTGATTCACTGTGTTTTGACTGTCAAATAGTTTTACAAGGCAACTTGATGAGTCATTGGTGTGGTGGGGACTTCCTGTTGTTGTTTGACACTGAATCACCTCATCACTTTCCCTCCTCCAGCCAGACTTGCAGTAGGCTGTGTCCAGTTGAAATCACATGATGCTTGAATTCGACTTTGCAGTGTTGTCGACATTGCTGGGTGGAGCCGGATGCAAATAAAATGCAAAGCTGCCCATGCACTCTTAGGAGCCATTCAGCCAAAGCATAACATGTCATAGCATGTCCTTGCTCGAACCTGTTCTAATGAAGTGAAGTTGTGAACTACATCAGATATTAGGAACACAGCCTTTGTGTTTGTTGTATTCCAGGCACATAACACACTTATGGTAAGGTATTTCTGAAGAATATTGATTTTTCATTGTTAGAGGAGGTTGTTTGCTAGAGTTTCTCACTTTTTATATGTGTCAGAAAATAAAGTGTTAAACTGCCTCACACAAAGAGGTGACAACAGTCACTTTCAGTTCCCTGTTAATTTCTCTCTGTGCTGAACACATTGTACATTAGACTGACTCCCCTTCTGCCCTTTTCATCTTAACTCTCTCTTTTACTTCACGCTTTTCAGGTAAAAGATGCTTCTGGCGTGGTGAACGATGAACTTCCTAACTGTTGGGAATGTCCCAAATGCAACTACGCTGGGAAAACCGGAAAAGTGAGTACCTACAAATGTAGGATCTTAATTTGAGCCAGTTTGCTACAGCAGGAACTTAATCCTGCAGCTAAAGGATATGTGGATTATACTTAATTGATACTTTGTAGCGGTTGATACATTTGAAATTATAAACTTCAGAAGACCTTTTAAACCTCAAATTCTTTGCAGGACAGTTCTCCTGCAACAGGATGATCATACATCTGTATATGAATGCATCATTTTAAGGACTTACTGTAGGCAGCCCATCATAGAATACTATATATTCTCAAGTTCATAAGCATTAATATGAAATTGTTATTTTAGTTTCCCCTTTCTCCAAAGATAAAGCACACACCAATTTTGTCATCTGATGTTGGATTAGGAAACAGTGCTGTGAACTATCTTTGGAAAACTCTCCAAATAATTATTCTTTAACGTCAGAGGCATTTCATAATGTCTTTACTTTGTGGTTTCTTACTTCCTGTTCATCTACTTACTATATCACATGGTTCAATGCCCTGTGTCTGTTACACGGGAAGGAAACAAACATCTAATTCTCTAGTAGTGGCACAGTCACAGTCTAAGTAGTTTACAATGTCTTGTTGTTTCACCATTGAAACAAGTACAGTATCTCAGTTTGGTGACCCTGTCGTGATAGGCGAAATATATAAAGTTGTCTTCCCTGATTTTCCACCTTTTGGTCTGCAAGCAAAAAAGGGGACCAGGGTTCAAGTATGCGTCTAACCTCCCTGGCTCCCTGCTGAAGGAGCAGAAGGCAGTCAAGGAGGAGGGTGAGGCCACATCTACGTCTACAGCCAAGAGAAAGCCTGAGGGGGATGATATCTCAAGACACAGACCTGAGGAACGGGAGCCCCTCCACAGACACCCCCCTGTCCTGACCCCCAGCACCCTGCCTCGGCCCAGACCTGAGGACAAACTGAGGAAGAAGAGGAAGCTCTTCGACGATGACGAGGAAGAGGACTTCAGTGTGAGGAAGAAGGTAGACTCCGATTTCATAATGTGGTTTATGTTTGTGTCTGTTAGTATAATGTTACTCATTGACTATGCATGGCAATTTTCATGCTGTGCCAAGCAACTCCTTTTGTAAAATGTTTGGATGTTGATATGTGCTCTGGTATCCATAGTTGAACATGCTCTCTAACTAAACCTCCCTCTCCTCCACAGGGAAAGGCAGATGAACCTCTGTTCCCCAAACTCCTTCATCAGATCAAGACTGAGGAGGAAGACCAGGAGGAGGAAGTGGATGAGGAGGAGACGGACTCTCTGTTCTGGCGAGGCCTGGAGAGGAGAGATCATTTAGAAGATACAGAGGACTGGGCAGAGGACGGGGATGGCAAAGACACAAAGACAAACTTTCCAAGGCCTCCTCTCAAAACTCCTGTTCTAGACAGTGACCAGTCTCACTGCAGCTCTCCACAGGCTGGCCCCAGCAGCGAGGGTGGCAGTGAACCCCAGGAGAAGGGCCCACGCCCCAAAGCGCGCCGCAAACGCCGTTTACCCAACAAGGAGCTGAGCAAAGCACTGAACCAGGAGATCCAAAAGACTGAGGACTGCCTAGCCAATGAGAACCGCCAGCCCCTCAAGGTGGAGCCAGAGAGTGAGAATGAGGAGCCCAAGAGGGGCTTCCGCATCGGCAGTGACCTGGGAGGGGAGCGCCCCCACCTCCGGACCAAGGAAATGAACGGCACCCCCTGGGAGCTGCGCCACTTCTACCCCAGCCAGATCACCCCTCTGGGCTTCAACAGGAGCTCCCCTGGCACCCGGCCTCTGCCCCCACGCTCCCCACCCAAGTGCGTCCAAATGGAGCGGCACGTAATCCGGCCACCCCCCATCAGCCCCCCGCCGGACAGACTGCCCCTGGTGGACGGGAAGACCCATGCAGTTCAGCGAGAGGTCTGGATGAAGCTCTTTGGGCACTTCACACACAAGGAGCTGTGTGTCTGCATGCGTGTCTGCAAGACATGGAATAGATGGTGAGAGCTCTTACTATTCCCACTCATATTTTTACTTTACATTTAAGGGCCTATAAAACATCAAATAAAGATGCGTTCTAAAAGTTGGGTCCCTGATAATTGTGCACCATTGTGCACGTAATCCATTTCGTATGATGTGTTACGTCCTGCATAAAAAATGGTAAGGAATTCCAATTCGTAAAATATGTTACTAATTTGTAAGTGCTTAAGATCCTGTTCAATCTCTTTAACACTCACATTCAAATATACTAATTATCTAGAACATTGTGAATTTTAGTCCAAGCCAGATAGACAATATAAATACACACTCACTATCTCTGACAGGTGCTGTGATAAAAGACTGTGGACCAACATCGATCTGAACCGCTGTAAATCTATCACTCCCCTCATGCTGAGTGGCATCATCCGCAGACAGCCCCTCTCACTGGACCTCAGCTGGACCAACATCTCCAAGAAGCAGCTGAGCTGGCTAATAAACCGCTTACCAGGTACATAAAAGGACCACGTGAACCTGTGATCTATGGGAGAGGAAAATGTTTTGGTCAGACACCAGAGACTGTCCATATGTGATTGTGTCTCAGCGTTGAAACCCGTCTGACAGTACTTCGCTCTGTGTCCTGCAGGTCTGCGGGTGTTGCTGCTCTCAGGGTGCTCGTGGGTGGCTGTGTCTGCCCTCTGCACCTCTAGCTGCCCTCTGCTGCGCACCCTGGATGTGCAGTGGGTGGAAGGGCTCAAAGATGCCCAGATGAGGGACCTGCTCTCGCCCCCGACCGATAACAGACCAGGTAACCACCTGCAACAAGAGGGGAGAGTTAGGTGAAATTGACATGAGTGTATTATAGCAACCTCTGGTGGTTCTCCTGGGTGTGACAGGACTGGGAGGCTTTTCTTTCTAAAAACCCATTAAGAAGAAAAATGAGTATCTTAAGATAGTTCACGTTTAATTAAAGGATGTTAACGAAAATGTATGAGATTACTCGCCATGTTTGACTACGAGATGAGAAATCACTCCTGTTTTGTTCCTGCTCTCCACCCTCAGGTCAGTTGGACAACCGCTGTAAACTGAGGAACATCCTGGACTTGCGTCTGGCCGGGCTGGACATCACAGATGCCTCTCTGCGTCTGATTATCAGACATATGCCGTTACTTTCCCGACTGGACCTGAGCTACTGCAACCACATCAACGACCATTCGGTCAACCTGCTGACGGCCGCAGGAACCACAACCAGAGATTCACTAACAGAGATCAACCTGTCAGGTAGGAACCCTCAGTCAATCACACCACTCTCACAACCTCAGTATTAGCACTAGGGGCTAGAGTAATACAACAGCTGTTTTTATTTACTCTGCTGTCACTTGTTTATTTTTTTGGGCTACCTTCGGAGGACAAAATGTAACTTTTTAAAGCTTTTTCTTTTGTTACATGTACATTCTAAACACATTTTAGATACATACCACTTATTTAAACTTTATTATTATTTTTTTTTTTACAGTAGTTACATTATACAATTTTACATTATACATCGTGTTATCAGTCATAACTATTATAGAACAACCTATTTCACTTATTTTTCTCTTAATATTAAAGAATATCGAAGATGTATTTATTTTCTGTCTTATCTTGATTTCAGTTATTTCTATAAGTCTTTATGTTGCAAGTCTTTATGTTGCATTTAGGCTTCATAATATTCAATCCGGCTCTTCAGTTTCCTCATACCTGGCTCTGTTTTTGTCTCCACCTCAAGTTTGTAATAGGGTGACAGACCATTCCCTTACCTTCTTCAAGCGCTGTGGAAGCATCTGTCACATTGACCTGCGCTATTGCAAACAGGTGACCAAGATGGCCTGTGAACAGTTCATAGCAGAGATGTCTGTGAGTGTACAGTTTGGACTCAAAGAGGACAAATTACTGCAGAAACTCAGTTAGATATTGACATCAAGGCCATACAGCAAAAAAGAACTACCCTTTGCACTAACTGGAGCAAGACAAGGTTTCCCCCATCAAGCCTGCACTGGTTGGTTTTGTATGTTTGTTTCTTCTTCATTGGAGAATCTACTGTGTTAGATTTGTGAACGAACAATGTCACATGAGTTGATGAGAGGAGCAGAAGTATGTAAATTAACAAACAAGGGGGATGGTCAAAATGTTTGCATCAATGTCTTTCTGGATGTTACAAACCCATCCTTGTACTGAAAGGCAAAGATGTCCTGGACAGGAGATGGGGAGGGAAAACAAAGCATGCATTAGTTTCTTTTTGTGTTAAGATTGTACCTTTTTCAAAGGCTTGTGTTTGTTGGATTTAATTTGTTGGGGGATTTGTTTTCTATTACTTATACATGTTAAATGTTTAAGACATTTTTTTGTACAACAATAATTCACGCATTGGGATAACATTTGAGGTTATAGTGAAGCTTTATGTATGCAGTACCATACACACCCCAGATTTCAACTCTTACATCTGAATATTGACCTACAGTACTTTAAATCAGCTTGCCTTGACACCGATGGTAATATGTATTTTTGGATGCTATTTTTTTTACCTGATATCATGTGCCAAATTCTGAAGGTGACATTACAAGTTAATGGTAGTTACTGACTTGGACTGGAATTAATTTAATACTTTACTTTAAAAAATGAACATAAGACTATTATTATGAAATAATACATGTTTTAAATGTTTAAGTAAATAAGAATTAAATAAATGTTGCAAATATGGTTAGGATAATGAATATATCTTGAAATTAATCAGTCAATAAATATTGACATAAGGAATGTTAGTCAAATGTATTTTTTCAATCTCTCAGTACCTTCTGCATTTTCCTATGTTTCGTACATATGTCAATCTGTTGTTTCACATGTTTTAGCACTCGAGCCCATAATGTGAGATTCTGTCAAGTAATTGAATCATCTGCTTTAAAGGGCCAATCCACATTTAAAACAATAACAAAGTGGCCCCCGCCTCTGTTTTGGTAAAAGGCTGAGGGCTGGGCCTGGAGAAATGTAATCCCTCTCAAATCGAAGACTTACAAGAATGCAAAGACTGACCATCCATGATATCATAATTATAGTTTTAACCATGTTTTGAGGCAATACAGTTTGTTTACATTTGTTTACAAACATTGGAGGAATACAAGCTTATATTTTGAGTTCTGATGGGATACGATAGTTGAACTAAGCTCATGAGGCATTTGTAAGGTATATTCAAGAATCAATGAGTATATATCATGAATTTCTAATCCAAAAATGAGTGTAGTAACTGCAGACTGCCCCTTCACTGTTTCCACAGGTGCATACAGTCACAGTGGCCTCCACAGACTTGGCATGTAATGAGTTTCTTTGAAAGAGCATTTGATCATCCTATTTTTAATTCAAGATCGACTATCTATTCATTTTGTATTTATTTATATTAGTTATCATCCATAATTGTGATGTAATTATAATTTGCCATTTTCTGTTGACCGTTTTCTGTTGACAGCTACCTGGGGTGGCAGGGTAGCCTAGTGGTTAGAGCATTGGACTAGTAACCGAAAGGTTGCAAGTTCGAATCTCCGAGCTGACAAGGTACAAATCTGTCGTTCTGCCCCTGAACAGGCAGTTAACCCACTGTTCCTAGGCCGTCATTGAAAATAAGAATTTGTTCTTAACTGACTTGCCTAGTAAAATAAAAAAATAAAAAACCTACAATGTCACAAGTGAATGATATTGGCCACCTTGAATACAGATGCACATGATGTAGTTGTTTATATTTGTAAATCTAAAACCTAGTGCTATGATTGTCATTAAAAGTAGATTTCTATGTATAAAATGTATTTTCATATACTATAACATTTTTTTTTTTACCCTGTTGTGTGGCCTTTTGATAGGGCACAGCAGAGAATTTCCTAAATGCCAGGGTAACTGGTGACCTCGGGTGGCTTAGCTTTCAATGAGCAGGAAAGGACATTGGTATATGGTATATGGACCTTTCTGGAACCCACCTCACCCAACTCGGGTCATGTATTAACCATGTTTTTTAGTTTTACATTCAAACGTCTGTCACATGGAAGCTGCTGTCTGCAGCTGTCCTCTCCTAGACAAAGGCCTAATCTAGCACTCTAAACACTAGTTCAACCTACAGCAGGTATTCCCAAACTGGGGTAGGCGCAATGCCGTCGGGGGTACGCCAAATAAAAATGTGCTTCACATAAAAATGTTACGTTTTTTTTTTTTTTTAAATCTTCACATTTTCAAACAGTCCATTTATATATTCCAACGGGGCTATACATTTTGGTGAGTTTTTTTTTCTCAACTGAGTAGCCTCGTTTCACTGCCAAAAATAAAATTTAACCATCTAGTGTTCAGTGAAATAACAACAATGTCAAATACAGGTAGCCTAGTCAAATAATTAACATCCAATCACATTAACCGTTACTCTCTCGCAGGAATTCCACTAAAGGTCCATATGTAGCCAAATGTAGCTGCTGCTCATTCAGTTTGCTCAAAAAATGTATAAATGGTTAAAAAAAAGTAAGGCCCTCATCCATAAAGACACATACCAGCTCTACTGGTAGTACTGCTGGTAGTAGCAGTACTGCACCTGTTGACGACACAAGTTGTTCTGCTTCCACGAGCACATCCAATGCTAGCACCAGTAATTCTACATTTGTTGTTAGCCCAGCTAGCATGGACACTGACAGTTGTGAATCTGATGCAGCCGAAGAGCTACTGCCCCCTTACCCGGGAAAGCACCAAACAACAGACAGGGATGTTGGATCATCGAAGAGGCTCAATTATGATGAGAACTACATTGATTTGGGGTTCACTTGTATTGGAAGTAGTGCCTTTCCTTAGCCACTGTGTGTTATAGTACTTTTGCACATAACTCACAACTCGATGAAACCTTCACTCTTGCGCAGACATTTAGAAACAAAACATGCCAATTTGAGTGAGAATTAAGATGAATTTTGAGTAGTAAGACATGTATAAAACCAACAGATACCATTAATAAGAAGGGGCTCGAAGCGTCTTATATGGTGAGCTACTGAGTGGCTAGGACATGCAAGCGCCATACTATTGTGGAGGACTTCATTCTTCCTGCTACCGCGGATATGGCTGGGACAATGCTGGGGGAAAAGGTCCAAAAACCTATACAGACAATGCCATCAAACAACACTGTTTCACGACGCATCAGTGACATGTTTTGAAACAATCACTGCTTCACATACAAGCTAGTGAATTCTGTGCTTTACAGCTGGAGTCAACAGACATGGCGGGCCTGGCACAGCTCCTGGTATATGTCCGTTACGTTTATGGGGGGTCGGTTAAGGAAGACATCCTCATCTGCAAACCACTGGAAACCAGGACAACAGGAGAGGATATTTTTAAAGTACTGGACAACTTTGTGACATCAAATGGACTTTGATGGTCAAGATGTGTTGGTATCTGTACTGATACAATACAGGGAGACATAGTGGAGTGGTAATGCGCATGCAAGCAGTTGCTCCCGACGCCACTTGGGTACACTGCAGCATCCACCAAGAGGCTCTCACTGCCAAGGGAATGCCTGACACCTTGAAAGATGTTTTGGACACTACAGTGAAAATGGTTAACTTTGTTAAAGCAAGGCCCCTGAACTCTCATGTATTTTCTGCACTATGGAATGATATGGGCAGCGACAATTTAATGCTTTTACAACATACAGAAGAAGAGCGCTGGTTATCATGGTGCAAAGTAGTGACACGTTTTTTTGAATTGAGAGAAGAGCTTAAAGGACAACACACAGGTCTTTCCATCAGTGTATGATTTTTTGTGTGCAAATTAACTCAAGCTTACCGGACAATGTCAAATGTGATATAGCGAAGCACCTGAGTGAGTTGGGTGCGCAATTATGGAGGTACTTTCCCGAAACGGATGACACAAACAACTGGATTCGTTTTCCGTGTCATGCCCTGCCTCCAGTCCACTTACCGATATCTGAACAAGAGAGCCTCATCGAAATTGCAACAAGTGGTTCTGTGAAAATGTAATTTAATCAGAAGCCACTGGCAGATTTCTGGATTGGGCTGCACTCAGAGTATCCTGCCTTTGCAAATCACACTGTTAAGACACTGATGCCCTTTGCAACCACGTACCTATGTGAGAGTGGATTCTCGGACCTCACTAGCATGACAACGAAATACAGGCAGACTTTGTGGAAAAAGACACTCTCTCCAATACAGCCCAGAGTTATGTGCATCCTTTCAAGCACACCTTTCTCATTAACCTGTGGTGAGTTATTCACAATTGTTGATGAACAAATAAGGTTTTATATGTAAGATGGCTAAGTAAAGAGAAACATTTATTATATTTTGTACCCTGGTCCTATAAGAGCTCTTTGTCACAACCAGGCTAGGGGGAAGTGACAAACTCACACTCATTCTTATGTTTAATAAATGTATCTTATAGTGTGTGCGTGTGGCAGGCTTACAATGATGGCAAAAACAACATTTGAGATTGTGCTGACCCTGGTGCTAGGGGTCAGAGTACCACAGCTGGAGGTTGAATGTTTGAAGGGGTACAGGACTATAACATGTTTGGGAACCACTGCCCTACAGGATTGCTTTAATTTTCCCAATGC
Source organism: Oncorhynchus kisutch (assembly GCF_002021735.2). Classification (NCBI taxonomy): domain Eukaryota; kingdom Metazoa; phylum Chordata; class Actinopteri; order Salmoniformes; family Salmonidae; genus Oncorhynchus; species Oncorhynchus kisutch. The sequence continues at coordinate 23,840,878 of NC_034176.2, read as the reverse complement.
ATTTCCCCATTAATCTAATTATGTTCATTACATTTTTCGAAGGGGTGCCAAGAACAAGTGATCTGCGCATCACAGCATACTAGACAAGTAAACAGTAATGTATTTTAATAAAAATATTTAATTACCAAAATAAAAAGATCAACATTCCCAAAGACCAGACCTTACACACTGTTTAGCATACCCTTCCAAAGTGAAGTACAACCTGCTCAGCTACTCTAGGTGCTTGCATGTGACATTTTCTGAAATAGCAGCAATGTTGACTTTGTATGATACAGTGCTTAGTATTTTAAAAGGGTAGAAAACAAACAGATCGGTATGCAAATAACATCTCTAACCCTATGTAAGAAATGGCACCCTATTCCCTGGCCTATATAGTGCACTACTTTTGACCAAAGCCCCATAGGTTCTGCACTTGATAAGGAATAGGGTGCCATTTCAGACGCAACTGTGCATGTCTTTATACTCTGCTTCTCATTTGGGAACACAGCTCAAGCAAACCAATGCAGTAACAACACATTTCAATCCACCTGACAGTGAAACAACTCTTTAATTATAAACTTGCCTAATCTGAGGGCCATCTTAAATAATTCAATATTACACGTTCAAATCAAATGGAAAAAAATATAGATATGAACATCTCATAGTGATATGAAACATATGCAAATGTGCAGCAAGTCACCTCTCTCTCACTTGCACTCTGTTTGGACACACCTACTCATTCAAGGGTTTCTTTATTTTTTACTATGTTCTACATTGTAGAATAAGTGAAGACATCAAAACTATGAAATAACACATATAGTGTAGTAACAAAGAAAAGTGTTAAATCAAAATATATTTGAGATTCTTCAAAGCAGCCAACCTTTGCACACTCTTGGTATGTGTTATTTCATAGTTTTGATGTCTTCATTATTATTCTACAATGTAGAAAATAGTAAAAAAAGGTTCCAAGAGTGTGCAAGGCAAAGGGTGGCTACTTTGAAGAATATCACATATAAAATATATTGATTGAACATTTTTGTTGTTGTTACATGATTCCATGTGTTATTTCATAGTGTTGATGTCTTCCCTATTATTCTACAATGGTACTAATATATATATATATATATATATATATATATAGACACACTTTATATTCCAGTGTCAGTTAAGTTGTAGCTCTCTTTGATTAGTTAGTTCTGTGTTAACTACAATCATTTATCAATTAAAAACAAACTATTCCTTCCACTTTCAAAAGAAAATGGAAAATATTAATGAAAGAAAATACACCATTTTTAAGTTGGAAAAACATTTGAATGTATTTAGCACCTGTTTTTCTTTTCCATCTTAACACTCAGTGCTAAGACATGACAAAAGAGCAAATTACATTGGATATTGCTGTTTTGAATCCAAATAGACCTCTAATTTGCTCATCCCCCATCCTGTTGCACAGTACAGTATTTTCTTCAGAATTACTAAGATATGCAGTTATTTGCAGCAAATGCTACAGTTCATAGCAGGCAGATTCAAAAGTGATACGTCATGTTAGACAACAATGCACATGTGATTGAATAGCTCACATTCTTGATAGGAACAAGTCAAGGATGTGTTTAGTAATGGAATAATACGAGGGTAGACTGCTGCCCTTTTTTCCTTCAAATACTGATTAGTCAGACTAAATAATACAAGGTAAAAAGAGAACACTGCATTTTTAATAGTCACGTTTAAGTGTGCAAATAATGTAAGCGTTTGAAAACATGAAAACATGAACACCCACAACAAGAAGTACTGGTGGTGAGAGCATGGAGGCAGTCTCCCAGTATGGACTGTGACGGAACAGATTTCCGTTTCTCTGGAGATGAATGTTTTGTTGAAGATGTTCTGAGACGGTGGTGATGGGTTCAGACATTAGGACTTGAAGACGTGCACAGCTCTCACAACGTACTGCCTGCAGATGGGACACTCGCTCATCCGCTTACCACACTTGGTGCAGGTGACCATGTGACCACACTCCAGAAGGACGCAGTCAATCGCAGCATCCATGCAGATCCTACACAGGCTGTTATCCAGGTTGGTCAGCTGGGCCTTCTCCCGATCTGGAGGAAGACAGAGGGGAGGAATCAGAAAAAAGTAAAAGAACAACATGACATACAGATGAGAGTAGAGGAGAGCAATGATGATGTCATGCCCCGAAGAGGTAGAAGAGAGTGACACTGCCTTGAAGAGAGATCCCAATATCTCCTCTCTCTCTCTTATCTAGGGTGCCTTATCATAGGAAGGTCATGGCTGGTACAAAGCAGAGGGCAAGCTCCATACAGGCTCCTGGAAATAGCAGGGCTGGATAAAAAGGCTTCCATACGAGGAGTTTCCATGACAACGAGACCTCTTCCTCATCCTGACGGTGTATCAGTGGATGTTTGAATTCAGACATCATGCAGCCGGACATATTTAGCTTTATAGAAATACAGTGCCTTCAGAAAGTAAATTGAGACTTTGTGTCAATGCCCCATAATGTCAAAGCGGAATGTTAATAGATTTTTTTTATTTTTTATTAAAAATGAAAAGCTGAAATGCCTTCAGTCAGTAAGTATTCAACCCCTTTGTTGTGGAGAGCCTAAATAAGTTAAGGAATAAAGCATTTCCTAAGTCACATAAATTGTGCTGATTCACTGTGGGCAATAAGTGTTATAACATGATTTTTTAAATGACTACCTCATCTCTGTACCCCACACACATATAATTATCTGTAAGGTCCCTCAGTCGAGCAGTGAATTTCAAACAAAGATTCAACCGCAAAGACCAGGGAGGTTTTCCAAAGCCTCACAAAGAAGGGCACCTATTGGTAGATGGGTAAAAAAAAAAGAAGCAGACATTGAATGTCCCTTTGAGCATGGTGAAGTTATTAATTACACTTTGGATGGTGTATCAATACACCCAGTAACTACAAAGATACAGGCGTCCTTCCTAACTCAGTTACCACAGAGGAAGAATACCGCTCAGAGATTTCACCATGAGGCCAATGGTGACTTTAAAACAGTTACAGAGTTTGTAACGGCTGTGATAGGAGAAAACTCAAGATGTATCAACATTGTAGTTACTCCACAATACTAACCTAAATGATAGAGTGAAAAGAACAAAATACAAATATAACAAAACATGCATCCTGTTTGCAATAAGGCACTAAAGTAAAACTGCCAAAAATGTGGCAAAGAAATAAACTTCATGTCCTGAATACAAAGAATTATGTTTGGGGCAAATCCAACACATCACTGAGTACCACTTTTCATATTTTCAAGCATGGTGGTGACTGAATCATGTTATGGGTATGCTTATCATCGGCAAGGACTAAGGAGTTATTTTTATTAGGATAAACAGAAACAGAATAGAGCTAAGCACAGGCAAAATCCTAAAGGAAAACCTGGTTCAGTCTGCTTCCTAGCAGACACGGAGACAAATACACCTTTCAGCAGGTCAATACCCTAAAACACAAGGCCAAATATACACTGGAGTTGCTTACCAAGACGACATTAAATGTTCCTGAGTGAACTAGTTACACTTTTGAATCTGCTCCAAAATACACTGAGCAAAAATGTAAACGCAACATGTTAAGTGTTTGTCCCATGTTCCATTATCTATTTTTTTTTAATTATTTTTTTAAAATAAATCTCTGTACAGATGAACATTCTCTGCATGGTACTTCACTGCCTCAAACCAGCTGGAGCTCAGTGCTTCAGGAGGAGCCTTGTCCTGCACAAACTACTTCATAATGAGGAAGCTCACCCATCTTCTCTTTCTGGCAGACTTCTCGAAGAAGACAGATCTCATCCATGTCACAAGTGATGCAACTTCAGAGAAGTATTTGTTGTGCTGTCAGGTCTCACCCACCAGATTGATGACATGGCAGAGACAGGTTACATGGACACTGTTGGGTGTAACTCATTTCAGAACCTCCTTGTATGTCTTCAGTCAGTAGGAGGCATTATCTGTGACCAACGCCCAGGCATCATTCAGGTTCAGATGGTTGCTGTGGAGGGAGGCTAGTAATGATTGGGAAAACGTTGAGTAGTTGCATTTGTCCATGAAAATGACATCCATCAGAAAGTACTGGTTTTCAACACCTGTAATTAAAGATAAGGAAAAACTTTGATTTAACCTAAAATAATATTGTGACAAAATAAAGGTCTTATTGAAATTCCAAGTGTAAACACAATATAGATACAGCGATAGTTAGCTAGATGGAGAGGCAGACAGCTGCTGACATTATGCATCACTATATTTCAACACGATAGCTCGTCGTTTGGAATATCACAATTTGCATGCGGACAATTCACATTGCAGAATGTAAATGTAGGCTATTACAATGGTATATTAATAGGCTGGTAAGTTAACTCACCAATGACGATGTTTAGAACGCTGTAATCCCTTGCATCTGTTGTCTCGTCAACAACAACCACCGCAAACTTCATGCCACGGATCTTCTGTAGAACCGCAGTCATATGTTGGTCGAACACACAGGCAGGTGAGTTTGACAGGGGCTGCTCTCATTTTCGGGCAACGCTCCTCCCTGTTTGCAATGCTTCACTAGAAAGGGCTGTAGCTTTCTTAGCTTTTCTAACATGCTGACCACACAGCTCGCGTAGGAAAATACATTTACACAAACTTAGCAAAGAAAGAAAAGTCCGCTTTTCAGGACACTGTCTTTCAAAGATAATTCGTAAAAATCCAAATAACTTCACAGATCTTCATTGTAAAGCGTTTAAACACTGTTTCCCATGCATGTTCAATGAACCATAAACAATTAATGAACATGCACCTGTGAAATGGTCGTTAAGACAGCTTACAGACAGTAGGCAATTAAGGTCACAGTTATGAAAACTTAGGACACTAAAGAGGCCTTTCTACTGACTCTGAAAAACACCAAAAGAAAGATGCCCAGGGTCCCTGCTCATCTGTGTGAACCTGCCTTAGGCATGCTGCAAGGAGGCATGAGGACTGCAGATGTGGCTAGGGCAATAAATTGCAATGTCAGTAATGTGAGACGCCAAAGACAGAGCTACAGGGAGACAGGACGGAGAGCTGATCGTCCTCGCAGTGGCAGACCATGTGTAACAACACCTGCACAGGATCGGTACATCCAAACATCAAACCTGCAGGACATACAGTGGCGAGAACCTACCAACCAGTAAGAATTCCTGCTCTCACAGACCTGTTAGTTTTTCTTTAAGAAGCCCTCCTGTTCTCCACTCATTACCTGTATTATCTGGACCTGTTTGAACTCGTTACCTGTATAAAATACACCTGTCCACACACTCAATCAAACAGACTCCAACCTCTCCACAATGGCCAAGACCAGAGAGCTGTTGCCAGAATTATTAGAAAATGGAAGAAGTTCAAGATGACGGTCAATCACCCTCAGTCTGAGGCTCCATGCAAGATCTCACCTCGTGGGGCATCAATGATCATGAGGAAGGTGAGGGATCAGCCCAGAACTACACGGCAGGACCTGGTCAATGACCTGAAGAGAGCTGGGACCACAGTCTCAAAGAAAACCATTAGTAACACACTACGCCGTCATGGATTAAAATCCTGCAGCGCACGCAAGGTCCCCCTGCTCAAGCCAGCGCATGTCCAGGCCTGTCTGAAGTTTGCCAATGACCACCTGGATGACCCAGAGAAGGAATGGGAGAAGGTCATGTGGTCTGATGAGACAAAAATAGAGCTTTTTGGTCTAAACTCCACTCGACGTGTTTGGAGGAAGAAGGATGAGTACAACCCCAAGAACACCATCCCAACCGTGAAGCATGGAGGTGGAAACATCATTCTTTGGGGATGCTTTTCTGCAAAGGGGACAGGACGACTGCACCGTATTGAGGGGAGGATGGACGGGGCCATGTATCGCTAGATCTTGGCCAACAACCTCCTTCCCTCAGTAAGAGCATTGAAGATGGGTCGTGGCTGGATCTTCCAGCATGACAACGACCTGAAACACACAGGCAACTAAGGAGTGGCTCCGTAAGAAGCATCTCAGGGTCCTGGAGTGGCCTAGCCAGTCTCCAGACCTGAACCCAATAGAAAATCTTTGGAGGGAGCTGAAAGTCCGTATTGCCCAGCGACCGTTCCGAAACCCGAAGGATCTGGAGAAGGTCTGTATGGAGGAGTGGGCCAAAATCCCTGCTGCAGTGTGTGCAAACCTGGTCAAGAACTACAGGAAACGTATGATCTCTGTAATTGCAAACAAAGGTTTCTGTACCAAATATTAAGTTCTGCTTTTCTGATGTATCAAATACTTATGTCATGCAATAAAATGCAAATGAATTACTTAAAAATCATACAATGTGATTTTCTGGATTTTTGTTTTAGATTCTGTCTCTCACAGTTGAAGTGTACTTAAGATAAAAATTACAGACCTCTACATGCTTTGTAAGTAGGAAAACCTGCAAAATCGGCAGTGTATCAAATACTTGTTCTCCCCACTGTATATGAATTGATTGCCCCCTATCCATCTTCAGAGTTCGTTCTGTTAGGTGACCTAAACTGGGATATGCTTAACACCCCGGCCGTCCTACAATCTAAGCTAGATGCCCTCAATCTCAAACAAATCATCAAGGAACCCACCAGGAACAACCCTAAATCCGTAAACATGGGCACCCTCATAGATATTATCCTGACCAACTTGCTCTCTAAATACACCTCTGTTTTCAACCAGGATCTCAGCAATCACTGCCTCATTGCCTGCATCCGTTATGGGTCCGCGGTCAAACGACCACCCCTCATCACTGTCAAATGCTCCCTAAAACACTTCTGCGAGCAGGCCTTTCTAATCAACCTGGCCTGGGTATCCTGGAAGGATATTGACCTCATCCCGTAAGTAGAGGATGCCTGGTTGTTCTTGACAGGTAATTTCCTCACCATCTTAAATAAGCATGACCCTTTCATAAAATGTAGAACTAAGAACAGATATAGCCCTTGGTTCACTCCAGACCCGACTGCCCTCGACCAGCACAAAAAAATCCGGTGGCGTACTGCACTAGGATCAAATAGTACCCGCGAAATGAAACTTTTCAGGGAAGTCAGGAACCAATACACACAGTCAGTTAGGAAAGCTAAGGCTAGCTTTTTCAAACAGAAATTTGCATCCTGTAGCTCTAACTCCAAAAAGTACTGGGACACTAAAGTCCATGGAGAATAAGAGCACCTCCTCCCAGCTGCCCACTGCACTAAGGCTAGGAAACACTGTCACCCCAGATAAATCCATGATAATCGAGAATTTCAAGAAGCATTTCTCTACCACGGCCAACAGCTCTGCACCCCCCGCAGCTACTTGCCCAAACCTCCCCAGCTTCTCCTTCCCAAATCCAGATAGCAGATGTTCTGAAAGAGCTGCAAAACATGGACCTGTACAAATCAGCTGGGCTAGACAATCTGGACCCTCTCTCTCTAACATTATCCGCAGCCATTGTTGCAACTTCTATTACCAGTCTGTTCAACCTCTCTTTCGTATCGTCCGAGATCCCTAAAGATTGGAAAGCTGCCGTGGTCATCCCCCTCTTCAAAGGGGGTGACACTCTAGACCCAAACTGTTATAGACCTATATCCATCCTGCCCTGCCTTTCTAAAGTATTTGAAAGCCAAGTTAACAAACAGATCACCTACCATTTCGAATCCCACCGCACCTTCTCCACTGTGCAATCCGGTTTCCGAACTGGTCACCAGTGCACTTCAGCCACGCTCAAGGTACTAAACCGCCATCATAACCGCCATTGATAAAAGACAGTACTGTGCAGCCGTCTTCATCGACCTGGCCAAGGCTTTCGACTCTGTCAATCACCGTATTCTTATCGGCAGACTCAACAGCCTTGGTTTCTCTAATGACTGCCTCGCCTGATTCACCAACTACTTCTCAGAGAGTTCAGTGTGTCAAATCAGAGAGCCTGTTGTCCGGACCTATGGCAGTCTCTATGAGGGTACAACAGGGTTCAATTCTCGGGCCGACTCTCTTCTCTGTATATATCAATGATGTCGCTCTTGCTGCGGGTGATTCCTTGATCCACCTCTACGCACCTCTTCTGTATACATCTGGCCCTTCTTTGGACACTGTGTTAACAAACCTCCAAATGAGCTTCAATGCCATACAACACTCCTTCTGTGGCCTCCATCTGCTCTTAAACGCTAGTAAAACTAAATGCATGCTCTTCAACGGATCGCTGCCCATGCCTGCCCGACTAGCATCACTACTCTGGACGGTTCTGACTTAGAATATATAAATACCTAGGTGTCTGGCTAGACTGTAAACTCTCCTTCCAGACTCATATTAAGAATCTCCAATCCAAAATTAAATCTATAATTGGCTTCCTATTTCGCAACAAAGCCTCCTTCACTCACGCTGCCAAAAATACCATCGTAACACTGACTATCCTACCGATGCTTGACTTTGGCAATGGCATTTACAAATTAGCCTCCAACACTCTACTCAGCCAACTGGATGCAGTCCATCACAGTGCTATCCGTTTTGTCACCAAAGCCCCATATACTACCCACCACTGCGACCTGTATGCTCTCGTCGGCTGGCCCTTGTTACATATTCGTCGCCAGACCCACTGGTTCCAGGTCATCTATAAGTCTTTGCTAGGTAAAACTCCTCCTTATCTCAGCTCACTGGTCACCATAACAACACCCACCCATAGCACGCGCTCCAGCAGGTATATCTCACTGGTCATCCCCAAAGCCAACACCTCTTTGGCCGCCTTTCCTTCAAGTTCTCTGCTGCCAATGACTGGAACGAATTGCACAAATCACTGAAGTTGGAGACTTCAATCTCCCTCACTAACTTTAACCAACAGTTATCTGAGCAGCTTACCGATCACTGCAGCTGTACATTGCCCATCCGGAAATAGCCCATCCAACTACCTACCTACCTCATCGCCATATTGTTTTTATTTACTTTTTTGCTCTTTTGCACACCAGTATTTCTACTTGCACATCAATCACTCCCAGTGTTAATTAGCTTATTTGTAATTACTTCGCCACTATGGCCTATTTTTTACCTTACCTCCTTACTCCATTTGCACACACTGTATATACATTTTTCTATTGTGTCATTGACTGTACTTTTGTTTATCCCATGTGTAACTCTGTGTTGTTGTTTTTTGTCGCACTGCTTTGCTTTATCTTGGCCAGGTCGCCAATGAGAACTTGTTCTCAACTGGCCTACCTGGTTAAATAAAGGTGAAATAAAAAATGTAAAGAAAAAGGTACAGGATGGCAACAACTGCCCGAGTTACACCAGGAACGCACAATCCCTCCATCAGTGCTCAGACTGTCCGCAATAGGCTGAGAGAGGATGGACTGAGGGCTTGTAGGCCTGTTATAAGGCAAGTCCTCACGAGACATCACCAGCAACAACGTCGCCTATGGGCACAAATCCACCGTCACAGGACCAGACAGGACTGGCAAAAAGTGCTCTTCTCTGACGAGTCGCGGTTTTGTCTCACCAAGGGGTGATGGTCGGATTTGCGTTTATCATCGAAGGAATGAGCGTTACACCAAGGCCTGTACTCTGGAGCGGGATCGGAGGTGGAGGGTTTGGAGGTGGAGGGTCCATCATGGTCTGGGGCGGTGTGTCACAGCATCATCGGACTGAGATTGTTGTCATTGCAGGGAATCTCAATGCTGTGCGTTACAGGGAAGACATCCTTCTCTCTCATGTGGTACCCTTCCTGCAGGCTCATCTTGACATGACCCTCCAGCATGACAATGCTACCAGCTATATTGCTCGTTCTGTGCGTGATTTCCTGCAAGACAGGAATGCCAGTGTTCTGCCATGGCCAGCAAAGAGCCTGGATCTCAATCCCATTGAGCACGCCTGGGACCTGTTGGATCGGAGGGTGAGGGCTAGGGCCATTCCCCCCAGAAATGTTCTTGAATTTGCAGGTGCCTTGGTGGAAGAGTGGGGTAGCATCTCACAGCAAGAACTGGCAAATCTGGTACAGTCCATGAGGAGATGCACTGCAGTACTTAATGCACCTGGTGGCCACACCAGATATTAACTGTTACTTTTGATTTTGACCCCCCTTTGTTCAGGGACACATCATTCCATTTCTGTTAGTCACATATCTATGGAACTTGTTCAGTTTATGTATCAGTTGATGAATCTTGTTATGTTCATACAAATATTTACACATGTTATGTTTGCGGAAAATAAACGCTGTTGACAGTGAGAGGACGTTTATTTTTTTGCTGAGTTTACATGTTATGCAATCATTGCACCCACACTGGTCGCGCAAGCCAACGAGCATCTGGGTTGCCAAGCGCTAAAATAGAAGTCAGTTCTATTTGTGACGCTGAACACGGTGCAAGTCCTGCCTCTCACATCTCCTCGTTGGTTTATAGAAGCAGATCCCCATGTGCCATCTCCTCATTGGTTATACCCAAGTGAGTGATTAAAAGATGAACTGAGGTCGGTTGGTCGTGGTAATACTAGGAGATTAGATGCCAATCGCCATATAAAGTCCAAAGAAGAAAAAGCCTGGAAGGAGAGATGACTAGAAACGATTCGGTTGACCGTTTTATGTGTAGATTAACTGTCGGAGTAGAGGACCTTGTGCATTTCAGATAAAATATTTGCGCACGATGGCACGCGTGCGTCCAGTTTGGGTACGGTGTAAGGGGATGTCAGATTCAGCGCACACAGCCACAAAGTCCTGAATAAATTCTCATCTTGAATCTGCTGATGCGCATAATAGGTCGTTTGAAGAGGCATGCTCAGAGGCATGCTCTGGCTAACACGGTGCTTTTTCTTGTTCACATGAGCTTTACACTAAGTGGTCATCACACATATTTTTACAGGTCCAATCAATACTATGTTGACAGAATTTGCAAAACAGCTTATCACCTGACTCATAATAGTCCTTTGAGCATAGCTCTGCTCTGAATTTAGGGGTTAGGGTCAAATCATTCCATTTTTTTTGACGACTTGGACGTCTTATACGACCTCTTCGAAATGTTTCTCAAAATGACAGCCAAGTTGTGAGGTGACGTAAGGGTCTCACGCACGACCGACCACCCTCTCAAAACACCCCAATCGAAAATGGAATTATTTGTCTAGGCCTACTCACCTGTAATTTTACAATTATTAAATAATTTAGGTCACTACAATAATTAGGCCTACTTTATTTTATTTTTTAAATACATTTCAGGCAAATTATGGACAATTCTGCAATATTTCACATTTTACAGTTGATTCCATTTTTAATACCAAATTCAGTAATTCCATGCGTCTTTTCCACATTGTGGAAATCATAGGGCCCTAATACTTTCTGAAGGCACTGTATGTGTGTGAAGTTATTAAATACTATCTTGGGCTTTCCAAGAAGTAATACACTTAAGGATTGCACTTGGGTGACCGGTTCTTATACACCAATGGAAAGGGGCAAAGATGGCGTCCAAATAGCTAAACATGCTCAAAATGCATGGAGGTACCCTTGGTATGGATGAGATACAAAAACACCATGATTGATGTGCAGCAGGAGTAGTAGTGGTGGTGGTGGCAGATGCAGTAAGTAAGGTGAAACTCCTGCATGCATCACTAAGGGCTGTATATGAGGATGGATGCCTGTGTTACGTGCATGCGGAGGGGCCGGGCCATGAGATGGTAAGAGTGACCAGGTCAACAGTTGGAGTGACCAGGGGAACACTTGCCTTTTTCAGATACCTTACCTCCAATCCCTTCAATGCAGATGGGAGGAAGGGGCAAGGCCACCACTTGAAAGGAAGGAGTAAAGCAACTGTCAATAAATACTGATTCAGATTTTTTTTTTAAAAACACTACAGAAATCAACTCTGAAGGAACTCTGAAGGTACAATATTAAAGGCAGCTACAGTAATGAACATACTGTACGTCAGGAGCTAGAATATCACTGACGAGACAGAGACTGAAGGGTTACATGTTAAGTAGCTGTACTTTCCATTCCTGTTCCAAACTTTACATATCATCATGTACCATCACAAAAGACAGACAGAGCAGTGATTTCTTACCTGAAGTTACAGCTGTGTTCACGTTTTCCACTAGAGGAAAGTAAGAAAAAACATTTAGGTACTCAAGCTAATAAAACTATCGTACACCATTTTAATTGGCAAACATGGCGTGGTAATGACCATAGGAGTTGATGGGACAGCTCAAACAGATCTGGGACCAGGCTCACTGCTACTCACATGACTTCCTGTTCTCCTCTGTCTCTCTGTACAAGTGGCTGACGCGCTCTACCAGCTCCCACTTCTCGCAGCAGCCTGAATAGTTGACAAAATTCCTGGCCAGGATCTCCTTTAGTTGTCTGACGGACAGACCCTCGATGTCCCTCAGGCAAGAGATGTCTGAGAGAGAGGCCCGTGCTCGCTGCCCCGTCTGAGGGATCACCTACAGGATGAGAGAGGGGAGCCATTAGCCATTACATACAGTTGAAGTCGGAAGTTTACATACACCTTAGCCAAATACATTTAAACTCGTTTTTTTCACAATTCCTGACATTTAATCCAAGTAAAAATTCCCTGTTTTAGGTCAGTTAGGATCACCACTTTATTTTAAGAATGTAAAATGTCAGAATAATAGCAGAGAGAATGATTTATTTCAGCTTTTATTTATTTCATCACATTCCCCAGTGGGTCAGAAGTTTACATACACTCAATTAGTATTTGGTAGCATTGCCTTTAAATTTTTTAACTTGGGTCAAACTTTTCGGGTAGCCTTCCACAAGCTTCCCACAATAAGTTTGGTGAATATTGGCCGATTCCTCTTGACAGAACTGGTGTAACTGAGTCAGGTTTGTAGTTCTACACATTTTCTATGGGATTGAGGTCAGGGCTTTGTGATGGCCACTCCAATATCTTGACTTTGTTGTCCTTAAGCCATTTTGCCACAACTTTGAAAGTATGCTTGGGGTCACTGTCCATTTGGAAGACACATTTGCGACCAAGCTTTAACTTCCTGACTGATGTCTTGAGTTGTTGCTTCAAAATATCCACATAATATTCCTTCCTCATGTAGCCATCTATTTTGTGAAGTGCACCAGTCCCTCCTGCAGCAAAGCACCCAAACAACATGATGCCGCCAACCCTGTGCTTCATGGGTTGGGATGGTGTTCTTCAGCTTGCAAGCCTCCCCCTTTTTCCTCCTAACATAACGATGGTCATTATGGCCAAACAGTTCTATTTTTGTTTCTTTAGAACCGAGGACATTTCTCCAAAAAGTATGATCTTTTTCCCCATGTGCAGTTGCAAACCGTAGTCTGGCTTTTCTATGGCGGTTTTGAAGCAGTGGCTTCTTCCTTGCTAAGTGGCCTTTCAGGTTATGTCGCTTTAGGACTCGTTTTAGTGTGGATATAGATACTTTTGTACCCATTTCCTCCAGCATCTTCACAAGGTCCGTTGCTGTTGTTCTGGGATTGATTTGCACTTTTCGCACCAAAGTACTGTAACGACCCTGGATTTATAAGCGCGGATATCGACTCTGCCGCTCGAGCATGCCTTTGGGGCACAGTCGATAGCGCGCTGGACTTCAGGCTAGAAGGTCGAGGGTTCGAGACCTGCTCCCTGCCTGTTTCACTACATTGGTGTCAGAAGTGGGATCGGACCTTGCATCCACGACAGTGAGTGTGCATGGCCTGTGAGCGTGTTCCTGTAAGACGTAGAGTCGCAAGCTAGCGCGAGGACGCGCTCTTTGAAAGGAGGGAGTAGTGTAACGACCCTGGGTTTGAAAGCGCGGATATCGACTCTGCCGCTCGAGCATGCTTTTGCATGCTTTTGGGGCACAGTCGATAGTGCTCGGGGCTAGAAGGTCGAGGGTACGAGACCTGCTCCCTGCCTGTTTCATTACAGTACACTCATCTCTAGGAGACAGAACGTGTCTCCTTCCTGAGCGGTATGACGGCTACGTGGTCCCATGGTGTTTATACTTGCGTACTATTGTTTATACAAATGAACTTGGTAACGTTTGTCACGTCCTGACCTTAGTTCCTTTTTTATGTCTCTATTTTAGTTTGGTCAGGGCGTGAGTTGAGGTGGGCATTCTATGTTTTTGTTCTATGTTTTGTATTTCTGGTTTTGGCCTGGTATGATTCCCAATCAGAGGCAGCTGTCAATTGTTGTCTCTGATTGAGAACCATACTTAGGCAGCCTGTTTTCCCACTATGGGTTGTGGGTAGTTATTTTCTGTTTAGTGTGTTTTGCACCTGACCGAGCTGTTTCGGTTGTTTCTTGTTGTATTTAGTGTTCAGTTCATTAAAATAATGATGAACACTTACCAAGCTGCATCTTGGTCCTCACCTTCTTCCATCAACGGTCGTTACAACTTTAGGCATTGGGAAATTAATCCCAAGGATTAACTATACTTATGGAGTTCTACAATTTTTGGCTGATTTATTTGGCTGATTTATTTGGATTTTGGATTTTTCCTATTTGGATTTTTCCTATTTGGATTTTTCCTATTTGGATTTTTCCTATTTGGATTTTTCCTATTTGGATTTTTCCTATTTGGATTTTTCCTATTTGGATTTTTCCTATTTGGATTTTTCCTATTTGGATTTTTCCTATTTGGCTGATTTATTTGGCTGATTTATTTGGATTTTCCCATGATGTCAAGCAAAGAGGCACTGAGTTTGAAGGTAGGCAGGTACACCTCCAATTGACTTAAATTGTCAATTAGCCTATCAGAAACTTCTAAAGCCATGACATCATTTTCTGGAATTTTCCAAGCTGTTTAAAGGCACAGTCAACTTAGTGTATGTAAACTTCTGAGCCACTGGAATTGTGATACAAATGAATTATAAGTGAAATAATCTGTCTGTAAACAATTGTTGGAAAAATTACTTCCTAACCAACTTTCCAAAACTATAGTTTGTGAACAAACAATGTGTGGAGTGGTTGAAAAACGAGTTTTAATGACACCAACCTAAGTGTGTAAACTTCCGACTTCAACTGTACATGACACATACTGCATTGTAGAGAAAGTTGCACCCCTCTGAATAAGCTCCAGATGCTGTAAGAGGTAGAGCCTACTGGGTGATGTTAATTATTTACCTCTGGTGTGTGTTCACTGGGTTCCAGGTTCAGGGTGGAGAGAGATGTAGCGTCTCCTATATCCTATACAGCCAAAACAAACACAAAAACACATGACTCAGACGGAAACCTCCACAGAGAACTATAAATACTTACTGTACAGTCCAGGCAGGGATTAGGATTAGTCACCTGCTGCTTAGTCCATAGATACCTCGGGGACTACTATGTTTACCTTCCATTCATAGTAAAGCTTCTACTGCTGTCTGCACCAGCTGAGCTTTTTGTTTACAGGAATAGAAAAACAGGACAGGGCTACTTCCTACAACTTTGAGAGAGGAGGCTAGGGGAGAGTCCAAGAGGAGGCCTCATCTCTCTATGGGGGGGGGGGGGGGGGGGGGTCCAACAAGATGCCTCATCTCTTCAAAGGGGGAGACACTCTAGGCCCAAACTGTTACAGACCTATATTCATCCTGCCCTGCCTTTCTAAAGTCTTTGAAAGCCAAGTGAACAAACAGATCACCAACCATTTCGAATCCCACCATACCTTCTCCGCTATGCAATCTGGATTCCAAGTTCCTAAACGATATCATAACCGCCATCGAAAAAAGACCGTACTGTGCAGCCGTCTTCATCGACCTGGCCAAGGCTTTCGACTCTGTCAATCACCATATTCTTATCTGCAGACTCAACAGCCTTGGTTTCTCTAATGACTGCCTCGCCTGGTTCACTAACTACTTCTCAGATAGAGTCCAAACCCCTGGCCATCTCTATGAGGGTGCCATAGTGTTCAATTCTCAGGCCGACTCTCTTCTCTGTATATATCAATGATGTCGCTCTTGCTGCGGGTTATTCTTTGATCCACCGCTACGCAGACGACACCATTCTGTATACTTCTGGCCCTTCTTTGGACACTGTGTTAACAAACCTCCAAACAAGCTTCAATGCCATACATCACTGGTTCCGTGGCCTCCAACTGGTCTTAAATGCTAGTAAAACTAAATGCACACTCTTCAACCGATCGCTACTCGCCCGCCCGTCCAGCATCACTACTCTGGACGGTTCTGACTTATGTGGACAACTATAAATACCAAGGTGTCTGGCCAGACTGTGAACTCTCCTTCCAGACTTATATTAAGAATCTCCAATCCAAAATGAGTATCTAGAATTGGCTTCCTATTTCGCAACAAAGCCTCCTTCACTCACGCTGCCAAAAATACCATCGTAACACGGACTATCCTACCGATCCTTGACTTTGGCGACGTCATTTACAAAATAGCCTCCAACACTCTACTCAGCAAACTGGATGCAGCCTATCACAGTGCCATCCGTTTTGTCACCAAAGCCCCATATACTACCCACCACTGCGACCAGTATGCTCTTGTTCGCTGGTCCTCGCTACATATTCGTCGCCAAACCCACTGGCTCCAGGTCATCTATAAGTCTTTGCTAGGTAAAGCCCCGCCTTATCTCAGCTCACTGGTCTCCATAGCAACCCCCACGCGTAGCAGGCGCTCCAGCAGGTATATTTCACTGGTCATCCCCAAAGCCAACATCACTTTGGCCTCCTTTCCTTCCAGTTGTCTGCTGCCAATGACTGGAAAGAATTGCAAAAATCACTGAAGTTGGATACTTTTATCTCCCTCACTAACTTTAAGCGTCAGCTGTCAGAGCAGCTTACCGATCGCTGCAGCTGTACATAGCCCATCTGTAAATAGCCCATCCAACCAACTACCTACCTCATCCCCATATTTGTTTTTCTGCTCTTTTGCACGCCAGTACTTCTACTTGCACATCCTCATCTGCACATCTATCCATCCAGTGGTCATTTCTAAATTGTAATGACTTCACCACTATGGCCTATTTATTGCCTTACCTCCTTACTTCATTTGCACACACTGTATACAGATTTTTCTATTGTGCTATTGACTTTACGTTTGTTTATGTGTAACTCTGTTGTTTATTTTTTGTCACACAGCTTTGCTTTATCTTGGCCAGGTCGCAGTTGTAAATGAGAACTTGTTCTCAATTGGCCTACCTGGTTTAAAAAAATAAATAATAATAAAATCACTCTATTGGGGGCGGGGGGAATCCAACAGAAGGCCTCATCTCTCTATGGAGGGGAAGAGTCCAACAGGAGGCCTCATCTCTCTATGGAGGGGAAGAGTCCAACAGGAGGCCTCATCTCTCTATGGAGGGGAAGAGTCCAACAGGAGGCCTCATCTCTCTATGGAGGGGAAGAGTCCAACAGGAGGCCTCATCTCTCTATGGAGGGGAAGAGTCCAACAGGAGGCCTCATCTCTCTATGGAGGGGAAGAGTCCAACAGGAGGCCTCATCTCTCTATGGAGGGGAAGAGTCCAACAGGAGGCCTCATCTCTCTATGAAGGGGAAGAGTCCAACAGGAGGCCTCGTCTCTCTATGGAGGGGAAGAGTCCAACAGGAGGCATCATCTCGCTATGGAGGGGAAGAGTCCAACAGGAGGCCTCATCTCTCTATGGAGGGGAAGAGTCCAACAGGAGGCCTCATCTTTCTAAGAGTCCAACAAGACGATGGGTCTATTAAATCAACAGAATTGACCAAATCACTCCCATCAATTTTAGTCACCAGGGGTTGACAGTCTGATAAGGACAAGCAAAATAAATGCTTTCTAAAGCTGACATAAGTAGAAACGAACTGTGAAGCTCCATATTTCAGACGTCTTGAATGTACTTTCACACACAGAACATCCACAGTCAGTGTTCACCTGCTCTTTGCTAGTCTGAGTACCAGACATTCCGGATTAATCCATAAGAATCACAACCCTGAAATGTATACCTCAGTCAGAGTTTGAGAAGTCAATGAGAAAAGTGAAAAGATCTTCCTTAGTTGTTAATTTTCTTGAAATCTAAAGACACAATTCAATTCGAGCCAATTTCTTAAGTAGTTTTACATGTTATTACTCAAACCTCTTGAACGTGTCAAACTGACCCGTTCTCATTTTTGTAAAAAAAAAAAACTATATATTGAAGGAATGCCTTTGATTTGAAGGCCTACACATGCGTAGTTCGGTGTGAGACGACCGTTAGACCCGATGTACGTGTTTCTGTACATAAGCTTTGAAAGCGGACGTCGCCAAGACATCGCCTACAAGTGTGATCAGGATTTCTATTGGAGAAGCAGTTTCTGCCTATCTTCATACTGTACTGTCTTTGCCTCAGTCACTTCCAGAGCAGACCTAATACTTTTACACATTATCTGCATGACGTACCTGGTTGGTAGTTGGGGAGGGTGTAGAAGAAGTATGTGTACCTGGTTGGTAGACCCTGAGCTGTCGCTCCTGCTGAGCGCTTCCCCCTGAGAGGCAGAGAGAGTAGACAGCTCGGAGGCGGAGCGTGTGGTGGAAGGGGGCGGGGTGTAGAGGGAGCGGGAGGTGAAGCTAGCCATGTCGGGGTCCCCCTCCCTTTCGGTCCCCTGGTGACACAGCACCAGTTCCACCAGATCCTCCTTCTCCCTGCATGTGTCTGTGGGGACGTTGCGTAGCAGCAGGTACTGCCGCAGGTCTCTGACCCTCAGCCGCATCAGCTGTGGTCTCTGGAAGGCTGTCCCCTTCAGCAGGTGACATGTGGCACATATACGCAAGTTCTCCTGAAGCATGGAGCACAGCGTGCAGAAGCTCTTCTTACAGTCGCAGCAGATATACTGGGGGAGAGAGTGATAGAGAGCGTGTAGGCATTAACCAAGTAGAAGATACAGGAGAAGTGACATTGACAGTAATGTAGGCTCCAGGGCACACTGTGCCTTAATAGGATCTGCAAAGCCTGCCCAATATTCAGCATTTAGAATGTATCTCCATTAAAACAATAGTGCGGAAGGAAGATTCAAAATGATTAAATCTCAGATAAGAAATCACCTCCCTCATCTGGCTCTATATACAGTACCTTGAACAGTCGTTTGTTCTTAACAAAGCTACACTCATGTTTAATATTCAATAGAACCTTCACCGGCTGTAGTGGACAGATGAGAGGAATGTGGGGTATTGGAGCTCAAACAAGGCATGAGGAAGCAGAATATCAATGTCTTGATACTGTTACTGTATTTTTCAATCTTGTGCATCTGTTCCACTCCCTCTCTAGACAGTCGGACAGGAGGCAGGCAGTTAATTTATTTCATGTCACAAACATCAAACAGTAATAACATGCAAGCCTCGGGATTAGACGCTGTATTGGCATGGTGACTCAGGGCATCAGAGGGACCAAACCAGACAAGTAATGGAATTCAACCCTGCAATATGGAGAGGATCTCTCCCTCTGTCATAACAACAGAACAATTCCTCCCCCCCCCCTCCCAAATCACAGACAGGTGTGTCTCACCAGTGGGAGGGGACCCCCACACATTTTATTACATTCTGGCTAGAAATTTGATGAGGCATGATCTCACACTCATTACCTGCCAATTCTTACTTTTTAATTTTCGACGATGTCAGTTACAAAATAGCCTCTAATACCCTACTCAATAAATTGGATTCAGTCTATCACAGTGCCATCCGTTTTGTCACCAAAGCCCTATATACTACCCACCACTGCGACCTGTACGCTCTCGTTGGCTGGCCCTCGCTTCATACTCGTCTCCAAACCCACTGGCTCCAGGTCATCTACAAGACCCTGCTAGGTAAAGTCCCCCCTTATCTCAGCTTGCTGGTCACCATAGCAGCACCCACCTGTAGCATGTGCTCCAGCAGGTATATCTCTCTGGTCACCCCCAAAACCAATTCTTCATTTGGCCACCTCTCCTTCCAGTTCTCGGCTGCCAATGACTGGAACTAACTACAAAAATCTCTGAAACTGGAAACACTTATCTCCCTCACTAGCTTTAAGCACCAGCTGTCAGAGCAGCTCACAGATTACTGCACCTGTACATAGCCCATCTATAATTTAGCCAAACAACTACCTCTTTCTCTACTGTATTTATTTTGCTTCTTTGCACCCCATTATTTCTATCTCTACTTTGCACATTCTTCCACTGCAAATCAAACATTCCAGTGTTTTACTTGCTATATTGTATTTACTTCACCACCATGGCCTTTTTTGCCTTTACCTCCCTTATCTCACCTCACTTGCTCACATTGTATATAAACTTATTTTTCTACTGTATTATTGACTGTGTTTTGTTTTACTCCATGTGTAACTCTGTGTTGTTGTATGTGTCAAACGGCTTTGCTTTATCTTGGCCAGGTCGCAATTGTAAATGAGAACTTGTTCTCAACTTGCCTACCTGGTTAAATAAAGGTTAAATAAATCAAGTGTATTCGAAAAGTATTCAGACCCATTGACTTTATCCAAAAATTTTTACTTTACGGTCCAATTCTAAAATGGATTTAAATATTTTTTTCCCTCATTGTAAGAATATTTCCAAGATAAATACAGGTCAATAGAGTACTAAAGGTCAAGAGGAATAAAAGTAAATAGAGTACTAACGATCCATGGAAATAGTTTTTTTTTTCCGTAATAGGGGATTAATGATTAATGGGTCAGAGACATGGGAGGAATTTCAGTCTGGGACTCATAGCTACATGGCAAGTTCTCATTGGTCCAAATTGTTTATACATTGAACCTGAAATAGGATACTTGGCCCAGTTTTATTGCAAGGAATTCTTACTGGTCAACCACAGGCTAGGGCTGGGTTATAAAACTACATCCTGTCCCTTTGTTCTGAGGAGAGAATCACAGGACAGAATCACAGTTCAAGTATTGTGGAGAGGGGTGTGAGGAAGGCAGGCGGGGCAGTTACTACAATGGACAATGTGATAATGACAGGCACGTTAGATTTGAGAAAAGCAGACGTTCACTTTATGAGTGACACAATGCTTAACTATTGCATACTACTCTCTAATGCAGTAGGGGAAGCAGACAGACAAGTAAAATAGGCGTGGGGAATAACTCCCGAGGGGGGACATGACATAGTGCCAGGACAGTGGGTGATGGTAAAAAAATATGTTAGACATTCTAGCCAAAATGGGAAGGTCCTTATCAAATTTTGCTCATAACGAGGTCAGCAGTAAAAGTCCAGGGAACATCGCGATGGATACATCATTACAAGGTTGTCCATTTTGATGACACGCGGGATTGATTAGCAACCAGGGGTGAATCTCGGTTGAAGAAGCATAGTAAGATGATCAGAACCTGATAATCTTCTATGTTGTACACAGCAATCGTCATATTATGGATATCTAGGTGAAACGTCCAACTTTTTCCTGTAAATTGGGACATATTTAGTTAGGGAAATCTGTGAAATATCTATTTCTCTTGAAACCAGGACATGTTAGTTATTTTCACTTTTTTGTTTCCTTCTTTACAGGTTATAAGAATATATTGCCTGAAGCTGCAGTAATATCCCTTGACCCAAGGACTGTACCTGAAACGACACAAGATCACCAGTGAAGTGTTCATTAGAGAAGTCCTTATCAACCAGCGGAATGGAAGAATAATTCCTCACTACTGGCAGACTGTCAGAACATAATCTCTAATAGTTCTCCATTTGGGACTGATACCAGTGTGGAAGACCTGGTCACTTTTAAATGACTTGGTGAATGATTACCTTGTCTACAAGAAAATAATATTAAATCGTCCTATTGGGAATCATTTTTTGTGTGAGTTTCCTCCTAATACAGGATGTGGTAGGAATCGTAAGGGACATCATCATTACACCTGTTTAATACTTATTTTATATAACTTTGTTTGAAATCAATTTCTTATTGTAAAAAGTCAAATAAGTAAAATATGCCCTTTGTGTTTTATAGAAATGCAATGTGTTTAATGTAAATGATTTTATGTTTAATACTAATGTTTTTTTTTAATTCATGTTTTCTAAAAATACATTTTAAGTATATATATTTTTTAAATGGTCTAGCGGGGAGTGTAAGAAGATTTCCAAGTTCTCATTGGTCCAAATTGTTGATACATTGAACCTGAAATAGGATACTTGGCCCAGTTTTAATGCAAGGAATTCTAATTGGTCAGCCACAAGCTAGCGCTGGGTTATAAAATTACATCCTGTCCCTTTGTTCTGAAGAGAGAATCACAGGAGAAAATCACTGAGGACAGGGGAGAAAGAACATCTACCTCCCCGCATGATTTGTCCTATTTGAATAAACCTATTTTCCTCCCCCGATTTGGGTTGGGGTCTGTGTTATTGAAGAGTAACATCAACTGCTAACATCATCAATCTACACACAACACCCCATGATGACAAAGCAAAAACAGGTTTTTAAACATTTTTGCAAATGTATTAAAAATAAATTACAGCCGCGAGTCTTCTTGGGTATGACGCTACAAGCTTGGCACACCTGTACTTAGGTGTGCCAAGTACAGGTGTACTTTTCTCCATTCATCTTTCCCTCGATCCTGACTAGTCTCCCATTCCCTGAAAAACATCCCCACAGCATGATGCTGCCACCACCATGCTTCACCATAGGGATTGTGTAAGGTTTCTTCAAGAAGTGACACATGGCATTTAGCCCAAAGAGTTCAATCTTGGTTTCATCAGTCTTTAGGTGCCTTTTGGCAAACTTCAAGCGGGCTGTCATGTGCCTTTTACTGAGGAGTGGCATCCGTCTGGCCACTCTACCATAAAGGCCTGATTGGTGGAGTGCTGCAGAGATGGTTGTCCTTCTGGAAGGTTCTCCCATCTCCAGAAAGGAACTCTGGAGCTCTGTCAGAGTGACCATAGGGTTCTTGGTCACCTCCCGGTGGCCAGCTCTAGGAAGAATCTTGGTGGTTCCAAATTTCTTCCATTTAAGAATGATAGAGGCCACTGTGTTCTTGGGGACCTTCAATACTGAAGAAATGTTTTGGTACCCTTCCCCAGATCTGTGCAAAAAATAAAAATGTAACGTTTTTTGCTTTGTCATTATGGGGTAGTGTGTGTAGAATGATGAGGGGGAAACAAACAATTTAATCAATTTTAGAATAAGGCTGTAATGTAACAAAATGTGGAAAAAGTCAAGGGGTCTGAATACTTTCCGAATGCACTGTAAATCTACACTAAATACATAGCCTAAGTCATTGTCTATTTTTATCCCACTTAATTAAAACATGTGGTTTTCACAAAATACCTATGGTGGTGGAGTGTAGCAATTACAACTGATGTGCCCCAGGCCTGTAGTAAGTGCAGTCTCATGACGTAATTGGCTGCTTTTGGCGTCTCTTATCTTGGCTCTCTGCAAGGACAGTTAATGTATTAGGACGTAACTAATCAATACTGGCCCTCACTTTACAACATGTCCTGTAGTAGAGTGTGTCTGTTTGAGGATGAGTGGCAAAATAAACATGATGGCTACTCAAAAGCCTACTCAAATAAAATCTCAAATAATATTGGTGTATTGAATGGAATAGTCTCTCAGTCCATACCAATTCATAAATTATTCCTTGGATCAAAAACCCTATCAGGTTCCTTCTTGATCACCCCAAGCCTATCAAACAACCCCTAACCATCACCCCAAAGCCCATCAAACAACCCCTAACCATCTGGGACTGGCCTACAATCATATAGGACATTCACAGTCAGTCTACTAGCTACCCCAATAGTCCCCAAACCAAACACCTACCTTCCTCCTGAAGACCGAGAATGCCTGGCCACAGGCCTTACATACAAGGCTGGGGCTCCCTGAGGTTGTGGGCGGGTATGTGGAGTATCCTGCGCTGGGGGCAAACCGGAAGGGTCCAGCACTGGCTCCGAACCCGGGCTGCTGGCCTCTCACTGCCCCTGTGCCCATGACTTCATTCAGCAGACCACAGCATGAAGCCCACATGGACGAGGCCCCTGCCTGGAGAACACAAAACACAGACAGCAGTTTTCAGACTGCAGAGCTCCACAGATGTGTGAAGGGGTCTCCCCTTCCTCTCCTTTAGCTGAGACCTATCTGTGCAACACCACACAGCCTATAGTCATTTTCACAGTGATACCTACAAACGGATTGGCTAGGTTCTGCAATGTATTGCAACGGTTACTGCAAGTCTGATAACATTTCCTAAAAATAGAGTGGTCATGGAAACACAGACTATTATACTATTATGCAGCCACATGAGAAACATCACGTTGTTATGGCTGAGGAAATTAAAAGCATAAGTTGAGAATGGCACAACAGAATAGACATGCCCAGGGATCGCATGCAGACCAGCCCTAATAGACCTACATCTAGCACATCCTATCATTCTTTCCCTAAATTGGATACTTTGTCTGCAGGGGAAAATTTGTGAGAAAGCAAAGGCATGTAGTGGAGAAATGATTAATGTATCAGATAAACTAACCTCGATGAGTGGCTGCAAATTCTAACTCCATATCTGTTCCCGGGAAATATAACACGAGAGAATGCATTCCCCTGTATTACCAAGGGAAGATAATTCCACATACTCAATTTCAGTTCAGCTCCTATCTCTATCAATGTTTCCGAACTAGGCTCTATCAAATGGCCATTGCATATTATAATGGTCTCTGTTACATGAACAATAGTACAGTCGTGGCCAAAAGTTTTGAGAATGACACAAATGTTAATTTTGACAAAGTCTGCTGCCTCAGTTTGTATGATGGCAATTTGCATATACTCCAGAATGTTATGAAGAGTGAAGAGATGAATTGCAATTATTTGCAAAGTCCCTCTTTGCCATGTCAATGAACTGAATCCCCCAAAAACATTTCCGCTGCATTTCAGCCCTGCCACTAAAGGACCAGCTGATATCATGTCAGTGATTCTCTCGTTTACATGTGTGTGTTGACAAGGACAAGGCTGGAGATCCCTCTGTCATGCTAATTGAGTTTGAATAACAGACTGGAAGCTTCAAAAGGAGGGTGGTGCTTAGGATCATTGTCCTTCCTCTGTTAATCATGGTTATCTGCAAGGAAACACGTGGCGTCATCATTGCTTTGCACAAAAAGGGCTTCACAGATATTGCTGCCTGTAGATTGCACCTAAATCAACCATTTATTGGATCATCAAGAACTTCAAGGAGAGCGGTTCAACTTCAGGGCGCCCAAGAATGTCCAGCAAGCGCCAGGACTGTCTTCTAAAGTTGATTCAGCTGCGGGATCCGGGCAGCACCAGTACAGAGCTTGCTCAGGAATGGCAGCAGGCAGGTGTGAGTGCATCTGCACGCACAGTGAGGCGAAGACTTTTGGAGGATGGCCTGGTGTCAAGAAGGGCTGCAAAGAAGCCACTTCTCTCCAGGAAAAACATCAGGGACAGACT
Source organism: Oncorhynchus kisutch (assembly GCF_002021735.2). Taxonomy (NCBI): domain Eukaryota; kingdom Metazoa; phylum Chordata; class Actinopteri; order Salmoniformes; family Salmonidae; genus Oncorhynchus; species Oncorhynchus kisutch. The sequence goes on along the minus strand of NC_034176.2, from coordinate 23,815,637 downwards.
GATATTCTGCAAAAGGTACAGGGATTGGACTGCTGAGGACTGGGGTAAAGTCATTTTCTCTGATGAATCCCCTTTCCGATTGTTTGGGGCATCCGGAAAAAAGCTTGTCCGGAGAAGACAAGGTGAGCGCTACCATCAGTCCTGTGTCATGCCAACAGTAAAGCATCCTGAGACCATTCATGTGTGGGGTTGCTTCTCAGCAAAGGGAGTGGGCTCACTCACAATTTTGAAAGAACACAACCATGAATAAGGAATGGTACCAACACATCCTCAGAGAGCAACTTCTCCCAACCATCCAGGAACAGTTTGGTGATGAACAATGCCTTTTCCAGCATGATGGAGCACCTTGCCATAAGGCAAAAGTGATAACTAAGTGGCTCGGGGAACAAAACATCGATATTTTGGGTCCATTGCCAGGAAACTCCCCAGACCTTAATCCCATTGAGAACTTGTGGTCAATCCTCAAGAGGCGGGTGGACAAACAAAAACCCACAAATTCTGACAAACTCCAAGCATTGATTATGCAAGAATGGGCTGTCATCAGTCAGGATGTGGCCCAGAAGTTAATTGACAGCATGCCAGGGTGGATTGCAGAGGTCTTGAATAAGAAGGGTCAACACTGCAAATATTGACTCTTTGTATCAACTTCATGGCATTGTCAACAAAGGCCTTTGAAACTTATGAAATGCTTGTAATTATACTTCAGTATTCCCTAGTAACATCTGACAAAAATATCTAAAGACACTGAAGCAGCAAACTTTGTGAAAATATATATTTGTGCCATTCTCAAAACTTTGCACCACAACTGTACTATGCGGTAGTAAAAAAATTACAATCAATAAAAAAACAAAAAAAGGAATATGACCAAAAGTGGACACCTGCTCTCATTCCAAAATCATGGGCATTAATATGGAGTTGGTCCCATTTGCTGCTATAATAGCCTCCACTCTTCTGGGAAGGCTTTCCACTAGATGTTGGAATATTGCTGCAGAGACTTGCCTCCATTCAGCCACAAGAGCATTAGTGAGGTCAGGCACTGATGTTGGGCAATTAGGCCTGGCTCGCAGTCAGCGTTCGAATTCATCCCAAAGGTGTCCAATGGGGTTGAGGTCAATGCTTTGTGCAAGCCAGTCAAGTTCTTCCACACCGATTTCAACAAACCATTTCTCTATGGACCTCGCTTTGTGCGCGGGAGCATTGTCATGCTGAAACAGGAAAGGGCCTTCCCAAACTGTTGCCACAAAGTTGGAAGCATAGAATCATCTAGAATGTCATTGTATGCAGTAGCTTTAAGATTTCCCTTCACTGAAACTAAGAGGCCTAGCCCGAAACATGAAAAACAGCCCCAGATCATTATTGCTCCTCCACCAAACTTTACAGTTGGCACTATGCTTTGGGGCAGGTAGCGTTCTTCTGGCAACCGCCAAACCCAGATTTGTCCGTCAAACTGCCAGATGGTGAAGCGTGATTCATCACGCCAGAGAATGCGCATCCACTGCACCAGAGTCCAATGGCGGCAAGCTTTACACCACAGCAGCCGACGCTTGGCATTGTGCATGGAGATCTTAGGCTTGTGTGCGACTGCTCTGTCATGGAAATCCATTTCATGAAGCTCCCGACCAACAGTTATTGTGCTGACGCTGCTTCCAGAGGCAGTTTGGAACTCGGTAGTGAGTGTTGCAACTGAGGACCGAAGATTTTTACACGCTACAAGCTTCAGCACTCGGCGGTCCCATTCTGTGAGCTTGTGTTGCCTACCACCTCACGTTTGAGCCGTTGTTGCTCATAGACATTTCTACTTCACAATAACAGCACATACAGTTGTCCGAGGCAGTTCTAGCAGGGCAGAATTTTTACAAACTGACTTGTTGGAAAGGTGGCATCCTATGACAGTGCCAAGCTGAAAGTTACAGAGCTCTTCAGTAAGGCCATTCTACTGCCAATATTTGTCTATGGAGATTGCATGGCTGTGTGCTTGATTGTATACACCTGTCAGCAATGGGTGTGGCTGAAATAACCAAACCCACTAATTTGATTTTGTATATATTAGTGTAGTTACTCAGGCAACAGGTCAATTGCTATATTACGATTGTTACTAATGTTCTAATAACTTTGCATTTTCTGCTCTCAAGTTGTTAGTCTAAATGGGAGTCTGTATTAACTTATTTTTTTTATGGATGTGTTGCCAGGGTGTTTCTCTTGAAGATGCAGTTTCTCCTGGTACATTGACCTGTATCTGCATTGAGTCCCCTGCTGATCTAGTTCTACCAATAATCATTCATTCATATCAGCAAACTGCCTCAGTTGTCTCTCAGTTTTAGATTGTATTATGATGAAATTAAATACAGTACTTGTTCAATAATCTTTACTAATACATATTGATTGAAGAGAGATAGTACAACAATTACAAAATTGCATTAGGTGGGCAACAATGTGATGATTGTTTTTGAACATTATAACTCCCGCTATAAACTTGGCTAAACATAATTTGATAGATGCACACACACACACACACACACGTTCATGTTTTTAAATGTATGTAAATTGTGAAGTCTTTTGTCTGTAATGTTTTTTTCATCATGTGTCGGACCCCAGTAAGACTAGCTGTCGCCATTGGCGTCAGCTAATGGGGATCCTAATAAATCAAGTCAAAATTATGCCCAATGAATGAACTTCATGATTTCTACAGATGTGCAACCAAACAGCCTACAGACAATGGTAACATACATTAAACAAATATAATCATTCATTGACAGGAAGCGTGCTTCCTAGGAGGGAGGATTTGAACTATGCTATAAATATCCATTCAAATCACAAATATCAGTCACAAGCAAGGAATGATTTCAATCAATCTGCTGTGCTTTCACAAAGCTGGCTACAACTAGCAGTAGGTACAGATGCAAAACATCAAGCTACCCTTGGTCTTGGGGGCAATCTTCAATAGTACTGATATTGCAAATTAAAGCTGGTTAATGAGAATTTCCTAGATGAGTAGATAGTGTAATCTAGCTAGCTCTTACAGTTAGAAAATAAAATCTAGCTAATAGTAGCTAGCTAACCTTATTTTGGCATCATTGTAACTTAGCTAGCTACAGTGCCTTCTGAAAGTACTCATACCCCTTGACTTATTACACATTTTGTTGTGTTGCAGCTTGAATTCAAAATTAATTTAAAAAAATTAAAAATTATCTCACCCATCCTCACACAATACCCATTATTGACAAAGTGAAGAAAAAAATGTATACGTTTTTGCAAATGTATTGAAAATGAAATACAGAAATATCTCATTAATATAAGTATTCACATCTCTGAGTCAATACTTTATAGAAACACCTTTGGCAGCGATTACAGCTGAGAGTCTTTCTGGGTAAGTCTCTAAGAGCTTTCCACATCTGGATTGTGCAACACTTGACCATTATTCTTTTCAAAATGCTTTAATCTCTGTTAAATTTGTTGTTGATTATTGCTATAGAACTATTTTCATGTTTGTCATAGATTTTCAAGTAGATATAAATAAAAACTGTAACTAGGCCACTCAGAAACATTCAATGTCATCATGGTAAGCAAATCTCATTATGGTAAGTAATATCTGGCCTTGTGTTTAGGTTATTGTCCTGCTGAAAGGTGCATTTGTCTCTCAGTGTCTGTTAGAAAGGAGATTGAACCAAGTTTTCATCTGGGATTTTGCCTCTGCTTAGCTCTACTCTACTTTCTTTTTATCCCCAAAAACTCCCTAGTCCTTGCCGATGACAAGCATACCCATAACATGATGCAGTCACCATGTGGTACTCAGGGATGTGTTGGATTTGCCACAAACATAACACTTTGTATTCAGGACATAAAGTATATGTATTTGTCACATTTGTGCCTTATTTCAAACAGGATGCATGTTTTGGAATATTTGTATTTTGTACAGGCTTCCTTCTTTTCACTCTGTCATTTAGGTTAATATTCTGGAGTAACTACAATGTTGTTGATACATCCTCAGTTTTCTCCTATTACAGCCATTAAACTCTGTTTTACCATTGGGCTCATTGTGAAACCCTGAGCCGGAAACTGAGTTAGGAAGGACGCCTGTATATGTGTAGTGACTGGGTGTATTAATACGCCATCTAAAGTGCAAATAATAACTTCAACATACTCAAAGGAATAGGTGCCCTACTTTGCGAGGCTTTGGAAAACATCCCTGGTCTTTGTGGTTGAATCTGTGTTTGAAATTCACTGCTCGACTGAGGGACCTTTCACAGATAACTGTATGTGTAGGGTACAGAGATGAGGTAGTCATTCAAAAACCATGCTGAACACTATTATTGCACACAGAGTGAGTTCATGCAACTTATTATGTGACTTGTTTAACCTATGTTCACTCCTTAACTTATTTATGCTTGCCATAACAAATAGTTTGAATACTTACTGACTCAAGACATTTCAGCTTTTAATTTTTGATTAAAAATAATCGAAAAACATAATTCCACTTCGACATTATTGGGTTTTGTGTGTTGGCCAGTGACACAAATTTAAATGTAATAAATGTTAAATTTAGGCTGTAACATAAAATGTGTAAAAAGGACAAGTGATGTGATACTTTATTTAGGCACTGTACATACTGACAGTACAGTAGCTGGCAATAACGCTGCATTAGCTAGCCAAGAGCTACAGATGATTGAGCTCAGATCATTCAACATAGCTAGCTAGCTATATCTATCTGGGTAGATAGCTAGAGCTAGCTAGCTAGCTAACACATTTGCTGACAGTCAACTAGCTTGGCAGCAATCACCTAATGATTATTGAGGAAAGTATAATTTCAACTACAAATAATTGTGAAATAATTGTACCTTCATAGCAACTCCGAGTTGTGGAATGTGTGGCAATAAATGGATAGTCTGACCATTGCAAAAACTCAGGAATCCTCACTTCATGTACATCTTCCTTCTTTCCACCAGCATTTAGAGCATGAAACTAGACAGCGAGAGTAATTTGATGGACATAAATTCCACCAATTGAATCGAAGTCTCGTGCAGCAGTATCCATAATGTCCAATCACAATTTTAAGGGCGTTAACTTTACCGCTGCTGTTCACTGCTATCCACCATTGTACGTTTTAATAATTTAGCAGACGACGTACAGTAGCGATTAAGGTTAAGTGCCTTGCTCAAGGGCACATCGATAGCTAGTCGGCTCGGGGATTCGAACCATAACCGCTAGGCTACCTAAAATTTGCGCTCGTTTAGTAGAGAGACGACTTAAACTTGATTTGTGTAGGTATGTCTTCTTCACATCCAATTGTCGACAGATTTTCATGCGCATATTTTCAAATCCGCATAAAAACAATATGTACATTTTCTCATCAGAGATTTGTTTCCACCAAATGTACTTTTGGTGTTACATTTTCATGTACCAACTCAAAATATTTCCACCGTCATTTCTTGCATAACTAATTGTACCACAACAAAAATATCCCGTCAAGTCCAATAGTGTACAACTGCAGGGCGCAATTAGGGGCGTTTCTGCATGTGGGCATCGAACATGAACAGTGTCCTTCGCTCCCAACTGCCGAACACCTGCCCTCACTTCGTTTCATCCAACCATACATTAATCCCTCCATCCATTAGGTCTTCCACCCCTGTATCCTTACTTTATTTATCTATCCAGTCATAACTTTGTTTTAACAGCTTTATCGTTTGATTACGAAATTAATGTATTTTCGAAGTAAAGGATAACGTTTTTTAAAACTTAAACTTGGCTTAAATTGTATTTTAGGGGGTTGATCAGCTTTAATATTGCATATAAATTGTGGCTTCTATCAATGTAATGTCTGCATCATTTCCAAACCCGCATATATATATACTTTTTGTAAATATATCTATATAAAATATATACTTTTAAAATGTATGTATGTATTTTCCTTTATTATTTCCCCTAACTCGACCCTAATTGGAGTAAACTAATGGACAACGACACTTAGGCTTCTACTTCCAGCTTATACATACTATATACATTTTACAGACAATATGTTTTACAGTAGTCATCTTTTGTTTGTTTTTAGTCCTATCCTTCAGCTCCACTCAACCCCTCCCATTCATATATCGCTGAACAAATCAAATCAAATGTTATTGGTCACATACACGTGTTTAGCAGATGTTATTGGGTGTGTAGCGAAATTCTTGTGCTTCTAGTTCCTACAGTGCAGCAATATCTAACAAGTAATATCGAACAATTTCACAACAAATACCTAATACACACAAATCTAAGTAAATGAATGGAATTAAGAATATATACATATATGGATGAGCAATATCAGAGCGGCATAGACTAAAATACAGAAGATAGTTTAGAATACATATATGGATGAGCAATATCAGAGCGGCATAGACTAAGATACAGAAGATAGTTTAGAATACATATATGGATGAGCAATATCAGAGCGGCATAGACTAAGATACAGAAGATAGTTTAGAATACAGTATTAAGAGCGTCGGACCAGTAACCAAAAGGTTGCTGTATCGAATCCCTGAGCCGACAATGGAAAAATCTGTCGTTCTGCTCCTGAACAAGGCAGTTAACCCACTGTTCCCTGGTAGGCTGTAATTGTAACTAAGAATTTGTTCTTAGCTGACTTGCCTAGTTAAATAAAGGTACAACATAAAACAATAAAAAATAATACAATGAGTAATGCAAGATATGTAAACATTATTAAAGTGACATGAATAAAACACCATCCAGTTTTAATTTATATTTGCCATATATTGTGATGTTTCACAAAAGTTCTGAACCTTCCTTTCTCATAGTTTCTACCGATTGTAAATTAAAGATAAATATGCTTTCTACTAAGCATATTATTAGATTTTTGATCCAGGTACAGTAAATGTTCCAATTCTTCAACCGTTGCTGAACCTGCGAACCTTCTAACGTTTTTGAATTTATTTTAAACTTCAACAATGCCTACTTATCTTCTGTACTCTATTATTACAGGTTCATATACTGTGGTATTCTAGTAGGATAGTTTATAAAAGTGTGGTAGGCTAGTCTGAGTGTAGTTATTTGTGATGTGATCTAAGTGCCCCACAATCCAAAGTAATACGGTTGATAGTGTAGTCTATCAAACGAATCAGACCAATTATTTTACTAAATGTAACTTTGACTATATTTAACTGCTTGGCCTTAAAGTTTAAAAAAAATAAACTTCTACCACTACCAGAGAAATACTTAAAATACTTATTAATTTTCTATTATTTCTCTATTTTCTCTCTCTCTGCATTGTTGGGAAGGACCAGTAAGTAAGCATTTCACTATTATTTGACACTTGTTGTTTACGAAGCATGTGACTAATACAATTTCATTTGAATAATCTGTAATCGACACTACAGTATGTACTGACATTTAGGGGCGTGGCCATATAGCACGTCACTAGGTAGGGACAGAAAAAGGGCAGGGTGTTTGTTGCGTTAGACAGAGCAGTATGGTTATTTTTTTGTTTATTGCTTTTTAGTTGTTGTTGAATAAGCATATAAGGGAGTTATAGTCCAATATAGTAGGTGGCAGCAATGGAACATTTATTGGATGCCAACCGCCGTTCAAACTCATCGAAGAAGTTAACATCTAGATGTTGTTCGAATTCATACAAGTACTACTGTCAATAATGCCATATGTTGCAGACTTTAAAATTGCTCACTACAGTATAAGATAGTTAGCCAGTCTCTCAAGTAGTTAACTAACAAGCAAGGAAATCAGTCTAGCTATCTAACGTTAGCTAGCTACAGTAGCTTGATAACATGGTTTGCGAACTGTTGCATGTTTTTCTTGATTATTGGGCTTCATACAACGTTGTTGAAAAGTAACTTTATAATATTTAGAAGCTAATTTAGCTAGTTACCTTTTCAATTTAAACAATGTCAAGCGTACATGAAAGTTTGTATTTCAACCCAATGATGACCAATGGGGTGGTCCATGCCAATGTGTTTGGCATCAAATATTGGGTAACTCCGTACATCTCCGTTCTGGCCTACTGTTAACTCACACACACTTTCACACTCACCACATACGCTGCTACTACTTCCTATTGTCTATCCTGTTGCCTAGTCATTTTATCCCTAGCTATTTCTACATAGCTACCGCAATTATGTTGTACCCCTGCCATGTTATTTTTACTCATTATTGTTATTTGTTGTTCACTGTGTAATAATTCCTCTTAACACAATTTTTCTGTAAATATATAAATATATATATTTTAACACTCTGTATTGTTGGAAAAGGACCCGAAAATAAGTCTTTCACTGTTAAGTCTACACCTGTTTATGAAGCATGTGACAAATAAAATAGTTTTCAGAGGGGCTTTCCTTTTCATTTGATTTTCTCTCCTCAGTATTTGGCATATCTGGTCATTCATTCCCTGGTCCAGCAGGGGGCGATCCAGGGCAAGACAGCCCATGAGCTCATGGATGCTCTGAAGGACACAGACATTCTGCAAAGTGCTGGAAGCACAGCCTGTCAGAGCTCATAGACATCAGTCTGGCTCAGACTTCATCCATATGGATGATGTATGGCAAGAGGTGGGTCTCCTTCACTCATTCTGACATTCCCTGACATAAAGAGTCCATACTAAAAATAAAAGATTCAAACTGCAATGAATTTAATATAAAATAACAAAACCTGGTTGTCACTCACATATTTGGCAGCAATGTGAACCACAATTCCCTCTGCCACCTGGCTGAGCTGCATGCTGAACAGATACTGTAGTTAGTACACCTCTTCCCACCTCTGTCTCTGGCTCCACTTCTGTCTCTGGCTCCACCTCTTATCTGTCTTCTGTCCCATCTCCCTCAGGGCTGTTTCACAAGCATTGATGTGATCCAGATTACATCTCAGGAGATGTGCACTGGTACTGTCTGAATGAAACTTGTTTTAGCTCCTGTTTCTTTCTCTCCAGGGCCTGTATGGGGCTGTGTCTGAGGTCCTGAAGCATCTGAAGGAGCAGTTTCCCCCTCACACCCAACATGCCAAGGTGAGGCAATCTGAACTCCTACTCATCTCTATCCATCAACTTTAGACTTGACCCCCCCCCCCCCCCCCCGAGCATGCGCTTCGTCTATTTCTATAGGCACTGTTCATGACACAAACTGTTCACACCCCTCTTGTTGGTGAAGAGAAGTTTGCCGGTTTAAAGCTTATTTCCTGAAATTCTACAGAATTTGTCATGGGGTGTAAAGAAAATTGTGCAAATTTTCTATGCATTTTGCCATGTCTACTGTGTATTCATGTGATATTTGAGTCACAAACAAATTACAGCAATATCTATGGGCTAAAAATTTAAAAAAAGAAAAAGAATAACATTAGCTGACATGGGCTAGTTGATCTGGACTTTTCTGACAAGTTATAAATAGCTCTTTAAGGTATAGAATGATTGACATGACAAGAGGAAAACTGATGATGCACGACCCAATTTCGAAATTGCACCTTGTACATTCTACTATTACAACTTTCAAGAGTAAGTTTAAAACCATGCTGAGTCCCCCCCTCGGTCCCACAGTTTGGGAACCACTGTTCTAGTTAACTGTATGTACAGGTACTGCCAAAATAAGGGAAACACTTGAGTAAATTAGGGTTCTGGCGGCTCTGTTATGGTGTGGGGTACATTTTTCTTGAATTGTTTTGGTCTACTCAACCCCTTAGTGGGCAAGTTAAACGGCAATACATTCACAGCCATTCTGAGTGATCACCTTTTAACCTATGGTGAATCATTTCTATACTGATTGGAGTGGTCTCTTCCAGGATGACAATGCCCCCATCCACAGGGCACGAGTGGTCAATGAATGGTTTGATGAGCATGAAAACTATGTAAACCATATGCATGGCTGTCTGTCATCACAACCTAATTGAACACTTATAGGAGATTCTGGAGAGGCACCTGAGTTCTCCACGACCATCAACAAACACCAAATGATGGAATTTCTTGTCAAAGAATGGTGTCGCATCCCTTCAATAGAGTTCCAGACTCTTGTAGAATCTATGCCAAGGTGCATTGAAGCTGCTGGCTGGTCGTGGTGGCCCAACACCCTGTTAAGACACTTTATGTTGGTGTTTCCTTTATTTTGGCAGTTTACCTGTGTATGTGTTGTGTTAACAGGAAAGCTCAAGTGCCGAAGGCGCTGAACCGGACCACTAAAGCGTACGGTATCCTGCAGAGGCTGCAGCTGTACTGTGAGAAGACCAAGTACTCAGAGATGAGCATCAGGTGGGCCAGGACACTAAATAAAAACACCAGACCTCAACTGTCGATGGAGTCCTAGAATGTTGTTTGAATATGTGTTTATCAATTTGTCAAAGCTACAGTATTTGTTTGGCTAAGGGTTGTGTGGCTGTGTTTTTATATTTGTGTGTGTGCCTTGTGCAGGGTGATGCTGGCCATTGCAGAGTTGCATTGAGAGTTGTCAGGTGTTGCCACATCCCTTGCTCTCTTGCTGCAGGCCCTGGCCAGACAGCACCATCTACATGCCCTGGTCTCTGACTATCCTGCACCTGGCCTTCACTCAGGTCAACACACGCAATATGTAAGCCTGGTATGCTTGGTGTATACACACATATTCTCAGATATACAAATCTTTAATCTCTTGACCTTAGACGGAACTGTATACTGCATGCAAAGCATACTCCCACATGTAGGCAAAACAAGGAAATTCATACTGGGCTATATTTAAAAACTCCATCAATAGTTTGTGTTGTTTTCTGTCTCCCTGTCCAGTTGATACTGGGAGTGCTGGAACAGACTCTGTGTGTCCTTTATTATCCCATCCTGGCCCATGAGCCGTCATGGATAAGGGAAGAGCTCTGCTGCTGCCAGCCCGCTGTCAGGTGGCCACTGCTGGGTCCCAGCCCAGTGTTCAGAGGCATGCAGGTACCACACATCCCCAACAGCAAAGCTTCATATCACTTTCTCAAAGAAATGTACATGTTTGTTGGTGGTTAGGAGGACTTTATCATTTGAGTATACATAGGAGTCTTTCCGCATTGTATTTTCTTTTGAGTCACATGAGCAGTATCAGCAATGAGAATTACACTACAATTTTGGATATTTACACAACCCAAACATCTGATTCCCTGTTGTCTCCCTCCAGGTCTGGGCCTGGCTATGCAGACTCTGGTTGAGGCTGTAGCCTACTTCTCCATGCTGGACTGTAAGGGGCGTCTGTGGGACATCCACTACCTGCAGGCCCGAATGCACCACACCCTAGGCCAAACCCCCCCCAATGCAACAAATGTGCCAAGCTGTTCCACCTGCTGGAGCTGCAGCCGTCGCCATGCGACTCTGAACAGTCATCACCACCCTAACACAGACCGGTACATATACTGGTGTACTCTCTTTGTCATGAACTTCACATTTCATGCTATCTTTTGTTTCAAATTGCTGCATTAGTAGAGAAACAACTGGTTTAGGCACTCCCAATTTTACATTGCAAACGTGTATCATTTTTATACAATATAAAGATCAAACTTCAAGTCTCTATAATCTTCCAAGTTTGTTGTCCTTTTTTCTTGTGAAACTGCGAACCTGAAAATCACTAATTTGTTCCACCTGAAAATGTTTCTGACTACACTACCACTAGATGGCGATCACAGCTATTGGAGAAAAAGTGCAGCCTGGCTGGGCCTCCCCACAACCTTTGTGTATTTAATTTGCATACATAACACCCACATAGTATTTGAATTTCAGCATAGGGTACATACCAGTAGTCAACAATGAGTTTGACCTTATTCAGGAAAGAATCCTTCCGAGGTTGTCATTGCCTCTGAAGGATGTCAATAGAATAGATATCATCAACATATTTTTCAAAGTCCCAGTGGTGGGATCTCATCAGAGGTCAAGACAGAGATGTCTAGCATAGAGCATCTAATCATCTATGCTTAGAGAATGAGGAAGGCTTAACCGAGCTGTCAGGGAGAGCCAGTTTTACCCACCGCGATATGATGAATGACTGTAACATCAGAGCCGGGCAGAAGATGAATACATTTTAGAGAGCAAGGTGATTTTTCTTCAGTTGGAGCATGCCAATGAACAATGTAATTTCAACTATTTAAATGAAGTGAAAATATTTCCTAATTTTAATGGGATAGTTCTGAGATGAACTGAAATTAGATCTCTGTGTGTGTGCCATAACGTAACACATTCTGTGGGAAACTGAGCTAAGCAATGACACTGCATATTGTTTTGGTTAGTCTGGTGTAGATTTATGCAACCTCTAAGAGTGGTCATTTTTTAATGTGCCAGTCATGAGCGCCACTACGTTCACATTATCTCTTCATAATGACACTGATCTAAGAAAAGGTCTTGTGAAACAATTTGGATCTTTTGAATATCCTTAATTGCCCTTTGGTTTGTATACAGAAGAAGCTTAGTCTAATAGCATTTAAAACATTACCTAACGTTGGTTTGCAAACACAGAAGTCTTATTACTGAAAGGAAGCAGTGACATGCTGAAACAGCCCTGAGCCTTCAAATATTTCATTCTGGCCCTTTAATAATTTCAGAGGTACAAACTAGAACCAACTTAGGTAAAAGGCAATTGACTAACGTTTGAGTGGGTTCGTTTTTGAGAAATTCCCTCTCGCAAGGAAAAATACATTGTCATCATTACTTGAACTTTTTTGGTTGATTTCAACAGTTTACATTAGACAGGAAGAATGTTTTTCTGTTCAATTGCACAATAACTCTTACCATTAACATGCAGGGTTAGTCCAGGTGTTGAAAGTTCGACAATTTAAGTTGTGTGTTTCTGAATGTTTGCACAGGAAGCACTCTGTAAGGCCCCAGGCGTGTTTAGCTACCTCACTCTATAAACACACAGATGGTGGGCCTCGTGGAACAGAAACGGGACAGAGCCTGTGTAAATACACACAGTAAATATACACACGCTGCATAATTCACTCTGCTCTTGTGTGTGTGTGTGTGTGTGTTTATATCTCTGGAGATGGAGGGAGCTGCAGCCGTGGGATGGCTGGTCTTTTCATCAGACAACTCTAGATGGGCTATGTGATCATTGACGCTAGATGTTCTCTGCACCAGTGGCCTCCCCTGTATGTGAGCACTGAGCCTCAACGTTGACACTAGACTCTGTTCAGGCCTGTGCTGTCATAGGGATCACAGTAGTCGGGGCATGGGATATGTTCCATTAGTTACAGTTAAGATGAGTTAAGATGAGCTGTGTCAAAGGATTGAAAAACACTTGCTTTACTATTTATGTATATAATGTACAGCTTCATTAGCCATCCTTCCCCATCTGCCCACAGGCTGAATGCTGTCTGAATGAATATGAATCATTTCACTCTCACAAGGAAGAAGAGAGTAGAGTATACACAGATAGTGTCTCAGGCCACATTCCTTTAACCTGTCTCCTCCCCTTCATCTACAATGATTTTGAAGTGAATTTAACAAGTGACATCAATAAAGGATCATAGCTTTCACTTGGATTCACCTGGTCAGTCTATGTCGTGGAAAGAACAGGTGTTCCTAATGTTTTGTAAATTTAGTGTATATCATTCTCATGGAGATTTTCACATCTATGTTAAATTTTTGACTCTTTATTCAACTGCCAAGTCACCAACTCTGCCACCTATAGTCCTACTGGTGAGGTCTATTAGCGTGCTTGTCTTTTCAGTTATTAAGAACTTCATAAAAGAGAAGAGCGGTTTGATAGAGAGGAAGTATTTAGGGTGAATCCTATGTGTGATTTATTGTCTATTTAGCTTCTTATACTTCACTGGTCTATGGAAGCACAGGCAGTTCAATGGCTTCAGTGATTAATCCAATTGGAGGTTTTTGTAAAAGCCACAGTTGGTGCCAAATGCCACATCTTGCCAAGATTTGTCAGAAGGAAACTGCTGGGTATTTTGTTCTTCAAACTGTTAAAGGAAGTTGAGCCAAATGTTTTTGTATGAAATGGTACTTAAGTCAGTTGGATAGACATAATGTAGCTGTTGTTAACATATTGTGTACTGTAAAACATTCTGCTACAACCTTGCTTCAATAATTTGATTTCATACTACAGTAACATTCGTTCAGCAGTTAGGTTACAGTTATCCAAGCAGAGAAGGATGTCCCTCAGAATATGTGGAACAGGCAGAGTAATGTGAAATATGTATTTGTTTAAAATGTTTAATAACAAGCATGGCAACACGCATGGCAACAAGCATGGCAACAAGCATTGCAACAAGCATGGCAACAAGCATGGCAACAAGCATGGCAACAAGCATGGCAACACGCATGGCAACAAGCATGGCAACAAGCATGGCATGAGAACAATGCAAGTTTAAAAAAATATATCTGCACATGTATTTTTTTAAATACACTAAATTCACTTACTCGATATTAAACATTAAAAATGTGTCTTTCTTAACAATCCTCATCACAAAAAATATATAAAAATACCATTTGAATAGGTCAATGGCAGCCATATTTGAGCCCTTATTAACAGCAGGCCCCCATGGGCAATGGGCAGAGTTGAGATGAAATCAGTAAAAACAGAAATCACTGTTTTAGAGTTACAGATCAGAATTCTCATGAAAATAAAAATGTAGCTACCTGTGACCAACATCTTCATAAGGCAGATGGTAGACCTGTAGCCTGGTTGACAGATCTGTTTGTGCTTTAGCCAACCCATAAAGCACCAACAGATCTGACAACCTGACCTGTTAAGACCTGAGGTGGAAGTCGAGGAGTTTTCAGTGACCAACTGTGGTATTTTACATGGTTAAAACATACAGACCATTTTTCCTTGATGGAGAGACAAAACAGTAATTTCTCTATATTTGATTTGTTCAATGGACAGAGACAAACTACTTTGACAACCTTTCATATTGGTGTTCACATTATCCCCTAAAACATGACCTTTCTTAAATCTCAGATAAATGGCTATTTTTCTGTCAAACAGAATGATTGCTCATCATCACAGAGTAATTTGACTAATATGTTGGCTAATATTTCATAAGCAAACTATTTCAGAATGTACATCAGGTGATCCATGGTGTCCATTTCAGTTCTGGCCCATTGGTATTTACAACCAGCAGGAAATGACAGTTTCAGTCCAGCGTTCTGCTACCCCACTGCATTGCATAAATAAACTTCTTTCTTTAGGATAATTGACAATGATCTCTTGATACAGCAAGGATTTAAAAAATGCCACTCTCAGAGTTGCAATCGCACTTCTTTTTCAAAACACAAAAATAAATAATGCTGAAATAAAAGCAAATAAAAGTTGCCGATTATTTGGTGTGAAGAGAGGAGGTATTGATGTGGAGTAAACTCATTTTCCATGTCTTGAAAGGAATTTAGGCTGAAGAAAAAGTGTCTGTGCCTCCTTGAGGAGCCATTGTTTCATTGCAGATACATGGCCTCTCTATGGCCCTGTCTCTTAATGGCCCTGTTTCTTTATGGAGACTCAGTAGCCCGCTGGATAACCCCCTTTTCTAGGGTCGGACTCAGCACAGAGCCGCTCCCCCTGTCGCACCACCGCCTGAACTACTGATCCAGGAGTCATCAGCAGCTCTGTTACATGGTTCTTCTGTGCCAGACCATCTAATACGCTCTATTACACACACGCACAGATTACATTTCAGTTAGCCAAAAGCTTTTTCAAATTAATTTGTATTTTTTCATCAAACAATATTCTATGCAATATTGTTCAAAATTACCCACCTTTTCAAAGCCATGCTCCACTACTGTCATATTTGGGTTGAGTTGATTGTGAATTCGAGGTTGTGTCACAGCTTTTTTGAGGTCGTAGTCAAAGAACAAGGAATTCAGAATCACCTATGTAAATGAGAAAAGGAAGCTACTTATACTCTGATTCATCACAATATCACAATGTAAGGATAGATGGCTGTCATGTGTAGGCTTTATCTGTTTTACATTATCAATTTATTTGTATGGCTCAAGACTTACTAGGGCAGTCGCTGTGGTGATCTTTGTTCCACCAGAGGCTCCCACCACCATTTTAACTCTATTGTCTTTGTCCAAGATAATAGTTGGGCACATAGAAGATAGAGGCCTTTTACCTAAAACAGAGAGACAGCTAAATATTCAGACAAAGTTATTCTCAGAAAACAAACCAGCCAAGGCTCAAATTGGGGCCATGTGTAAATTGAGAACTTTCAGTAGCTTACCGGCAATAAGGATATAGATTTTAGTTCCTATAATATCTCACCAGGCTGGATGAAGTTGTTAGGAGATGGAGGGATTCCAAAGCCATTGGTGATGTGTGGAGAGCTGAAGTCATCCATCTCATCATTGAAAATGATGCCAGTTGATCGGGACATGACTTTGGAGCCAAAACTGAAGATGGGAAATGATAGGAGTTACATATCCTATGAATGTTATTTAACGGTTAAATGAAAACAGAGAATCCTCAGTAAGACCATCGGCAAGCAAAGGGTGTTTAGAGTGTATGCTATATTAATGATCTGTCTCTGGATATCTATAATCTACCCTGTAGCATTATGTATTCATTAGTCCTATTGTCTCAGGAGGTCTTGCCTTGTAGGACTCTTACTATAGATTGATTGTACTGGTGGCAGCCACAGCACTTCCATCCTCTGCTATGACGGACAGGTGTGCTGTTCCGTGATTGTCAGGGACAAAATAATCTGGCTCATAGTAGCTGTCGGGATGAGTGGTGTCATCTGTGATCTTACTCCTGATCCCATCAGCAAAGTAGTCTGAGGTCATGTTGTGGATGAGCTGGAGAGAATATTAAATCATCAGTAAAAAAAAAAAGGAATTCAGTTGGTGAACAGCCTATTCTTTAAACAACTACAAACCATCTTTATTTCAAAGTCAAATATATATTTGTGAGTGAAACTGTGTACTTGAAAAATGGGAATCAGGGTTCTCACATCAGTGATATTGAGATAGCGTGGGTCCCCTAGTCTGCTCCTCTTGGCATAAGCAAATCGGAATGCTTCCACGATGCGGTGATATGTCAACGTCTTTTTCTCGGCCGTAGAGACACTCGTGCCAGTAAAATTATACCCTGAAGAAAAAAACACAAAAAATATTGATGTAATATTTCAGCCTAAAAAATAACTAGTTGTTAATTTATCAGAGATACAGTAGATTTAATGTACAGTACCAGCCAAAAGTTTGGACACACCTACTCATTCCAAGGTTTTTCTTTATTTTTACTATTTTCTACATTGTAGAATAATAGTGAAGACATCAAAACTATGAAATCATTCATATGGCATAATGTAGTAGCCAAAAAAGTGTTAAGCAAATCAAAATATAATTTATATTTGAAATCCTTCAAAGTAGCCACCCTTTGCCTTGATGACAGCTTTGCACACTCTTGGCATTCTCTCAACCAGCTTCACGAGGTAGTCACCTGGAATGCATTTCAATTAACAGGTGTGCCTTGTTAAACGTTCATTTGTGGAATTTCATCCTTCTTAATGCATTTTAACCAAGTGTTGTGAGTGAGTGTTGTGACAAGGTAGTGTTGGTATACAGAAGATAGCTGTATTTGGTAAAAGACCAAGTCCATTTTATGTCAAGAACAGCTCAAATAAGCAAAGGGAAATTATAGTCCATCATTACTTTAAGACATGAAGGTCAGTCAATACGGAAAATGTCAAGAACTTAGTTTTTGCTCTTCTCACTAACAGCAAATTATTGCATATTTTTATTATATTTAGCTACCTGTACTTTTTGTAATGAATAAGTCATAATTTATTCCCCATTTGGACAAGTCTACTAGGCTACTGTTGCCTTCTTGCAATGCAATAATTCAACCACTGCAAACTGTGCCTTCGTATGGTCTAAAGGTGGGAGGATAAGCACATTCTCAGTCAATTTCAGTTTTTAATAACGTCCACTTTTGAGTGAAAACTGGCACACGCATGTTTTGGGACATATTTTGTGCATATGCAACATTTATAAATGAGGCCCCTGGTGAATTAACTGTGGCTGAATTAGTGTAGAGGGTTGGTGGTGGTTACGGAGGGGGAGGAAACAGTGTCCAAGCACAGGGGAAGGAAACCTGAAATCCTCTGGTCTGCATGGCTGAGTTCAGACTCAGAGTTAGCTAGGCTGCTGCTCACCGTCCACTATGTTGAGTATGAGTGCCAGGACTGGGCCGCTGGAGGGGGCGTCTGGGACGTGCATGGTGTACTCTCCCACGGTCAGCTTCAGTGGGTTCTCATTCAACACAGGCCGGTACTCCAGCAGGTCCTCCAGGGTTATAATCCCTCCTGAGAAGAGGAAATAACTGCTCAAGAAGCACATCGACACACTGCCTATAAGATCTGTCTCGCTTGATCATCCTCATAGTGTACAACAAGAATGAAGAGATGTAATAGGATTTTATAATGCACAAATGTAAAGACCTGCTGCCTGGATGTCATCCACAATTGTCTGTGCCATTGTCCCATTGTAAAAAACATTCGGTCCCTCCTCTGCTATCCTCTCATAGGTGTCTGCTAATTTGGGAAATTTAACGATGTCATTTTCCTTCAGGATGTTTTTCTGGGAGTCACAGAACACTTCACTGGAGTACAAAATCAAGAACAGAGAACTTATTAGCAGGAGTTATTCAAGCAAACCCATAGAATAAAAGGACCAGAATTCCCATGGCTTTGTCATCATAGGTTTTACAGTGGCCAATCAAATAAATCATCAGTGGTCATAATAAATCACAGAGGAAGCCATGAATGACATCAAAATAATCACATTTTATTGGTTGAAATATGGGGTACTCTGTGATAAAATCAACTTATCCTATTACAGCACTTCATAGAGCATTACATTCACGCTGATATAAAAAGGTACATTTGTAGAAGTGGTTGTAGTAGTAATATAGAATTTACAGATAAAATCAACAACATTTCAGTGTTTGTCCTGTCCTCACCACATATTGGCATCTCCTTGAATAGCGTCCTTGTTCTTGAAGATGGCTTTGGCCAGGGCTTTGCCTATAGGGAAACCGATGCGTGCCAAAGCAATGCTTGGCTCAAACAGATCCTTCCATGGCAGCCTGCCATGTCTCCTGTGTGCCATTTCGTAACCACGGATCTCCCCAGGAATGGCAATAGACAATCCACCTGTTATGCAGAGACGACTTTACCACCATTTGCACAAAGTTGAAACCCTGCTCACAAAGGATTTGAAATACATATCAGTATATTTCCTCATTTTGACAGGTGAAACAGTTGCCCCCTTGTTGTACCCATGCATATGATGCAGACAGTTAGACCTAATGTTCCTTAGAATGATGGAAAACCAGGGAAGAGGATGCCAGAAGGTTCATACTATTTTCGCAGTGTCATCTTCTCTCTATCCCCATCTCACTGTGATACACTCCAGCTACCGTATAACTGTTCAGCTGTTATCTTGAACCACAGAACCTGCCTAACCTATCCTGTACCTGACGTACATTCCAGAACAGTAGAACTGGTACCTTTCCGAGAAAGCTGGGTGTTATTGCCAAACATGTCTTCTGTCGCGTTCATGGGTGCTGTCTCCCTCGCGTCAATGGTTTCAACCTTCCCTGTCGAGCAGTGATAGAAAATGCAGACATGGATGTGTTTATTAGCATTTTGTCATTTGTGGAGGCTTGAGGACACACTGACTCACCTGTGGAAGCGTTATAGATCGTGAAGAAGAGCCCCCCTCCAATGCCCATGCTGTGAGCGTTCAGGAGGCCAACACACAGAAGGGCAGCGATAGATGCATCCACCGCTGAGCCATTCCTCTTCAGAATGTCCCTAGGTACACACACACACACACACACACACACACACACACACACACACACACACACACACACACACACACATACACACACGTAATTCTCCTTGTAGAGCTTAATCATGTCCTGTCATTTGATTGCCTCCATGAATCATTGTATCAAAGGGAATTAGTTGTCTAATGTAACGTTACTTACCTCCCCACCTCAGAGCACGTTCCAGCATCTGCAGCCACGGCAGCTTTGGAGTAGAAATGGTCTGAGGGGGAGATGGGGCTCTTGTTTCCCATCCCCATGAACACCCCCACGAACACTCCCACTGCAGCCACCAGCAAAACTACCAGCCCAGCCACCAGGGATTTTCTGACCATTTTCCTGCCCAGGGGAACCAACACACCAACACATCTTACAGTTAGACAGGAACCTTACAGGTATATTTATTCTTGATTGATTGAATTTATTAGATCATTAAAAGTAGTAAGCTGCGGGTGGGTGATCTAGCAGTTTAGCCGCTAGATGCACATGTCTCCGGTGCACATGTACTGTTGCAGCATGGGTTCCAATCCAGCTAACTGCTATTTCAGCACTCTATATTTCACCATAATCTCTCTATCAAATAAACAAAGACTTAAAAAGAAAAATAGATACAAAACAATATATATACAATATCATTCAAAAGTTTGGACACACCTACGCATTCAAGGGTTTTTCTTTATTTTTTACTATTTTCTACATTGTAAACTATGAAATAACACATATGGAATCATATAGTAACCAAAAAAGTGTTAAACAAATCAAAATATAAATAGATTATTCAAAGTAGCCACCCTTTACCTTGATGACAGCTTTGCACACTCTTGGCATTCTCTCAACCAGCTTCATGAGGAAGTCACCTGGAATGCATTACAATTAACAGGTGTGCCTAAAAGTTCATTTGTGGAATTTCTTTCCTTCTTCTTGTGTTTCAGCTAATTAGTTGTGTTGTGACAAGGTATAAGGAGACTATGTGAATCAGGCCGTCATGGTCGAATTGCTGCAAAGAAACTACTAAAGGACACCAATAAGAAGAAGAGACTTGCTTGGGCCAAGAAACATGAGCAATAGACAGTAGACCAATGGAAATCTGTCCTTTGGTCTGATGAGTCCAAATTTGAGATTTTGTATTCCAACCGCTGTGTCTTTGTGAGACACAGAGTAGGTGAACGGATGATCTCCACATGTGTGGTTCCCATGGTGAAGCACGGAGGAGGAGGTGTGATGGTAGGGGGGGTGCGTTGCTGGTAACACTGTCAGTGATTTATTTAGAAATCAAGGAACACTTACCAGCATGGCTATCACAGCTTTCTGCAGCAATACGCCATGCCATCTAGTTTGTGCTTAGTTGGAGTATCATTTGTTTTTCAACAGGACAATGACCCACAACACACCTCCAGGCTGTGTAAGGGCTATTTGACCAAGAAGGAGAGTGATGGTGCTACATCAGATGACCTGGCCTCCACAATCACACGACCTCAACCCAATTGAGATGGTTTGGGATGAGTTGGACTGCAGAGTGAAGGATAAGCAGCCAACAAGTGCTCAACATATGTGGGATCTCCTTCAAGACTGTTGGAAAAGCATTCCAGGTGAAGCTGGTTGAGAGAATGCCAATCATTTGCAAAGCTGTCAAGGCAAAGGTTGGCTACTTTGAAGAATCTCAAATTTGTTTAACAGTTGTTTTGGTTACTGCATGAGTCCATTTGTGTTTTTTCATAGTTTTTATCTCTTCACATGAGTAGGTGTGTCAAAACCTATGACGGGCACTGTGTATATAAATAAAATGAAGTCCTTGTATGCACCGGAGGCAGCGGCCTAGACCGCTAGACCACCCTATGCCACATACAGTGCCTTGCGAAAGTATTCGCCCC
Organism: Oncorhynchus kisutch; assembly: GCF_002021735.2. NCBI lineage: Eukaryota > Metazoa > Chordata > Actinopteri > Salmoniformes > Salmonidae > Oncorhynchus > Oncorhynchus kisutch. Next base: position 23,794,003 of record NC_034176.2, on the reverse strand, counting down.
CCTTGAACTTTGCGACCTTTTGCCACATTTCAGGCTTCAAACATAAAGATATAAAACTGTATTTTTTTGTGAAGAATCAACAACAAGTGGGACACAATCATGAAGTGATATTTCAAACTTTTTTAACAAATCAAAAACTGAAAAATTGGGCGTGCAAAATTATTCAGCCCCCTTAAGTTAATACTTTGTAGCGCCACCTTTTGCTGCGATTACAGCTGTAAGTCGCTTGGGGTATGTCTCTATCAGTTTTGCACATCGAGAGACTGACATTTTTTCCCATTCCTCCTTGCAAAACAGCTCGAGCTCAGTGAGGAAGGATGGAGAGCATTTGTGAACAGCAGTTTTCAGTTCTTTCCACAGATTCTCGATTGGATTCAGGTCTGGACTTTGACTTGGCCATTCTAACACCTGGATATGTTTATTTTTGAACCATTCCATTGTAGATTTTGCTTTATGTTTTGGATCATTGTCTTGTTGGAAGACAAATCTCCGTCCCAGTCTCATATCTTTTGCAGACTCCATCAGGTTTTCTTCCAGAATGGTCCTGTATTTGGCTCCATCCATCTTCCCATCAATTTTAACCATCTTCCCTGTCCCTGCTGAAGAAAAGCAGGCCCAATCCATGATGCTGCCACCACCATGTTTGACAGTGGGGATGGTGTTCAGGGTGATGAGCTGTGTTGCTTTTACGCCAAACATAACGTTTTGCATTGTTGCCAAAAGGTTCAATTTTGGTTTCATCTGACCAGAGCACCTTCTTCCACATGTTTGGTGTGTCTCCCAGGTGGCTTGTGGCAAACTTTAAACGACACTTTTCATGGATATCTTTAAGAAATGGCTTTCTTCTTTCCACTCTTCCATAAAGGCCAGATTTGTGCAATATACGACTGATTGTTGTCCTATGGACAGAGTCTCCCACCTCAGCTGTAGATCTCTGCAGTTCATCCAGAGTGATCATGGGCCTTCCTTCCATTTCAATATTATCGCTTGCACAGTGCTTCTTGGGATGTTTAAAGCTTGGGAAATCTTTTTGTATCCAAATCCAGCTTTAAACTTCTTCACAACAGTATCTCGGACCTGCCTGGTGTGTTCCTTGTTCTTCATGATGCTCTCTGCGCTTTTAACGGACCTCTGAGACTATCACAGTGCAGGTGCATTTATACGGAGACTTGATTACACACAGGTGGATTGTATTTATCATCATTAGTCATTTAGGTCAACATTGGATCATTCAGAGATCCTCACTGAACTTCTGGAGAGAGTTTGCTGCACTGAAAGTAAAGGGGCTGAATAATTTTGCACGCCCAATTTTTCAGTTTTTGATTTGTTAAAAAAGTTTGAAATATCCAATAAATGTCGTTCCACTTCATGATTGTGTCCCACTTGTTGTTGATTCTTCACAAAAAAATACAGTTTTATATCTTTATGTTTGAAGCCTGAAATGTGGCAAAAGGTCGCAAAGTTCAAGGGGGCCGAATACTTTCGCAAGGCACTGTATATACAGTGGGGAGAACAAGTATTTGATAACCTGCAAAAACGGCAGTGTTTCCTACTTACAACACATGTAGAGGTCTGTAATTTTTTATCATAGGTACACTTCAACTGTGAGAGACGGAATCTAAAACAAAAATCCAGAAAATCACATTGTATGATTTTTAAGTAATTATTTTGCATTTTATTGCATGACATAAGTATTTGATACATCAGAAAATACGTTTCCTGTAGTTCTTGACCGGGTTTAAACACACTGCAGCAGGGATTTTGGCCCACTCCTCCATACAGACCTTCTCCAGATCCTTCAGGTTTCGGGGCTGTCGCTGGGCAATACGGACTTTCAGCTCCCTCCAAAGATTTTCTATTGGGTTCAGGTCTGGAGACTGGCTTGGCCACTCCAGGACCTTGAGATGCTTCTTACAGAGCCACTCCTTAGTTGCCCTGGCTGTGTGTTTCGGGTCGTTGTCATGCTGGAAGACCCAGCCACGACCCATCTTCAATGCTCTTACTGAGGGAAGGAGGTTGTTGGCCAAGATCTCGCGATACATGGCCCCATCCATCCTCCCCTCAATATGGTGCAGTCGTCCTGTCCCCTTTGCAGAAAAGCATCCCCAAAGAATGATGTTTCCACCTCCATGCTTCACGGTTGGGATGGTGTTCTTGGGGTTGTACTCATCCTTCTTCTTCCTCCAAACACGGCGAGTGGAGTTTAGACCAAAAAGCTCTATTTTTGTCTCATCAGACCACATGACCTTCTCCCATTCCTCCTCTGGATCATCCAGATGGTCATTGGCAAACTTCAGATGGGCCTGAACATGAGCTGACTTGAGTAGGGGACCTTGCGTGCCCTGCAGGATTTTAATCCATGACGACGTAGTGTGTTACTAATGGTTTTCTTTGAGACTGTGGTCGCAGCTCTCTTCAGGTCATTGAACAGGTCCTGCCGTGTAGTTCTGGGCTGGTCCCTCACCTTCCTCATGATCATTGATGCCCCATGAGGTGAGATCTTGCATGGAGCCCCAGACCGAGGGTGATTGCCGTCATCTTGAACTTCTGCCATTTTTGAATAATTGCACCAACAGTTGTTGCCTTCTGACCAAGCTGCTTGCCTATTGTCCTGTAGCCCATCCCAGCCTTGTGCAGGTCTACAATTTTATCCCTGATGTCCTTACACAGCTCTCTGGACTTGGCCATTGTGGAGAGGTTGGAGTCTGTTTGATTGAGTGTGTGGACAGGTGTCTTTTATACAGGTAACGAGTTCAAACAGGTGCAGTTAATACAGGTAATGAGTGGAGAACAGGAGGGCTTCTTAAAGAAAAACTAACAGGTCTGTGAGAGCCGGAATTCTTACTGGTTGATAGGTGATCAAATACTTATGTCAAGCAATAAAATGCAAATGAATTACTTAATAATCATACAATGTGATTTTCTGGATGTTTGTTTTAGATTCCGTCTCTCACAGTTGAAGTGTACCTATGATAAAAATGACAGACCTCTACATGCTTTGTAAGTAGGAAAACCTGCAAAATCGGCAGTGTATCAAATACTTGTTCTCCCCACTGTATATAGATGTACACTACCGTTCAGAGGTTTGGGGTCAATTTAAAATGTCCTTGTTTTTTAAATAAAATATATTTTTTGTTCATTAAAATAACATCAAATTGATCACAAATACAGTGTAGACATTGTTAATGTTGTAAATTACTATTGTAGCTGGAAACGGCAGATTTTTTATGTAATAGCTACATAGGTGTACAGAGGCCCATTATTAGCAACCATCACTTCTGTATTCCAATGGCAAGTTGTGTTTGCTAATCCAAGTTTATCATTTTAAAAGGCTAAATGATCATTAGAAAACCCTTTTTCAATCATGTTAGCACAGCTGAAAACATTTTTTTTTATTATTAAAGAAGCAATAAAACTGGCCTTCATTAGACTAGTTGAGTATCTGGAGCATCAGCATTTGTGGGTCGAGTACAGGATCAAAATGACCAGAAACAAATAACTTTTTTCTGAATCTTATCAGTCTATTCTTGTTCTGAGAAATGAAGGCTATTCCATGCGAGAAATTGCCAAGAAACTGAAGATCTCATACAAAGCTGTGTACTACTCCCTTCACAGAAAAGCACAAACTGGCTCTAACCAGAATAGAAAGAGGAGTGGGAGGCCCCGGTGCACAACTGAGCAAGAGGAGAAGTACATTAGAGTGTCTAGTTTGAGAAACAGATTCCTCACAAGTCCTCAACTGGCAGCTTCATTAAATAGTACCCGCAAAACACCAGTCTCAACGTCAACAGTGAAGAGGCGCCTTTGGGATGCTGGCCTTCTAGGCAGAGTTCCTCTGTCCAGTGTCTGTGTTCTTTTGCCCATCTTAATCTTTTCTTTTTATTGGCCAGTCTGAGATAAGGCTATTTCTTTGCAACTCCGGACAGCTGATGAAACTGGGTTTGCACAACCAAAGAACCCGTCTCATCTGCATGCTCATCATCCTTACCAGTGTCTTGACCTGGCTGCAGTTCGGTGTATTAACCGACTGTGGGCAAATGCTCACCTTCGATGATCTCTTCAAGGATGAATCCCAGTTACAACTGTACCAGGCATGGCGTCGTGTAGCAAGGGTTTTGCTGATGTCAACATTGTGACATGAGTGCTCCATGGTGGCGGTGGGGTTATGATATGGGCAGGCATAATGCACGGCACCATGTCGCGAGAATCTGTACATAATTCCTGGAAGCTGAAAATGTCCCAGTATTTCCATGGCAGCATGTTCCAGTTCCAGTTCCAGTTCCACCTCACACAGCCATTGAAGAGTTACACTTCTCCTAATGCACATTTTTCTGTATGATCCTGCTGTCTGTTTAGACATATTCTGCCATGCACCTCACAGGCCTGTCAAAAGTACAGTTGCACCAAGGGGTAACAGAAGTATCCAGAGTAGCAGCCAGCTTGTGATGTGGTCTGTTTTGATTATTCTGCCTGTGTCCTTAGTGCCATTGAAATGCTTGAGTAGTCACAAAGCACACAGATATAAACTGGCAGCAGAAGTGAAAGAAGTATCTCAACATCCCCCCACCACCACCACCTCTAAATTCAACCTCAGTAGCTATTCCAGAATGCTGGTGTGTCTGCCTGATGAACCACTGTCAAATGAACCCGTAGAGCACCCCAGCTATTGTGTCTGATCTCATCACTGTCATCCCAATGCAGAGGTTCCCCATGGAGCACGCTGTGAATTTTTTATCACATATATTTGAGTCAAATCTAAACTGTTGAACAAGAGGCTTCATCCTACCTTTCGTGTGGATTTCAGAGGCTGTCCCTTGAGTCTAGTGCATGTCACTCACTGTTTTTTGGTGCTGAAAAGGTGATTTTTATTTGACAAGCTCCATTAAAGTCAACCATTATAAAAGAACTTAGATTTACTGAGTGTACAAAACATTAGGAACACCTGGTCTTTCCATGACAGACTGACCAGGTGAATCCAGGTAAAAGCTATGATCCCTTATTGATGTCACCTGTTAAATCAACTTCAATCAGTGTAGATGAAGGAGAAGAGACAGGATAAAGAAGGATTTTTAAGCTTTGAGACAATTGAGACATGGATTGTGTATGTGTACCAGTCAGAGGGTGAATGGGCAAGAGAAAAGATTTAAGTGCTTTTGATCGGGGTATGGTTGTAGCTGCCAGGCGCACAGGTTTAAGTGTGTTAAGAAAAATCGAATCAAATTATATTTGTCACATGGGCCGAATACAACAGTTGTAGACCTTACGGAGAAATGCTTACTTACAAGCCCTTAACCAACATTGCAGTTAAGAAAATATTTACTAAATAAACTAAAGTAAAAAATAAAGTAACAATAAAATAACAATAATGAGTCTATATACAGGGTTCAGAAGAGACAAAAAGACACAAGTTATTTACTCAGTAACATTTAGTCCTGTGTCCAGCAGCACAACTGATTTATTTAAAAAACTCCAAAGAATATGATTATCTACTTACTTTCGACCTCAACCACATGTTCTGTTCACGGTAATTGTCCGGTAATCAACATAATCAGCATGTGTAACCATTTTTATACCCACATTAAATTGCCAGAACCAGATTTGGCACACAGCAACAGCACCTCAATCAGATGACATGTTCAGTGTTCAGTAATGTTGATTTGGCCAGACATACCATACTTGTCCAGACAAACACTGGAGGATGACATAAAAGGGAGTTGGATAGGACTTGCTGGGAATGGGTGTAGCCATCCTATACTAGACAGAACAGAGGGTTAAACCCCAGATAATGATTTAACTAGCAGTTAACAAATATTACTTAAAAGGTTTTTGAGACAAAAATATTTTTCACATTGAATTTTAAATGTGTAAAGCTACTTTTAATAAATTATTGGATGTATAATATAATTTCTGAAGGAGCCCACAATGATTAGAATTTAATCACACAGTGGCCCATTGAACAACGAATTGCACCTTATTTCATCATTGCCAACCATGTCATAACACTTGACACAATTCCAATTCCTAAAAATGAATCTCAATATCAAACAATTTGATAGCATAAATCACACAGCTTATAGTTGATAAACTTACTTTCATAGTGCGCTCAAAAGAAGACCCGTTTCAAGAACCTAGGCGTATTTAATGCACAGCATATTGATTCCGTTTCTATTTCATTTTTTTTATTTCACCTTTATTTCACCAGGTAGGCTATTTGAGAACAAGTTTTCATTTACAACTGCGACCTCGCCAAGAATAAAGCTAAGCAGTTCGACACATACAACAACACAGAGTTACACATGGAATAAACAAACATACAGTCAATAACACAGTAGAAAAAGTCTATATACAGTGTGTGCAAATGGGGTAAGATAAGGGAGGTAAGGCAATAAATAGGCCATGGTGGCAAGTAATTACAATATACCAATTAAACACTGGAGTGATTGATGTGCAGAAGATGAATGTACAAGTAGAGATACTGGGGTGCAAAGGAGCAAGATAAATATATATATATATACAGTATGGGGATGAGGTAGTTGGATGGGCTATTTACAGATGGGCATGTAGTGATCTGTGAGCTGGTGCAGGTGTATTGATCTGTAAGCTGCTCTGACAGCTGGTGCTTAAAGCTAGTGAGGGTGATATGAGTCTCCAGCTTCAGTGATTTTTGCAGTTCGCTCCAGTTATTGGCAGCAGAGAACTGGAAGGAAAGGCGGCCAAAGGCGGAATTGGCTTTGGGAGTGACTAGTGAGAGCGCGTGCTGCTGGAGCGTGTGCTGCTATGGTGACCAGTGAGCTGACATAAGGCGGGGCTTTACCTAGCAGAGACTTGTATATGACCTGGAGCCAGTGGGTTTGGCGACGAGTATGAAGTGAGGACCAGCCAACGAGAGCGTACAGGTCGCAATGGTGGGTAGTATATGGGGCTTTGGTGACAAAACGGATGACACTGTGATAGACTGCATCCACTTTGTTGAGTAGAGTGTTGGAGGCTATTTGTAAATGACATCGCCGAAGTCGAGCATCGGTAGGATGGTCAGTTTTAGGAGGGTATGTTTGGCAGCATGAGTGAAGGAGGCTTTGTTGCGAAATAGGAAGCCGATTCTAGATTTAATTTTGGATTGGAGATGCTTAAATGTGAGTCTGGAAGGAGAGTTTACAGTCTAACCAGACACCTAGGTATTTGTAGTTGTCCACATATTCTAAGTCAGAACCGTCCAGAGTAGTGATGCTGGACGGGCAGGCAGGTGCAGGCAGAGATCGGTTGAAGAGCATGCATTTAGTTTTACTTGCATTTAAGAGCGGTTGGAGGCCACGGAAGGAGAGTTGTATGGCATTGAAGCTCGTTTGGAGGTTTGTTAGCACCATTTCCAAAGAAGGGCCAGAAGTATACAGAATGGTGTCGTCTGCGTAGAGGGGGATCAGAGAATCACCAGCAGCGAGAGTGACATCATTGATATATACAGAGAAGATAGTCGGCCCGAGAATTGAACACTGTGGCACCACCATAGAGACTGCCAGAGGTCCAGACAACAGGCCCTCCGATTTGACACACTGAACTCTATTTCAGAAAAGTAGTTGGTGAACCAGGCGAGGCAGTCATTAGAGAAACCAAGGCTGTTTAGTCTGCTGATAAGAATGTGGTGATTGACAGAGTCAAAAGCCTTGGCCAGGTTGATGAATACGGCTGCACAGTAATGTCTCTTATCGATGGCGGTTATGATATCGTTTAGGACCTTGAGCGTGGCTGAGGTGTAGCCATGACCAGCTCTGAAACCAGAATGCACAGCGGAGTAGATACGGTGTTAATCTGCTAAATTGTAATTACCTCGCTACTATGGCCTATTTATTGCCTAGCTCTTCACGTTATTTGCACACACTGTATATTGATTTTCTTTTTTTCTATTGTGTTATTGACTGTACGCTTGTTTATTCCATGTGTAACTTTGTGTTGTTGTTTGTGTCGCACTGCTTTGCTTTATCTTGGCCAGGTCGCAGTTGTAAATGTGAACTTGTTCTCAACTAGCCTTCCTGGTTAAATAAAGGTGAAATAAAATAAATCAGAAACGGTGGTATTCGAAATGGTCAGTGATCTGTTTGTTAACTTGGCTTTCGAAGACCTTAGAAAGGCAGGGTAGGATAGATATAGGTCTGTAGCAGTTTGAGTCTAGAGCGTCTCCCCCTTTGAAGAGGGGGATGATCGCGGCAGCTTTCCAATCTTTGGGAATCTCAGAAGATACAAAAGAGAGGTTGAATAGGCTGGTAATAGGGGTTGCAACAATTTCGGCAGATCATTTTAGAAAGAGAGGGTCCAGATTGTCTGGCCCGGCTGATTTGTAGGGGTCCAAATTTTGCAGCTCTTTCAGAACATCAGCTATCTGGATATGCTTGCACCCATTACGGATGCAGGCAATGAGGCAGTGATCGCTGAGATCTTGGTTGAAAACAGCAGAGGTGTATTCGGAGGGCAAGTTGGTCAGGATGATATCTATGAGGGTGCCCGTGTTTACGGATTTGGGGATATACCTGGTAATTTGATAATTTGATCATTTGTGTGAGATTGAGGGCATCAAGCTTAGATTGCAGGATGGCCGGGATGTTAAGCATGTCCCAGTTTAGGTCACCTAGCAGCACGAGCTCTGAAGATAGATGGGGGGCAATCAATTCACATATGGTGTCCAGGGCACAGCTGGGGGCAGAGGATGGTCTATAGCAAGCGGCAACAGTGAGACTTGTTTCTGGAAAGGTGGATTTTTTTAAGTAGAAGCTCCAATTGTTTGGGCACAGACCTGGATAGTAAGACAGAGCTCTATGAGCTCAGCGGTGGTGACCCGTCATTCAGGGCAGAGCCCCACCTGTCTTGAGCCCCACCTGTTTTGCATGCCATTTTTGCATGAATACATCACATATCAGTTTGCAAACAATGTAAAAAAAAACACAACAACATTGAGTTAATAAAACCGCATACAAACATGGTCTCTTTTTTGTTTTCTTGAGTAAGGCATCTCTAAAACGCAGGTGTTTCAGCCTAGCTCAGTGCTTTCTGTGGTGGTGGGGCAGCCAGTTGAAAACACGGAGCGTAAGGGTCGGTAATGTACTCTAGGTGCCCAATGATTGGCTCAGTGTTCTGTTACTCATGGGGACTCTATGTCACTACACGATCTACGGAGAGAGCTCGGAAATTCAAAACTGCTTGGGTGCTCACATAGAGTTACATTAGACGTGCCCATCCAAGGAGGCTCAAGGTCATTGGCCACAGATAAAATTATGTCAAATCACATACTGTAGCTTTGATTAGACTGATTACGTCAACATCATACTATCAAAATCTTAGCTAGCAAGCTAGACAAACAATCATCATCATGAATCAAGTCAACAATCTACTGGCAAATCGTTTTCAATCCTTGTCATATGAAGAGAAATTATAGATAAAACATATCAGTGCTCATTGGCCATTGGACATAAACATTACACAACAAGTTGGAAATCACAAATTCAACAATGAGTGGTTTGGAAAGAATCAGTGGCTATCTGCAAGCATTGCAAAGCAATCACTAGCCTGCTATTCAGTAGAGAGGGTGTGTGGTCCAAGTCTAGGTTGAAGGGTCTATTTTCCAAGCTTAAAAGGATAAACATTCACATGTAACACCATGATCCAGAAAAGGTTGACTACATTGGCCATGCTGTAAATCCAGCATGACGTTTGCCGCATTCAAAACAACTGGAAATTCGGAACTGGGAAATCTTAGACTTCAGTGAGTTCAAGACAACTGGGAACTCTGAAAAAAAACGAGCTCCGACTGGGAAAATACGTTTTGAACGGTCATCCAACTTGGAATTCCAAGTCGGGAACTCTGACCTCTTTCTAGAGCTCCGACCTGAAGATCATTATTCAGCGTGTTTTTTTTCAGAGTTCCCAGGTGTCTTGAAAGCACTATAAATCCAGAGAATGTCAAACTTTGATGACAAAGTTTGATTAGATAATTTGCCCACAAGAAGAACCGCCACGCAAATTCCTGTTTAAGTGAACACAACACAACAAGGTGAGTCCAAAAGTGCATTGTACTGTATGCTGCTGCATAAATGATGTAACATACCAGGGAGATATGTATACTGTAGCTAAGAAAGTAACACTAAGTGTATGCTGTGTAGTAAGTTGTTAGTAGGTCATCTGCCTCACCCTAATAATGTGGTCCCTTTCCCCCTCATAACTTAGCCTACTGTTCTGACTTGGTGGTGGACATGTAGCCTATAGCCTGTTTTAGAGAAATGTAATCATAAAATATTGTAAGAGCTTTCATTGTCTGCATATGTGCTCCCTGTATTTATCCTACAGTTCTGACTTGGTGTACAGGGAGAATAATGTAAGAACTTTACATATTTTTGTCACTCTACATATCAAAAGTGCTGAACAAATATTTATATTGACCAAGTCCGTCCTAGCTCGCTCAATAACGTCTAAATCAAAATTATGGATTGCCTCTTATCTGCTTGTTGTCCCCTTACGCCATTATATGTATCTCAATTTTCAGTAGAAACCACATTTGTTTAAGCAAGTCAGCCATATCAGCTATGTTTTTTTAAAGCAGTAAATGAGGCTGAATGAACTGTTTCGCTGACAGACAAGGCTCCGCTGAAAGCCAGGCATAGCAGTGGTAAGGTGTTGGGACTCTACTGTTGGGACAGCTTTGTGTAGGCCCTAACAGTTTGTGGGCACCGTTTTGACCATTATAGTTCAATGAATGCATTGTTTCGTGTTGTGTTGTGTAGTGGCTTTGCTGGCATGCATCCCACAATTTTTGTTTGTTTGTCCAACCAAGATTTACATGCTAAAATAGCCAACGCAAACAACCATCCATGTGATTGCTGTAAAAGGTTGTATAGAAATACAGTTCAGTGTCACAGTAAATTAAGGTTGTAAAGTTATAGACACATTTACAATAGGTGTGCAATAATAAATGCTGTGTACTCTGCTGCCCTGCAAATGTAAACCTTTCTAAATTGAAATTGAGAAGGGCGTGTCGTAACTTCGTGCAGCGTGCATTGCCACAAGAGGGCTCTGATTGGTTATGCGCGCCACGAGTCTGGTGTCTACTGTGCAACACAGCACAACCCTAAACAACAGCGTAAAGGGACAGGCAGGGAATGACAAGAAGAGCATCCACCGCCTGACCAAGCTGGCACACGTAGACCATCAGAGATCAAAACATAAACAGAGCATTCGTCTGTCCTCGTAAATGTGTCATGCGCGCAACAGACAGTCATTAAATATCCGGTAAATCAGGAATATTGTTCTGTTGCTCTCTGTATTGGAGGTTGTCGTCTGACAACGACAATACAGACTACAGATAATATATGGGCTATTGAACTGAGTAATATTTATATTTCTAGATATTAATGTAGTGCAATTATGCAATTGTAAAATAGGCTACTGTTGATATAAATACTGAAATATGGGTTCTAGATTAAGCAGACAGAGTAGTCTGGACAATGAGAATTTTACGAAAAGGCGTCGCAAGCATCTTGACAGTACAGGAGAAAGCGACAGAGGTGGAAGTCGTGGCAGCGGCGACTTTCTTTTTACAATGATTCTGAAATCAGACAAACTGCCGGGGATGCTGCGAAGGTCCAACCACAGTCCCTACGTGAGGCGAGTGGCATGGATCCGAGACATACAAAAGCTGCTCCGTGATCGCAGGATAGATCAAGCAACCGACGTGCTCAAACTATTGAGGAAGGTAAGGACACACTACAGTATCTACATACATTTAATTGGAATTATTGCACAAGGATCAAGCATGATTGCGCACAGTAGGCTGACGTCGCCTGCATCGATCTGCTGTCATGACAAATAGCTGTCATCACTAGTGTGCGCTGCTGATCATCATCATGTGTTTGGTCAATCCCATCCTAACAATTTTGATTTTAATATTTCAAACAGATACATATGTAGCGAGCATAATTTAGACTGCCGTGGATGAGTCAGAATATTACACATTTTGTAGGCGCGCTACATTATTTCACCTCCATTTTAAGTACCTGCCAACACAGTGCCACAGGTGTTCCTCCTATTGACCCGTTATGGAAGGAGGTGTTTGTAAACTATTAGGCCCGCCCACCACTCTCACTGTCAGCTCTGGCATCTGGTCATTTCCCTGGCACCGCTATAAACCATAGTATGCAGGTGCTGCTGCTATTTCAAATAACTATCACAGTTACTATTCACAATATGATATACATAACATATTGCACAGATTTGTCTGAGTGCATGCCCTTTTTCAGATTTTCTAATAATAGCAGAAACAGGATGCCATACCAGTTTAGAGTGACTCTGCCATATATAGAGTGAATCTGGCATATATTCTCATGAATAGGCAATGCTAAGTGCAACAGCAGTGGTGTCACATGGGACTGTGTCACTGTCTGTAGAAGTATTTTTTTATTAACAAAATGTTCCTATTTCTCTACATTATCTTGTGCCATTCCACACATGTAATGATAATGTAATATGCTTAGTATTGACATTTGTAGGAAAACCTGATTTTTACCAATTTAATTAAATCCTATTTTGTTTGTGTTTTGTCCTTAAATGTCTGATAATAAGGTTAGTTCATTTGCCACTGCATCTTGCTGCCAGACCATTCTCTGTAATGGACCTCGGCAGTTATAGCAGGAGAATGAACCGTCCATTGTTCCAGAAATACAGAAAATCACATCATTTACATATGGATAAATTCAAGTTCTGCCTCAGCTATACAGGAGATATTTATATGTAAATTCACATAGCTCAAATATAGAAGGTAGCATTGACATAGTATTTGTATACATTTAATTGGACCATCGAATTGGTAATGATTGCTACACAACATGCTTAGTCATGGTTAGTAGCACACTAAGACACAGGAATGCATGATGGCTTGAAAATTCCCAAGCAGAAACCATTGTGTCAAGTTTGGATTTTGCTCTATTTATTCGCAATCTACGCATCATGTTTCTAAGGAATGATCAAGATTTCAAAACATGTTATCAGCTGAAAATAGTCATTTCTATAACAATACCGAGGGCATGACAATAAGACTGTTGATGCGCTGTAACAGTATCTGTGATAGACCTGTTTTTTTTTAGCTCAAGCGTAAGCCCCTCTCTCTATCAGACATTGTCCAATCTGTAGTTAATTACGCTGAGGACTTGACAGAAGAGAGCGTAGAAGATCCTTAATCAAGGCACAGAGATAACCCAGGGGGCCAAAACGGCATGACAGCCACATCACAGGGGACCCTGATTTGATTGAATACGCCTCACATTATCAGCATTCAGGCTGTTGCAAATGGAGACGGGTCTCAAAAATTACATTCTGGTTTGTAACTTAATTAAAAGAGGTGATCCATCATCCACTGTAGAGTTAACGGGCGAGCTATGGTTAGGTTAGAGGTACTGTAACAACTGAATGAACATGTACGTGTATAGGCAACTGAGTTCATCATGTTGCATGTGCAGTAAAGTGGTAAAGTCTATTCTTCACAACATCCCATTTAAAAAGACTCCTCGTTGCTTCAGATCTGGTGTGGTTACTTCTGTATTGATCATGTTTTAATGCCTCTGAGATGATCAGATGTGGACAAACAAAACAGAAGGGAATTATTTTTAGACCTGTCTTCTCGAATAAAGAGAAGGAGAATCTCGCTCGTTTTGTGTCTCGATTGTGTTTACTGTTGCTCTTGTTAAAAGGGAAGTCAGTAATGTGTGGCTGCCGGCTTCCCACTCAAACTGTCCTTTGCAATCAAGGCCTTTTGTTGTGTGTTTGTGTGTGTGTGTGTGTGTGTGTCCATCCTCCCTGTCTCTCATATCTCGCTGTATGTGCACGTCCATCTCTACCCCTCACATATGCAGGCTAATTAGGCCTTTGTAGAACTGAGGCTCATGACAGCTATCGTATTCAGCCTGTGAAAATTGTCCTTTTCTGTTCCATTTCTTCTCTCCTTACTTAATTCTTAATTCACGCCTTAAAAGGTGTATGCAAATCTTTTAATCCAGTGGGCTCTGATTTGTAGCTTGTTACGGGCAGCATTCTCACTCAAATGCCTTTAACTTTACCTGTCATGTAGCAACTCTTTCGTGTCAGTCTGCCCTAAAAGAAATTGCCTGCACCATTCATGGATAAGTTGTTTTTAGACTAATGTTTAGAATGTATTGCCCAATGGCAGGCCTAAACAAAAGGCTTCATTAAACATCAAAAGAAGAAGCAAATGCTCATCCATCATTGAATGTTTATTGAACTCTCATATACTGCAGGATTTATCATAAGGACACCAGCTAGTGCTAAAGTTAGAGATACAGGGTGTGCAATACTGTGGTACGCTAAAGCTCTTTGCAACTCCAAATCACTGAGGTGTGGGTGGATATCCCAAAAGAAATGCTTCTGCCTGGAGCAAGGCACATTAAGCACATTACAGTATTCAGGTAGAGCTCTCTTCAGATGAAAGCCTTCGCCCCCTTAAATTCATATTTTTTAACAAAAACAAAAAAATGTGCTTATCTGTGTCCAATCTACAGTAGCATCAACATTATCTCTGGGAAGTTTCAATGTAACAGCTTTCTTCTTCCACTTCTGAGGAGGAGTAGTAGGAAGGATCGAAGGACCAAAATGCAGCGTGGTATGTATCCATAATGTGATTTAATGAGAATGAATACAGAATACAAAAAGAACAAGAGAAACAAAATGAAAACCGAAACAGTCCCGATGTCACGTTCTGACCATCGTTCTTGTGTGTTTTCCTTGTTTTAGTGTTGGTCAGGACGTGAGCTGGGTGGGCATTCTATGTTGTGTGTCTGGTTTGTCTATTTCTATGTTTGGCCTGATATGGTTCTCAATCAGAGGCAGGTGTTAGTCATTGTCTCTGATTGGGAACCATATTTAGGTAGCCTGTTTTGTGTTGGGTTTTGTGGGTGGTTGTCTCCTGTGTCCGTGTTTGTACCACACGGGACTGTTTCGGGTTTTCATGTTTCTTGTTTTTGTAGTCTGTTCATGTATAGTTTCGTTCTTAAAAAAACCATGAATCATAACTACGCTGCGTCTTGGTCCAATCCCTGCTACACCTCTTCTTCAGAGGAAGAGGAAGAAGAGAACCATTACACCCGAATGGTGCAAACACTGAAACAGAAAATAATCACCCACAAAACACAGGTGGAAAAAGGCTACCTAAGTATGATTCTCAATCAGAGACAACGAACGACACCTGCCTCTGATTGAGAACCATACCAGGCCAAACACCAAACTCACGCCCTGACCATACTAAAACAAAGACATAACAAAAGAACTAAGGTCAGAACGTGACAGTACCCCCCCCCCTCAATAGGTGCGGACTCCGGGCGCAAAACCTGAACTTATAGGGGAAGGTCTGGGTGGGTGTCTGTCCGCGGTGGCGGCTCTGGCGCGGGACGTGGACCCCACTCCATCATAGTCATTACCCGCTTCTTAACCCGCCTCCGTGGCGCCTTTCCAGTGGTGATCCTCGCCGCCAACCTCGGACTGGGGACCCTAGCAACGGGTCCTGAATGGACGGGAGATTCCGGCAGCACTGGACAGGCGGGTGACTCTGGCAGCTCCGACGTGAAGGGCGACTCCGACAGCGCCGGAGTGACGGCGATTCTGGCAGCTCCTGGCTGATGGACGGCTCTGGCAGCTCCTGACTGATGGGCGGTTCTGGCAGCTCATGACTGACGGGCGGCTCTGGCAGCTCCTGACTGACGGGCGGCTCTGGCAGCTCCTGACTGGCGGGCGGCTCTGGCAGCTTCTGACAGATGGGCGACTCTGGCAGCTCAGGACAGACGGGAGACTCTGGCAGCTCAGGACAGACGAGAGACTCTGGCAGCGCTGGACAGACGGGAACACCTGGAGGAAGGAGATGGAGAGACAGCCTGGTGCGTGGGGCTGCCACCGGAGGCCTGGTGCGTGGAGGAGGCACCGGATAGATCGGACCGTGGAGGCGCACTGGAGGTCTCGAGCACCGAGCCTGCACAACCCTACCTGGCTGGATACTCCCCGTCGCCAGACCAGTGTGGCGAGGTGGAACAGACCGCACTGGGTTGTGCCGGCGAACCGGGGACACCGTGCGTAGGGCTGGTGCCATGTACCCCGGCCAGAGGAGACGCACTGGAGACCAGATGCGCTGAGCCGGCTTCATGGCACCTGGCTCGATGCCCACTCTAGCCCGGCCGATACGAGGCGCTGCGATGTAACGCACCGGGCTATGCCTGCGCACCGGGGGCACCGTGCGCCTCACGGCATAACACAGTGCCTGCCCGGTCCACCTCTCTCCACGGTAAGCACGGGGTGTTGGCTCAGGTCTCCTACCTGACTTAGCCACACTCCCGTATGCCTCCCCCCAAGACATTTTTGGGGCTGCCTCTCGTCCCAGCCGCGCTGCCGAGCTGCCTCCTCATACCACCGCCGCTCAGCTTTCGCTGCCTCCAGCTCTGCCTTGGGGCGGCGATATTCCCCAGCCTGTGCCCAGGGTCCTTCTCCGTCCAGAATCTCCTCCAATGAGAATCTCCCTCCTCCCTCCTCTCCTCCTCCCGACACCTGCCTCTGATTGAGAACCATACCAGGCCAAACGCAAAACCCAACAGAAAAACGAACATAGACAACCCACCCAACTCACGCCCTGACCATACTAAACAAAGACATAAGAACTAAGGTCAGAACGTGACACTCAATACCCACTTTATACCATATATTGTTTAATGTCATTAAAGCAGATGCGTCGATTTGATCATATTTCATTTCACAATATAGCCTACCAGTCGGGTGTGTCTGTGATAATGCTGCTGTCTTTACACAATTAATTGTTTTCATGAAATACAAAAAGCGATAATTGTGGCTTTAAGGCTCTTTGAGTTATACTGTCTCTTCTTGTCTGATTTGGCAGGATCTGGGCTTGGAAGGCACATCCCTCAATGACATCTTATATAAGAACGCTGCTTTTCTCAACCTGGTGGACCCCATCTCCCATGAGTTGTTGCTCAGCCTGGCTCGTGAGATGCAGTGTCCCAAGAAGGTAAGCTCTCCACAACACTCATCTCATGGCGTATTGTCTGCTTGGCTTGGAATCAAGCTCCCAGAAATCAAGACGTCAAGAGAACGAGTCATGAATAGAATGAAATGCTGTTACAATACAATCATTATGGGGGAAGGTCTTCCACATTGTCTTGCAACTGCTTCTCCTCTGCTTCTGCTTCTCCTCGTGGTTTGGCTTCACATTGATTGGACCTATAATAATGTCTGTGTGCTATTACCAACTGGATGTTGTTGACATAAAAATATTGATTAAACAATGATATAATAATCTCTCAGTTATGCAACATTTACACATGATGGCAAATGATGTTGAAATGGGATGGAGATGCCGAAAGTAACCGACTTTACATAACAGACAATGAATAGAAATAGCATCTTTATTTCCTCACCGTCCCTCCTGTTTTCCACACTGTTGCACACAGCCTTTGATTACTTTTACTTTGCCCCATCAAGGCACCTAAATTGTGTTTTGCTCAGGAACAGCTCAAGGCAACAGTCTTAATGTAGCATTCAATAACAGAACCCTGTTCCAGTTGTTTTGAACGGTCTAGAATGACAGATATTAACAATTGTTTAAGAATAAAGAAACACTGAGCTGAAAATGTCCTTTCATGATCTATAGCTGTATTTCAATCAATAATGCTCTGGTAGAATGCTTCTCAAAGATGTAGCAGTTACATAATGTACTGTTTTTTGCTTATACTTGCTGTGTTTTGTTTATACTTGCTGTGTTTTGTTTATACTTGCTGTGTTTTGTTTATACTTCATGTGGTCTCAAAGAGTGACAACCATATTTGGAACTAAACTAAAAACAGGCTATTCTTTTGTTGTTGTACTTGACTTTTCATTCTGTGTTTTTGGTGATTTATCTACCCCCAGAAGGATGCTGACACCATCAAGTCGTCAGATAAGATTTGCAGACAGCTGATCTACCACCTGACCCCTCACTCCAAGTGGCTCAGACAGAGCATGTCCAGACGGAAGTCCCAGGCCTGGTGAGCCCCTCCGTCTTGCCATAAGTCTTTTACACATTGAGCCACTGCTCCATGAACCCCAAATTTTAACACTGCCATTTGAAATGGTGCCAGTGCCACACCCAGACCTCTGACCACCACCCTAGACATCATCTAAGTGGGTTTTGAGTGGGTTTGGCTGACATTCACTAGGGCTGGGACACAGCGGCCTCTGGACTGGCAGGGCAGGACCATAGATGCAACTAGAAGTGTCAGTCATTCCTCTGTGTGGTGCTGCTGTCACCACAGCAATGAATTGTGCAATGGTTTCAGTCCTCTTTGACTCAGAACAGGCTGTCTCCATACAGACTACAAAAGTGGTCAGTTTGGTTGAGAGGAAATAGAGGGGTTGTATAAAAATAAAATCCATTGGCACCTTATTTACATCAACCAGTTTTCTTGTCATCATACTGCATTAATGTGCAAATAATTCATATGGAAATGAATGAATTGACAAGTTCTTCTGTATCTAGGTATTTAGTAATGCTATACACGAAAAAAGCAGGATATGACTACACTTGTTCCAGCAATTGCTAATTTTAATTTTTACAGATTGATTGACAGTGGAAACAATAAATTTTCTAAATGAATAGAAAATAAGCAGAAGAGAACACGATCTGATGAGTTGTTCTCATTGTGCTTCAGTCTGAGGTAACAGCATGAAAAGACAGAGAATAACGAGTAAGTATCAAAATGATAGTAACATGAGGATCAAGTGAAACAAGACATTGATTCCAATATCTCCTTGTCTTGCTGCTCAACTAATGTACAGTTAAACTCAAGCAAGGCTTTTATGCACCTGCAGACATTGATGTCCCCCTGATTTAGGAGAGACGTTAGATTATGTTGAGACTGACTCACTGACAGAATCTTAGAGTGTGAGAGGACGTGTTCCCATGTTGAACTTGTAGATGAGGTGGTTATTTTCACTGATTCATTCAGCTGTCTCCATAAAACCTGCAGAGAGCGACTGTCTCACACAGTCTGAGGCAAACAGCAGGACAAACATTAGTCATCACCTCCCATTGCTTGTTGTGTTCCGCTCTAGGGAAACGACACTCACCCGTATTCAACACTCAAATGGCACTTTCTAAGGTGTTCCCCTAGTCAAAGTTAGAACTACAGATTTTTACTTTGTCAAGCTTGGGGATTTGAACTTGCAACCTTTCGGTTACTAGTCCAACGCTCTAACCATTAGGCTACCCTGCCGCCCTGTGATAGGAGTTACTGCACAAGCAGTCACAAATCGAATGCTATGCAATTCACACAGATAGGCAGCTATACCACCCTGCTAAACAAATGCATAATAACTACCAACTATAAAGTCTCATCACAATACATCTAACTGCTATAGCTACATCCACAGATCTTTCATGGCATATTCTGTTTAAAACGAGTTTTTTCTCTCCTGGCTAATTTGCAAATTCCTCTTCATAGGTTTAGACATACTCTTTATTTATCATATATGCATAGTCACATTATGTATACATTCATGTACTGTACATACTACCTCAATTGGCCCAACCAACCAGTGCTCCCGCACATTGGCTAACCAGGCTATCTGCATTGTGTCCCACCACCCTCCAACCCCTCTTTTATGCTACTGCTACTCTCTGTTCATCATATATGCATAGTCACTTTAACCACATCTACGTGTACATACTACCTCAATCAGCCTGACTAACTGGTTTCTGTATGTAGCCTAGCTACTTTTATTGCCTCTCTACTATATATAGCCTCGCTACTGTTTTTCACTGTCTTTTTACTGTTGTTTTTATTTCTTTACTTACCTATTGTTCACCTAATACCTTTTTGCACTATTAGTTAGAGCCTGTAAGTAAGCATTTCACTGTAATACCTGTTGTATTCAGCGCATGAGACAAATACACTTTGATTTGATTTGATTTATTTGTATACTACTGTATATGAGATTAATGAGGATACAGGTTTAGTATATCTGAGGCACATCATAACATGGCGGGTCAATCCACAGGGCCCCTGTACACACAGGAGACAGCTGAGGATTATGACAGTTGGCAACCTTGCATGGCCACTTCCTCTCTGTCTGTCTGTCACATGTTGAAATGTCAGACCTGCAGCCAGCCTGCAGTAGTGCAGCAGACACCTGGGGTGAAGAGGGGGCAATAAGGAGCGGTAACATGACTGATCAGTCTGACTCGACATGACATTCTGCTTCTGTCCCACAGTTTTTCTGTGGCTGTGAAGGGAACTTTTACATTTTAGTCATTTAGCAGATGTTCTTATCCAGAGTGACTTACAGTTAGTGCATTCAAGATAGCTAGGTGGGACAACCACATATCTCAGTCATAATAAGTACCCTTTTCCTCAATAAAGTAGTTATCAGCAAAGTCAGTGCTAGTAGGGGAAAAATACAGGTGCAAGTGTTAGTTAACGAAAGGCAAGTTGTTTTGGGGGGAGGACGGGGGTGCTGTGGGATTATTTAAGATACTCTTTGAAGATGTAGGGTTTCAGATGTTTTTGGAAAATGGGTAGGGACTCTACTGTCCTAGAATTAGGGGGAACTCGTACAGCAGAGTCCAGGCTGAGCAGGAGTTGCCCTCTCGTAGGGTGGGAGAGCCCAGAGACCAGAGGTGGTAGAACAGAGTACTTGGGATGGGGTGTAGGGTTTGAGCAGCGCCTAAAGGTAGGGAGGGGCAGTTCCTTTTGCTTCTCATAGACAAGTACCATGGTCTTGTAGTGGATGTGAACTTTGACTGGAAGCCAGTGGAGTGTGCAGAGGAGCAGGGTGACATGGGAGAACTTGGAAAGGTTGAACACCAGGCGGGGAGCACAGCCAACAGTGTCTTGCAGTAGTCCAGACAGGAGATGAACAGATGAATAATAGAGAGTGGTGCTTTAAACATTAATGACTTTGCAAAAACAAAATTATGTGAGCTGTGCAGTAGCCCAAGGGAGATATGTGGAGAAAATGGTCTCTTTGAAGAAATTATTCTCAACTATAGTGTATAGCAGAAATCTCTCTGTAGGGGCTGTTTTGACAGTCAATATATTTAGCAGATTAACATGCCCAGGTAATTAAAAACAGTACTTTTGTGTTTTTTCAACAACGAGCCTTCTAATTTACAGTGACCCTCAGACCCTCATAAGAAATTCCTCTGGATTTAATGGCCACAATATTGATTCCTTTAAAAAGGCCATAAATGAGAGAGAGAGAGAGAGAGACACTCTTTATTCAGGGACTGAGACGTTTATTTTCTTGTTCCCAGAGCACAGTATACTCCTCACAGTGTATGAGGAGCAGGGAATGCGCAGATGAAGTTTATGTTGCTCATCATCACACATTGCTTCCACAGTACATCATATATACACTATACCGTGCAGTATAAAGCCTGGTGTGAATAAATGTCAATACGTTATAGCATCTCTCTATATGAAAAATGCCCTTTTTCAACATTTTGTTAAGGATCAGACCCTTTTATTAATTTTCGCCTAAAATCTAACTGTCTGTATCTCTGGACCTGAAGCAAGGATATGCATATTCTTGATACCATTTGAAAGGAAATGCTTTGAAGTTTTTGGAAATGTGAAATTAATGTAGGAGAATATGACACATTAGATCTGGTAAGAGATATTCCATCATCTTTGAAATGCAAGTGAAAGGCCATAATGTATTATTCCAGCATGGGTGCAATTTAGATTTTGACCACTAGATGGCAGCAGTGTATGTGCAAAGTTTTACGCTTCGAATACACCGACAGCGTAGTCGCATTTTGGTACACCAGAATTACATAAATTTCCGATGAAACGCTGTGTTTGCCTTGCAGCATTGCGTTGCAGAGGTGTGGTGCGTACGTTCGATGTGGTCCATACGTTGGATTTATCGAACGTATGCGTCAAACTGTATGCGTAGATGGCTTGACAGAATTGGTAGCAGAAAGTTAAACATTTTTTGTTGCATACTTATCCAGATGATGATGCGTACTATTTTGTGAAATTACGCTGTCGGTGTGTTCGAAGCGTTAGACTGATTCAATGAACCATTGCGTTTCTGTTCAAAATGTTGTATCAAGACTGCCCAAATGTGCCTAATTGGTTTATTAATACATTTTCAAGTTCATAACTGTGCATTCTCCTCAAATAATAGCATGGTATTCTTTCACTGTAATAGCTACTGTAAATTGGACAGTGCAGTTAGATTAAGAAGAATTTAAGCTTTCTGCCCATATCAGATATGTCTATATCCTGGGAAATTTTCTTGTTACTTACAACCTCATGCTAATCACATTAGCCTATGTTAGCTCAACCGTTCCGTGGGGGGACACCGATCCTGTAGAGAACTGGTTCTCAATCCTGGTCCTGGGGACCCAAAGGGGTGCTCATTTTTGTTTTTGCCCAAAGCACTACACAGCTGATTAAAATGATCAACTCGTCAAAAGGCTTTGAGGATTTGAATCAGGTGTCTAGTGCTAGGGCAAAAACGAATGTGTGCACCCCTTTGCATCCCCAGGACCATGATTGAGAACCACTGCTGTAGAGGTTTTAAGTTGCAGCCTTAATCTAAAATGGATTAAATAAAAAAATTACATTTAAAAAAAATCCTTATCAATCCACTCACAATACCCCATAATGACAAAGCAAAAACAGCTTTTTTGAAATGTTTGCAAATGTATTAAAAATAAAAAACAGAAATACTTTATTTACAAAAGTATTCAGGCCCTTTGCTATGAGACTCGAAATTGAGATGTTTCTACAACTTGATTGGAGTCCACCTGTGGTAAATTCAATTGATTGGACATGATTTGGAAAGGCACACCCTGTCTATATAAGGTCCCACAGTTGACAGTGCATGTCAGAGCAAAACAACAAGCTATGAGGTCAAAGGAATTGTCCGTAGAGCACAGAGACAGGAATGTATCGAGACACAGATCTGGGCAAGGGTACCAAAAATTTTTTGCAGAATTGACAGTCCCAAAGAACACAGTGGCCTCCATCATTCTTAAATGGAAGAAGTTTGGAACCAAGACTCTTCCTAGAGCTGGCCGCCTGGCCAAACTGAGCAATCGGGGGAGAAGGGCCTTGGTCAGGGAGGTGACCAAGAACCCAATGGTCACTCTGACAGAGCTCCATGGTGGTGTCAGCATCATTCTTTGGGGATGTTTTGCAGCGGCAGGGACTGAGAGACTAGTCGGGATCGAGGGAAAGATGAACAGAGCAAAGTACAGAGAGATACTTGATAAAAAAACTGCTCCAGAGTGCTCAGAACCTCAGACTGGGGGGTGAAGGTTCACCTTCCAACAGGACAACGACCCTAAGCACACAGCCAAGACAACGCAGGAGTGGCTTCGGGACAATGTTCTTGAGTGGCCCAGGCAGAGCCCGGACTTGAACCCGATCTAACATTTCTGGAGAGACCTGAAAATAGCTGTGCAGTGATGCTCCCCATCCAACCTGACAGAGCTTGAGAGGATCTGCAGAGAAGAATGGGAGAAACTCCCCAAATACAGGTGTGCCAAGCTTGTAGCGTCATACCCAAGAAGGCTCGAGCCTGTAATCACTGCCAAAGGTGCTTCAGTAAAGTACTGAGTAAAGGGTCTGAATACTTATGTAAATATGATATTTCCATATTTTTTAAATGTTTTATACATTTGCAAAATGTTCAAAAAAACGTTTTGTTGCTTTATGATTATGGGGTATTGTGTGTAGATTGATGAGGGGAGAAAACAATGTAATACATTTAGAATAAGGCTGTAACGCAACAAAATGTGGAAAAAGTCAAGGGGTCTGAATAATTTCTGAATGCAGTGTACAATTCTATTGTGATTGTATGAAGCAGAACAGTGCATTAGATCAATGGGCTCTCTTCCTTATTGCTCAGAATGAGCCATTGCCATGTTATTCCAATTCCTGAAAGTCAGCACTAAAGCAACATCAAGGTGCAATGCCTTTAATACAAATCTAAGCGTCTGTGGACACCAAGATCACACAAATGTCATCTTTCAAAGGGCATGAGGATTTTTCTCTGATAGGCTCATGATGTGAGGTCATGCACTGAAACAGATATCCAGCCTTAAGGTTTTGCTTCTCAGTCACATGTTGAATGTATTCAATTTCCACATCACATCAAATGGAACTCACACCTGCCTTTCACAGAGAAGTTGTTCTGTCCACTGAAGCAACACAACTTACATGCTGACCAGACCGGACACGTTGCTTGCGCGAACGTTGCAAAATAAATTTACACATACATGTTATTCAATCATTGCGCACACACTGCTCGCGAGCGTCTGCGTGGCCAGGCGCTGAAATAGAATCTGGGTCTATTTGTGATGCTCAACACGCTGCAAGTCCGTCCTCTCCCATCTTCTCATTGGTTTTTAGTAGCATACACTACCGTTCAAAAGTTTGGGGTCACTTAGAAATGTCCTTGTTTTTGAAAGAAAAGCACATTTTTTGTCCATTAAAATAAAATAAAATTGATCAGTACAGTGTAGACTTTGTTACTGTTGTAAATGACTATTGTAGCCTGAAACGGCAGATTGTTTAATGGAATATCTACATAGGCATACAGAGGCCCATTATCAGCAACCATCACTCTTGTGTTCCAATGGCACATTGTGTTAGCTAATCCAAGTTTATAATTTTAAAAGGCAAATTGATCATTAGAAAACCCTTTTTCAATTATGTTAGCACAGCTGAAAACTGTTGCGCTATTAAAGAAGCACTAAAACTGGCCTTCTTTAGACAAGGTGAGTCTAATTACAGGCTCAAAATGGCCAGAAACAAATAACTTTCTTCTGAAACTCGTCAGTCTATTCTTGTTTTGAGAAATGAAGACTGGGGTCACTTAGAAGTTGATTGCCAACCACCATATAACGTCCAAAGAAGAAAAGCCATATGTCCAAAGAAGCTTGAAGGAAGGAGAGATGAGGAGAAACAAATTCAGTTTACCGTTTCATCTGTGGATTAGTTGTCAGAGTAGAGGACCTTGTGCATTTCAGGTAAAATAACAACCCAATGTTGTCATGTGTGCTCCCTCTCCGGCCTCTAGGTCACCAGGCTGCTCGTTCTAGCGCACACCTGTCACCATCATTACGCGCATCAGCGCATTATGACACTCACCTGATCTCCATCACCTCCTTGATTACCTGCCCTATATATGTCACTCTTGTTGGTTCCTTCCCCAGGCATCATTGTTTCTGTTTCTGTGTCATGTCTGTGCATTGTTCGTGTTTTCTTGTTTTGTATTATGTTACGTTTATTTATTAAAACACTCACTCCCTGAACTTGCTTCCCGACTCTCAGCGCATATCGTTACGGAATAACGCATCACCAAAGGGAAGCATCAGGTAGTGTTTTTTGTTGTTGTTTTTGTTTTGGAGGTGATGACAGGTCCGGGTGTCAGAACCGTAGCTACCTGGGAGGCCTCTGCCGGTTTGTCGGATTCCCATGCCTCAGTGGGTTCGATGGGTTCCCCTGCCTCAGCTGGCTCGACGGGTTTCCATACCTCAGCAGGATCGACATGCTCCCATGCCTCAGCTGGCTCGACAGGCTCCTATGCCTCAGCGGGCTCGATAGGCTCCCATGCTTCAGCGGGCTCGATAGGCTCCCATGCTTCAGCGGGCTCGATAGGCTCCCATGCTTCAGCGGGCTCGATAGGCTCCCATGCTTCAGTGGGCTCGATAGGCTCCCATGCTTCAGCTGGGTGAACAGGTTCCCTTGCCTCGACAGAGGCAAACAGGAGGTCTCACCCGGCTCATCAGGCTCTCACGCCTCAGGCAGTTTGTCAGGTTTCTGCACTTCAGTGGAGGCGACCGGTCTGCTCCTGATCCCCGGGATCGTCCTTGTAGTTGGCGTCCTGTGGCTGGAGCCAAATGCACCAGGTAGGGGGTACTGTCACGTATGCACGTATGCTCTCTCTCCGGCGCTCTAGGTCGCCATCATCCCACGCCTCAGCTGGATCGACAGGTTCCCGCGCCTTAGCAGAGGTGACCGGTCCGCTCCTGATCCCCGGTATCGTCATCTTGGTCGGTGTCCTGCGGCTGGAGCCACGTGTCGGGGAGGGTGTACTGTCATGTGTGCTCCCTCTCCGGCCTCTAGGTCACCAGGTTGCTCGTTCTGGCGCACACCTGTCACCATCATTACGCGCATCAGCGCATTATGACACTCACCTGATCTCCATCACCTCCTTGATTACCTGCCCTATATATGTCACTCTTGTTGGTTCCTTCCCCAGGCGTCATTGTTTCTGTTTCTGTGTCATGTCTGTGCATTGTTTGTGTTTTCTTGTTTTGTATTATGTTACGTTTATTTATTAAAACACTCACTCCCTAAACTTGCTTCCTGACTCTCAGCGCACTCGTTAAAAATGTTTATATACCAGGACAAATTAGCTAGTTAGCTAAATTGCCATAAATGTTTAATGCTTTTTGACATGTCCCCAAATTAATATAATTGGTTCAGAGTTTGTTTTTATATTTCAAACTGCTTGTCCTGATCGCTTCTGGTGTGGGTGGACAAAATCAACGTGTGCGCGATAGTGGATGCACGCGCTTGTCTGGTTTGGTCAGCATGTTACGCTATCAAATGCATTTTCTACGCTGGTAAAATCTGTTAATTCCATGTTTTCTCTTTGATGGCTTAAAGTGTTAAATATTTTTATCAATCAAATATTTCTGACACCCTCTCCTGTTGCCACAATCCCAAATCTATAACTAATTTTTCTGCCGTTTGTCTGTCTAGATATTTTCTTGTTTCAGTCATTAAAACAGGTTGGTTTGGCTTTCAAATGAAGTGTCATATAATCAGATGGTGAGTGTTTTTGGCTCTTGGTAATAAGGAAGTCAATGCTTTTCATTCTCTGAATGAGGAGCTTGGATGTTTCGGATGTTTTGGCCCATCACTGTGTACACTGCTAAATCCTCATGCTGCAGAATCTATATCAGCCTTCCGCTCCAAGCGTGCCCAACCCCCCTCCTTTACACATCACAGGAAACACAATATGACACAAGGGCCATGTTCCCTGCTTACACACTTAGATGATACAGTTAAGACCAACATGTCAGTACTCAGCCCCTCTATTTCCCTCATTCATTAAAAAAAGGTGCTATCTAAAACCTCAAAGGGTTCTTCGGCTGTCCCCGTAGGAGAACCCTTTGAACAAACCTTTTTGGTTCCAGGTAGAGCCCTTTGGGTTCCATGTAGAACCATTTCAACAGAGGCTTACACCTGGAACCAAAAATGGTTATCCTATGGGGACAGCCAAAGAACCCTTTTGGAACCCTTTTTTCTAAGAGTGTAAGCTCTGAGATATCTTAACTGAGCGTTTGTACTTTCATATCCAAGAATGTCTCAAATAATGGTCAATATCCAACACTTTCTTTCTTTACAGTCTCAAGACAACCCTGCAGAGAAAAGTATCCACTGACACAGTTGACTTGTCTGGCATACCTCTCTCCAGTCGAGATGTTCGCCACGTGGCCTTTTACCTTCAGAACAGTGGGGATGCAGTGGTGGCTGTGGATATCAGTTTCACTGAGCTCCAAGATGAGAACCTCCGTGTCCTGCTACCGGTCCTGGGGTCTCTGCCCAAACTCAACACCCTGGCCCTCAACGGCAACCGGCTGACCCTGGCCATAGTCAAAGACTTGACTGAGATCCTGAAAGACCCAAAGAAGTTCTCCAGCCTGGCTTGGATTGATCTGGGCAACAACTTTGACATTTTCACCATGCCCCAGCCCCTGTTAGTGGCCCTGCGACGCCGCTGCAGCCTGAAGAGCAGCTTGCCCACCATCTATGAGTACACAGAGGGCCAACCCTACTGCTACCACATGGAGACCTCCATTGAGGAACCCAGCCACTACGAGGAGGAGGAGGCAGGGGAAGAGGAGGGGGAGGAAGATGAAGACGAGCTGGAGCCATGGGCTAAAGGGGGGAAAAAGATTTCAAAGGACTTCACACTACACTACTGTGAGAGGTGATGAGTTGAAGTCCCCCTAGCTCGGTTCAGCTGTGTTTGAAAGGCCTTCCCACAGCTTCAAGTTCCTACCTTTCCCATGTTGCCCTTTACACCATGAGCCCAGTCACCCATTGTGGCACGAGGGATGTTTAGCGCCACACATTCCAGAGACCATCGTTCCAACACAGCCACCAATTAATCTCTCACCATCTATGAGTTAACCCACACAAGACCACTGCAGTAACTGATTATGTTGGTGACTTACTGTGTTGGTGGATGGTGCTCCTGGGAACGAGGTGCAGTTTCATTGGAGGTGGGCTAGAAGAATTTAGGAAAAGGTGCTCTCTCTCTCGCCCTCTTAAAGTAGCAGCTGTGGAGCAAATCCCAAGGACTTCGGATCAGATAGCTTGACGGAGGAGCGGCATAACACTGGTGGTCTAATGAGCTGCTGTTGGTTTGGAAGCAGTAGGTTCTCTACCAGGACTGTCACCGAGACTATCCCTGGCAGGCAGGGCCTAGCTCCACATTGTGTGTTCTCTGTTAATCTCTCAACAAAGGCTATGAAACAAGTTCAACAGACTATACAGCCGACGAACCGTCACGTGATTCTGGCAAAACTGCTAAGTCAAGACTTTTTGCCCCCCCCTTTCGAAATGTCCACTTGTGAATACCTACGTAGATGTAAATGATGACACAAAACAGGGCTCTGTTGTGTTTCCACAGGCTATTTTAGTGCACTGCTGGTAAATAAAGCCATCTTAGAAGACAACCGGTAGGACTCAACAATAGACTGATTGTTTGCTGTTGCCAAAACTCTGAGATTCACCACTGTATTTAGCTGTTTTAGTCATTATCATTTTAGAACACATGTGGGATGAATGACAGTGCAGACAAGCCCCAAGGGTGGACTTATTCATCTCTTTGTAGTGAGGAACGTACCAAATGGAATCACATACTGACACCCTTTGTACTAATATGTCGTTATTAACATTTATATGTGCGTTCGTTTATTGTGGGAGAAACATGACTGTTACATATCAGTTGTAGGCTATTACCAGGACTGATAATCAGCGGGGTGGGCTGAGTGTAGTGCTGGATAGTGGTGTTCTATGAAATAGCACATAATAGTTCAGTTGGGTTTACCAACTACAGCTGAGCTCCATGCTGTATTGCACTTTAAGAAATGTGAGAAATGGATTTGACTTCAGATCCATTTCATTCTCTCATTGATGCATAAAGCTTTTTACCAATTCATCCTAATATCAATATCAATTTTTCACAATGATATTCCAGAGGCTTAACCACACTGACACCATAGTATACATAACCACACTGACACCATAGTATACATAACCACACTGACACCATAGTATACATAACCACACTGACACCATAGTATACATAACCACACTGACACCATAGTATACATAACCACACTGACACCATAGTATACATAACCACACTGACACCATAGTATACATAACCACACTGACACCATAGTATACATAACCATACTGACACCATAGTATACATAACCACACTGACACCATAGTATACATAACCACACTGACACCATAGTATACATAACCACACTGACACCATAGTATACATAACCACACTGACGCCATAGTATACATAACCACACTGACACCATAGTATACATAACCACACTGACACCATAGTATACATAACCACACTGACACCATAGTATACATAACCACACTGACACCATAGTATACATAACCACACTGACACCATAGTATACATAACCACACTGACACCATAGTATACATAACCACACTGACACCATAGTATACATAACCATACTGACACCATAGTATACATAACCACACTGACACCATAGTATACATAAAGGTCATTCAGCAAACTGTTATTCATAGAGTCAATGCATTAACAATCATTGAATAACTGGATGTAATATACTGGTATCATCTGATTGAATATGTGTGAGGGTGTTTAATGTGTGTTTGCTGTTGTATAATGTCTGATAACTGTTGTAACTGTTTGTATTATTAATCGTAATTATTTCATTGTGAAAATGAGCACTCTAACCTCTGCTGGAACAATTAGGGGACACACAAGGGCAAGGTATTGATAAACTAATGAAATACCGCTAGCAACAAATGTTCCCCATTTCACTGACATTAAATGTACACTGAAATGTAGCACAGGAAATCACTTTTCATGTACAATATGTGTATGTTTAAAAAATATCAAAGGTGTTGTAATGGTTTTATGGGACTATGGTAGGAAAATACTTTGCTCACACTGTATATGTTAGCATTGTGTGTAATTGTTATACTATTTGTCAACTCTGGGTCATTGTATCTGTATGTGGTGCCATACTTAGAATTACATTTTACTGCCAATAAAAAGTGACACTAAGCAACTGTTTGCAGGATGAAGTGTAACAGAAAGAGAAGAGTAAGATTGGCATAAGGTTAGCACAAGAGCCCGAGTTAAGTTTCATTTCTATGTTAAAGTCATGATTGAGTGTTTGAGTGGGGGTGCAGGTGATTTAATAATGACACTGCTAGCAACAAATGTGATGAGTTAATTGTTTGTCTCTTTGGGTTGTTTTGACTCGTCTGCTGCTGTCATTGGCACAAACAGCAGGAGGAAGTGTAGAAGTGTCTGTAAACAACAAAGCTGCTATGCAATCACTTGAGAGGTGATTGATGTGGGTGGCTAGGCTAGAGTTTTGGGGTTGAGGGTGTACTGTGTGTCTGTGTGCCAGTGGAGTGGTTTGTCTGCGTTGTTGCATCCCATTAGTAAAAACCTTAAGCTCCCATCATGCACCAGGGCAACACAGGGGCAGGGATAGGGTGGCAGTCACAAGGTCTTGTCCCTGGTCCTCTCCTCCCCGGCCTTTTGTTCCTGCCGCCACAGATGGTAATGTGGCATTTCCACCAGGTGGCTCCCATAAGGTCACAGCACAGTGTGACTGTCACACCTCCCAGGTCGCAAATGCCATGTTCTATCTAGGTCAGACATACACACTGTAACAGTCAAGGATTGCCCACACCACATCTTGTAGATTGGGTCTTTCTTACAGAGCAAGTCAAACATCATACATGTGAAAGTCTTAGTTCGCTTGTTTGCGAATATTTTAAGACATGAGCAGATTTGCTGTATCTACTATGTTCAAAGAGCTCATGACTAAAGGCTTCCTGGGTATTCTTTTAAAAGGGAATCGCAAAATGTATTTAAAGGTCGTAAAATATATCACAAAATTTATTTAAAGGTCATAAAATACGGTGTGGTCAGCATCATCCTTGCTGTATCCCCTTGCTCATGACTAAAGGCTTCCTGGGTATCTTTTGAAAAGGGAATCACAGAATATATTTAAAGGTCATAAAATACATTGTGCTGTATCCCCTTCCTTTGTCCAGTGAATAGTTAGCACTGATCTGAAATTCAAAGATGATCGTTACCATCCTTCTTGTCTAATAGAGCAATACTGTTTGCATAATGACTTAGGAGGAAGCACACTTGAATAGGTTGTAGAATTAAGCCTGCTTCTGCTAAATCAAGGGGAGGATCATTTTGTGTGATGCTTTATTTTCTGTTTAATAGCTACACTCCCTGACCAAAAGTATGTGGACGCAGCTCATCGAACATCTCCTTCCAAAATCATGGGCATTAATATGGGGTTGTTCATCTCAAATGTGTTTGATGGGGTTGAGGTCAGGACTCTGTGCAGGCCAGTCGAGTTCTTCCACACCATCTCGACAAATCCTTTCTGTATGGACCTCGCTTTAAGCACGGGGGCATTGTCATGCTGAAACAGGAAAGGGCCTTCCCCAAACTATTACCACAAAGTTGGAGGCACAGAATCATCTAAAATGTCACTGTATGCTGTAGTGTTAAGATTTCCCTTCACTGGAACTAAGGGGCCTAGCCGGACCAGGACAGAAGATTTTTGCACGATACACGATTCAGCACTCGCCGGTCCTGTTCTGTGTGCTTGTGTCGCCTACCACTTTGCGACTGAGCCATTCTTGCTCCTAGACATTTCCACTTCACAATAACAGCACTTAGAGTTGACCGGGGCAGCTCTAGCAGGGCAGAAATTTGACAAACTGACCTGTTGGAAAGTTGGCATCCTTTCACTGAGCTCTTCAGTACGGGCCATTCTACTGCCTATGCTTGTCTATGGGGATTGCATGGCGGTGTGCTCAATTTTATACACCTGTCAGCAATGGCTGTGACTGAAATAGCCAAATCCCCCAATTTGGAGGGGTGTTCACATACTATATAGTGTATATTCACAATGATGGCTTCTACAATTGCCATCGAAGTCCCTTCAATCTTACAGCGATGCCATTTATCTATTGTTTACTTCAATTACTACTCTAATGACTTCCGGACCAGCAATGATAATCATACCAAAAGATTTATTAGAATGAATTCTGATTCATTTACAGTATTAAAGTAAACATATTTTGTATCAACAGCACTTGCTCTAATCAGACACTCAAAACAGAAACAAAAGAGGAGTCTCATCTTCAGAAAACCTGATACAGGAAAGAGCATTGTATCTGCAATGAGCCATTTACTGATCCCATTATCTTGCTCCATCCCCTGTATACTCCAGCACCCTGGAAAAAAGGAAAACCGCAAGAAGCCAAACAGATAGACAGCTCCTAATACAATCTGGTACAGAGCAGCGGAAATACCCAGCAGATCTCAATAGGGATGAGCTATGCTTATGAAACATACCCAGCTGACTCACTAGCCCTGTTTATACCTGGTTCTACATGCGTCTTTTGTCCTGATCATTCGGATTGTGCCCACATTTTTAGACAGGTGTAGACAATTAAAAATGCATTGTGAACTGATTTTGATCAGATATTATAACTGTAAACGGGCAAGATTTTTTTTTAAATGTACATTTTATTTAACTAGGCAAGTCAGTTAAGAACAAATTCTTATTTTCAATGACAGCCTAGGAACAGTGGGTTAACTGCCTGTTCAGGGGCAGAACGATTGTGTACCTTGTCAGCTCGGGGATTTGAACTTACAACCTTTCGCTTACTAGTCCAATGCTCTAACCACTAGGCTACCCTGCCGCCCCATTCAGGACAAGATCAGTACAAAGGATGCATGTTAGCAGCAGGTATAAACGGGGCTACTGATTCCTCACAGAGGGTTTCATTTGTAAAAAATTAAGGCCCAATAACAACACAACAGCTCTCCGTTTCTAACAACTGGAGCAGACCAGCTCTTCCCTCTGCACCCTCAGGCATACAGAGGACCAGGTCAATGCTTTCAGGACTGTTCTGTTCAGGGCTTCAACAGTAGGATGCTCTTATAATATGTGACACTTGATATTAACATTCTGTGTAACCTCAACATCTGTCCATCATTTACAACTTGATAGACCGCAGCTAATATAATACCCCTCCCATGACAAATCAGATATTACATACAGTATGCCTATCCAACAGTGGTCTGTATTTAAGGGTCAGTGAATGTTTTCATAAGGTGTGTGGAAAATGTTCTGTTAAGCCCTACTAATACTTGTGTACTAAAATATCCTTATTTAAGCCTAGGCATTGGGCTTTAGATAGTTAAAGAAACTAACTCATATAAGCTAAGTAACAAAGGTAAAGATAATTAAGATATCTTATCTGCAGAATATGCTTTTATGATTGAACTGTTGAAACTCTTGTTATTAGAATGTCTCCTTTTGGGCTCTGGTGTTGGCAGCTGTACTTCCTCCCTCAAATGGGCCTCAGTCCCATTGGGTCCAGAGAGGGGAGAAGTCATGCTTATCTATCACATGTCGCTGTGCTATGCAGAATATCAGCAGGGAGTATGGCAAAGAAAGTCAGAAGGAAAAATTGTTTCCATATGTGACCTGTGTGTCTTCATCGCAAACCATGTGAAGGGATGGCGTGAATAATGGGGAACCAATCACTTGTCTCCACAGTGTTTGTGCGTCAGTCACCTCCTCCTAGAGGGAGATAGTTTCCACCTTGAACTAGGGGAGAGAACAAAGTGACAACAAATGTCCTAAGTTCTTAGTACTGAACAAAACAAGTTATTTTGTATTTGGGGCCCAAGGTCTGGCACGGGATGTGTGGGGTTAGTGTTTGGAACCATTGTACATCATATCTGAAGTTGCACCTATCCTGAGTTAGAACATATC
This sequence comes from Oncorhynchus kisutch, assembly GCF_002021735.2. Classification (NCBI taxonomy): domain Eukaryota; kingdom Metazoa; phylum Chordata; class Actinopteri; order Salmoniformes; family Salmonidae; genus Oncorhynchus; species Oncorhynchus kisutch. The sequence continues at coordinate 23,759,805 of NC_034176.2, read as the reverse complement.
CCAGAAGTTAACTCCACTCAGGGGGCTCTCACTCCACCACCTGCGGGGGTGCGGTGACCAGCCTCCTTGTTATAACAAATCTTTTAATAAAAGTAATACCTTGATTAATTTGGCCTCTCCTCATTATTGACAAAGGTGTCACACAGTGTATGAATAAAAGATAAGGACCATTTGGCTATGGGCCTTTTAAGTTTGGTACCACCAAATATATGAAACTTTCATTAGGTTTATGTAAAATAAACAGACCTATGTTATAATACAGATATGAAAAGTATAACTAAAGTATCAAACTGACGAAACCATCAACAGAAATAAATTCAGCATCAATTCTAAAATAGAATATAACAAAATATTGCATAGACAACATATTTGAACATTTCAGGTATTAAAAGGTTCCTTCCATATACACTGAACAAAAATATAAATGCAACATGTAAAGTGTTGGTCCCATGTTTCATGAGCTGAAATAAAAGATCCTAGAAATGTGCCATACGCACAAAAAGCTTATTTCTCTCAAGTTTTGTGCACAAATTTGTTTACATCGCTGTTAGTGAGCATTTCCCTTGGCAGAATAATCCATCCACGTGACAGGTGTGGCATATCAAGAAGCTGATTAAACAGCATGCTCCTTACAAAGTTGCACCTTGTGCTGGGGACAATAAAAGGCCACCAAAATATGCGGTTTTGTCACACAATAAAATGCCACAGATGTCTCAAGTTTTTAGGGAGCGTGTAATTGGCATGCTGACACCAGGAATGTCCACCAGAGCTGTTGCCAGATAATTTAATGTTAATTTCTCTGACATAAGCTTAGTTTTAGAGAATTTGGCAGTACGTCCAACCGGCCTCACAACCGCAGACCACGTGTAACCATGCCAGCACAGGACCTCTACACCTGGCTTCTTCCCCTGTGGGATCGTCTAAGACCAGCCATCCGGACAGCTGATGAAACTGGGTTTGCACAACTGAAGAATTTCTGCACAAATTGTCAGAGTCTCAGGGAAGCTCATCTGTGTGCTCATCGTCCTCACCAGGTCTTTGCCTGACTGCAGTTCGGCATCATAACCGACTTCAGTGGGCATATGCTCACCTTAGATGGCCACTGGCACACTGGAGAAGTGTGCTCTTCACGAATTAATCCTGGTTTCAACTGTACCGGGCAGATTGCAAAGGATCTGTATTGTGTCGTGTTGACGAGCGGTTTGCTGATGTCAACGATGTGAACAGAGTGCCCTGTGGTGGTGGGGTTATGCTATGGGCAGGCATAAGCTATGGACAACGAACATAGCATTTTATTGATTGCAATTTGAATGCACAGAGATACTGTGCCGAGATCCTGAGGCCCATTGTTGTGCCATTAATCCATTGCCATCACCTCATGTTTCAGCACGATAATGCACGGCTCCATGTCGCAAGGATCTGTACACAATTCCTGGAAGCTGAAAATGTCCCAGTTCTTCCATGGCCTGCATACTCACCAGACATGTCACCCACTGAGCACATTTGAGATGCTCTGGATCGATGTGTATGACAGCATGTTCCAGTTCCTGACAATATCCAGCAACTTCGCACAGCCATTGAAGAAGAGTGGGACAATATTCCACAGGCCACAATCAACAGCCTGATCAACTCTACGCAAAGGAAATATGTCGCACTGGCTGCATGAGGCAAATGGTGCTTTTCTGCCCTTTCTTTTATTTAAGGTATCTGTGACCAACAGATGCATATATGTATTCCTATTCATGTGAAATTCATAGATTAGGGCCTAATGAAATCATTTCAATTTACTGATTTCCATGTAAGAACTATAACACCGTAAAATCTTTGAAATTGTTGTGTTTATATTTTTGTTCAGTGTACATTATTAAGTACATACATTCCAGTACTGGAATAATATCCAGTAAGTTCTAGAAAAAGGGATGGAGAAGAGAAGACAGATCTAGCATTCAATCATCCTCTACATTACAATGAAATACAGTATGCTCCTATTTGTGACTCAATATCAGAGGTTGCTGTTCAACACGTTGCCTGTTGATACTGAAGTAAATGGGATGAGAAGCATATACTGTCTGCACAATCACATTTTGTCTGAGGCATAACCAGAACCATGTTTTTGCTATAGCTACAGTAGCTCTATATTGACAGTTGGAATACTATCTACATATATCCAGAGTCAGTGACCAACAGTCTGGAAGACTAATAACCAGCTGCCTTGCCCATCTTTCTGGAATCTGAAACGGCTTGGATGCAACCGATGTCCTTCTCTACAGCATTGACCACGTTGTAGAAGTACTTTTGATCTTCCACTGTGTGCCCAAAATTCTTCAGATCCTCCACCACAGCCTTAGGGAGAGAGGAAGAAAGTGCTAGGAACAGGAGTACAGACACACTGAAGTATGAGAACACTGTATATGGAAACCTGTGAATACTACCTTCTCCGATGTGTAAATCTGTGAAAGACCAACAATATTCTTCAGAAACATAACTGAATACTTTTTTGATCGTTGAGTGCCCATGTGTGGTGTTACCTTGTCAAAGTCAGGTTCAAACTTCAGTGCGTTTTTGGAATCCACAAACACAACGGGGGCAGCGATGGCCTCCTCCAGACTCTTCCCAAACCACAGGTGGTTCATGAGGGTCTGGGAGAGAGACAGACATACGAGACCATGAGGAGGGAGACTGCTAATACTGTGACTGTATGTGGACTTAAAGTGAATGTTACCATGGCGGTGTGTTTAAGGTACAGAGTGTTTTAGAAAACATACAGTAAAATATTGGTCACACAGTAGATTTATAAACATTAGGTGAGTTTTGGTGTTATTCAGGTATTTGTTATTTGATTACACAAAGTATATGTTGATCAAATATTGTTGTTACCATGGTGACTTACCAAGGCCATCCCTGTGGTGATCATGCTGCCACCTGACCCGCCAATCACCAGAGTCTTATACTTGGACTGCAGGACAACAGGGGACATGGAGGAGGGAGGCTGCTCACCTGCAAGCCAAACCATAAAACAAATCATCAAGGAGAGGCTACAAAAGCAAATGAAATGTCCAAGAAACTATCAGTTTATTTTACAGCCACCCTTACAAACACTCAGGAAATATTTTTTTGGGGGGTCACATCACCTGCAACAATGTGATCTGCCTTCCCACAGAAATCTGCCAACTCATTATTGAGGATGACACCAGTTTTAGGGGAGAACACTCTGGATCCAAACCTGAGTGAAGGGAAAGATATTTGACAAGTCATTGTGTGTATTGTGAATGTTACATGTTTATACATAGCTAATGACAATTATACATTGCTGACATTGCCCTAATGATGATTATTGTTATGATTCTACACAGTGTATAACATTAGACTTACATGTGATTGATAGTGCTGGTAACAGAGACGGCAGTTCCATCCTCAGCTATCACAGACACATGTGTGGTGCCCATGGTGTCCAGGTATGGAGCGATGTTGTAGTACTGAGCATCATGGGTCTCATTACTGCTGATCATGGCCCTGAAGTGGTCAGCAAACTGCTGCTCAGTGAACTTCAATGCTCTCTGGACAAAGTAAGTAAATAGACCTTGGTTGGAGTTACAGTATACTGTATATTGCATTACAGTAGCAACTCTCTACTTAGCCACTTCCCATTTCACCCTCGTATTTTATCATGCAGAATGCATGGTTTGCTGTTTTGTGTGTGAGTGATTGATTTGAAAAGCAGGTGTTTGCCCTGAGGCATGGCTGCAGACTCATGTGACCCCATGGAGTTAGACACCCATGTGTATACAGCCATGTCTCAGGTCTAGCAGGTTTGCAGAGATGAGACATCTTTTGAACAATTTGTGAAAGAAACACAGGAATATCTGATCATGGTAGGGATGGAAAGTCATTTCAAACTGGAACACAGCTAAGCTGGCATCAGTAATAGCTGATGCTGCACCCTCCATAATTATCCCTTGTGGCTCAACATGACCCTGAGAGTACTCTGTTGGGATAAAACAGCACTTAGATCATTAAAGATTTACGAGCACCCAGGTCTTGACCTATACTATGTCATGATTTCCTATACGCCTGGAGTCTTGTGGAACTTACTGGTTCTGAGTTGAAGTGTGGATCACGGATGTACTTCCTCAGTCCGTTAGAAAATTTACATGCTTCGATGTAGCGTTGGTAGGTGAGAGTCTTTTGTTTTCCCATCAGAGAAGCTGAGTTTAGGGTGTATTCTATAGACAAAGACATAAGGAAAATGTAATAAGGAGGTGGGTTTTCTGCCAGTTTTCTGGTCTCAGGATGCTTTCAATCTTAAACGTTTTATAATCAATTTCAGTTAACCCAAATACTGTATCAATAAGCTAATGATTACTTATATGCTATAAATAAGAGCATGTCAGTGTTATATGGGTCCATCTTAAAATGAAAAAAAAAAAATTATGTTATTCAATTCCAACCTTTCATGATGTTGAGGATGAAGCTGAGGATAGCGCCTCCTGATGGGGGCGGGGGGAAGTGCATCTGGTACTCTCCTAGAGGAATGGTCCATGCATCTGTCACAGTCACTTTAAACAATTCCAGGTCCTTCATGGATAGTGTTCCACCTAAAATACAGTTACAAGACAGCAAAAACATCAATTTAAATATATTGCTGAGTTAATCAGCACTCCAAATGCCTATACATACCACAGGCACATTATAATTTGGGTGTGATCAATGTGAATGCATTAGAGACTTGCAGCTTCCTTGTAATTAAATATATTTGCTGTAAAGCAATGCCACAATAAGGAAGAGAGGTGATTATCAATCATGGAATTTGGTGTACCTGCTTCTTTTATGTCGCCGATTAAATCCTCTGCTACTTTTCCAGTGTAAAAAGCATCTGCCCCTTGGTTTGCAATGATCTCCAATGTGTCAGCCAATTTTTCAAACTTCACAGTGTCTCCAACCTTCAGCAGGTTTCCATTCTTATCTAGAAACAACTGACTACAGCTCAAATATTATTTTCTTGCAATGTGGTGACAGAATGATGGCTTGACATTTGCTCTCTTGAAATACTTTTCATGTTATACATCCACACATCTGGGACTCATCATTCTGTTTTATTGTCTCACTCTAGGGTGGGCTTTATGAGTTGGATTCCTCCAGTCATTTAGGGTCAATGTGGCTCTTACCATAATGTTAAGTCTTTAAGATCAGGGTGGTTCTTACCGTACTGGTAGGGTCTCATCCGTGTTGATCAGTGGGATAAAGCGTCCCAGGACCTGGGGTACAGGGAAACCCTCTCTGGCCAGCTTGATGGTGGGATGGAAGAGGCTGGCCCATGGGAGTTTCCCAAACAACCTGTGGGCCTGCTCATACCCACGGATCTCTCCAGGGACACCAATCCATTGGCTGCCTGGAACCAGGAGTAGGGGTGGGGGAAAATCAGACTTTTTTCTAGACACTTTTTTCTCGGTCACAGTTCTTCGGTCACAGTCACGGTATATTTATATCCCTGAGATTGCTATCACTTACTGATTATAGCTTGTTTGTCCACTTTCATAAGTGTAAGTAAATCTGGTGTTGTTTGCCTTTTAACATTAACAACATTTCTGAAAAACAAACTTTGAATGGAGTAAACATTGTTTAAGCCTTTCATGAGTTGATTTTCTTTAGTGATTTTGCTAAGCCATTACATTTCGACTGGCATGGTAATACATATAATCTTTTGCGGAAGATCTCTTTTTGTGTTTACAAATGAAGATGAACATTTTCAATTATGTTAATTCATAGTATATATATATAACAACCTGATTAGTGGTATTAAAAACAAAGCCAACTGACTGGCTGTTCACTGTGTGTGCTCTTGGCTTACAGCAACATGCTGCTTAAAGGTCCACAGGACCCTTTTGTCTTGTTCAGTGCATTTATAAATCACATTTTATTGAAAAGAGGAGAAATCAAAAGGAAGCAGCAAAACCATCTGCCTCACAGTGAGAGGAGAACCAGAAGCAAGCTGGCATTTGCAGACAGCCTGTCAGAATGGAGGCAGGCTTTATGAATGAAACAGGCCAATGGAGGAGGGTACCAGGGGCGTTTCACATGTCTGAACAGGTCTAAACAGGAGTCTGGGGTCTGGATGTGACTGTACTAGCTCTCAATGTCATCATTAAATAAGGACTTTATACCAAAGAATGAAAATCCTTGCTTATAAACCAGCATAGTCGGCTTGTCGCTTGACAAACAGCTTTAATCAGCAAGATCAAGCTGCCCCAGGATTACTGGAGTTCAACAGAATTCCCACCTTGATGCCAACAGGAAAGAAAGCTCGAACAACAAGAAAAACAGCTCCCACCGTAAAGCGGAAGGACATGCTTTTTGACTACAAAACAAGTCAAGAAAGACAACATTCATGTTCACTCATTTTCACTACAAATACCTGTCATCATTTGGAAGGTGTGTGGGCATCCACTCAGTAGATCAGGGTTAAACTCCTGAGGGACAGTCTCTCTTGAATTGATGATTTTAACCTTGCCTTTGAAATAAACAAATGTACATGACATGAAAGTTTTTATCCCCCCTCTGTGACTTTAACATTTGGATGTCTGTGTGGTATCTCATAGTAGGGGGATGAAGTGTCCTTACCGCTACTGTCCATCACCGTGAATATGGACCCCCCGCCAATGCCCATACTTTGCGGGTTTATGACAGAGGTGCACAGTAATGCAGCAATGGCTCCATCTACTGCTGATCCTCCTCTCTGCAGGATATCTCTGGATGGGGGTTTACATAGCATGTAGTGAGCCTGGCTATTTGTCTGTCTCGATGTGGACTGTGCAATAATACTAAGAACCATTAGGCTATAATTAAATTAATCTGATAGCTTCAAACCTCACTGTAGATGTATAGCCTCAGTAAAATCTGCTAAGTACTGGATATATACTGTAGCTATGAATGCAAATGCATGTTCATTTCATTTCTTAAAGGTCAGACAATACATAGATACACAAAAAGGTAGTTGCATAGCTGGAGTTGTGTCAGCGATTATATAGTTGATAACTGAATTGTTTCAATGAGCCCTTTGTATCATCTGGTAGGCTGTTTGATTCAGTGTCCTCGGTCTCTATACAACCATGTGTGGATGAACCAGCGAGAGCTAGTCAAACCTTTAGCTTTTTGCCATTCTCAGTGCAGGAGGTACATAAAGCCCTGAAATCCTTAGATCAGAGAAAGCCTGCAGGTCCTGATCTTCTTGATCCCTGCTTTTTAAATCTGGCAGCTGATTTCATAGCTGAACCACTTGCATATCTGTTCAATCTAACCCTGGAATGTAATGAAATTCCAAAGATCTGGAAATCAGCATTTGTCCTACCACTTTTAAAAAAGGGGGAGATCCATTTATGGTAAAGCCATTTATGGCTTTACTAGACTATGGGGTTATTTTATATATGAATGCTTCCGCTCAGTGTTTGAGATCAATTGACACCCTTTACCATGGCACATTAAGATTGATTTCAAACTGCAAAACACTTACGCACCACTGCACTTTGTATACCAGGGTTGGCTGGCCTTCTCTAGCCATTTTGGGTTTACTACCATTTTATTTGGGCATTTTTATTGTTCAGAAATGTGGTTAATGTCGTTCGCAGGACATTATCCTGATAACTGTTCCAAATGTCCAAACTGAATTTGGTAAAAAGGGCTTTTGTGTACTCTGCGCCATCGGCTTGGAACGTCTTACAAAATACTTTTAAACTGGATGAACTTGTCCCGATTGGTGCTTTTAAATCACTGATGAAGGATTTTGAGACTGATTCCCTGACCTGTCAATGTTTTTAATTTGCTGTTTTAGGATTTTGTTATACTCTTGTGAATTCCATGGTTTTTACTAGATAACATGAAAAGCTACAAGTAGTCTGTCTGTAATTGTGTAATTTTTTATTTCACCTTTATTTAACCAGGTAGGCTAGTTGAGGACAAGTTCTCATTTGCAACTGCGACCTGGCCAAGATAAAGCATAGCAGTGTGAACAGACAACAACACCGAGTTACACATGGAGTAAACAATGACTTGGTGCTGCCTATCTTGGCCAGGACGCTCTTTGAAAAAAAGAGATTTCAAATCTCAATGAGCCCTTCCTGGTTAAATAAAGGTTAAATATATTTTTTTTTAAATGCCTATTTACATTTCTCAACAATGGGGTACTATCTAATAGGCTACTGACCAGTGCAGATGAGAGGGTAGAAGGAGGCCACAATTTTCATTAAACTGGTAGGCAAGATAGGCAGTAAATCCTAACGTATGAATAACCAAAGTTAGTGATTAGGGTTCAACTTTACCTACTCAAGACTAAATGTGGCCCTGCGCGGCTCTGCGCGTGACGAACGCACATACATATCCGCACCGGACAGCTCCTTTTCTCGGCTATTTAACAGTGAGTGACATTGCCTGTGTTAGAGCCTGAGGAACTGTTTGGACTTTAAGGATTGTCCATTCCTAACATTTGATTAAGTCTACATTGTACGCTCTATGCGACTGTGCCATTTTTGTTTTGGGAAAACTTGACCATAATACATTTGTCAAATAAATGAATACCAGTTACACCACCTCTACAATACTATAATCCACTGTAGCCTACCTAGGGGTAAACGGATAAACAGTAAGCACTTACCGTCCAATCTTTGAGCATATTTCCGAGTCTGCGGCTACAGCTGCGCTTCTAAAGACCCCTTCCGTACATTTTTGCTTGGCGAATGCAGTGCATAAAATAATTATCCCAATCGCGCTCACTAGCGTTAAAGCTATACACGTGTATATTCTTGCTTTAGATCTGGCCATTGCTTGTTTTTTCAGTCCACTCTTATAATTGTGGCGGCGTCCAAAACTTATGTCACCATGTCCTTACTCCGAACGCAGATGGACAGGCAAACTCCTCCTCTTTGACATTGTTCATAGGAGTCACAGGAGAAGATGTTTAGGATAAAACTCGTAGGTTGTTAAATCATACCCATGTCAGCAATGCTCTGGTCCAATGTAGGTAGGGTCATAGCATAATGCGTGGGCGGAGCCCAGAGGAATTATAGAACAGTGGCTCATGTTATCATACCTGGGGGAACTGAGCACCTCCTTGCAATGATGGGCAGTTAGGCGATACAGTAAATGTCTTAAACATAGCCTAACTGGCCAACATTACTCGTAAGTATAGTTCAGACAGTAGGAAAAACAATAACTATGGGCTTATACTGCTAACCACTTTTGCACAGATTACCACCAGCGATTCCACCAAGTATTAGCCCAGAGCCGGCCCTAGCTTTTTGGGGGCTCTAAGTGAGATTTAGTTGGGGGCCCTGTCATGCCAAATAATGTCCCCTGGTCCCCTGTACTTCACAATGGAATTCAATAAACTATTAGCGTCCGTTGCCATATCAACGCTGTGATAACCTAATGATTAGAATTTTGGAGATCATTATGGCCTAAATGACGTTCGTTTCATCATCGCTATTGCAAAAAAGGCTGGTTTCCGCGAGAATTCCGCTGTTTAAAAAAAGGATCCAACCCTTTTTTTCAATTTTTGCCTAAAACGACATACCCAAATCTAACTGCCTGTAGCTCAGGACCTGAAGCAAGGATATGCATATTCTTGATACCATTTGAAAGGAAACACTTTGAAGCTTGTGGAAATGTGAAATGAATGTAGGAAAATATAAAACAGATCTGGTAAAAGATAAGACAAAGAAAAAAACATGCAGTTTTTTTTTGTACCATCATCTTTGAAATGCAAGAGAAAGGCCATAATGTATTATTCCAGCCCAGGAACCGTTTTGATTTTGGCCACTAGATGGCAGCAATGAACCATTGCATATCTGTTCAAAATGTTGTATAAAGGCTGCCCAAATGTGCCTAATTGATTTATTAATACATTTTCAAGTTCATAATTGTGCACTCTCCTCAAACAATAGCATGGTCTTCTTTCACTGGATTAGCTACTGTAAATTGGACAGTGCAGTTAGATTAACAAGAATTTAAGCTTTCTTGTAAGCTTTCCATGTCTTAAACATTGCTACGTTTCGGAAATGGCAAAGAACGTGTCATTTGTTTGACACATTAAAGTTACATACCTTACAGATCACAAAGTCAGCTAATTTCCACTCCATTCATATGCAAATCTATTTGATTCATACACTGGCTTGTCTGGCTGTCATGTTTTTATTTGAACCTGCCTTTCACTTATCTACACTGAAATAATATCATTTCAAGTAGTCTTCTGTTATGATAAAAAAAATCTGTATCTTGCATAGCTCATTAGTACACCCTTGTGGTTGAATATATATGCATCTATTGTAGATCCTAGGAAACAATGAATGATGTGGAGCAAATAAATACAATCAAAGGATAACTTACAATAATGAACACCAAACAGCTGTGAAAACCTACCAGGAAATATTTAAGATTTTAACACATAAACTTTGATCGTTTTTGGTACAATTGTGTCATTCATTTATTTTCACAGATTTGTTGTGCACTCAGATGGCAATCATAGACAAAAATACTGAATTCTGGTGTTTGGAATATAGAGGAGGTGGTTGCGAGATTCTGCCTGTCACTTGTTCTCAACAGGCAGCCAGTCTCAGAAGGGGGACTTGAAGAGGGAGACTGCAAAGTCCAGGCACTGCTGCTCTCTTTGTTTTGAGTGTTTGCAGTGCTAGTGTTTTTAGTTCATCTGTGTATCTCACATATTATGTGCTCGGTATGATAGAGCAGATTATTTTAGCAGATAATGACAACATGTCAACAACTGTAGCTGTAGATGATGTAATGAAAAGTTGGAGGGTGGTTGGTAATGGAGGACATCAGGTAGATCCACGTCTGGGTGTTGGGCAGAACCCCTAGGTCCTGGAGGACAGGAGCAGAGTTAAGGGGAACAGGGTAGGAGACAGAGACTTAAACAAGCAAACACACAGGTTACACTTTACTGTGAGAAAATTGTAGCTGGGGATTTTAACAAGACGAATCTGAAAACAAGGCTCCCTAAATTCTATCAGCATATCGATTGTGCAACCAGGGCTGGCAAAACCCTAGATCATTGTTATTCTAACTTCAGCGACGCATATAAGACCCTCCCCTGCCCTACATTTGGAAAAGCTGACCACGACTCCATTTTTTTGCTTCCAGCCTATAGACTAAAACAGGAAGCTCCCGTGCTCAGGTCTGTTCAACGCTGGTCCGACCAATCGGATTGCACGCTTCAAGATTGCTTCGATCATGTGGACTGGGATAAGTTCCACATTGCGGCGAACAACAACATTGATGAATACGCTGATTCGGTGAGCGGGTTTATTAGCAAGTGCATCGGCGATGTTGTACCCACAGCGTCTATTAAACATTCCCAAACCAGAAACTGTGGATGGATGGCAGCATTTGCGCAAAACTGAAAGCGCGAACCACTGCTTTTAATCAGGGCAAGGTGACCGGTAACATGACCGAATACAAACCGTCTAGCTATTCCCTCTGCAAGGCAATCAAACAAGCTAAGCGTCAGAGTAGAGTCGCAATTCAACGGCTCAGACACGAGAGGTATGCGACAGGGTCTACAGTCAATCACGGACTATAAAAGGAAAACCAGCCCCGTCGAGGACCAGGATGTCTAGCTCCCAGACAGACTAAACAACTTCTTTGTTCGCTTTTAGGACAATACAGTGCCACTGACACGGCCTGCTACCAAAACCTGCGGACTCTCCTTCACTGCAGCCGACGTGACAAAATATTTAAACGTGTCAAACCTCACAAGGATGCAGGCCCAGACAGCATCCCCAGCCGCGTCCTCAGAGCATGCGCAGACCAACTGGCTGGTGTCTTTACGGACATATTCAATCAACCCTTATTCCAGTCTGCTGTCCCCACATGTTTCAAGAGGGCCACCATTGTTCCTGTTCCCAAGAAAGCTAAGGTAACTGGGTTAAATGTCTACCGCTCCGTAGCACTCACTTCCGTCATCATGAAGTGCTTTGAGAGACTAGTCAAGGACCATATCACCTCCACCCTACCTAACACCCTTGACCCACTCCAATGCTGATCCTCAACACTTGAGGCCCCACAAGGGTGCGTTCTCATCCCTCTCCTGTACTCCCTGTTCACCCACGACTGAGTGGCCACGCACTCATCCAACTCAATCATCAAGTTTTCAGATGACACTACAGTGGTAGGCTTGATTACCAACAATGACGAGATGGCCTACAGGGGTGAGGGCCCCCGGAGTGTTGTGTCAGGTAAATAACCTCACACTCAACGTCAACAAAACAAAGGAGATGATCGTGGAATTCAGGAAACAGCAGAGGGAGCACCCCCCTATCCACATCGACTGGACAGTAGTGGAGAGGGTAGTAAGTTTTAAGTTCCTCGGCGTACACATCACGGACAAACTGCTTCTACACCTGCATTGCTTGCTGTTTGGGGTTTTAGGCTGGGTTTCTGTACAGCACTTTGAGATATCAGCTGATGTACGAAGGGCTATATAAATAAATTTGATTTGATTTGATTTGAAACTGAAATGGTCCACCCACACAGACAGCATGGTTAGGAAGGCAAAGCAGCACCTCTTCAACCTCAGGAGGCTGAAGAAATCCAGCTTGTCACCAAAAACACTCACAAACTTTTACAGATGCAGAATCGAGAGCATCCTGTCGGGCTTTATCACCGCCGTACGGCAACTGCTCCGCCCATAACCGTAAGGCTCTCCAGAGGGTAGTGAGGTCTGCACAACGCATCACCAGGGGCAAACTACCTGCCCTCCAGGACACCTACACCACCCGGTGTCACAGGAAGACCAAAAAGATCATCAAGGACAACAACCACCCGAGCCACTGCCTGTTCACCCCTCTATCATCCAGAAGGCGAGGTCAGTACAGGTGCATCAAAGCAGGGATCGAGAGACTGAAAAAGAGCTTCTATCTCAAGGCCATCAGACTGTTAAACAGCCATCACTAACATTGAGTGGCTGCTGCCAACATACTGACTCAACTCCAGCCACTTTAATAATGGAAAATTGATGTAATAAATGTATCACTAGCCACTTTAAACAATGCCACTTTATATAATGTTTACATACCCTACATTGCTCATCTCATATGTATATACTGTACTCTATACATTCTACTGCATCTTGCCATTTTGATGTAATGTATCACTAGCCACTTTAAACAATGCCACTTTTATATGTTTACATACCCTACATTACTCATCTCATATGTATATACTGTACTCTATATCACCCACTGCATCTTGCCTATGCCGTTCTATACCATCACTCATTCATATATTTTTATGTACATATTCTTATTCATTCCTTTACACTTGTGTGTATAAGGTAGTTGTTGTGAAATTGTTAGGTTAGATTACTCGTTGGATATTACTGCATTGTTGGAACTAGAAGCACAAGCATTTCGCTACACTCGCATTAACAACTGCTAACCATGTGTATGTGACAAATAAAATTTGATTTGATGTTATGGATTAGTGCAGTGTTATAAGTGGGAGATATGTACTTTTCAACACTACCTCATGCTGGTTCCCCTCCGGCTCAGAGCACAGAGAATCAGACTGATCAGAACTCACTGGTTCTGGTGGACAGGATTCCCCCTGGGGGTCAGATGTTGAAAATGTCCACCATCGCCTTGGAGGTGGCCTCGCAAGTCTCATCCTTGATAGGTATCATACAAAACTAAATTCATAATATAACAGATATAATAGAATGTGATTGAAAGGTTATTTCACTTGCCCAGCTGTCCACCTCCTTGACAATTCCCCATCAGAAGAAACGTAGGTTGGTTTTGCCAATCATGCGCTTCACTCTGAAATGGCCAGCATGCATCTCGGTCAGCACATCCTCCTTAGTAAAAATCACTCTCCTGTGTAGTAGCTTTCCATCCTTCCTCGGTAGGTATATATGATTGCCTAACAAGTTGGAAGAGAAGAGTTGTTGAAATAAGTCTAAGTACATTTGCACTGCTGTCTTTCTCTCTCTGTTACTCTCTCCCCATCATTCTCTCTGTCTGTCTTCTACTCTCGTCCCACCTCTCTCTCTTTCTCACCTCCCCCCCAGCGAAGACATCTAGTTGGGTGCATTTGGAATTACCATAATTGCTGACACCTATCCTTTTGATTGATCCGATTTAACTTATAGCTATAAATATAAGAAATATAACTATTACAGTGGAGGCTGCTGAGGGGAGGACGGCTCATAATAATGACTGGAATGGAGTCAATTGAATGGTAACAACCACATGGAAACCACGTGTTTGATACCATTCCATTTACTCCATATTATGAGCCATCCTCCCCTCAGCAGCATCCACTGAACTATATGTATAGCTAGCAAATAGCTAACATTAGATGGAAAATGGTTGTTGAAAAATGGTTGTACATAGCTAAATCCGTCCAGTTATCTGCTTAACATTAGCCTAAATTGTGAATTCCTCTGAATGTTGCACCTCTTGTCGAGATCAGTGTATCACTTTGCAGGTAAGACCCAGATGCAGACAATGTCGAAGTAACAACAGTTTATTAATCAAACAGGAGCAGGCAAAAGGCAGGTCAAGGGCAGGCAGAGGTCAGTAATCAAGATAGGTGGGGCAAAGGTACAGGACGACAGGCAGGCTCAGGCAGAATGGTCAATAATCCAGAAAGGTGGGGCAAAGGTAGAGGACGGCAGGCAGGCAGGCTCAGGGTCAGGGCAGGCAGAATGGTCATCACCGGGAAAACTAGGAAACAGAAACAATCGAGAGACATGAGCAGAGGGGAAAACGCTGCTAGGCTTGACGAAACAAAACGACCTAGCAACAGGCAATGTGGAGACAATCACAAAAACAGGTGAAACAGATCAGGGTGTGACAGTACCCCCCACCCCCCTTCTAGGTGCGCCATCTGGCGTTCTACCTGGGCACATACCAGGTTGACTGGGGTGCCGGCGTTGGAAATCCGTGATGAGGCCTGGGTCCAGGATGTCCCTGGCGGGGACCCAGCACCTCTCCTCCCAGTCAACCACGTACTGGAACCCCCTGCCCCGAGGTCGAACATTCAGGAGGCGCCTGACAGTGCACGCCGGTTGGCAGTCGATGAGACAGGGGAGAGGGGTTGGCCAGGAAACAGGAGACAAAGGGCTGTAAGACATGGGTTTATCTCTGGACACATGAAAGGTAGGATGTATACAAAGGGTACAGGGCAACAGAAGACAAACAGCAGAGGGGTTAATGACTTTGGAGATGGGAAATGGGCCGATAAACCGGGGGGAGAGTTTGCAGGATTCCACCTGGAGGGGCAGATCCCAGGTAGACAGCCATACCTTCTGCCCTAGCCGATACCGGGGAGCCGGTGGTGATCTGCTTGTCGTCGATACCTGGAGGTGGTCTTTAGGAGGGCCGACCGGGCTCTCCTCCAGGTACGACGACAGCGGTGGACAAACATTTGGACAGAAGGTATGCCGACCTCTTCTTCCTACTCAGGAAAGAGTGGGGGATGATACTCCAGGGAACACTCAAAAGGTAATAGGCCCGTGGCAAGGCAGGGAAGGGTTGTGGGCGTATTTGACCCACACACAAGCTGCTGGCTCCAGGTGGTGGGGTTGACAGAGACCAGGCAGTGCAGAGTAGTCTCTAGGTCCTGGTTGGCTTGCTTTGACTGGCCGTTAGACTGGGGGTGGAACCCGGAGAATACAGGCTGGCTGACAACCCAATGAGGGTGCAGAACGCCTTCCAGACCTGGGACAAGAACTGAGGACCCCGGTCGGAGACCATGTCTACTGGTAGACCATGTATCTGGAAGACGTGCTGCACCATGAGCTGGGCCGTGTCTTTGGCAGAGGGTAATTTGGGGAGAGGAATGAAGTGGTCGGTTTTGGAATACCGATCCACCATGGTCAGGATGGCGGTGTTTCCATCAGACGGGTGAAGACCAATGACAAAGTCTAGGGAGATGTGAAACCAGGGGTGGTGAGGGACAGACAGAAGTTGGAGGAGACCAGCCGGAGATTTCCGAGTAGTCTTGTTCTGTGCACAAACCGTGTAAGCGGCGATGAATGCTGACACGTCAAGGACCATAGTAGGCCACCAAAAGCGTTGTCGCACAAAAGCCAGGGTCCGACGGGAGCCCGGGTAGCAGGCAAGCCTGGAGGAGTTGGCCCACTCCAGGACTGAGGAGCAGATGGCGTCAGGAATGAACATCAGGTTATCAGGACCCCCCCTGGGAACACTGCGCCTCACTGACCTGCTTCCCTATTCCCCAGCTGAGTGCCGTCACCAGGCACGAAGTGGGAAGGACGGTCTCGGGTTCTGGGGTAGTAGTCGTGTGGCTATAGCGGCGTGACAGTGCAACCGGCTTGACATTCTTGGATCCCGGCCAGTACGAGAGGGAGAAGTTGAAAAGTGTTAACAGCAGGGCCCATCTAGCTTGCCTGGAATTGAGCCCCTTGGTGGTGCGGAGATACTCTAGGTTCTTGTGGTCGGTCCACACGATGAACAAATGTTCCGCCCCCTCCAGCCAGTGCCTCCATTCCTCCAATGCCATCCTTACCGTGAGAAGCTAGCGAATCCCCACATCGTAGTTCTTCTCCATGGCGTTGAGGTGACGGGAGAAAAAGGCGCAGGGATGTAGCTTGAGGTCCAGGGCAGAACACTAGGACAGGACAGCCCCCACTCCGACATCCGAAGCATCGGCCTCCACCACGAACTGATTGGATGGGTCAGATGAACGTAGATGAGAGGTGAAGCGATGTTTGAGGTCCCGGAATGCCCGGTCAGCAGCTGGAGACCACATGAACGGAACCTTGGGCGAGGTGAGTGCTGACAGGGGGGAAGCCAGGGTGCTGTAACCCCGAATAAAGCAGCGATAGAAGTTGGCGAACCCCAGGAAACGTTGCAGCTGCACCCTGGAAGTGGGCTGGGGCCAATCCACCACCGCTCTCACCTTCCCGGGATCCATTTGTACACTCCCTGCAGCGATGATGTAACCCAGAAAAGAGATGGTGGAGCGATGGAACTCGCACTTCTCTGCTTTTATAAACAGCTGGTTCTCCAGGAGGCTATGGAGATCATGCCGGACGTGAAACACATGTGCTTGGGTGGAGAGGGAGAAGATGAGGATGTCATCGAGGTATACAAAGACAAACCGGTTCAACATGGAGAACATCCTTAACCAGAGCCTGGAATACAGCAGGGGCATTGGTAAGGCCAAAGGGCATGACCATATACTCGTAGTGACCGCTGGCCGTGTTGAAGGCTTCCACTCATCCCGTTCCCGTATTCGCACCAGGTGGTAGGCGTTCCGTAGATCCAGCTTGGAAAACACAGTGGCCCCCTGGAGGGGCTCGAAGACTGAGGAGATGAGGGGTAGCAGGTAGCGTTTTTTCACCGTTATGTCATTGAGACCCCGGAAGTCGATGCACGGGCACAGGGTCTTGCCCTTCTTCTCCATTGAACCCTGCGCCAGCAGGAGAGGAAGAAGGACGGATGAATCCTGCAGCTATGGAGTCCCCAATGTAAGTCTCCATCGCCTTGGTCTCTGGTCCCGACAGAGATTACAGTCGTCCCCGGGGCGGAGTAGTGCTAGGGAGAAGGTCAATCCCGCAGGCATATGTTTGGTGGGGCAGAAGCGAAGTGGCCTGGAGGTCCTGGTGCCCCGCGGGATTGGCGGAGAGGTTCGGGGCAACTTCCGAGGCCCCAGGAAGACGTCCCAGGGAAGGTTGTGCTGACTTCAGGCAACGGGTGTGGCAGAATGGGCTCCAGCTCATAATGGCACCAGTAGACCAGTTAATGAGGGGATTGTATCGCTGGAGCCAGGAGAATCCCAATACCACGGGAATCAAAGGAGACTTAATGAGCAGGAACTGGATAGCCTCGCTGTGGTTCCCTGACACACGTAGGTTGATGGGAGTGTTGTTGTGGGTGACCCGGCCTATGGATCGCCCATCCAGCGCCCAGAGAGGGGCTGAGTGGGGTTACCCAGCTCGGAAGCCAGTGTAGAGTCCAAAAAGCTCTCATCAGCCCCAGAGTCGATGAGGACCCAGAGAGATTTTGACTGGTTTCCCCACAGCAGAATGGCATGAAACGGAGTGCGAGTCAGGGAAGCAGAAAAATTCTCCATATGGCCCACCAGAGTACTCACTCCTACCGGTGAGCCTGGTCTTTTAATGAACAAGAGGACACAACAGACCATGAGTCCCAAAATACAGGCAACTCTTAGTGTTGAGCCTGTATAGCCGTTCCGCTGGTGACAACCCAGCTCTGCCTAGTTGCACAGGCTTGGGAAATGGTAACTTGGCAGTCTTCGGTGACTCTCAGGGAACCTCGGGTAGCCTTGGGTTCTCTTGGTAATGGGACCGTCGGGGACTTCCAGAATGCCTCGGAGGCGAGGTGGAATCCTTGGACCGACGAGCAAAATCGAATTTCCTCTCCCTCCGTCATTCCTGTAGTTGCCCATCAATCCCGATTGTCAAGGCGATAAGGGAATTGAGATACATTGGTAATTCCAGGGCTGCAAGCTCGTCCTTGACCTCTTCAGAGACTCCGTGTAGGAACATGTCGAACAGTGCTTCCTGGTTCCAGGCACTCTCAGCTGTTGACGTGCAGAAATCCACTGCGTAGTCTGCCACACTGTGGGAGTCCTGCCGAAGCTGGAATAGCTTCCGGGCAGCCTCTCTCCCGGAGAATGGGGCATCAAACACCTTCTTTGACCTTTCCCACAAACTCCTCCAGACTTACGCATATGGCCGGCTGTTGCTCCCATACAGCTGTAGCCCAGGCGAGCGCCCTCCCGGACATCAGCGTGATAAGGTACACTATCTCAGAGCGGTCCGAGGGGAAGGAGGAGGGCTGAAGCTCGAAGATGAGGCCACACTGAGCTAGAAACGCCCAACAGGTGCCCGGCTCTCCATTGAAGTGTTCCGGGGGAGGTAATCGACGCTCCCGGGAAGTCGGAGTGACCGGTGAGGTGGCACTGCTAATAGCCAAGTTACTGAGCGGCTGTGAGGTTACCGTCGTAGTAGGCTGTCTCCCAGCCAACCCGCAGAATTGCTCCAGCAAGATGTCCAACGCCCGGTCATGGCGTTCGGCTAAGGTGTGGACCACCTCCATAAGGCCACGAAGCAATTTCTCATGCCTACCAATGGTGGCTCCTTGGGAGGAGATGGCATTGTGCAGCTGGTCTGAGTCTGCTGGGACAGTCATGGCCAGTTCGTACTATCACGTTTCAGGTAAGACCCAGATGCAGACAACGTCAAAGTAACAGCAGTTTATTAATCGAACAGGGGCAGGCAAAAGGCAGGTCAAGGGCAGGCAGAGGTCAGTAATCCAGATAGGTAGGGCAAATGCACAGGATGGCAGGCAGACTCAGGGTCAGGGCAGGCAGAATGGTCAACACTGGGAAAACTAAGAAACAGGAACAATCGAGAGACAGGAGCAGAGGGAAAAAAGCTGGTAGGCTTGATGAAACAAAACAAACTGGCAACAGACAAACAGAGAACACAGGTATAAATACACGGGATAATGGGGAAGATGGGCGGCACCTGGACGGGGGTGGAGACAATCACAAAGACAGGTGAAATAGATCAGGGTGTGGCACAGTGGTTACTTCATAGTAACGTTCCTTCACCCGGTTGGAAAGATAAATGAACATCTCCTCGAGGGATGCCGTTGAAGTGCAAGCTAACCTTACATACAAACAGAAAGCTGCAATAACAATTACAGTAACTTGCTTGCTAGCTAGCAGTCTACTGTAGCTGGCTAACTGACTAGGCAGTTTGGGGTATATAAGTACAGTAGCTAGCAACATCAATCTAAAAACAGTTTAAATTATATATTGTTATTTGTATTTATATAAAGACAAATACATGGTAAAGAAAGTGTTCTCTCCAGTCTTTTCGGTCCTCTAAAGCAGCAGGTAGTCAGCAGGTTGTCACCGTCAAAATCACCATCCATGGAGAGCAATTCTGAGGTAATAATTTTGCGCAGGCTGAGCCAGCATTTATGCGGTCAAATAGAACTAGAACTGCCCGCGTCCTCCTTCCAAGCAACCAGCATACCAACCAGGAAGCTTTGGTTCATTACGTAATCCGGTCAGAATGTTTCAAGTTCGAGCAACAGCCCTAGCAACAGAAGCTAGAACTCATCGAATACCATTGTGACATAGAGGGGGACACTATTTGGCCGGGGGACAAAATTTGGCATGACAGCCCCCCCACATTGTGGACCAAACATTTAATTTAAGTTTTAAAGTTTATTTTCCTAAAATTCTACACGTTTTGCCATGGGGATTAGAGAAAATGTTGCAGTTTTAAAGCTAGCTTTCTGCAATTCTGCACATCTTGCCATAGGACTGAGAGAAGTTTAGAAATGTTTTAACAAATTTCATGAAAATTCTACAAATTTTGCCATCACACAGAGATATTGTTTTGCAGGTTTACAGCTAATTTCCTGCAATTTTATCAATTTTCTATGACTTATACCATGTTAATGATATCTGAATGAGTGTGACTAACACCCCTGGAGGTCAGGTATCCTTGGCGCATGGTTGTCCTCCTGGAAGCTTCTCCTATCTCCACAGAGGAACTCTGGAGCTCTGTCAGAGTGACCATCGGGTTTTTGGTCACCTCCCTGACCAAGGCTCAGTTTGGCTGGGGAGTGGCCAGCTCTAGGAAGAGTCTTGGTGGTTCCAAAATTCTTCCAATAAAGAATGATGGAGGCCACTGTGTTCTTGGGGACCTTCAATGCTGCAGAACTGTTTTGGTATCTTTCCCCACATCTGTGCCTCGACACAATCTTGTCTTATAGCTCTACGGACAATTCCTTTGACCTCATGGCTTGGGTTTTACTCTGACATGCACTGTCAACTGTGGGACCTTATTTAGACAGATGTGTGCCTTTCCAAATCATGTCCAATCAATTGAATTTACCACAGGTGGACTCAAGTATAAATCCTTATCACCCGTAGACTATAGGCTACTTTTTAAACATAAGCTAAAAAAAACAGTAAAAAAACAAAACATAGGCTAATCCAGGGGCAATGCATTTTTATGGACCTCCCAACATACATAATCATATAAGTGTAACAGTATAACTTTCGACCGTCCTCTCGCCCATACGCGGACGCGAACCAGGGACCCTCTGCACACATCCACAACAGTCACCCACGAAGCATCGTTACCCATCGCTCCACAAAAGCCACGGCCCTTGCAGAGCAAGGGGAGCAACTACTTCAAGGTCTCAGAGCAAGTGACGTCACCGTTTGAAACGCTATTTAGCGCGCACCGCTAACTAAGCTAGCCGTTTTACATCCGTTACATAAGCATGACTCTACTGAAACTAAAAACATTAGTTCCTGGAGAGTCATAAGCATACTACATATAGGCTACTGTACCAATGTCTCAACAATGTTAATGGAGCAGTTTACCCTAAAACGTAAGTTTGAGAAACATCCTCAAATTTCAGTGTCACAAGGTCAGTATATGGTGCGAAATTTGATCATCTGGATTGGCACAAAACCATGGCAGCACTTCTGTGCTCTGTGCTATTCAAAGCACAGGAAACATGCACATTTACATCAGCAACTGGTAATCTGACAACCAACTCAATATAATGAAAAATAGACTTTGAAAAGAACAAAGGAGTATAACATTTGATGTTGCTCCTATTTCTGCCAACAGCAGCCAGCTACATTTTAACCTCGTCCCCAGACTATTGCGCACAGCACATAAACCTGGGTCATCAACTACTTAAAGTTGGCCTTAGTTTGCGTGATCCATAGAGATAGATAGAGGACTCATCTTTATATCTATGCCATTATAGCGTCTGTGACAGCTTGGGCAGCGCCATTGAAGTGAAAACCCATAGAAATCCCCACCTAGTTGACTACTATGACTACTTTAAATTGGTGGAAGCATAGATGTGGTAAAGGAGTCAATGGAATGCAGACGTTCCATTGACCAGATTGGCACACATTCACCAAATCCGATATTTTTTTATGTATATATATATATATATATATACTGTATATATTAATTTTTTTACCCCTTTTTCTCTCCAATTTTGTGGTATCCAATTGGTAGTTACAGTCTTGTCCCATTGCTGCAACTCCCGTATAGACTCGGGAGAGGCGAAGATTGAGAGCTGTACGTCCTCCGAAACACGACCCAGCCAAGCCGCACTGCTTCTTGACACAATGCCCACTTAACCCGGAAGCCAGCCACACCAATGTGTCGAAGGAAACACCGTACACCTGCCGACCTTGTCAGCAAACATGCGCCCGGCCCGCCACAGGAGTCACTAGAGCGCAATGGGAAAACAACATCTCAGCCGGGCCAAACCCTCCCCTAACCCGTACGACGCTGGGCCAATTGTGCACCACCCCATGGGTCTCCCGGTCGCGGCCGGCTGCGACAGAGCCTGGACTCAAACCAGGATCTCTAGTGGCACAGCTAGCACTGCGATGTAGTGCCTTAGACCACCGCCAAATCTGATCTAACAAAGTGGATATTCATCAAATTCATCATTATTCAGGTATTGTAACAGGTCTATAATGTGGTTACTTAAGTCAAATGTTGATATGATATTTTTGTCTGTATTTTCTGCATAACATGTAGACGTTGTCCCTTTTCAGGTTTAGAAAAGAAAAAGTAACTGCTAAATGCTAACTCCAGTTTGTATAAACTGGTTAGCATAGCTAGCATACAGAAATCAGTGGTGTTAGTCAAGGTCATTTTTAACTGTAATGTGGTAACGATGACATGAACATGTGCTGGGGTTGAGATCCGTGTACAAGCGTTATACTCCGATTGTTACCTCAACATAATGTGAAATACATATATAAACGATAGCCTAAATATAGGCTAATTTAGCTGGGGAGCAATGAGGAGACTCGGGATCTTTCCCCGACAGGCCTTTGCCCCAAGCATTTCCATTGCAATTCAATTAATCAAATGTATTTATAAAGCCATTTTTACATCAGCAGATGTCACAAAGTACTTATACAGAAACCCAGCCTAAAACCACAAAGAGCAAACAATGCAGATGTAGAAGCACAGTGGCTAGGAAAAACTCTCTAGAAAGGCCTAGGAAGAAACCCAGAGAGGAACCAGGCTCGGAGGGGTAGCCAGTCCTCTTCTGTTGACTAGCAAGGTCAAATAATAATCACAGGGGAGAGGGGTGGGGGTTAGGGTTACCAGTTGTCTTGAACTTACTGAAGTCTGAGATTTCCCAGTTCCAAGTTTACAGTTGTTTTGAACCCTCAAAAGTCATGCTGGATTGACAGCATGGCCAATGTAGTCAACCTTTTCTGGCCCAGGGTGAAAAAAACTTGCTCCGACTGAGAAAATACGTTTTGAAAGGTCATCTAACTCGGAATTCCAAGTCGGGAACTTTGGCCTCTTTCTAGAGCTCCAACCTGAAGATCAATGACGTCATTATTCAACCTTTGATGACAAAGTTTGATGACAAAATTTGCTCACAAGAAGGACCGCTGCACCACCTTCCTGTTCAAGTGAGTACAACACAACAAGGTGAGTCCAAAAATGTACTGTATGCTGCTGCATAAATTATGTAATATACCAGGGAGATATGTATACTGTAGCTAAGAAAGTAACACTAAGTGTATGCTGTGTAGTAAGTTGTTAGTAGGCAATGTGCCTAACCCTAATAATTTGGTCCCTTTCCCCCTCATAACCTAGTCTACTGTTCTGACTTGGTGGTGGACATGTAGCCTATAGCCTGTTTAAGAGAAATTTAATCATCTAAAAATATATTACACTTTCATTGTTTGCTTATATGCCCCCTTTATTTATCCTACGGTTGTCACAAACGTGCGTATAGGTGGCAGGGAAGTCAGGCACAGGAGAATAAACTCGGTAAATGGAGTAATTTAATAAAACAAAACATAACTCCAAAACCATAAACACAAATGAAACAAATCGGGTACGAGGAACCGTCACGCACCAAATACAAACAACACGAAACTGAAACAAGAAACAATCTCTGACAAAGACATGTTGGGAAACAGAGGGTTAAATACACTACAGGTAATGAATGGGATTGAAACCAGGTGTGTAGGAAGACAAGACAAAACCAATGGAAAATGGATCAATGATGGCTAGAAGCCCGGTAACGTCGACCGCCGAGCACCACCCGAACAAGGAGAAGCATCGACTTCGGCAGAAGTTGTGACAACAGTTCTGACTTGGTGTACAGGGAGAATACTGTAAGAACGGCCCATGTTCTGAATTCTGTCACTGTACATTTAAAAAGTGCTGAACAAATAGTTATATTGACTACATCCATCCTAGCTTGCTTATTAATGTGGCGACCTGTTTTGAGCCCCACATTTTTAGCAAAAAAAACATGTTTTTGGGGCTTGCCTGTTTTGTATGTTGTTTTGGCATTAGTATGTGTCACATCAGTTTGGAAACAATGTAAAACATATATATTTATATATCATAGAGATAATAAAGCCGCCTACAAAATATGGTCTCCTTTTTTTTCTTGAGTAAGGCAGCTCTAAAATGCAGTTGTTTCAGCCTAGCTCGGTGCTTCTGTGGTGGGGTACCAGCAGAAAATAGGTGCGTTGCACCGTGTTCTTATACTCATGGGGACACTACGTCACCGCCAAGTCTAAGGGTAGACATAGAAAATTCAAGCCCTTTAGGTCCGGCCATGGTGAAATTAGAAGTGCCCTTCCAAGAAGGCTCAAGGTCATTGACCACAGATAAAATTAGGTCAAATTATGTTATATGTACAGTAGCTTTGAATGGACTGATCGTGTCAACATCTTACTTTCAAAATCGAAGCTAGCAGTCATCATCATGAATCAAGCCGACAATCTACTGGCAAATCCTTTTTAATCCTTGTCATATGAAGAGAAATAATGAAGAGAAATTAAAGATAAAAAAGTATCGGTGCTCATCGGCCATTTGATATAAACACAACAAGTAGGAAATCGCAAATTCAACAATGAGTGGTTTGTAAGGAATTGGTGACAGTGGCTAACTAAAAGCATTGCAACTGGGAAGTTGGGAATAAATGAGCTCAGACTGGAAAAATGTATTTTGAACAGTCATCCACCTCGGAATTGTGAATCCATCCTCTTTCTATTTCTTTGGTGACAAAATTAGCAGACGAAGGACTGCCGCGCCACATTTATTTTATGCTGCTGCATAAATTATGTAATATGCCAGGGAGATATGTATAATGTAGCTAATAAAGTAATGCTAAGTGTATGTTGTGTAATAAGCTGTTAGTAGCCCATTTTCCGTCACTCTAATAATTTAGTCTACTTTCAACTCTTAATTTTCACCCATAACCTGTTTTTGAGAAATGTAATCATTGAATATTGTAAGAGCTTTCATTGTCTGCTTACATGCCCCCTTTATTTATACTACGGTTTTGACTTAGTGTACAGGGAGAGCACTGTAAGAACGGCCCATGTTCTGAATTCTGTTGCTGTACATTTTGTACATTTCAAAAGTGCTGAACAAATAGTTATATTGCCTACGTACGTCCCAGCTTGCTCATTAATGTCAATCAAAATTACAGATTGCCTCTTATCCGCTTGTCGTCCCTTATGCCATAGTTTGTACAACTCAATTGTCAGTAAACACCACATTTGTGGGACACATCAAGTCAGCTGTTTTTAAAAAAGGCAGTAAATGAGGCTGAATTAACTGTTTCCCTGCAAGACAAGGCTCCGCTGATAGCCAGGTGTAGCAGTGGTAAGGATTCACTCCATGGTGCTGAAAAGAAGGGTCTGCTGTTGGGACAATTTTATGTAGACCCTAACAGTTAGTGGGCACGTTTGTCACCGTTATAGTGCAATTCATATATTGTTTAGTATTGTGTTGTGTAGTGGCTTTGCTGGCATGCATCTTACCTTCTTTTTTTTTTTTAAGTTTGCCTCACCAAGACATATATGCTAAAATCGCCACTGCTGATTTATGATGATCAATGGGACGTCGGACTATCACGTCTCAGCGTTTGTGAACTAATGCCACGTTCATATACTATTTGGAACTAGGAAACTCAGAAATGTCCGACTTGCTAACTTACAACCAGTTAGCGAGTCGGACATTTCTGAGTTTCCTAGTTCCGACTAATACATGAACGTGGCATTAAATGTACGTTCCTGTCATAGTTCACAAAAGCATGTTGGGAACTGTAGTTTAAATAGTAAAGGGATTGGATGAGTTGCCCACGTCTTTTGTCCTGTAGAGTTTTATAGTCTACTGGCTACATTATTACAAGGCGATTTAAGGTTATTTTTACGGACACATATAGCTTATAAGTATTTAGTATTTACATTCTTATTTGCGAAGGCCTATGTTTAATTTTAAATCTAAAGATTAGCTTGTACGCCTATACCGGGGTAGATTGATCTGACTTCCTGTTGCACTGCGGTGCTTTGTACGTGCTTTGCCTGCTGTTAGTTTACTAGATATCGCGGTGAATGTCATGCAACAACACAAGTTAAGTAGGGACCTAGTTATGATTGACAGGTAATTATAGGCTTATAGCCTAGATAAAGAGGACACTAGCTGCTTGGTAACATGGTAAACCTATAGGCGAGATATCATCCACAACCATGGCAATTGGGTGAGTTATTATTATTATTGCGCAGGCCTATCATGTTGCATTCGTTCCGAGTTGTTTCTATGGGCTACAGGTCTAGCTTTTACAGATCTTTACACAAGATTCTGTCTGAGATTCTGTGGTGATTTTATGCGATTGAATGATGACACGTAGGCAAGCATGAGGGCATTAGAGGCAGGAATATTGGTGAAATTGAGAAAGGGGAAACGAGTGTGTTATGGATGGTTGTCCACATTCCTGTATGGTTTTTAAATATGACAGTTCCTCAAGGCACGGCAGCAGACAACGAGCGTATATAGGCTATAGCTCAGTGGAGTGAACTATGTAGTTGTGCCAGAGCTGTTCTGTGGGAGCGTGCGGTCTCGGTGGACTGTGATCGGGGCTGTGTTCACTTGAGGAGATGGCTGTTCTGGCTGCCCAAGCAGGTTTGCCGGACCATTCTTGGTGAGATGGTTTTGCAGGAGAAGCATAGGAAGTTATGTACATTGTGAGCTCTGCTTATACGTGTTTATGGTTACTGCATGCAGTGCATAGTATTCTTGTGACAGTGTATCTTTTCGTCTGTGTCGTGACTCGTGATAGTGGGTGCTTCATACTGCAGTTACTGTTCATGTATATATGCTGGTGCTAATCCTTTGTTCTCTTCATGCACATTATGGTTGTTTACATAACATGATCCTGTTTCACTTTCCTTAGGGACAGTTCGAAATGTACAATACTGGAGGGGGGGGGGGGGGTTGTCAAAAAAACATTTTTTAAAACATTTTTGCTTTGGGGAGTGTTTTTTTTTGTTTGCACAGGGGAGGGTAGTGCGTTTTTCCCCCTGATTTACATTCATCATTCTGCAGGTGTTACTATATATTGTCTTCCATATTGCCAGATTTCCTATTCTGCTTGCATGCGCCTCCCCTATCAAGGTGTTTTGGTACTTCCCTTATGCCCTATGCTTTTTCCACATGCTTACTATACCACACATAGGTCAATATAGTCTACCAATCAACTGTCTATCCTGCCCTGTATTCATAGTGACAATAGTGGTAGGTGGATTGTTTGTCCAGATCTGCAGTAGGTTAAGTAGAAATCATACCACACAAAATAATTAAAATCTGCATTTTTCAAAATAGGTCCACAAAATAGAGGAATAGCTGACAAGCAGAGGAGAGGCCAGGTGCATCATTGCATGAAAGAACAGTGAAGACATGCAATTCAAAAAGCTTTCTAATTGATCTTGTTTAAGAACAATACAATTATCCTACCTAGCCTACAACACCACAATCCAATTAATAATTGCATTATTGTTTTCAAGTGAGTATAATTCTACTCTAGGCTTTGCACTGCAGTGGAAAAGGTCATTTGAATAATGGCGCAAAAGCCCTGAATGTTTCATTCCATTTGGATCAGTTGTGGGTCTACTCTTGACAGATTATAGAAAGGCACAGTAGCAGGCCAGTCTGCCTGTATTTTTACTTCTGATGCGTTGTCTGTTGCTGAACCATTCTCCCAAGTTATCATATGCTCCCAGCAGGCCCAGTTAGAGGTGTGGACTCGAGTCACATGACTTGGACTCGAGTCTGACTCGAGAAAATAAAATAACTTGACTTCACCTTGGAGCCTCAAGACTCGGGACCCGACTGATTACTTGAAATTATCTGGCCAGGATTTGTAATGTTTTGTCACTTATTTTGTGGCACAGAGTATCCATGGATTAGGCTACTCTCCACACAGCCAGAGACAGTATCGCACTTGCAAATAAACAGATTAGCTAGTGAAACCCACACTCTGCCCTCTGATTGGACCAGCAAACTGTCAATTAACACAGGTTGGGTGAGCTACAGTAGTGCAGTGAGAAGGTTTTGAGGGGATGCTGGCAAAAACAGAGTAGCCTACCTACGTTAATATTATCCATATACAAATCAGTCTAGCAATCTGCTACGGAGGCATCTTTGCCAGAAAAATAGGCTACCTGGTGAATTAATTGATTATTTTCATATTTCAGGTAGATCTAGTTTGGGTGGGTTATAAGTAGGCCTGAGGCGTTCACGAAATTTCGTCAGCTGGTGATTGTCAAGCATGTAACTGTCGGTCTCACGGTAATT
This sequence comes from Oncorhynchus kisutch, assembly GCF_002021735.2. Lineage (NCBI taxonomy): Eukaryota > Metazoa > Chordata > Actinopteri > Salmoniformes > Salmonidae > Oncorhynchus > Oncorhynchus kisutch. Next base: position 23,731,121 of record NC_034176.2, on the reverse strand, counting down.
GACCGTTAATTAACAAACACATTAAGGATCTCCTGGCGTCCACACATAGCCTACTTGCCATTTTAAAAACTCAAATAAATCCATGTAATATAGCCTACACCTTAACAATAAATCCATAATTTATTTTAGACATGTCTAAAGAAGCATGATATGAAGAAAATGTAGTCTATTTCAGAAAATAATAAAAGCATACTCTGACTTGTCCTGATGTGGCTATGACTGTGGGCTACACTAGTTTAACAGACAAGATTTACTTATAATTCTGTGGCATTATTTTATATTATTTTATAGTATGAATAATACAATTGAACAAAGCTGAATAAATTATACATATGTTCTCCAAATGATTTGAGGGAGAGCGCACATTCTGTGTTGAGCGGTTGAGCAAAGAAATAGATACTCCTATATGCAAAATGTAGAGTTATTAATGTAACTTTAGTTCTACAAATGTTGGGCTATATGTTTTGATTTTTAATACATTGTAAGGCTGCATGGTGAGACTAATGATTATTTGAAAAAAAGTAGCTTGAAAGGCATGAGTTTGAGTTGAGTTTATTTTTACAGGGACAGTGCACATTAATCAACATTTCAGTAAAAGTGCCGGTTTTAGCCAACCGGCTAATTTTCAACCGCAGTCCCTGGGCAGGTTATTAAAAACAATTACAATATAGACAATAGCAACATAGAACAAGCAAGACATAGCATACAGACAGAGCAACATAGGACAAGCAAGACGTAGCATACAGACAGAGCAGCATAAAACAAAAAGCAGCAAGACAAAATTCATAAAAGCAACAAAGTGTTTCCACACCTCACAAGCTACAGACAACAGACAACATGGAGTGGCAACACACAGCTAGGGACCATGTTCATGAGCTCTGCTTAGTTTTTTTTGTGCAGGCTGTACACACTTCATTAGTCTATCATTCACAATTTGACGAGCACTTGATAATGCCTCGAGTTTAATGGCGGCATCGCCTTTGTGGCCATAATGCACCCAAAAAAATCCATGCCTTTGTGCCATATCCAATTACGAGGTGCATATTGAAGATATTGGATGAACTGTCCACATTTACTTTTCGTCAGCCAACAAGATGAGTAGGCCTAATGAACAGCAAAACTATAGCCAATGTCAATGTACTATCCCCTGTAGTACAAAAGTCGACCTATTCTGTGCGAGAAATAAATATTCCTAACAGTGGGACAGTTGTGGGCTGCGATAGATCCCAAATTAATACAACAACTAGCATCAAAAAACCTTGTTTATGCAATGTGGCTGACGAAACAGATCAGAACATTTAGCTTAAAATGTTGATAAACTATTAGGCTATTTCTTCACATTATAGGCGCAGCCATGCGCACATGGTAGAAGGCTATAAGCACCAATGTTCCATTAGCGGAAAACACCATGATCAAGAGTGACCGCAAATGCAATTATGCATGTCATGCTTTTTTTTATCTTACCCAAACTTGAAACTCACGAGGAAAGCGGATTAATGTGCTTAATTTTAAGAAATGATTTGGCCACTTTAGTTGTGATGCAAACCTTATTAAAACATATAAGCCTACATGAGGTGTGTGACTATGATTTGAACAAGTCACAAAAACATTAATTGTTTCTTATGTGGGGCATCATTCACAAGTGATTATATATAATTAATCAGACTATTCTTGATTTAATCTTGTATTTACAAGTACTAAACAATATGTGTGACATTTATGATTTAGAATGGACCATTATCATGCACCTGTATCGAAACAGGGGCAGCGGAAAAAATAAATGTCATCTATGCACTTAAATAGCAAATGGACGCATTTCCTGTGGTTTATTTTCATACCAGGAAAGGTTGGCCATACTCCTGTTGTAAATATAAGCAATGACCTTAATATTAGGAAAGATTAATAAATATAGTAGGCCTAGTCTATAGAAAGCTCATGGGATCCTCCTCTTTTTATTAGCAGCCATCACTCTCTTTTCTCCCACAATTGCATAGCCTATAGAAATGTTGCGCAACATGAAGTGTTTGATTAGATGTTCAAATACATTTGCATTGATGTCAGAGGGAGTAGAGGGACAATATTGTGACAATATTGTCCCTCTACTCCCTCTGACATCAATGCAAATGTATTTGAACATCTGAGTACCAGACAGTTAACAAGTTTGGTAGGCTACTAATGACCAGCAGCAGCATCAGAGCTTCGACAAGCCTAAATACCATAAGTAAATGGTCATGTGGAATTTGACTGCCTTCATGACTTGTGACCGCTAGTAATACGGTCACTGCAACAACCCTAGTTATAATTATATACCGCAGGTACTGTGGTACTAGTTATATATCTAACATCGCACTAGCTTCAGGACTTATGCGATGAAGATGTAACATATTCTGGTGAATTACAGTGCCTTCAGAACCCTTTACATTTTGTTAGGTTACAGACTTATTCTAAAATTGATAAAATTGTTTGTTTAACCTCAATCTACACACGACCCCATAATGACAAAGCAAAAACAGGGTTTTAGAAATTTGAGCAAATTTATAAAATAAAATATAACTAAAATATCACATTTACATAAGTATTCAGACCCTTTACTCAGTACTTTGTTGAAGCACCTTTGCCAGCGATTACAGCCTCGGGTCTTCTTGGGTGTGGCGCTACAAGCTTGTCACACCTGTATTTGGAGAGATTCTCCCATTCTACTCTGCAGATCCTCTCAAGCTCTGTCAGGTTGGATGGGGAGCGTCGCTGCACAGCGATTTTCAGGTCTCTTCAGAGATGTTCGATCGGGTTCAATTCCGGGCTCTGGCTGGGCCACTCAAGGACATTCAGAGACTTGTCCCGAAGCCATTCTTGTATTGTGTGTGTTCTTAGGGTCGTTGTCCTGTTGGAAGGTGAACCTTGGCCACAATCTGAGGTCCTGAATGCTCTGGAGCATCAAGGATCTCTCTGTACTTTGCTCTGGTCATCTTAGCCTCAATCCTGATTAGTCTCCCAGTCCCTGCCACTGTAAAACATCCCTACAGCATGATGCCGCCACCACCATGCTTCACCGCAGGGATGGTGTCAGGTTTCCTCCAGATGTGACGCTGGACATTCAGGCAAAGTGTCCAATCTTGATTTCACCAAACCAGAGAATCTTATTTCTTATGGTCTGAGAGTCTTTAAGTGCCTTTTTAGCAAACTCCAAGTGTGCTGTCATGTGTCTTTTACTGAGGAGTGGCTTCCGTTTGGCCACTCTACCATAAAGGCCTGAATGGTGGAGTGCTGCAGAGATGGTTGTTCTTCTGGAAGGTTCTCCCATCTCCACAGAGGAACTCTGGAGCTCTGTCAGAGGGACCATAGGGTTCTTGGTCACCTTCCTGACCAAGGCCATTCTAACCCCGATTGCTCAGTTTGGCCGGGCGACCAGCTCTAGGAAGAGTCTTGGTGGTTCCAAAATTCTTCTATTTAAGACTGATGGAGGCCACTGTGCTTTTGGGGACCTTTAATGCTGCAGAAATGTTTTGGTACCCTTCCCCATATTTGTGCCTTGACAAAATCCTGTCTCGGAGCTCTACAGACAATTCCTTCGACCTCATGTCATGGTTTTTGCTCTGACATTTACTGTCAACTGTGGGACCTTATATAGACGAATGTGTGCCTTTCCAAATCATGTCCAATCAATTGAATTTACCACAGGTGGACTTCAATCAAGTTTTAGAAACATCTCAAGGATGATCAATGAAAACAGGATGCACCTGACCTCAATTTAATTTCTCATATCAAAGGGTCTGAATACATATGTAAATAAGGCATTTCTGTTTTTTTAAATGTCAAAACTGTTTTTGCTTTGTCATTATGGGGTATTATGTGTAGATTGCTGCATATTTGTATTTATTTAATCAATTTTAGAATAAGGCTGTAACGTAACAAAATGTGTAAAAAAGTTCAAACTTTGAACCCCTCCTTTTTGTCGTACGCAGGTCAAACCGTTTGAGATCCACTGCGCTAGTGAACAGGTTGCTGATTTGTGGTACAGCTATAGCGCAAATGTAGGGAGAGAGGATTAACATAAATAAATATGCAGCGACAAAAAATGGTTTGCTGATCAAGAATATTAACTGTTTTGTGGTGAGTTCTTCTTTCTTAACCCATTATTTTATTTATTTTTTCACCTTTATTTAACCAGGTAGGCTAGTTGAGAACAAGTTCTCATTTACAACTGTGAGCTGGCCAAGATAAAGCAAAGCAGTGCGACACAAACAACAACACAGAGTTACACATGGAACAAACAAACATACAGTCAATAATACAAAAGAGAAAGTCTATATACAGTGTGTGCAAATGAGGTAGGATAAGGGGGCGAGGCAATAAATAGGCCATGGTGGCTAAATTATTACAGTATGGCAAATTAATCACTGGGGTGATAGATGTGCAAGTAGCGGTACTGGGGTGCAAAGGAGCAAAATAAATAACAATATGGTGATGAGGTAGTTGAAAGGGCTATTTACAGATTGGCTATGTGCAGTGATCTGTGAGCTGCTCTGACAGCTGATGCTTAAAGCTAGTGAGGGAGATATGAGTCTCCAGCTTCAGTGATTTTTGCAGTTCGTTCCAGTCATTGGCAGCAGAGAACTGGAAGGAAAGGCGGCCGAAGTAGGAATTGGTTTTGGGGGTGACCAGTAAAATATACCTGCTGGAGCGCGTGCTGCGGGTGGGTGCTGCTATGGTGACCAGTGAGCTGAGATAACGGCGGGGCTTTACCTAGCAACAACTTCTAGATGACCTGGAGCCAGTGGGTTTGGCTCCAGGTATTTTAGGGAGCATTTGACAGGGACATCGCGACGGGAAAAGTGTGTTGTGGCCCCCTCGTGCTGTGACGTCGGCAGATTGATCAGTAGGGCTCCTTGTGGTAAAAAATAGAATAGGTATAGTGGCCAAATAATTTGTCCGATTGGCCTCTTAAACAGTCCAATGTGCTCTAGACAGTTAGCGGGCCGCGGCTAGCAGGCTAGAAGATGGGCCTAGCAAGGCTAATTGGTTCTTGCTTCAGGACAGAAAAGTTAGCCAGGAGTGGCCACTCAGATAGCAGCTAGCTGGCTGCGGTGATCCAGGTGAGGGAGAAAAAAAAAGTTCAGAGTTTGCGGTAGGGATACGGAGAAAAATAAGTCAGATTTGCTGTGGTTTGAGTCGCTCTGTGCAGACTGGCGAGAGTTGTCCGGGCTAAAGGTAGCTGATGACCGCTAGCTGACTACTAGCTAGTAGCTAGTTAGTTGGCTAGCTTCTTTTGGGGGGTTCCGGTTCAGGACGGATCAGCAGGGCTCCGTGTGATGAACCAGGCCAATTGGCAAAATAGATATAGTGGCCAAAGAATTTGTCTGATGGGCCTCTTAAGCTAACAGTTCGATGTGCTCTAGAAAGCTAGCAGGCTAGCGGGTGGGCATACAGGGGACGTCGCGACGGAGGAGTCAGTTGAAAAGAAACTTCGGGTGGAATTACGGCGGTAGTCCAGTCCTGATGGGGGGGGGGGGGGGGGCAGGTATTGTAGCCCAAGGAGTGGCTGATGGGCCTCTACTGCTAGCCGGGAGATGGGCCTAGCAGATGGGCCTAGCAATGGCTAACTGACTACTAGTTAGTAGCCAGTTACCTGGCTAGCTTTTGATGGGGGTTCCGGTTCTTAAGTATATAAAAATAGCAGATCTGTACCACATTGGGTGAGGCGGGTTGCAGGAGAGTATATTCAGTCCGTAGATGGAAAGTGATAATAAAATATTTACGAAATATATATGAAAAAAAACAAGGAAAAACAATATTTACATGTGACAAGACAAAACACACGTCTGACTGCTACACCATCTTGGATGTAGACCCTCACCTTAAGGTCCTCACCTAAAGTGCAGAGTATCAAAATCCTGAGGCATGTGTAAACCTGTTTTTTCAGGAGGGTGCAATTGCAAAGGTTCTATCTGACACTTCTGAATTAGACTTGTTCAGTTTTTAAGAATGTAGCTATTTGAATCCATACATTATATAATATCACTATTGTACCCAAACCAGAAACCGTGGATTGATGGCAGCATTCGCGCGAAACTGAAAGCGCAATCCACTGCTTTTAACCAGGGCAAGGTGACCGGAAACATGACCGAATACAAACAGTGTAGCTATTCCCTCCGCACGGCAATCAAACAAGCTAAGCGTCAGTATAGAGACAAAGTAGAGTTGCAATTCAACTGCTCAGACACAAGAGGTATGTGGCAGGGTCTACAGTCAATCACGGATTACAAAAAGAAAACCAGCCCCGTCGCGGACCAGGATGTCTTGCTCCCAGACAGACTGAATAACTTCTTTGCTCGCTTTGAGGACAATACAGTGCCACTGACACGGCCCGCTACCAAAACCTGCGGACTCTCCTTCACTGCAGCCGACGTGAGTAAAACATTTAAACGTGTTAACCCTCGCAAGGTTGCAGTTCCAGATGGCATCCCCAGCCGCGTCCTCAGAGCATGCGCAGACCAGTTGGCTGGTGTGTTTACGGACATATTCAATCAATCCTTATCCCAGTCTGCTGTTCCCACATGCTTCAAGAGGGCCACCACTGTTCCTGTTCCTAAGAAAGCTAAGGTAACTGAGCTAAACGACTACGGCCCCGTAGCACTCACTTCCGTCATCATGCTTTGAGAGACGGGTCAAGGACCATATCACCTCCACCCTACCTGACACCCTAGACCCACTCCAATTTGCTTACAGCCCCAATAGGTCCACAGACGACGCAATCGCAACCACACTGCCCTAACCCATCTGGACAAGAGGAATACCTATGTGAGAATGCTGTTCATCGACTACAGCTCAGCATTTAACACCATAGTACCCTCCAAACTCGTCATCAAGCTCGAGACCCTGGGTCTCGACCCCGCCCTTTGCAACTGGGTACTGGACTTCCTGACGGGCCGCCCCCAGGTGGTGAGGGTAGGTAACAACATCTCCACCCCGCTGATCCTCAACACTGGGGCCCCACAAGGGTGCGTTCTGAGCCCTCTCCTGTCACCCACGACTGCGTGGCCATGCACGCATCCAACTCAATCATCAAGTTTTCGGACGACACTACAGTGGTAGGCTTGATTACCAATAACGACGAGACGGCCTACAGGGAGGAGGTGAGGGCCCTCAGTGTGGTGTCAGGAAAGTAACCTCACACTCAACGTCAACAAAACAAAGGAGATGATTGTGGACTTCAGGAAACAGCAGAGGGAGCACCCCCCTATCCACATCGACGGGACAACCGTCAGGAGGCTGAAGAAATTCGGCTTGGCACCAAAAGCACTCACAAACTTTTACAGATGCACAATCGAGAGCATCCTGTCGGGCTGTTTCACCGCCTGGTACGGCAACTGCTCCGCCCACAACCGTAAGGCTCTCCAGATGATAGTGAGGTCTGCATAACGCATCACCGGGGGCAAACTACCTGCCCTCCAGAACACCTACACCACCCGATGTCACAGGAAGGCCATAAAGATCATCAAGGACAACAACCACCCGAGCCACTGCCTGTTCACCCCACTTTTATCCAGAAGGCGAGGTCAGTACAGGTGCATCAAAGCAGGGACCGAGAGACTGAAAAACAGCTTCTATCTCAAGGCCATCAGACTGTTAAGCAGCCATCACTAACATTGAGTGGCTGCTGACAACATACTGACTCAACTCCAGCCACTTTAATAATGGAAAATTGATGTAAAAAATGTATCACTAGCAACTATAAACAATGCCACTTAATATAATGTTTACATACCCTACATTACTCATCTCATATTTATATACTGTACTCGATACCATCTACTGCATCTTGCCTATGCCATTCTGTACCATCACTCATTCATATATCTTTATGTACATATTCTTTATCCCTTTACACTTGTGTGTATGAGGTAGTAGTTGTGGAATTGTTAGTTTAGATTACTCGTTGGTTATTACTGCATTGTCGGAACTAGAAGCACAAGCATTTCGCTACACTCGCATTAACATCTGCTAACCATGTGTATGTGACAAATAAAATTTGATTTGAGATAGTCAGTACTCATCATCAAATACGTTAACAAATGTATTACGATCATCAAACGAATTACTGTCATCACTGAACAAAGATGTGACATCATTTACTTTAAGATTTCTGACAGGGTTCTTTTTTTGCTTGCATGCCATTATTGCTCGCTAGACTAGCCTAGACCATACTTAGAGGGAGATGGCAAAGATGTGTTCTGATTGGTCCCTCTGTATTTGTTCAGGCTTGTGATTGGATTGCAGATACAACCTTATAGCACCAAGTTCAAATGAGTTTATGCCGATAGAAAGCTGTAGTTTTTCACTTAAAATTTACTTTTTCAAAAATCTATTCCATTTGCACAACAGCATGTGAAATTTATTGTCAATCAGTGTTGCTTCCTAAGTGGACAGTTTGATTTCACAGAAGTGTGATTGACTTGGAGTTACATTGTGTTGTTTAAGTGTTCCCTTTATTTTTTTGAGCAGTGTACATTTAAAAAAAAAAAACATTCTTTATGGGGAAAAAATAAGGTATTATCTTATAAATAGGGAAGGTGGAGTTATGTCACGTGCCGTTAACAAAAATATAGAAATGTTTGCTCTATCCAAAATTACAACCAACTGATTTCAGCGTTAACTCAAATATGGAGGAGGCAAGTGGAAAGGGGAGAAGGTAGGGAACTTGGCTGCCCTTTATTAAAGACTAAAATTGGCCTCCAAAAATTGTCATAAATACAAAAATATCTATGTTTTAATTTGAGGATCAAAATCTTTTACAGGTTGCAAAATAGTTTAGATTTTCGATGTGCCGATTCCATGGCACATGGTTTATGAACTGATACATTTTGAAACAAGCGTTGTTTTGTGTATTTAAAAATGTATGTATTTTTTACGATACAAAATTCTTGCCATGAACAGACTGTTATGTACAGTGCTGTGAAAAAGCATTTACCCCCTTATTTTTCTCATATTTTGTAAATTTTTGATACTGCAGTGTTTGGTTTTTGCCAGGCGTAATGGGACCGATGTTGTCCAAAAGGTTAGACTTTTGAATCATCCGCGCATGGAGCATTCTTCTAAGACTGTTGATGACCATCCAGGTGCTTCCAGGTGCTTTTTGGTAAACTTGAGTCAACTTTTTGGATGACATGGGTCCCATTATGCCTGGCAAAAACCAAACACTGCATTCCACAGTAAGTACCTCATACCAACAGTCAAGCATGGTGGTGGTTTGGGGATGCTTTGCTACTTCAGGACCTGGACGACTTGCCTTAATAGAAGGAACCATGAATTCTGTTCTGTATCAGAGAATTCTACAGGAGAATGTCAGGCCATCCGTCTGTGAGCTGAAGTGCAGATGATTCATGCAGCAAGATAATGATCCAAAATACACAATCAAGGTAACATGAAAATGGCTAAAAAGCAACACATTTGAAGGTTTGGACTGACCTAGTCAAAGTCCAGACCTAATCCGAATTGAGATGATGTGGCAGGATTTGAAACGAGCAGTTCATGCTTAAAAACCCACAAATGTCGCTAAGTTAAATCAGTTCTGCATGCAAGAGTGGGCCAAATTTCCTCGACAGCAATGTGAGAGACTGATCAACAACTATAGGAAGCATTTGGTTGCAGTCATTGCAGCTAAAGATGGCACATCCAGTTATTGCGTGTAAGGGGGGGGGCAAGTACTTTTTCACACAGGGGAATTGGGTGTTGCATAACTTTGTTAATTAAATAAATAAAATTGTAATTTGAACAGGTACCCATTATCTAATAGTAGGTTTTGGTTGAAGAGCTGTTAACATTATCTATCAAAAATAAGAGAAAATCAGAAAGGAGGCAAATATTTTCTCACGGCACTGATATGTCTACAACCATGTTAGCTTTGCAGATTTTGCTGCGAAGAGATAGAACCATTAGATCACTTATTCTGGTATTGCCTCTATGGTATTGCCCACACAAAACCACACACATACACATACACATGTAACACACACAACACACACATGCATACTGACACAGCACAAACACACAGTCGGAAGTTTACATACACTTAGGTTGGTGTCATTAAAACTCGTTTTTCAACAACCCCACATATTTCTTGTTAACAAACTATAGTTTTGGGAAGTCGGTTAGAACATCTACTTTGTGCATGACACAAGTAATTTTTCCAACAATTGTTTACAGACAGATTATTTCACTTATAATTCACTGTATCACAATTCCAGTGGGTCAGACGTTTACATACACTAAGTTGACTGTGCCTTTAAACAGCTTGGAAAATTCCATAAAGTGATGTCATGGCGTTAGAAGTTTCTGATATGCTAATAGACATAATTTGAGTCAATTGGAGGTGAACCTATGGATGTATTTTTTTTATTGCCAACCTTCAAACTCAGTGCCTCTTTGCTTGACAACATGGGAAAAGAAAAAAAATCAGCAAGACCTCAGAATCTTATTTTTAGACCTCCACAAGTCTGGTTCATCCTTGGGAGCAATTTCCAAACACCTGAAGGTACCATGTTCATCTGTACAAACAATAGTATGCAAGTATAAACACCATGGGACGACACAGCCGTTATACCGCTCAGGAAGGAGACGCGTTCAACAGCAAAGGACCCTGTGAAGATGCTGGAGGAAACGGGTACGAAAGTATCTATATCCACAGTAAAACAAGTCCTAGATCGACATAACCTGAAACGCCACTTAGCAAGGAAGAAGCCACTGCTCCAAAACCGACATAAAAAAGCCAGACTACGGTTTGCAACTGCACATGGGGACAAAGATCGTACTTTTTGGAGAAATGTCATCTGGTCTGATGAAACAAAAATAGAACTGTTTGGCCATAATGACCATCGTTATGTTTGGAGGAAAAAGGGTGAGGCTTGCAAGCAGAAGAACACCATCCCAAACGTGAAGCATGGTGGTGGCAGCATCATGTTGTGGTGGTGCTTTGCTGCAGGAGGGACTGGTGCAGACATAAGTCAGGAAGTTAAAGCTTGGTCGTAAATGGGTCTTCCAAATGGACAATGACCCCAAGAATACTTCCAAAGTTGTGGCAAAATGTCTTAAGGACAACAAAGTCAAGGTATTGAAGTGGACATCACAAAGCCCTGACCTCAATCCCATAGAAAATTTGCGGGCAGGACTGAAAAAGCGTGTGCGAGCAAGGAGGCCTACAAACCTGACTCTGTTACACCAGCTCTGTCAGGAGGAATGGGCCAAAATTCACCCAACTTATTGTGGGAAGCTAGTGGAAGGCTACCCGAAACGTTTGATCCAAGTTAAACAATTTAAAAGCAATGCTACCAAATACTAATTGAATGTCTGTAAACTTCTGACCCCCTGGGAATGTGATGAAAGAAATAAAAGTTGAAATAAATAATTCAACTATTACTCTGAAATTTCAAATTCTTAAAATAAAGTGGTGATCCTAACTGACCTACAACAGGGAATGTTTACTAGGATTAAATGTCAGGAATTGTGAAAAACTGAGTTTAAATGTATTTGGCTAAGGTGTATGTGAACTTCCGACTTCAACTGTACATACAAATACACGTGCACACCCTTTTACACTCATAATGTGCTGCTGCTACTCTGTTCTTTATTTTACTTGTATTATCTATTAAGATGCCCTAGTCACTTTACCCTGCCGTGATGTACATGCATGACAAGAGTATTTGGACTCATCTCATTACAAAATCATGAGCATTAATATGGAGTTGGTACCCTTTGCTGCTATAACAGCTTCCACTCTTCTGGGAAGGATTTCCACTAGATGTTGGAACATTACTGCAGGGACTTGCTTCCCTTCAGTCACGAGCATTACTGAGGTCGGGCACGGATGTTGGGCGATTAGGCCTGGCTCGCAGTCGGCATTCCAATTCATCCCAAAGGTGTTTTAATGGGGTTTACATCAGTGCTCTGTACAGGCCAGTCAAGTTCTTCCACACTGATCTGGACAAACTATTTCTGTATGGACCTCGCTTTGTGCACTGGGGCATTGTCATGCTGAAACAGGAAAGGACCTTCCCCAAACTGTTGCCACAAAGTTGGAAGCACAGAATCGTCTAGAATGTCATTGTATGATGTAGCGTTACATTTTTACTTCACTTGAACTAAGGGGCCTAGGCTGAACCATAATTCCTCCTCCAGCTAACACTACAGTTGGCACTATGCATTGGGGCATGTAGTGTTCTCCTGGAATCCGCCAAACCAGATTTGTCCGTCGGACTGTCAGATGGTTAAGCATGATTCGTCACTCCAGAGAACATGTTTCCACTGCTCCAGAGTCCAATGGCGGCGAGCTTTACACCACTCCAGCCGACGCTTGGCATTGCGCATGGTGATCTTAGGCTTGTGTGAGGCTGCTCGGCCATGGAAACTCATTTCATGAAGCTCCCAATGAACAGTTATTGTGCTGACGTTGCTTCCAGTTGAAGTTTGTAACTCGGTAGTGAGTGTTGCAACCGAGGACAGACCATTCAGCACTCGGCAATCCCATTTTGTGAGCTTGTTTGGCCTACCACTTCGCGGCTGAACTGTTGTTTCTCCTAGATGTTTCCACTTCACAATAACAGCACTTACAGTTGAGCGGGGCAGCTCTAGCAGGGCAGAAATTTGCCAAACTGACTTGTTGGAAAGGTGGCATCCTATGGTGGTGCCACGTTGAAAGTCACCAAGCTCTTCAGTATGGGCTATTCTACTGCCAATGTTTGTCTAAGGAGATTACATGGTTGTGTGCTCAATTTTATACACTTCAGCAATGGGTGTGGCTGAAATAGACCATTCCACTAATTTGAAGGGGTGTCTACATACTGCTGTGTATATATAGTGTACCTACACGTACGCTACGGTCGCAAAATGCAGGCCTTAATTAGTCGGGTACTCCCTGTATATAGCTCCCTTGCGTATTTTAATTTATTCCTCCTGTTACTATTTACTTGTTATACATTATTTTTAAACTGCATTGTTGGGAAGGGCTCGTAAGCAAGCATTTCACAGTAAAGTCTACACCAGTTGTATTCAGCGGATGTGATAAATACAATTGTATTTGAATATGTAGTTTGTTTTTGGTCACAGGTCCATGAGTGACTAAAAGTCATAACATTGTTCACAAATTATATCACTGTTGGGCGTTCTGGAAAGCCATAATCAATCAACAACATAATACTCTTAACAAAATATTCAACTTTAAATCACAATCTGTTGATTTAATATGCGATTTACAGTGCCTTGCGAAAGTATTCGGCCCCCTTGAACTTTGCGACCTTTTGCCACATTTCAGGCTTCAAACATAAAGATATAAAACTGTATTTTTTGTGGGACAAGTGGGACACAATCATGAAGTGGAACAACATTTATTGGATATTTCAAACTTTTTAACAAATCAAAAACTGAAGCATTGGGCGTGCAAAATTATTCAGCCCCTTTCAGTGCAGCAAACTCTCTCCAGAAGTTCAGTGAGGATCTCTGAATGATCCAATGTTGACCTAAATGACTAATGATGATAAATACAATCCACCTGTGTGTAATCAAGTCTCCGTATAAATGCACCTGCACTGTGATAGTCTCAGAGGTCCGTTAAAAGCGCAGAGAGCATCATGAAGAACAAGGAACACACCAGGCAGGTCCTAGATACTGTTGTGAAGAAGTTTAAAGCCGGATTTGGATACAAAAAGATTTCCCAAGCTTTAAACATCCCAAGGAGCACTGTGCAAGCGATAATATTGAAATGGAAGGAGTATCAGACCACTGCAAATCTACCAAGACCTGGCCGTCCCTCTAAACTTTCAGCTCATACAAGGAGAAGACTGATCAGAGATGCAGCCAAGAGGCCCATGATCACTCTGGATGAACTGCAGAGATCTAAAGCTGAGGTGGGAGACTGTCCATAGGACAACAATCAGTCGTATATTGCACAAATCTGGCCTTTATGAAAGAGTGGCAAGAAGAAAGCCATTTCTTAAAGATATCCATAAAAAGTGTTGTTTAATGTTTGCCACAAGCCACCTGGGAGACACACCAAACATGTGGAAGAAGGTGCTCTGGTCAGATTAAACCAAAATTGAACTTTTTGGCAACAATGCAAAACGTTATGTTTGCCGTAAAAGCAACACAGCTCATCACCCTGAACACAACATCCCCACTGTCAAACATGGTGGTGGCAGCATCATGGTTTGGGCCTGCTTTTCTTCAGCAGGGACAGGGAAGATGGTTAAAATTTATGGGAAGATGGATGGAGCCAAATACAGGACCATTCTGGAAGAAAACCTGATGGAGTCTGCAAAAGACCTGAGACTGGGACGGAGATTTGTCTTCCAACAAGACAATGATCCAAAACATAAAGCAAAATCTACAATGGAATGGTTCAAAAATAAACATATCCAGGTGTTAGAATGGCCAAGTCAAAGTCCAGACCTGAATCCAATCAAGAATCTGTGGAAAGAACTGAACTGCTGTTCACAAATGCTCTCCATCCAACCTCACTGAGCTCGAGCTGTTTTGCAAGGAGGAATGGGAAAAAATGTCAGTCTCTCGATGTGCAAAACTGATAGACATACCCCAAGCGACTTACAGCTGTAATCGCAGCAAAAGGTGGTGCTACAAAGTATTAACTTAAGGGGTCTGAATAATTTTGCACGCCCAATTTTTCCGTTTTTGATTTGTTAAAAAAGTTTGAAATATCCAATAAATGTCGTTCCACTTCATGATTGTGTCCCACTTGTTGTTGATTCTTCACAAAAAAATACAGTTTTATATCTTTATGTTTGAAGCCTGAAATGTGGCAAAAGGTCGCAAAGTTCAAGGGGGCCGAATACTTTCGCAAGGCACTGTAGAAAGGTTCAGAATCTATGTAAGACATCACAGCACAGTTGAAAATACAGTGAACTCAAAGTATTGGGACAGTGACAATTTGTATTTTGTTTAGGCTCTGTAATCTAGCACTTTCGATTTGAAATGATACAATGACTATTGGGTTAACGTGCAGACTGTCCGCTTTAATTTTAGGGTATTTTCATACATATCGGGTGAACCGTTTAAAAGTTACAGCACTTTTTGTACATAGTTACGGATAATCTTGAATAATGATGAGTGAGAAAGTTACAGAGGCATAAATATCATACCCCCGAAAAATGCTAACCTCCCCTGTTATTGTAATGGGTAGAGGTTAGCATGTCTTGGATATGATATTTGTGCTTCTAACTTTCTCACTCTTCATTATTCACAATTGATTCATGAGTAGCCGTAATCATGGTAGCATCCACATTAATGTAGAAGTGTTTAGAAACATTTTATTCTTGTTTACAATAAAAGTGACTGGAGTACAGAGCCAAAACAACAAGATGTGTCACTGTCCCAATACTTTTGGAGGTCACTGTATATGGCACAAGGAAATCAAGAGAGGGTGGTCTATGGAGATAGGTGGGATGGTTTGAGAGAAGCTGAGGGGTGGATTTAATCTGTAATAGTTATTCATCTGTAATAGACGGGAAAATAAAATATATAACGTGTACCGGTCACTATGAATTCAAATGTCCAAAAAATCAAAATGTGTATATAAAATCCAAATATATTATGTACAGATGTATTTGTAACAAAGTCACTTTTGTCCCCGAAGAGAGGGGGGTGCTCTAATCTGATTTAAGCTACTTCAAAAGTCTCCTTGTCGGCTAACTGCTCACATTCATCCACTCCACTCAATTCCAGCATCCAAACTGCGCAACGGCCATTCAATTAATGGAAAAAGAGACATCTGTTACAAAACACTAAATTTCAATACTGAGTAAGGAGGGATGTCGAGATTGACATACTCTTCTTGATTGTGTTGTTGATAAGCACTTGAAGTCTGTAATCGTTGTGCGGTTATGCGTTGCTTATTGGTTCTGTGTGGTGCATTGGCACAGAAACCTGTTGATGGAAAATATGTTGTATATATTTTAAATGATTATAAATAAAGCATTAAAATGTAGAACCTGATTTTCCCCCTAGCTGATCATTGTCTGCAGACGGATCTGATCGTGGTATAATGATACAGGCGTGGAGAGTGATGTGGTGGTCGGCAAACCCTTAACCTCCAGGCCCATTAGCTGAAGTGGTAAAGTCGAAATCCACGTTTATAAACACAGGGTTGCTACAGTTATTGTTAGTTATGGTGGTAATAATTATTTTTGAGTTAATTTTATGAGGGGGCGGGGTGTGTAAAAACACTTTACAGTACAAGGGGAGGGTCATGTGAAAATATTTTTTATGTTTGGGAGGGTGGTGCATTTTTCTTTTGGACACCTTGAATTGGACCAGCACACCCCCAGTACATTTCTAACTGCCCCTAATGTATAACAAGCCAGTACAGTAGTGCTATTCTAGAACACTGTAGTGGCTCTCGTTTAGTATACATAGCCTTAGACCTGCTCTCACTATTGATTCATGTAGGCAGATGTCAACACTGTCTATTTATGTTTCATGCATAATGTTATCCGAATACGTGCTCTCTCTTTCGGTCACACACTCTATCTCTCTGCAGTGTTTCCCCTAGGATTTTTTCCAGCAGCAGTGGCAAAGTTAGTGTGGGGGGTAGTGGGCGTGGCCAATGGGGCAGTTCTAAAGGCCATAGAGACATTTTAGTTTTAAAGCTAATTTCCTGCAATTCTACACATTTTGTCATGGCGCTGAAAGAAAAATTGCAGTTTCATGGGTAATTTCCTGCAGCTGTACACATTTTGCCATGGGGCTGATAGAATTTGTAGTTTTAAAGCTGGTTTCCTGCAATTCTATACATTTTGCTATTCTTATGCTATCTGATTGACTCGAACATTATAACAAAGTCAATGGAGGCCCCATGCCATGCAATTTTTTACATTTCAAATTCTCCTTGTCAAGTTTTTATTTTGGTGATTGTTAGTTCTCAAAGATGATCTTATTTAAAAAATATATTGCTCCATGGTATGTTCTACATACATACTTTTATATCTGGTTTTAGTCGTTTAAGTTTATACTGAAAACATTTTACCATCCCGAAAAAATTATCCATGAAGCCATGAGTCATATGCATGAAATGTGACTCATGGCTTTGTACAATGCAGTGCGGAGGTGTGTGGAGACCTGAATTTGAAATGCCATCCGTATGGGTGTGTGCATGGTGCACTGCGTGTGTCCAGAGCTGAGTGTGGGGGTGGGAGTTAGCTGGTTTAATACGGAACTAAGTGGGGGAAGTCATGTGGAAAACTGAACTTGAAATGACATCTGCATGTTGGTACTCTACTTCTGTATTAGATGCTGCCTAAAGTCTTGAGTGTATTTGTTTGTGCAATGCTTATGCCTAATGACCTTTTCCCTATATTTCCTTCCCTCTCTTTCTGATGCAGAGGCCAGACACTCTGAGGTATGTTGTCTGTCTGCATTTGTCTAAAATGAAAAAGGGAGGGAGCAGCACAAATACCGCACAGCCAGACGCCATGCAGGGGGAGCCCTCCCCTCATCCCTGAGTGCTGAAATGTCCGGACTGGAGCCTGAATGTGTCATCAGATAGTGTCAGACTGCATCCAGCAGGGGGGATGATAAGAGTTTATAGAAAGTAGCCTTTCAGACACCCTGTGGAAGATTTTCCTCTAAAATACTATTTTGAATCAGTCAGACAGATTTGGTCATTGACCTTCTCAACAGTAGTTTCTCCAGACCAGACCGCCAGGGGTTTTAGCGAGGAGCCAGTATGGAGTGGTCACTAGAAAGGGTGAGGGAGATGGTGGCTGGAGGGATGCAGTCTATGAGGGACTGTGAATCCAGTGCCTTCGGCACAGCCATGTGCCTGCTGCTGCTCTTTGTGTGGTACTGTTACAGGGTAGGTCGTGAGCACAGCTCCTCTCCCCTGCGTGGGGGGTACAGCAATGAGCCCAGTCGAGTAGGAGGGGGTGGGGGGGCCTTGATCAGCACAGATGGGGATGGTAGGGCTAAAGGCAGGCCGGTGTCAGGGGTGGAGGAGCAGAACGGCTTTGCTTACTGCCAGTCCACCGAGTGTTTTCGCTGCACCAACACAGGGGAGGGTCTTAATCAGAGGCTGTACCACAGCTTGCAGGATTACGCCAAACGCTACACCTGGTCAGGCATGGGCAGGGTACACAAAGGGGTACGAGACCAGGGCCGCTACCTCACCAGCCGGCCCACCATCCAGAGGCCAGAGGTGTTCTTCCTTCCTGACCTGCCCTCAGCACCCTTCTTCTCCCGGGACGCACAGAAACACGACGTGGAGCTGCTGGAGAGGAGCTTCCCTGCTCTGCTGGCTGAGTTTGAGAACATCTACCACGCCCCCCCAGCGCGGGCTGGCTCCTCCCTGCCTCCGGGCTGGAAGGCCAACAGCACCCCCCATGGCCAGTGGTGGACCTTCTACCTGGTGAACCAGGGAACTCCGCTGGCCCTGAATGCCAGGAGGTGCCCCCGGGCCTGGAGGGTGCTGGGCCAGCTGCGCACCTTCATTGCCAACAACGTGTTTGGAAATGCCTGCTTCTCTGTGCTGACCCCCGGAGCCCTGATAACTGAGCATTACGGCCCAACCAACGTCAGGCTGCGCTGCCACCTGGGTAAGAAATGGAGGGAGCTCCCTTGAGGGCTACAACACTGTTAAATATAGGGATGCACCTGGCCCCCAAAATGCACCTGGCTCCCATATGTATGTGTTCACCTGTGTCTTTGTGAAAGTATTACAATGATAATAATGATTTTCACTATAGTATGGTTGGTTTTAAAACTTGCTTTGCTTGCAGCATATACAGCTGACATTTTAGAATATATTCATATGTGTTTGTGTCACAATATTTCCCTTGGTTTCTTTAGTAATTATATAGACTGACTTGCTGTCTGTCCTCTGTAGGTCTTAGAGTGCCCTCTTCCTGTGAGCTGGTAGTTGGAGGGGAGCCGCAGTGCTGGTCTGAGGGGAGCTGTCTGCTGTTTGATGACTCCTTCCTCCACAGGGCCTTCCATGAGGGTGAGAGAGGGACAGCTGTTTGTGAGGAGGGATGAAAAGGGTCGCCTTTTTCTACCCTGGGTTGCGTGTGTGTGTGTTTGTAATATTCTGACAAAGTGGTATTAAGCTGTTATAAATGGTTGATTGGAGGAAAACATGAATCTGTGTTTTCTCTATGTTCAGGCAGCCCAGAGGACGGCCCCAGGGTGGTCTTCATGGTGGACCTCTGGCACCCTAATGTGGCAGCTGCTGAGAGGCAGGCTCTGGACTACATCTTCACCCCTGGACGCTGAGCAGACGGTGGGGTGGAGTGGGGGGGAGAGGAAGAGAGACAGAGCTAAAGAGAGAAACACAGAGAGGTAAAGAGAGACAGAGAATGTGTCAGAATTGAAGAGAGAGTTGGTGAGAAAAGTAGAGAAGAACAGTGTGAGTGAGGTGAGACATCTTCTTTGTCTCTTGTTCCGTTCCCACACTCACTGTGTACATATTCTCTGTCTTGTTCGAATTGGCTCTCTCCCTGTAACTCTCCCTTAGCACCTACTGACTTTGACCAAACAGACGTAATGTAAAATGTTACATTTGAATGTTTACAGCCCCAATCCTTATATCTGTGATTATTCCTGCCCATGTGTGATAGTTTACTGTGCTCTCCTTTAGAAATCAATACAGCTTTCACAAAAACAGTTGGATAAGCACATGGAAAATGTTTTTTTTTTAGAGATCAAATGATTTGCTAGAGACTGCCTGTGTTGCTACACAGGAGAAATGGTTGTATTTGCAGTAGTGGGGAAATCACTGAGGAAGCCAGAAAAAAAGCCATATTACAACCTATGTGTTGTGATAACTGCGTTGTTTGCTCTATAACCTGTTAATTCATATGCCTTGCGACTGTGATATATAGGTCTAAAGACCGAGACAATAAGAAGACAGTGGCAGAATAAATTCAACCACCTTTGTTTTATCACAAACCCGGATAGCAACCTCTGTCCGGTTTAGTCCACAACGCATATTGCATGTGACAGACATGACCTACAGCATGGTCAAATAAGTTAATGTTTCTGACTATTCCAGCACCATTTCAACTTCAACATTTCAACATCATCAAATCACCTCTGCTTAGTCTAATACGCTGAACTAAAAGATACCAAAAACAATTGAGTCTAATCAACGTAAGCTAAACATGATGTGGTTGTCCATGGAACTAATTTATTTGTGCGTGTGCGCATTTGTTCAAGTAGAATAATATGTTGACTCGCCCTACTTGTAGAGAAATGCCAATGCCATCCCCCTCTTTCATTTTGACGAAACGGTCTATCATACAGTACACGGTTTTATTTTTTGTTGTCCTAGGCTAGCTGTCTAAAATGCATGCTGGCCTAACTTCCATTCATGGGCAATGTTAGCTAGATAACATTAGCCTTCTACATCTAGCTACATGTTGAACTAACATTCTCTCAGGCCAGGGTCACAACAATGTATGAATGAATGGTCAGAATGCCGTTATAATCATTGGCCAGTACAGAGAATTAAGTAAAACAACAAGTCCAAATCCCTATCGCCATCCATGGCTAATTTAGGAAACGGAAAACTTTAGCTAGCTAGCTAGTCACTGGAAGACACAACGAGATGCAACAATTCAACTTGTTTCTATCAATGATGTATGCTCTCAATGCGATGTGATAGTAGTGACGCCAAAATCCAAGCTGGCTTCAATTGACACTTTTTTTTTTTGGTGCGCCAAGACAGTTTAGCTAAACGATGAGTAACTTGTTTTATTGCATTTTTTATCAAGGGAGGCCAAATGCTCTCAGGCATTCCTTGCTTTCCATTCAATGCTATGGGCGGCAACAATGTCATACATCTATCTGATGCTGGCTGTCGTTGGGACCAGACAGAATCAGATAGATGGCATACATGTAGAGCGACAGAGGGGGCGCTGTTTCGCTTGTTCGGATGCTTTCTCCTCTGAGATACATTTAGACTCTTGCGAATTGAAGGAAAATTATGAAACAGAGATGAATGCTATATGATTTTATGTTATTTTCTTGATACATTTTTTGGGGGAGCTTGGCCCTCCCTTGACATCCATGAATACACGCCACTGTGTATTTAGTAAATTATCTAATTAATGGTTGTAATATTGTTGGTTGTATTTGATATCAACTTTGTATTTATGTAAATAGAGTTGGAGTACAAAACATATCTGAGAGGTTTTGAAATATAATTGTCTTACAATCGGTAGGTATTGTGTGGTCTTAATTTACTGGTATTGCATTGTCATCTTCTCTCCCGAGTATTTGTCATTTTGAGACATTCATTTTTAGATATTTGAAATGTTTATCAAGTGGTTTGGCTATTGTTCAGTAACATTTTATACCATTCTGTGATTTTTCAGCTGCATATCAAATGTTTGGTGATATTCTTCCCCAATAGTCATATTTGTGGCATTTGTATTCATTTTGAACAGTATTTAATAAATGGCAAATTATCTGAATCAGACAACTTCAGTCTTGAATTCATAATCTGTTTTGTGCATGGTAACACTGTTGTAACCGCTTATGTATTCAGTGTGTGTGTCTGCATATCAGTACCCTTGGGTAGAACGTTGTCCTGCAGTTTCATATTAGTGGCACCAGGAGGCGTAGGTGTGCCATATTCAGTATGAGCAGATGGAGAGGTGAATATAGAGATTCCACTGAAGCAAAGCAAGGCCAGTACACTAACACATCTACGCTACTCAACCTTAGCAGCAGAGGAATTATAATGCACTGTAAAAATATAAATAAAAAGGTGTGAAGTCAATAAATAAAAAAATGGTTACTGGAATGAACACCTGTTCTGGGGCTAATACTCTTCTACATATGACTAAGTATACTGTACAAAAATGTAAACGCGACATGTAAAGTGTTGGTCCCATGTTTCGTGAGCTGAAATAAAACATCTCAGAAATGTTCCATATGCACAAAAAGCTTATTTCTCTCAAATTGTGCATAAATTGGTTTACATCCCTGTCAGTGAACATTTCCATCCACCTGACAGGTGTGGCATATCAAGAAGCTGATTAACCAGCATGATCATTACACAGGTGCACCTTGTGCTGAGGACAATAAAAGGCCACTTTAAAATGTGCAGTTTTGTCACACAACACAATACCACATATTTCTGCTGATCAGTATTTCTGTCTGTTATAAAGCTATTTTGTGGGGGGAAACTAATTTCTGATTCACTAGGCCTGGCTCCCTATCGGGTGGCCCTGTGCCCTCCAAGGCCTAGCCATAGCTGCACCCCTGTCCAGTCATGTGAAATCCATAGATTAGGGCCACATTTATTTATTTAAATTGACTGATTTCCTTTTATGAACTGTAACTCAGAAAAATCTTTGAAATTGTTGAATTTATATTTTTGTTCAGCATAGTTTGAGTAGTTTATCAGGCTGTTTTGTAATTTGGTCCATCTGCATAAAGCTGCAATTTGTTCATTTGTGAAAATGGGTCATATTTTACCCTGCACCTCAGAGTTCAGTGATGATTCAAGTGAATCAGTAGTGGGACTATTCAATTATTCAGAGGTGCAATTTTGGATTTAGAAGTGGGGGGGCATAACTTGGTGGGGGGTCTTGGGGTCCTCCCATTTTTGGGGGTGTCTAAAGCACATTTCCTTCATTTCTACACAATCAAAATATGACCCATGACCCTTCTATCAGTCTCTATTTAGAACAACAAAAAGTCAACAAAAATGCCCACAGTCAACAAGCTAGGTAAGAGATTATTCAATTTGTTAAGTGATTTATAAGACTGAACCAGATCAATGATAATTCAATCATCAATATTGTGTTGCACCTTTAACCAATAGCCTAAGATATGAACAACTGTTACAAATAAAGTACAAAGACTTAACTTTTGATTGTCTTTATTAAGACATCCTCTATATTCAATTTCAGCCAGACCACCCAGCCAGCCAGCCCGAGCTACCTGCACACCCGGACTGAGCAGACCAAGCAGCTAGGGATTGCCTAAATAGGTAACTCCCCTGATGTGGAAATGTTTTCAATAAAGACTCCTTTTGTCGTATATTATTCCATATAAGGCATCCAGATCTTATGATAGTTGCACAGTATAAACACTAGCACATGCACTCTATACATTGTTATATGGCGGTGTTATGCATTTTGTATTGTAGATATGTAGTGCTGTAATAATATTACATTGTTTTATGTGTAATGTAAGTGCCTTAATGTGTTTGGACCCCAGAAAGAGTAGCTGCTGCCTTGGCAGCACCTAATGGGGATTCGTACTGAATACAATTACAAATCTTGTAATAAAACAAATCTAGTGTACATAACTTGACATTTCTTCCATACACTGTGAGAGGATAACCAACCTTCCAATTAATAGCAATCCATTTCTTATCCACTATAAATGCTATGTTACAGTTTCTTCTGATAACAGTCTCCAGTATCAACATTTCCAAGCAAACAAAAACAGGAAGGAGGGAAAACCTGTAGACATGCTGAGATAAAATAACGTATTCTTTGCCAGAATTCAGTTGGCCTTCACAAGAACATAACATACAGTATGCAAATCTTTTCCTGTTTGTACTTTACACATCCAGCAGAATAATAACATTTCTGGTAAGACGAGGGGCGGGGATGTGTGTCTATTTGTCAATAACTGCTGGTGCGCAATGTCTAATATTAAAGAAATTTCAAGGTATTGCTCGCCTGAGGTAGAATACCTCATGATTATCTGTAGACCACACTATCTACCAAGAGAGTTCACATCTATATTATTCGTAGCCATCTATTAACCACCACAAACCGATGTTGCCACTAAGACCGCACTCAACGATCTGTATAAGGCCATAAGCAAAGAAGAAAATGCTCATCCAGAAGTGGCGCTCCTAGTGGCCGGGGACTTTAATGCAGGCAAACTTAAATCCGTTTTCCTAATTTATTCCAGCATGTCACATGCGCAATCACAGGTTTAAAAAAAACTAGACCACCTTTTCTCCACACACAGAGACGCATACAAAGCTCTCCCTCGCCCTCCATTTGGCAAATCTGACCATAATTCTATCCTCCTGATTCCTGCTTACAAGCAAAAACTAAAGGAGGAAGTACCAGTGACTCGCTCAATACGGAAGTGGTCAGATGACACGGATGCTACGCTACAGGACTGTTTTGTTAGCACAGACTGGAATATGTTCCGTGATTTATCCACATTGAGGAGTATACCACCTCAGTCACCGGCTTCATCAATAAGTGCATCGACAACATCGTCCCCACAGTGACCGTACTGACATTTCCCAACCAGAAGCCATGGATTACAGGCAACATCTGCACTGAGCTAAAGGCTAGAGCTGCCACTTTCAAGGGGTCGGACACTAATCCGGATGCTTATAAGAAATCCCGCTATGCCCTCAGACGAACCATCAAACAGGCAAAGCACCAATTCAGGACTAAGATTGAATCCTACTACACTGGCTCTGACACTCGTTGGATGTGGCAGGGCTTGAAAACTATTGCGGACTACAAAGGGAAACCCAGCCACGAGCTGCCCAGTGACGCGAGCCGACCAGACGAGCTAAATGCCTTTTATGCTCGCTTTGAGGCAAGCAACACAGAAGCATGCATGAGCTCACCAGCTGTTCCGGACAACTGTGTGATCACGCTCTCCGTAGCCAATGTGAGCAATACCTTTAAACAAGTCAACATTCACAAAGGCGCGGGGCCAGACATATTACCAGGACGTGTACTCAAAGCATGCGCGGACCAACTGGCAAGTGTCTTCACTGCCATTTTCAACCTCTCCCTGGCCGAATCTGTAATACCTACAGTACATGTTTCAAACAGACCATAGTCTCCCTGTGCCCAAGAAAGTGAAGGTAACCTGCCTAAATGATTACCGCCCCGTAGCACTCACGTCGGTAGTCATGAAGTACTTTGAAAGTCTGGTCATGGCTCACATCAACCCAACCATGCCAGAAACCCTAGACCCACTCCAATGGTCCATAAATGCAGTTGATAATGTGTAACGTAGTTAAGAACATATCGTAAGATCACTACACAGCTAGCTTGAAATGTTGAGGATGGAGCCTTCCAATATGTAGTTTTTGGAAAGGCAGTCACGTGTGCTGCAGTCAGACATTGGGGGAAGCTATTAGCAACAAACTGACTCTCGTTACACGAGCATAGAGGAAGCTTTTGAGCAAGCTTTTGGCAAGAATCAATATGTGCATAGCAACATCAATATTCATGCAAGTAGGAGGAGGTTGACAGTTAATATTTATGGAAGCCCATTCCCGTTGATACTATCTAAAGATTTTGAGATTTGTCAGTCAAAATTTCAAGATAGTATCTCGACATTTTTAGATAGTATCTCGAAATGTTTAGATACTATCTAAAAATATTTTTTAGATAACTAGCAGCTGTAGCCTACTGTAGTCTGGTCAACTGTAGCCTACTGATAACAACCACAGCTGCAGTAGCCTAGAGAAGCCTATGCGCTCTTCTCTACAGGTGCATCAAAGCTGGGTCATCAGACTGTTAAATAGCCATCACTAGCCAGACTCCACCCAGTACCTTGCTCTGAACTTAGTCACTGTCCCTAGCAGGCTACCACCCGGTTAGTCAACCCTGCACCTTAGAGGTTGCTGCCCTATGTACATAGACAGGGAATCACTGATAAATTTAATAATGGAACACTGGTCACTTTAGTAATGTTTACATACTGTTTTACTAATTTCATATGTATATCACAGGAGGTTGGTGGCACCTTAATTTGGGAGAAGGGGCTTGTGTTAATGACTGGAGCGGAATTAGTGGAATGGTATCAAATACAGCAAACACATGGATTCAAGGAGATTGATGCCATTCCATTTTCTCTGTTCTGGACATTATGATGAGCCGTTCTGCCCTCAGCAGCCTCCTGTGATGTATATACTGTATTCTACTGTAGTCTAGTCAATGCCACTCCGACTTTGCTGATCCTTATATTTATATATTTCTTAATTCCATTCTTTTACTTTGAGATTTGTGTGTATTGTTGTGAATTGTTAGATATTACTGCACTGTTGGAGCTAGGAACTCAAGCATGTCGCTACACAAGCATCTCGCTACACTCGCAATAACATCTGCTAAATATGTGTATGTGACCAACAACATTTGATTTTAACATCCTTAATTTATAGACTAAGCCATGTACTGTATTTATAGGATAAAATACGCCAATTTATTTGTGTTAAAAGAAAATGCGAATGTGATCAAATGTTGTTAATATTCAAATTTCAGGTGGCTAGGTTACCTAGTACTTTTCAATACAAAATGATTGACTGGAATTAATCAATCAACATTAGTGATTAAATACTGTGTGAGTAACTTTTCAATTACAGATTTAAAGGCCTACGTGATGCAACCCTGCATAAAGCAAGCTTAGCCCTGTTGGTTCTATTGTACAAACGCAGTTGTCTCTTTGGCTGTGTAAAGGAAAATCGCCACGCATGCTCAGAATTCATATGAACAATTACAAGGTTGCTGCAGTTTGTTAAAACCAAACTGTGGTTGTTATCAGTAGGCTACAGTTGATCAGACTGAAGCACAGATTAATTGTACACGATTTGACAAATCATGAGGCAAATCAGTCTAAACAACATTACTTTGTCCATATTTAATGGCTTTGTGTCAATATGTTTTATTAAATCAAATCAAAACTGCTGGGGAAAATGCCAGCTCACCACACATTTGATAGCGGTCTCACTGTGCTGATCTCTGCAATGTCAACGTGGATAGATGGAAATCGCCACACAATGCTACAAATTAAGAAACATATCCTCTATGATCTACTATCTCAACATATGGAGGTAGGTTAGTATCTAAAAGATTTTACTTGGGTATCTCAATGTTTACATAGGCTACTATCTCAACTTTTAGATAGTATTGACATTTAAAGGCCCAGTGCAGTCAAAACACGTGATCGTCTTGTGCTTTATAAATATTTCCACACTGAGGTTGGAATAATATGTGAAATTGTGAGAATTATGATAATGACCTTTTAGTGTAAGAGCTGTTTGAAAAGAACACCTGAAATTTCTCCCTGTTTTGGTGGGAAGGAGTTTTGGCCTGCCTGTTGACATCACCAGGTGGTAAATTAACAGACCAATAAGAAAGAGAGTTCCAAATCTCTCTGCCAATAACAGCTAGTTTTCAGTTTCCCCCTCCCCACTCAGACCCCTTCCAGAAATTGCTCTTTGCTAAGAAGCTATTTTTGTTTATTTTTGACCATTTTAATTGTAAACAATTACAGTAAGGTACTTAATTGTTATCCAAAAAATATTTGATTAATTGAGATAAAAACTACTGCCTTGGAACTTTCAAAAAATGGTGGAGGAAATGGGTTTCCATATCCATAGTTATTATCTGCATTCATTTTGGAGTTTTGCCCTCTCTGTTTAAATCAATAGAGATGTAGCCTGCCATAGCTGGCAACCGAGAGATGGGCATTGACATTTACTGCTGAATTATGACCCATTCCAATTGAAGACAGCATAGCCTACCGCAATCATTTATGAGCACGGTGTTTGGTCCTCCCACAACAGAACACGCACGGTAAATTCAGGATTCCAGGGACGTTCACATTAGTGACAGGATGACGCGACGTGAACATCGTGCTCTCTCTCATCACTATGATTTTGGTTACGCGTCTGCGCGCGCCCTGCATCAGCGGCCGGGCCACATAGCAATCAGGTGGTAAAATGCAACTTTTAAGGATAGCTTTTGAAGGCAGCTATGGTGTTGTTGTTACCTTACGAGGGCCGACAATATGAGAAAATGACATATTTGATGGGTAACTAAACGGCAATGAGTAGGTTAACCGGATGAAACGAGACTAGAAGCAAGACAATCATGAGCTCCTCTTTTCCCAAATCCGAATCCAAGACCTCATTGCTGAAATCTTCCTCCGCAAGCGGAAGATCGACACACTTCCCTGAACGTACGACAGGAACCGACCGAAATCATCATCATCATCATCATCACCACCATCCAGCTGCAAGTCAAGTGAGCAGCAATGCCGCAGAGGAGTCTTTCTGGTCGGCAGAGTGCGACGTTACTGCGAGGAGACCCCTGTGCCACCCCTCGCTCCTCGGTACCCGGAATAGGGCGACGACCCGAGCTAGTAAGAGCCAGCCCCACGCCCCACATGGCAACGTTCCCGCCGCCCACTCCCAGGATGACCCATCTGAGCAACATGGTGTGGTTCGAGGTGTGAGAGAACGCTGCAAGTCATCCAAGCATCACCGACACCACCGGAAAACGACCCGGGACGACCAGCCAGCTGCACAACACCACAGCCACACTCACCCTACCCGTTTAGACCCCAGAATAGGCATGCAGCCCCACTCAGACTGCAAAGACGACACCGCGCTCTTGTTTGAATCGAGGGACCATACAAGGGCCAGTTCGTCTGCTAGCGTGGATGCCAGCATCCCGTCCCCAGCTTCCTCCTCGCCTATCCCCGTATCCAGCCGATCCTCTCACCGCTCTCGAAGGTCCAGCGCAGCATCTTGTGAATCTGACTTTTTGCGGCCAATTCTCAACTCGGTTTTTGGACAGGTAAGACCCTTGCCTAAAACATAATACACATTAAATTGTTAATTAAAATAATTCCTTAATTATGAAAAATAGTAATTCACTTGCAATCACAAATTATAGGCTAAGCTTCTTCAAATAGTTTCATAATCAATAAGGCCTATTTAGCCTAGTAATGTAGGCTATTTCTTAAGAGGGAGAAAGCCTACCATTATCAGAGTATTGATCTCAGCTAGAGGTAGTAGTCTGAATGTAATTGATAGTTCATGAAAACTATAGTATTTGAGGGTCACATTACTGTCTTGTAGTGGAATCGTACAGCCATTGAATATGCCTGGCTCACTGAGCCCAGTAAATCAATGACATTATTAATGGATGAGCTTGTCTCTGAAAGCACATAGGGCTTCAGTGAGTCTTCTTATTAGAGCTCCTATGTTAATGAACTGTGAAAAGGGAACCATATAGGCTGTCCTCATTGTACATTTCACATAAAATTATCCAGAAACGTAATGGCCACATTTGGTGCACAAATTGTTATCCTCACATGTACCATGATGTCACAGGTGATTTAGCCTTAGGTTCCAGATTTCTCTGCCTCTGTAATATTCACAGCTACACACATTGCCATATAAAGCCATGTCTCGATTGATGGTTTCTCAGCATGGATGTACAGTAGTAG
Organism: Oncorhynchus kisutch; assembly: GCF_002021735.2. Lineage (NCBI taxonomy): Eukaryota > Metazoa > Chordata > Actinopteri > Salmoniformes > Salmonidae > Oncorhynchus > Oncorhynchus kisutch. The sequence continues at coordinate 23,701,886 of NC_034176.2, read as the reverse complement.
GCCTACACATTGGAATGAGAGAGGCAGAGGAGAGAGAGAGAGAGATACAGAGTAGAACGCTTCTGAAGTGTCCATTTGTATGACACTGAAATCAATGTGATTTGCATATTCATAAATACATTGATTTAAAAATATATAACTCTCTTTTTTGTATTTTGCTGTTTGAAGTTAGCCTAGTTACGTTGAAGGTAGTAGCCTAGTCACGTTGAAGGTAGCCTAGTCACGTTGAAGGTAGCCTAGTCACTTTGAAGTATCTCGTCACGATGAAAGGATGTTAGATGTTCCTCACAGATGTCACTGCGCTCCAAACAGGTGTTTTCCAAACATGTGCTGGATGTGTTTATAGATATTCAAATTATTGCCCAGAAATAAATAGCCAATTATTATTCATGCACAGAGCTTAATCTCCATAGTGACATAGGCCTTCACATAGGCATATGTAAACACCAGTAAATCTACTATCTATAGCTCAAGCAATTGTTTTAGGATGGTTGTGTAAATGTCAAAATATGTCAACTACCGTTGATGCTTATAAGCCACATGGAATACAGTAGTAACTAGAGGTCGACCGATTAATCGTAATGGCCAATTAATTAGGGCCGATTTCAAGTTTTCATAACAATCAAAAATCTGTGTTTTTTTACACCTTTATTTAACTAGGCAAGTCAGTTAAGAACACATTCTTATTTTCAAGGAACGGTGGGTTAACTGCCTTGTTCAGGGGCAGAACGACAGCTTTATACCTTGCCAGCTCGGGGATTCAATCTGGCAACCTTACGGTTAACTAGTCCAACGCTCTAACCACCTGATTACATTGGACTCCACGAGGAGCCTGCCTGTTACGCGAATGCAGTAAGAATCCAAGGTAAGTTGCTAGCTATCATTAAACTTATCTTATAAAAACAATCAATCATAATCACTAGTTAACTAAACATGGTTGATGGTATTACTAGTTTATCTAGCGTGTCCTGCGTTCCATATAATCGATGCGGTGGCATTCGCAAAAAAGGACTGTCGTTGCTCCAACGTGTACCTAACCATAAACATCAATGCCTTTCTTAAAATCAATACACAAGTATATATATTTTAAACCTGCATATTTAGTTAATATTGCCTGCTAACATGAATTTATTTTAACTAGCAAAAATGGTGTCACTTCTCCTGCAACAGAGTCAGGGTATATGCAGCAGTTTGGGCCGCCTAGCTCATTGCAAACTGTGTGAAGACTATTTCTTCCTAACAAAGACAGCCAACTTCGCCAAACAGGGGATGATTTAACAAAAGCGCATTTGTGAAAAAAGCACAATCGTTGCACGACTGTACCTAACCATAAACATCAATGCCTTTCTTAAAATCAATACACAGAAGTATATATTTTTAAACCTGCATATTTAGCACAAATAAATCCAGGTTAGCAGGCAATATTAACCAGGTGAAATTGTGTCATTTCTCTTGCGTTCATTGCACCCAGAGTCAGGGTATATGCAACAGTTTGGGCCGCCTGGCTCGTTGCGAACTAATTTGCCCGAATTTTACGTAATTATGACATAACATTGAAGGTTGTGCAATGTAAACAGGAATATTTAGACTTATGGATGCCACCCGTTAGATAAAATGCGTAACGGTTCCGTATTTCACTGAAAGAATAAACATTTGGTTTTCAAGATGATAGTTTCCGGATTCGACCATATTAATGACCTAAGGCTCGTATTTCTGTGTGTTATTATGTTATAATTAAGTCTATGATTTGATAGAGCAGTCTGACTGAGCGATGGTAGACACCAGCAGGCTCGTAAGCATTCATTCAAACAGCACTTTTGTGCGTTTTGCCAGCAGCTTGTCGCTGTGCTTCAAGCATTGTGCTGTTTATGACTTCAAGCCTATCAACTCCCGAGATTAGGCTGGTGTAACCGATGTGAAATGTCTAGCTAGTTAGCGGGGTGTGCGCTAATAGCGTTTCAAACGTCACTCACTCTGAGACTTGGATTAGTTGTTCCCCTTGCTCTGCTTGGGTAACGCTGCTTCGAGGGTGGCTGTTTTCGATGTGTTCCTGGTTCGAGCCCAGGTAGGAGCGAGTAGAGGGACAGAAGCTATACTGTTACACTGGCAATACTAAAGTGCCTATAAGAACATCCAATAGTCAAAGGTATATGAAATACAAATTGTATAGAGAGAAATAGTCCTATAATTCCATAATAACTACAACCTAAAACTTCTTACCTGGGAATATTGAAGACTCATGTTAAAAGGAACCACCAGCTTTCATATGTTCTCATGTTCTGAGCAAGGAACTTAAACGTTAGCTTTCTTAAATGGCACATATTGCACTTTTACTTTCTTCTCCAACACTTTGTTTTTGCATTATTTCAACCAAATTGAACATGTTTGATTTTTTATTTGAGGCTAAATTTATTTTTATTCATATATTATATTAAGTTAAAATAAGTGTTAATTCAGTATTGCTGTAATTGTCATTATTACAAATAAATAAATAAAATTGTCCGGGTTAATCGGTATCAGCTTTTTTTGGTCCTCCAATAATCAGTATCGGTATCGGCGTTGAAAAATCATAATTGGTCTGTCACGCCCTGACCGTAGATATTATATTTTGGTTAGGTCAGGGCGTGACTAGGGTGGGTACGCTAGTTTTTGTATTGTCTAGGGTTTTTTGTATGTGTAGGGTTTTTGTAGGTCTAGGTGATTTGTATGTCTATGGTGGCCTGATATGGTTCCCAGTCAGAGGCAGCTGTTTATCGTTGTCTCTGATTGGGGATCATGTTTAGGTAGCCATTTCCCTTTGGTGTTTGTGGGATCTTGTCTATGTGTAGTTACCTGTCAGCACTCATTTGTATAGCTTCACATTTCGTTTTGTTATTTTGTTAGTTTGTTCAGTGTTTCATTCTTTAAATAAATAAGAATGTACGTATACCACGCTGCGCTTTGGTCCGATCCTTATAATGAACGTGACATGGTCGACCTCTAGTAGTAACTACATTCAGGCATTATAATGACACTTTACGCTAGAGGACACTGATAATGTATTAGTATTGCTCAAAATTAAACATGATTAGATCAGAAAACATTCCTATATTAGTGAATGATATGTGTCCCTGCTCTGTAAACATAGTCATGTGCTGGTGCTGACCCTTCTGCAGACTGGGGTACTTAGTGTTCATAAAGAGGAAGTTGGTATTGGTCTGTCATTGGGAGTGCGCGGCATCATGGAATGGGCTCTTGACTTTGTGGATCACTCTTGACTTGTATGGTGATGGTGTGTTGTGATATGCTATGCCTCATACTTTGGTTATAATCTATTCAATAAGTGTCCTGCGGATTAGGTGGAGTATATTATGTGTTCTCAATGTTTAATTAGTTTCCTTTTGTGTTTTTGCTGAGCGTTTGCAAACTGAAGCTTTGGTGCTTCTAACAGTGAAGTCAGTGGGTCTTTGTGACAACCCTCAGCTCAGCAGTCAATCTATTTCCATATTTGTTTTTTCTCTCGTGTGTTTTCCCTGTCATCTGTGAGTCAGTCAGGAAGTGTGTGCCAGTGAAACATAAGCGCAATATGAATCAGCTCTTTATGACACGTTAATTGAGAGGTGGTGAGACACAGGGAGAAGCTTAACACATCTTCTATTAGATCCCAATGTAGCATGTGTTATAAGACACAATGTTTCTGAAACAAATAAAGCAGCCATCTCATTCTACCTAGTTGCTTTTTTTTATTACAGACTACCGGTATAACAGAATGTTCCAAAATTAATCCAATGCTCCAATGTCCCCCCCCCCCCCCTCCATGGTTTTCTCTCCCTCCCCTTCCATGACGTTCTCTGTTCATTTGGCTCTGTATCTGTTAGGTCAGTGTGACCTTGTCATTGTCTACAGAGTGGTGGAGTTAGGAGGGGGAGAGCCAGGTGACAGTTGAGCAGAAAAATATATTCATCTCCGGTGTACCTGTACATTTACAATTAATTATTTACAGGCACAATTAAAGGAACTGTGTCATTTTATAGTCAGTTCCATCTAGAGCTTAAAACCAGGTGTGAAATTGAACAGAGTTTGATGTGTACTGTTTACATGTGGATGTGCATGCGTACACATTTGCATGATGCTAACATGATGCAAGCAAACCAAAGAATGGCTCTGATCAGATGTGTGATGTGTTCTGAAGTTCACCATGACTCTGAGAAAGAGTGCTACATTAGCTAAATATGCTCCTACCAAGATTAATCATCACCTGAGAGAGAGAGAGTGCGAGGGAGGAAGGTTATATCAGAGATTTTGTACAAATAACTTACACCATCTGCGTGTTTCACTGTCATCCAACGTGTCAGCCAATTCTCATTGCCTGTCTCCCAAAGTAGCTGCATATTTAGCTGGTTTTACATTTATAGCCTATTGATGAACAATTTAAGGAAATGGCACAATAAATGAGTGGGGCATGTTGTATTTGTCTCACAGTGATAACTGTGATATCAATGGCAGTGCAACCAACCGTAGTGCAAATTGCCCCCTCTGATACGCCTGAAAGACAAAATTATTGAGGTGTAGCGGTCTACTACTTTATTCATCAGTACTATAACAGTCAGGGATCATTTTCATGGCTTGGCAGTTGAGAGAAAGTGGAATTAAAAACACTCAATGGCACAGCAGTATATAATAATCCATTAATTAGACCATGAATTACTATTAGTCCCACCTAAACCTGCACTTAACGCAGGGTAAAAACATTGCTACAAATACTTTTGCCAATTTCCCTGCATATTATCCTCATTTTGTTATATATTTGCTTAACATTGTTGATGTTGTTTAGTCAAGCTTGCATTCTTTATATGTGCCAGAAAATGGTATCCTGCCGCTTTTAGACAGATGTGCCTTTTTTTAAACACCTGCTGCCCCCTAAATATCTCTGCACAACCTTCCTGCTGATTAGAATCCTGTATGTTTGTGTAGGTAATGGAATGTGTAATGTGTTTTGAGAGAGACGGAAGGAGACTATGTGGGTAAAGGATCGGCATCTTCTCTCTGCATTATTTGTTTCAGCTTGTGCATTTCATGGGAAAGTTGGATCTACCTCCCCCTTTCCCCCCCTTTTCCATCTATTGTTCCCTCCCTCCCTCCCTCCCTCCCTCCCTCCCTCCCTCCCTCCCTCCCTCCCTCCCTCCCTCCCTCCCTCCCTCCCTCCCTCCCTCCCTCCCTCCCTCCCTCCCTCCCTCCCTCCCTCCCTCCCTCCCTCCCTCCCTCCCTCCCTCCCTCCCTCCTCTGTCCTTCTCTCTCCCTCTCTTTTACTGTTTTTGTTGGTCCTGTCACTGTCGTTTCCACTTTCGTTAGGTGCTAAGCAGCTCAGCTCTCTCTCACAATAATTCTTACACTCTACCTCAAATCAAATGTTGTCACATGCGCCGAATACAATGTGTAGACCTTACCTTGAAATGCTTACTTACAAACCCTTAACCAACAATGCAGTTTTAAGAAGAAAAAAAAGTTAAGAAAATATTTACAAACCAAATTATAGTAAAAGAAAGTAACACAATAAAATAACAATAACATGGCTATATACAGGGGGTACCGGTACCGGGTCAATGTGCGGGGGGGGGGGGGGGGGGGGGGGGGTAAAAGGTTAGTCGAGGTAATTGAGGTAATATGTACATGTACACTACCGTTCAAAAGTTTGGGGTCACTTAGAAATGTCCTTGTTTTTTAAAGAAATGCTATTTCTTTGTCCATTAAAATCACATCAAATTGATCCGAAATACAGTGTAGACATTGTTAATGTTGTAAATGACTATTGTAGCTGGAAACGGCAGATTTTTTAATGGAATATCTACACGTGTTCCAATGGCAAGTTGTGTTAGCTAATCCAAGTTTATCATTTTAAAAGGCTAATTGATCATTAGAAAACCCTGTTAGCACAGCTGAAAACTGTGGTTCTGATTTTAAAGAAGCATTAAAACTGGCCTTCTTTAGACTAGTTGAGTATCTGGAGCATCAGCATTTGTGGGTTTGATTACAGGCTCAAAATGGCCAGAAACAAATAATGGTCTTCTGAAACTTGTCAGTCTATTTTTGTTCTGAGAAATGAAGGCTATTCCATGTGAGAAATTGCCAAGAAACAGAAGATCTCGTACAACGCTGTGTACTACTCCCTTCACAGAACAGCGCACACTGGCTCTAACCAGAATAGAAAGAGGAGTGTAAGGTCCCGGTGCACAACTGAGCAAGAGGAGAAGTACATTAGAGTGTCCAGTTTGAGAAACAGATTCCCCACAAGTCCTCAACTGGCAGCTTCATTAAATAATACCCGCAAAACACCAGTCTCAACGTCAACAGTGAAGAGGTGACCCCGGGATGCTGGCCTTCTAGGCAGAGTTGCAAAGAAAAAGCCATATCTCAGATTGGCCAATAAAAATAAAAGATTAAGATGGGCAAAAGAAAACAGACACTGGACAGATGTAGATTGGGAAAAAGTGTTATCGACAGACTAATCTAAGTTTGAGGTGTTCGGATCACAAAGAAGAACATTCGTGAGACGCAGAAAAAAATGAAAATATGCCGGAGGAGTGCTTGACGCCATCTATCAAGCATGGTGGAGGCAATGTGATTGTCTGGGGGTGCTTTGGTGGTGGTAAAGTGGGAGATGTGTACAGGGTAAAAGGGATCTTGAAGAAGGAAGGCTATCACTCCATTTTGCAATGCCATGCCATGCCATACCCTGTGGATGGCACTTAATTGGAGCCAATTTCCTCCTACAACAGGACAATGACCCAAGCACAGCTCCAAACTATGCAATAACTTTTTAGGGAAGAAGCAGTCAGCTGGTATTCTGTCTATAATGGAGTGGACAGCACAGTCACCGGATGTCAACCCTATTGAGCTGTTGTGGGAGCAGCTTGACTGTAAGAAGTGCCAATCAAGCCATTCCAATTTGTGGGAGGTGCTTCAGGAAGCATATGGGGTGAAATCTCTTCAGATTACCTCAACAAATTGACAACTAGAATGTCAAAGGTCTGCAAGGCTGTAATTGCTGCAAATTGAGGATTATTTGATGAAAGAAAAGTTTGAAGGACACAATTATTAATTCAATTAAAAATCATTATTTATAACCATGTCAACGTCTTGACTATATTTCCTATTCATTTTGCAACTCTGTTGATGTATGTTTTCATGGAAAACAAGAACATTTCTAATTGACCCCAAGCCTTTGAACGGTAGTGTAGGTAGGGGTAAAGTGACTATGCATAGATAATAAACAGTAGCAGCAGCATGAGAAAAAAAAATGAGGGGTCATTTCAATTAGTCCGGGTAGCCATTTGATTAACTGTTCAGCAGTCTTGTGGCTTGAGGGTAGATGCTGTTAAGGAGCCATTTGGACCTAGACTTGGCGGTCCTGTACCGCTTAGCATGCGGTAGCAGAGAGAACAGTATGACTTGGGTGGCTGGAGTCTTTGACCATTTTTAGTGCCTCTGACACCACCTGGTATACAGGTCCTGCATAGCAGGAAGCTTGGCCCCAGTGATGTATTGGGCTGTACACACTACCCTCTGTAGCGCATTGCGGTCAGATGCCGACCAGTTGACATACCAGGCAGTGATGTAACCAGTCAGGATGCTCTTGATGCTGCAGCTGTAGAACCTTTTGAGGATCTGAGTACCCATGCCAAATCTTTTCTGTCTCCTGAGGGGGAATAGGCATTGTCGTGCACTCTTCACGACTGTCTTGGTGTGTTTGAACCATGATAGTTTGTTGGTGATGTGGACACCAAGAATCTTGAAGCTCTCGACCTCTATCCACATGGCTCTACCTCAAACCTGTGTTAACTCTCCTCTCCTCCAAGCCCTCTCAGAAAGACCCTTGTGGTCTTTTTAAGTCTGGTGCAAACCCTTGTTTTCTACCATTGGGAACTGTGTAAAATCTCCTTTTAGAATCCTTTCCAAAAAGGTAAGGTTGTATTTAATGTGATGCACTGTAGCCAGGGTTGAGGAGTAATTGATTACATGTAATCAGTGACATGTAATCTGATTATAAAATACTGTAACTGTACGGATACGTTACCAGAAAAAAATATTGAAATCAGAATACATATACATTTGAAAAAGTCAATTATTACTTCTTGGATTACTTTTAAATTCAGAAAGGATGTTTGCGAGAAGAAAAAAAACATTATGCACTTTTCTGTTTTATTAATGACATTCAATTCAGCATGATGACACACCAAATGCATTTGATGGATCCTTTTTGTGTTCTTTGAATGCCTCTTAAGGGTAAAGTAGTCTGAAGTAATCAGATTACGTTACTGAGTTTTGGTAGTCCAAAAGTTACGTTACTGATTACAATTTTGGACAGGTAACTAGTAACTGTAACAGATTACATTTACAAAGTTACCTACCCAACCCTGACTATAGCGCATGTGCTCTACCTCTGCAGCTGTCTATCCTCTATGTCGTGTCTGTTCCCATGTGCTGGACTATTTCACAATTTGTACAAAATGCTGTACAGAGATATGCTAATTGGAAAAGTGATTAAATGTGAAAGTTTTTTTTACTGCACCTAATTTGTAGAACTGCCTTTACTACTGTGTGGTGTATTTAGGAACATTCATATTTACAGTTGGAGTGTGAAACTGTTGCTCTGATGAGGAGACTTTATTTTGTTACTATCCACTGCTTATTGTGTTTTAATCTACCACCTGACAATTATGTCAAATATACAGTACCAGTCAAACGTTTGGACACACCTACTCATTCCAGGGATGTTCTTTATTTTTTACAATTTTCTACATTGTAGAATAATAGTGAAGACATCAAAGCTATGAAATCACACATATGGAATGATGTAGTAACCAAAAAAGTGTTATAACAAATCAAAATATATTTTATATTTGAGATTCTTCAAAGTAGCCACCCTTTGCTTTGATGACAGCTTTGCACATTCTTGGCATCCTCTCAACCAGCTCAACCACCTGGAATGCATTTCAATTAACAGGTGTGCCTTGTTAAAAGTTAATTTGTGGAATTTCTTTCCTTCTTAATGCGCCAATCAGTTGTGTTGTGACAAGCTAGTGGTGGTATACAGAAGATAGCCCTATTTGGTATAAGACCAGAGCTGTACTCATACTAACCGCACTAACCATACTATTTGCGACGTAGTATGCTTATTGGTCATTCTATAGATATTGTTAGTATGCCAAAAGTTCACGGATGTCATACTAAATTTGCCAAAATACGAAGTATACAAGCAGCGGACACTCAATCCATGCTTTAAGGGTCCATAATACAATTCTTCAGAAAATGGACGTGGCTTCACATTTTTAGATTTGAAGAAAATGGTGGAAAATATGCAGCCAATGTCCGATGAGAGTGGTTACAAATGCATTGCTTTAACTAATTATGTCAAATTTTAAGAAAATGTTAAGCAATGTAATAAAGAAATTTACTTTTCAAATAAGTTAGGTTACAAGTTATGTTGGCTGACAATTTGTTAGCTATGCTATCCTTATGAAACGCATAGCATTACAGAAGTGTGTACCGGTATGTTAGCTAGTTACCTAGTTGGCTAATACATCAAACTTGCCAAGCAGTATATTAACTATATGCTAAATAACTACCCAACATGTATTGATTTGATTATTCACGTAATTCTTAAGTGTTGTGCGTTCTCAATGGACATGGTTAATTCTGGCTATCTACTCCGATTTCATAGTGTGCCAGAGTCAGAGAGTCAGGAAAAGTTGCCAAAAAAAGAGTAATTCAATTGTATCCAGCAGCACAGTTACAGTCACCAACAATCTGGATAACATGAAAACAGCCTAACCAGCTCTGCTAGGGTGAGTAAAATGGTCAGAGTGAGGTGCTCTCTCATTTGTGTCTGGAAGTAGCTAGCTTGGGTGCTTGACTGCCGTTGTAAGGTCAGAATGCTCGGATCACTAACCCTACTCCTCAGCAAGAGCAAAACGCTCTGAATTTACAAATGGACAATCTGACAACGCTCTGAATTTACAAATGCCCAGAGCGCTCTCTGGCACTCCAGATTGAATTTACGAACACACTCGACATCATAAAATGTCTAGCTTGTCATTTGTTATGCAAACAAGCTAGCAAGAGGTTGCATAGCAACACCATCAATTTCCGGTTAACAGGCGATTCGCTAGTATGCTCAACTGAAACGATACTGTTCCTTTACAATATACTAAAATGAAATAATAGTATATAGTATATACTCATTAAGTATGTCGTATACAGTATGTTATTATGGGTATTCAAACACCGCTCAAGACCATAGTTTGTCAAGAACAGCTCAAATAGGCAAAGAGAAACAATAGCCCATCATTACTTTAAGACATGAAGGTCAGTCAATCGGGAAGATTTCAAGAACTTTGGAAGTTTCTTCAAGTGCAGTCGCAAAAACCATCAAGCTTTATGATGAAACTGGCTCTCATGAAGATCGCCACAGGAAAGGAAGACCCAGAGTTACCTCTGCTGCAGAAGATAAGTTCAAATCAAATCAAAGTTTATTTGTCACGTGTGCCGAATACAACAGGTGTAGACCTTACAGTGAAATGTTTACTTACAGGCTCTAACCAATAGTGCAGAAAAATAAAAAATAAAATAGATAAAAAAAGGTGTGTGTGTAGGTAAGTAAAGCAATAAAACAACAGTAAAAAGACATTTGAAAATAACAGTTGCAAGGCTGTATACAGACACCTGTTAGTCAGGCTTATTGAGGTAGTATGTGCATGTAGGTATGGTTTAAGTGACTATGCATATATGATGAACAGAGAGTAGCAGTAGTGTAAAAAGAGGGGTTGGCTGGTGGCGGGACACAATGCAGATAGCCCGGTTAGCCAATGTGCGGGAGCACTGGTTAGTCTGGCCAATTGAGGTAGTATGTACATGAATGTATAGTTAAAGTGACTATGCATATATGATAAACAGAGAGTATCAGCAGCGTAAAACGGGTTCACAGAATTCAAGTAACAGACACATCTCAACATCCACTGTTCAGAGGAGACTGTGTGAATCAGGCCTTTATGGTCGAATTGCTGGAAAGAAACGACTACTAAAGGACACCAATAATAAGAAGAGACTTGCTTGGGCCAAGAAACACAAGCAATGGACATTAGACCAGTGGAAATCTGTCCAAGTTTGAGATTTTTGGTTCCACCCGCCGTGTCTTTGTGAGACGCAGAGTAGATGAACGTATGATCTTTGCATGTGTGGTTCCCACGGTGAAGCATGGAGGAGTAGGTGTGATGGTGTGGGGGTACTTTGCTGGTGGTACTGTCAGTGATTTATTTAGAATTCAAGGCACACTTAACCAGCGTGGCTACTACAGCATTCTGCAGTGATACGTCATCCCATCTGGTTTGCGCTTGGGTGGGACTGTCATTTGTTTTTCAACAGGACAATGACGCAAAGCACACCTCCAGGCTGTGTAAGGGCTATTTGACCAAGCATAGTGATGGAGTGCTGCATCAGATGACCTGACCTCCACAATCACCTGACCTCAACCCAATTGAGATGTTTTGGGATGAGTTGGACCGCAGTGTAAAGGAAAAGCAGACAACAAGTGCTCAGCATATGTGGGAACTCCTTCAAGACTGTTAGAAAAGCATTCCTCATGAAGCTGGTTGAGAGAATGCCAAGAGTGTGCAAAGCTGTCATCAAGGCAAATGGTGGCTTCTTTGAAGAATATATCATATATTTTGATTTGTTTAACACTTTTTTAATTAATGAATGATTCCATATGTGTTATTTCATAGTATTCTACAATGCAGAAAATAGTAAAAATAAAGAAAAACCCTTGAATGAGTAGGTGTGTCCAAACTTTTGACTGGTACTGTATTACTAGAAGAAGAACAAGTCACTTGTCATTGATTTATTACATATACAGTAAAGTTCATAACAGTTTGTAGACTGTAGAGCTCTTCATCTGTGTAAATTAGTTTACAAAGCGTTGAAGAGTATTTTTATACTGTTTGTCTACTCATGACAGGCCACGTTTTTACAATTATATTTCACTCATGACAGCAAAACATTTTTGGGGACATCTACTACATCTACTACTTTCACAATGCCTCTTACCATGACTATTTATACCTATGGCCTGCCTCTTGAAACATGCTCCGACCATTTGTGCCAAGTGAAGTCTTTGGCACAAATGGTCGGTCTTGGGCATCAGTGTAGAATGATGGACAGATCCAGGTTCTAGTTGCAGATCCAGGTTCTAGAAGCAGATCCAGGTTCTAGTAGAGGATTAAGAGTTAAATGGAATACACGTGTGAGTGCAGTCCTAGTTCACTGAAAGAAAGTATCTTCTCTTCCATCTATTCTCTGCCTTTCATCCACTAGTCTTTCTCACCTTCCCCCATGTGTGTGTGCTTACTGTCGTTTTGACAGTGTATAGGTCTCAAGTGTCAGTCTACATGATGTGACCAGTAAACTGTTATGATGAAAGAATGGAAAGTTGTCCACACTTTTTTATTGATGTGGATATAAAGTCCCTCCACCCCTCTCTTTTACGCTCTCTCTCTCTCTTGTTCTCTCTCTCTCTCTCTTTGTTCTCTCTCTCTCTCTCTCTCTCTTTGTTCTCTCTCTCTCTCTCTCTCTCTCTCTCTCTCTCTCTCTCTCTCTCTCTCTCTCTCTCTCTCTCTCTCTCTCTCTCTCTCTCTGTCTCAAACACACACACTAAAACATTCACAATTAGAACACATTTTACTGACAGCAAGTGTGACGTTACTGATAACAAGCACTGTAAAAGTCTCCACTGATGTGCCAACAGGCTTGCTAACAGACCCCATCCCGCTGGCAGCATTAGCAGATCTACTATAACTATTGCAATCAGTCATGTTTGCTGTGTGAAAGGTTTATGTAAAAAAAAATCACTTTAATAAATTAGGAAGTGGGAGTAGGATGAATGGGAGTAATTTATTAAACAGGAGAGGGCTTTTGGGTGTGAAAGCTGTTGATAATTCCTGCTAGACTAGCATAAAGGAAATTTGATAAAAAAGTAGCAAGCAGCATAAGCTACTGACTGATAAGTATTACAACATGACTGCAGCATGACATAATTAACAGGTCAAAGGTAGGGTCCTAAACACATTGAGCAGGTCGTTCATATGAAAGGATATTATGCACTACAGCCCTTACAATGTTTGTTTTTTCTATCAGATTTATTTGACAAGGCATGTAGATTTTTGAGAAATTAAAGACTCACTGACGCTATACACGTCAAATTGACTTACTACTCCCTCTCAACTCTACCTCTGAGTTCATTCTGTCCCGAAGCTGCTGTTGACTACGCGTCTCTAACACTGTCTCTGTCCCCCTATACCCAAACCCCCCTGGCCCCCCTGGAAAGCTGGTCCAGGAAGACAGGAGGCAGTACAGAGGTGGTGCAGTCCTGTGATGAAAGGGGCCTCCCCATTTGAGGGGCCTATCAGGAGCCGCTCATAACCCTAGCACAAAACTGCACTCTCATTCACAACATTATGGGGCCCACCTGCATCTTCCTGCTCAAGAGCCAGGCCGATATCAGGCAGGCTGTAAGTAAGTCTGGACACACACAAACACATATGCACTGAATATACCAAACATTAAGGACACCTTTCTAATTATGAGTTGCACCCCCTTTTGCCCTCAGAACAGTCTCAATTCGTCTGGCATGGACTCTACAAGCTGTCGAAAGCATTCCACAGGGATGCTACCCCATATTGACTCCAATGCATCCCACAGTTGTGTCAAGTTGCCTGAATGTCCTTTGGGTGGTGGACCATTCTTGATACACATGGGAAACTGTTGAGCGTGAAAAACCCAGCAGCATTGCAGTTTCTTGACACAAACCTGTACGCCTGGCACCTACTACCATACCCCGTTCAAAGGCACTTACATGTTTTGTGTTGCCCATTCACAGTATGAATGGCACACATACACAATCTATGTGTATTATCTCAAGGCTTAAAAATCCTTCTTTAACCTGTATCCACTGATCGATGTGGATTTAACAAGTGACATCAAAATGGGATCATAGCTTTCACCTGGAATCACCTGGTCAGTCTATGTCATGGAAAGAGCAGGTGTTCTTAATGCTTTGTATTGTGTGTGTGTGTGTGTGTGTGTGTGTGTGTGTGTGTGTGTGTGTGTGTGTGTGTGTGTGTGTGTGTGTGTGTGTGTGTGTGTGTGTGTGTGTGTGTGTGTGTGTGTGTGTGTGTGTGTGTGTGTGTGTGTGTGTGTGTGTTAAATGTAACCAGACATGATGTGTTTGGCAGATAAAGTACAAATATGTGGATGAGACCGCAAACAGGGACTTACCTACCTGGGGCTACTGTACTCCTTGGTCGACCCTCTTTCTTTTACATTATATGTTTGTGTTGTGACAGATGTCAAAAGAAACCCCTGCAGTTTGTTCCATTATTGGATTAATTTAGGATTCTGATGGCCGTTTGATGTTTAACCAAATGTAACCCAATTCTTCAGGCCACTGTGTTTACACTTCTCCCTGCAGATTAACCCCTAAGGGTTCTGGGATATGTCTCTCTCTCTCTCTCTGTCCTCTATATCCTTTAAAGGTTGCTTTCATTATAAGCAAGAGCTGAAAAAAAGAACATAGCTACATTCCTTGCAGACTGAAAGACATGCGTTTCCCGGTTGTGCTCTGTCTCTGATGACGCTGGGAGCAGTCTGAATGGGAGTCATTAAGATGTTTGAAAACATTCCAGTGACTATATAGCTATTGTCCCTTGCTTGAGTTCCACCAGAATAGATAGAGGATTATCATGGCGCAGACCGCAGATTCACCTTTTGAAGTCGCTATGTTCCTGGGATTGTTAACATCAGATAGTGTAGGAATATAATATGATGGACTTTGACAATTGTTAACTCTAAACAACTTAATCATAATCTTTATTTATTAATTGTTAATAACTTAATTTTATTTGAAGTTCTGATTACACTGACACTGTCTTCTTTGCCCCAATAGGACAGAGACCTGAGGCCAGAGGAGATTGATGGTAAGTTGTTTTTCATTAATGTTCCTGTGCTTGTCTCTCTGTAGTTGCGTCTCTGGTAGTGGCATGAGTTTTCAGATTACAGGAGAGTAATCTTTCTCTGTGTTCTCTCTGCAGAGTTGCGGGATGCTTTTAAGGAGTTTGATAAGGACAAAGATGGTTTCATCAGCTGTAAAGACCTGGGAAACTGTATGAGAACCATGGGATACATGCCTACTGAAATGGAGTTGATAGAACTGAGCCAACAGATCAACATGAATTGTAAGAGTGTGCCCTAGTCTAGATATTTGCAGTACAGGTGCATTACACCATGGTTTGCTAATTCCCTCCCCTAACATGTTCTCCCTTGTTCCTTCTCTTTTTGGCAAGTGGGAGGTCATGTTGACTTTGAGGATTTTGTGGAGTTGATGGGCCCCAAACTTCTCGCTGAAACTGCAGATATGATTGGTGTAAAAGAACTGAGAGATGCCTTCAAAGAGGTGAGAAACTGGATTGCCAGAGAGAGGGAGGAGAGGGTGATTACGGAGAAAAGTAGTTCTATTGCCTGTCGGTCTAATATTTCATGCTCTGGATTATGAATGTGATCATTTGTTTTTTCCCCTCATGAAGTTTGACACCAATGGTGATGGAGCGATAAGCACATCTGAGCTGAGAGAAGCCATGAGGAAGTTGCTGGGACAACAGGTGAGGTTACAGAATCAAGTCTGTCTGAGCAGATTAATCGATGTATGCATCACTACTAAAAACTTTGTTTTACACACACCTATTCCTCCTTTGTTACTGGACTGTAGGTTGGCCACAAGGACTTAGAAGATATCCTGAGGGACATCGACTTGAATGGTGATGGGCATGTTGACTTTGAAGGTAAGCTGATGCAGAGTTTATTTATCTATACCAACAGAATAATAAAATCACAGACGATATTGTAATAGCTAGAGATTTTGCTATTCATGCTGTGTGCAAGCTAGTCTTCAGATAATGGGACAAGAGTGCTTCATAAACGCTTGATGTCAACTGGTCTTCCTTACTCTTCAATTTCATGATATTTCTTTCCTTTTATCCACTTTCTGGCAAAGCTTCAAATAGCTTTGACATTTGCAAACGGCCTGTTTCAACCATGTAAGGAAAGTGTGGTCTCCTCCTGTGTTTTCCTTATAACAGCGAGAACACAATCCCTATACCCCAATCCTTAAACTGGTAAATGCATTATGATACAGTATTCAATATGTCTGTCGGCTGCAGACAACTATGGGGCCCCACTGGTCACTGTGACTCAAATATAGACGTGCAGTAACATATGATACGGTCGACTTTCACACAGTCTGCATGTCCTATGCATATTTTAACACACACACACACACAGACTGAACTTCTAATATTTGACAGGTCTTATCCTCTCTTTTTACAGAGTTTGTACGAATGATGTCCCGCTGAGAGGAGGAATGGTCGATATGGCTTCAAGTTAATTATTCTGAATGTGAACCTCGGCCCCTTTGTCATCATCATTGAATGAGTAAAACGGAGTAAATACTTGGACCCCTGAGCTATCTTTTCCTGAGAAAAACTGGAATTAAAGCCCTTACCTCTAAGTAGAAACGGAAGACCACAGTACTGCTCAAAATAGTGTTCTTCCCTAAAAGCCCCACATTCCAACTTAGACAGGTTCTACTGTAGCTTACAGACTGACCCGCTAATGGTTTCCGCACTATTAACCCTCCACGAACTGTATACACTTGTGTGTAGCCTGCTGTTTAGGCAAGTTTTGTTTCTCAACCTTTAAATGGCAATATTACTTGTGACTACTGATATGTTCTTCAAGTTTGAGTAATAGAGTGAGAAAAGCAGAGAGTCTTATTTGTGTGTGTGTTTGTCACTGTGATCTTTTGTGAGGTGATCACTGTGTTTACCCAGCACCATAAAAGCACCAGATCCTCTCTAATGCACTGGGTTTATGGGACAAGCAAGAGCTAAGAGGACCTCAGCAAACACGCTTTTCACAGATCTGGAAAATAGTAGCTTTTCTTCACATTTGTGTGCAGTGCATAAACATGATGGTTTATGTGTACAGTATCTTGTCTGTCTGTCTGTCTGTCTGTCTGTCTGTCTGTCTGTCTGTCTGTCTGTCTGTCTGTCTGTCCGTCCGTCCGTCCGTCCGTCCGTCCGTCCGTCCGTCCGTCCGTCCGTCCGTCCGTCTGTCTGTCTGTTGGTACAGTTTGACAAATAAATTGCAGAGTCCTAGTTTGTCATTGTGCTGTTTTTATGCATGCCAGAGACAAACCTCATTTTAAATATAGTATTATCTGTATGGGTGTGACAGTAAATGTAATACATTGTCTAATGTATATAGTAGGCCACGCAATCTACTAAAAATAAATGTCTACTTGTGAACCTGTTTTTTTTCCAGTGTTGCAATAAGTCCCAGGGAAATAGCTATATGGTGTGAAGCCAGGAAAGAAGAGCCTCAGCCTCAGCCTCTGGACTGACACATCAAACCTTCCTTTTCATTTTTTGCATATGGATAAACAATACAGAGCAATAGGCCTAAACCATTCTGGGCTCAAACAATATCAACATTTAAGAAAATATTCAAATAGATATGGCTAAAGGCCGAACTTGACAGAACAGAAATTATTTATAGACTTCAGTTACTAAATAGACGTTTTCATGGTACCAGGACACAACAATGGTGCGCGAATGACTGGCTGGCTGGAACAGAACAAGTTGTCATGGCAACTGTCTCGCTCCTCCACCTGGATCCGCAGGAACGGCGCAACATCTCTCTTCTTTGTTCCCTACCGTCTGTCTGGACAGGACCCAAAATCCACACGGGCTCCATCGTGTGGTAAATGTCTAGAATACATTATGTTTTGAGTTCTTGATGTTCTCAATTTTCGAAACTAAAGAGATGCACGAGATAAAACTGTCTCATCGTTAGCATACAGCTAGCTACACTACACAGCAGTTTAAAAAAAAGTCAGGTGCAGGTTTCTTTCATCATAGTGTTCGCTGTATGCATATTGTGTGTGAATTGTGTTGTGTGTATTGCTGAATTGTCATCTGTTGATATGATTATGTAGACTACAGGTTGTGTTTTGCTAGTGACAACATATCGGCATGGTCTGTGGTTGATCAAAACCCAGGGCACAGTTTCTAAACCAGTGGTCACCAATTGTTCGATCGCGGCAGACCAGGGAGATTTGTGGCTAAATCGAGTGCGCCTACTCTGCTGGCCAATCGGATAGCTCACATCACCGTGCCTACAAGCTTCCAAGACAGGAAGACCCCGGCGACAGAAAAGTTTGATACTAGCCAACGTGAGAATTCATAACTTTTACAACCATGTTCAGATAAATACTTTTAAAGAATACAGTTGCTGTTTATATGAGTGACTTAATGACAAAGTTTTGACTCAAGCCACAAAATTAAGGAAATTAGAAGGGGGGGGGGGGGGGTAGAGTAGAGTAAAATACTTTCTATAGAAAGGGCAACCGAATTGTTTAAATTTCGGTTGATGTATTTATAGACTAGGCAACCGAAATTAATAATTAATGTGTGTGTGTTATATTAAACATAGAGGAGGGAGAAAATGTAGGCAAGCAATAAACATTTCAGAACAACTGCTTGTCGGCAGTTGTCAATTTTCTTGCCTGTTGAAATTCCCCCCTTCTATTTTGGAACTGCAAGGCCTAGCACACTTCAGAATAATTTTGGTAACTCATGTTGACCAGTCGTGTGTGCCACAGAGAGTATTTGACTCTAGCCACAAAATTAAGGAAATTAGAAGGGGGGGCTAGAGGCTTGAGTCAAATACTTTGTGGCACACATCAGAGTCATATACTTTCTATAGAACCAACTTCACCAACTTCAGGATAGGCAACCAGAATTAATAATTAATGTATGTGTGTTATAGTAAATATAGACGAGGGAGTAAAATGTAGGCAAGCAATAAACATTTCAGAACAACTACTAGTCGAATAAGACATGGGAGAGATGACGAATTTTGGCAAAGAAATGTAATTATAGACTAATACACTTGAAACAAATAGCCAAACCGAAAACTGCAGACATTACTAGTGCCTCCCCGCGATCAAACCGAGATGAATAAATCAAATGAAACGCAGCCTACCATGATCAGAAAAATCCCAACTAGCAAGCAAGTCACAGCAATGTGTGTGTGTGTGTGTGTGGGATGGGGGGGTGGTAATTTGAGGTCAAATGTACATGTATGTAGGGGGTAAGTGACTGCATAGATCATGAACAGCGAGTAGCAGCAGCGTAAAAAAAGAAGGGGGGGTGCAAATAGTCTGGATAGCCATTTAATTAACTCTTCAGCTGTTTTATGGCTTGGGGGTAGAAACTGTTAAGGAGCCTTTTGGACCTAGACATGGCACTCTTCTCGACTGTCTCGGTGTGTTTGGACCATGGTAGTTTGTTGGTGATGTGGAACTTGAAGCTCTCGACCTACTCCACTACAGCCCCGTCGATTTGAATGGGGGTGTGTTCTGCCCTCCTTTTCCTGTAGTCCACAATCAGCTCCTTTGTCTTGATCACATTGAGGGAAAGGTTGTTGTCGTCTCTGACCTCCTCTTTATAGGCTGTCTCATCGTTGTCGGTGATCAGGCTATTAGGCTATTATTAGCAGCTCGTCGTGTCTGTTTTAATATTTAGGAATATTTCAATTTCTCTGGTCATAGCATGAATTTGTGCATGAGGCAGATGCAATGCGACTCGAGTTTCGCCATCAGGTGGAAGACATTGTCCCCTCTCTCTGGTCAGTCTCACAACTGAGACTAAACTCGAGAATTGATAACAAAATAAATCTCTGACTTCAGTGCGTTCAAGACAACTGGGTACTTGGGGGAAAAAACGAGATCCAACTGGGAAAAATAATTTTGAACGGACAAATAATTTTGAACGGACATCCATCTCGAAGACGGAAACTCAGCATATTTCCAGAGCTCCGACTTTCCGACCTGAAAATCACTTGCAAATGCTACACCTGATCTATTTTGTTATCAAAGCTCGAATTTTGAAATAACCTACAATATGGTCTGACGATAACAATATTGGCAGGACGGGCATAGGACAATAGCCACTATGCTGGGATAACGTTTTAGGCCACATTCCTGCATAACTCTCTTTATTTCGTTTTTTTTTTTTGCTGTAGATCTCGACTTGTTTTTTGATTGCCAAAGTGATCTTGACTCAGAAAAGGTAGGTGACCACTGATCTAAACCATCTTTGCCCAGAGAGCCCTCATATTAAATCTAAGCGTCAAATGTTACTACGGCAACGTTATTTGTTCATTCATTCTTTTTGACAAACCCAGGGTGCACTGCAAGCACGCTGCGTTGGACTCTCCTGATTGGACAAAATTTCAGACATCATTTGCGTTCCAGGTCGTCCATATTGTAGTAGCGCTGCGCCGATTATCAGATCACAAAATGCCTGAGAGAGAGTTTTAACTTATCGAGAGCCACGTTGTTTCGTATAATATTAATGTTCTTCCTGAGAAGTTGACACTTCTCCTAATATTGTGAAATTGGATCATCTGAATACTGCACAACCACAATACATACGACCTGGAATAGGGCCATTGCAATACAGTCGTTTAAACCCTTTTTTTTTAGGAAATTGATATCACTTTCGTCCTTCAAGTTTGCACAAAATACATCGCATACATGTGGACTGCAAATGTCGTTTTTATGAAATTCGTATATACATTCTATTCTAAATGTTTTATTTTCGAAGATTAATACAATTACGAATAACTCCCATTAGGTGTAATTGTGTGTATCTTTCACCTGCATTTTTCCAACTAAACAGCTTTGCATCAAACAGAACCTTAGCTCGTTGATATACATTGGTGCTATGGAATAGTATTTGATTCGTGAATCCGATGCATTGCTATGAATATGCTAAACTCTCTCTTTATATTTATATATAGAGAGAGAAAAAAAATGTTAAACTAATGCCATGTGATTGGTTGTCACTTCAGTCATTCATTTCCTCTCTACAGTGAACCAGCATGTTCACACCCTCTCTCGCCTCAGCCTTCATGCACTGTGTGTGCATCTGAGGAAATCAACGTCAGTTATACCGGTTTGGCAGAGAAGACTAAACGATCATTGCTGTCAATGGGAGCTGCAGTGTAGATTGTGGACTTCGATTTACATCTTGAAGCAAACAGGGATAGAAGCAAAGATTTTGCAACGTAAGAACCTCATATTCCGCTAGAGCTTCTGGGAACGTTGATGACCGAGCATTAAGTCAGCTAGCAAGTCACATAGATAGCTTTTAGCTAACAGATGAGACTGCTCAACTCTAACTAGTTATAGTGAAGGCCAACGAGGCTGTTCGTTTACCTGAGAGTATTTGAGATTTAGCCATGTTTAGTGGTTGCGAACATTTGCCAGCTGCAACCATTCAGCAGTCATACTTGGCTAATGTTAGTCAGATAGTTAGCTACCTAAATATATTTGACTACCTTATCTGGGGAGGGGGTGGGAGGGTTTTGTGCTGTCATTTATGCTAGTTGGCTAGCTAGCTACAATTGATGCCTTCTCTCACACAGCTTCCTTGGGCCACCTCGTGTGTGTCTGCTTGTACCAAGCTGTGTATGGCAATGCGGCGGGTAACGGTGCCATTGGTCGCCGGACTGGTCGTGGTGGTGGTGTTGTCGCTGCTGGCTGAACACTGTTGGGCGGATGGTGGGGGCCTTGCTGAACGAGTTATCTGGGCAGTGAACGCTGGCGGGGAAGCTCACACAGACATGCATGGCATTCATTTCAAGAAGGATCCATTGGAAGGAAAGCTTGGGAAAGGTGAGTATGTAGGCATGGCTGAGTCATCAAAATGGCTCTATTAGATTACTATTTCCTAATAGCAAATGTGATTACTATTTCCTAATAGCAAATGTGACTGCTAAATTGAATTGAACGCCATAGCCAGCTAGTCTGTGTGAAATTAGCTACAATTGTAGCCATTTGGCTAAAAGCAAGTGAAATATTTGGTTCTGCCAGAGGGTGATCATATGGTTGTAGAGGTGTGTATTTCCCATTAAGAAGATATTTCAAGCTAACTCATGCATTGTTTTGACTTCTGCTATTGAACCGATTTAACCCAATGAATAGTCAGTATTAGTAGTGCTGTCATATTTGTTGAGCTTCTTCGAAAATGAACCATCTCATGGAAGAATAGTAAACTCAACTGTGATGTTTATTTTATTTTGATATAACCTTTAACTAGGAAAGTGATAATGACTGATTCAGAAATGTATTTCTTTAAAATCAATTGGAAACTAAAAACATGAGCAGTTAAAATGAAAGTATATTGAGGTAAAGGATATATTGATGACATTTCTTGTTTGATTAATTATAGCCACTATGCTTAGTTCCACTGCATGTTCATAGATTTTTTTAAACACACTTCATTCTGAAGTGACATTTCATATTGTTTCTGACATCCATCCCAGTAAAACTAAAGACCAAATGGGTCTGTCTGCAAATAGAAACCAGACAGTTAAGGAAACATTGACACTTGGCACAGGTATCGCCTCTCACTTGCCAGAACAGATAAGTCATGAATATTTTAACATGCCACGCTATTGTTAGCCAGCAAGTTTACATCTCAAATTTTTAAAAGGACCTTATCAGCCATAAAATGCATGTGCTATTTTCCTGATTTTCACCGTTTGTGTGCAAGTACAGTAAATAAATGTATGCAGCCATCACTATACTGCTCCAGTACATGGGTAAGCAGATGGGCTTGTATTATGTGAGCTTATGTAAGGAGTGTGTTGGGTGCGTATGTGACAGAATTGCTTATAAATCGACAACATAGTGAACAATCTACTCTGTATTTCCCTCTAGCTTCAGATTATGGAGTGCGTCTGCCCATATTGCGCTCTAGTCCCGAGGACCAGATTCTCTACCAGACAGAACGCTACAATGAGGATACTTTTGGCTATGAGGTGCCAATTCGTGAGGAAGGAGACTATATACTTGTCTTGAAGTATGCAGAGGTCTACTTTGCTCAGTCTCAGCAGAAGGTACCACTCAGCTTTCCAATCAAATCATCAAAATATGTTTTCAGTTTAGATCTCAAAGTTATCACTACTGTAAACAGTAAGTCATAGTAATGTTATTCTAATTTTGCAGCAAATAATGTTGTTCAACTTAGATATTGATAGTCTCCAAAAAAATACAGTTTCCAACAGATGTTTTATTGCAAGTTAATTTATTAGTAATATATAAATACCTTTGACATTCTACAGGTATTTGACGTGCGTCTTAATGACCATGTGGTAGTGAAAGATCTGGATATCTTTGAGCGGGTGGGTCACAGTACAGCTCATGACGAGATTGTGCCCTTCTCCATACGCCGCGGTAAACTGAGTGTTCAGGGTGAGGTGTCCACCTTCAACGGCAAGCTCACTGTGGAGTTTGTCAAGGTGAGTTGACACAACCGAAGTGTCACTGCTCAATGTTTTCTCCTCTTCTCCTGACCCATTTAAAACATATTTTTCAGATGTGTCCTCAAATTAAAGTCGAGCACTAAAGTCATGATTACCTGCACACAACTCTGAATGTACAGTCGTGGCCAAAAGTTTTGAGAATGACACAAATATTCATAACACTCCAGCCTTGAGTGTTGACAAGGCTGGAGATCACTCTGTCATGCTGATTGAGTTTGAACAGACTAGAATCTTCAAAAGGAGGGTGATGCTTAGAATCATTGTTCTTCCTCTGTCAATCATGGTTATCTGCAAGGAAACATGTGCCGTCATCATTGCTTTGCACAAAAAGGGCTTCACAGGCAAGGATATTGCTGCCTGTAAGATTGCACCTAAATCAACCATTTATTGGATCATCAAGAACTTCAAGGAGAGCGGTTCAATTGTTGCGAAGAAGGCTTCAGGGCGCCCAAGAATGTCCAGCAAGCGCCAGGACTGTCTCCTAAAGTTGATTCAGCTGCGGGATCGGGGCAGCACCAGTACAGAGCTTGCTCAGGAATGGCAGCAGGCAGGTGTGAGTGCATCTGCACGCACAGTGAGGCGAAGACTTTTGGAGGATGGCCTGGTGTCAAGATGTGTAGCAAAGAAGCCACTTCTCTCCAGGAAAAACATCAGGGACAGACTGATATTCTGCAAAAGGTACAGGGATTGGACTGCTGAGGACTGGGGTAAAGTCATTTTCTCTGATGAATCCCCTTTCCGATTGTTTGGGGCATCCGGAAAAAAGCTTGTCCGGAGAAGACAAGGTGAGTGCTACCATCTGTCCTGTGTCATACCAGCAGTAAAGCATCCTGAGACTATTCATGTGTGGGGATGCTTCTCAGCCAAGGAAGTGGGCTAACTCACAATTTTGCCTAAGAACACAGCCATGTGGGTTCTCGCCCAGGCTCTGTCGTAACCGGCCGCGACCGGGAGGTCCGTGGGACGAGGCACAAATGGCCTAGCGTCGTCCGGGTTAGGGAGGGTGTGGCCGGTAGGGAAATCCTTGTCTCATTGCGCACCAGCGACTCCTGTGGTGGGCCGGGCGCAGTGCGCGCTAACCAAGGTTGCCAGGTGCACTGTGTTTCCTCCGACATAATGGTACGGCTGGCTTCCGGGTTGGATGGTGCTGTGTTAAGAAGCAGTGCGGCTTGGTTGGTTTGTGTATCGGAGGACGCGTGACTTTCAACCTTCGTCTCTCCCGAGCCTGTACGGGAGTTGTAGCGATGAGACAAGATAGTAGCTACTAAAAACAATTGGACACCACGAAATTGGGGAGGAAAAGGGGTCAAATTCAACAACAAAAAACACAGCCATGAATAAAGAATGTGAAAGTGAAATATTTGCTTATGCCAGAGGGTGGTCATATGGTTGTAGAGGTGTGTATTTCCCATTAAGAAGATATTTCAAGCTAACTCATGCATTGTTTTGACTTCTGCTATTGAATCGATTTAACCCAATGAATAGTCGGTATTAGTAGTGCTGTCATATTTGGTACCAACACATCCTCTGAGAGCAACTTCTCCCAACCATCCAGGAACAGTTTGGTGAAGAACACTGCCTTTTCCAGCATGATGGAGCACCTTGCCATAAGGCAAAAGTGATAACTAAATAGCTCGGGGAACAAAACATCGATATTTTGGGTCCATTGCCGGGAAACTCCCCAGACCTTAATCCCATTGAGAACTTGTGGTCAATCCTCAAGAGGCAGGTGGACAAACAATAACCCACAAATTCTGACAAACTCCAAGCATTGATTATGCAAGAATGGGCTGCCATCAGTGTGATGTGGCCCAGAAGTTAATTGACAGGATGCCAGGGCAGATTGCAGAGGTCTTGAATGAGAAGGGTCAACACTGCAAATATTGAGTCTTTGCATCACCTTCGTGTCATTGTCAACAAAAGCCTTTGACACTTATGAAATGCTTGTAATTATACTTCAGTATTCCATAGTAACATCTGACAAATATCTAGACACTGAAGCAGCAAACTTTGTGGAAATTAATATTTGTCATTCTCAACTTTTGGCCATGACTGTATGTTTGTTTATACCTTTTCTGTGTCACTAATAATTTTTTTGTGCAAATAATGGTAGGACTGTATTTCTCTGTATGTTCATTTGACACATGGCTTTCTCTGCTGTGAACTGATAACCCCCCCTTTGTTTTCTTAGGGTTATTACGACAACCCCAAGGTCTGTGCTCTGTATGTGATGAAGGGGACATTAGATGGTGAGCCTCATCAGTCTATTAACAGGAGAATATTCGGCAGTGCCAGTGAAAAATTGCATTTTCTAAGATGTTGTCTAAATAATTCTGAAATTATAAAAAAAAATTGTGATGGAATGTTGTATTACAAAATGATTGCTCTCTTTTTTTTTATCTCACATTCCTTTTCAATAACGTTATTCATTGTCTGCTCAAACAATTAATTGTATGCACAATCTAGTCTAAAGACATCACACCCTCTCCTCAATGTCTTACCTCTAAGTTCTGCATGAAATGAATTACACTCAACCATATCTTTAAACCCATGATCTCTCCCATCTCTATATTTTGTGCATCTCAGATGTACCAAAACTTCAGCCTCACCCTGGACTGGAGAAACGTGAAGAACTTGAGGAGGAGGAGGAAGAGGAGTCTGAGGCAGGAGAGGAGGGTGGTAAGAAGAGTACCTCGACAGCTCCCAAGTACAGGGTCCAGTCAGGCCCCAGAACACCAAACCCGTATGCGGCCGACAATAGCAGCCTCATGTTCCCTATCCTGGTGGCATTCGGGGTGTTCATCCCTACACTCTTCTGCCTCTGTCGGCTGTGAGAATGTAAAATAGAGGGGGAAATGGAACATGATGGACAAGAGACTGAAGGGGGGGGGGGGGGGGGGGGGGGATAAGGAAGAGACACAAGGAAAGTCTAGGCAAATAGACAGGTGTGAGCACGAGAGCCAATGGCGTTAAGTGGACAAAAAAGAGACAACCAATTTGGAATGCAGTGCAGGTGACAGAATAAAATGCCTTCCTCACTAACTTTAAGGTCACACAGATAAAAGGGGATGGAGATAGTGAGTTTGTGTATTGTACATCTTACACACATTTCCACCATGTTGCAAATTACCACATCACAAAGACATGATCTTGCATGAGACAGGATTGACCACTTTCGAACCAGGTTTGTCTTGTCTTGTAGGATGAGGCTGGGACTATACAGAGGGGTGCTGAAATGTGATTGGCTGTCCCTCTTTATAGATGAGTATGGCTTTGGATGAGGTGTGGCTTGAAGTGAATGCAGATAGGCTGCTATGGTGATCAACAAAAGTCAGGCCTAGTATTTAGTCAGATGATACAGGAGATAATATCCAGAAAATCTATTGATTCTTACAAATTTGGAAATTGGAAGTTTTAGTGAATGTATGTTTGGTGGAGATTGGAGGGGACAGTGGGAGACGATTGCCAATTTGGCCAATTAGGCATTTGAATGTTTTTGCTTGCTCTTTTTTTACTTTCTTTTTGGGTTTGATTATCACCAAACTTGCTAGTGTTGTAAAGCTACAATTTATTTGAGCTTTTGATACAAAGCTGTGCCATAATTTGTTGAGAAACAACATGCTAATAATTTCAACAAGTCTGTACTGTTACAGCCTCAGTCTATTCTATGGAGTAGAATTGATGTTTCATGTGTTTGAAAAGAAGGCCTATTGTGATTTCACATCTAAGGTGGATTTCACAATTACGTTGCATAATGTGTTTAAAAATGCATGTGTACCTCCATGGGACTATACCATGCTGTGCTGTTTCATATAACAACGCAAGTTTCCTCAAATGTGGTCACAGGTAAGAAGTCTACTTGTTGTGCTGGCATGCATAACTGTCTGTACTAGCAGGTACCTTTTGAGACAGCTAGACTATAGAGTTATCAGAAATTGCAGGGCTTGACATTTAACATGTTCAGCCACTTGTCTTCCAGTGCTTGAAATTAAGGGTGTCCTGTTGTCCCTGGGACAATAAATGTCTACGGTTCAAAACAGACAAAAAAAAGCAATGAGGCTGATACAACAGATCAGACCGTTTAGCTTAAAATGTTGATTAAGTATTATTTCTTCATATTCTATGCTCAACAATGTGCACATGGCTGTGCTATCTGGGAAGGTTCCAAAATGCAATTAGCGGGAAAACAGTTGCCAAAAGTGCACTGCACGTGTGAGTGGTTTCATGTGACAGAGATAAAAAATATCTGTTAGAAATTAAGAAAGGGGGGAGATCTAAAGATGCATCAACTAGCATGGGTTACTTATACGACTAGGATTATGCCTTTGGTGCTCGACAATAAAATATAAATGTGAAAACCAATAGAACATTTGGCATGTTAGGTGTTTAAAATAATTACTTCAACATTTCTATGGTTGTATTTTGGCTAGGCTACTTTTAAACAAGGTAAGCCATGCTTCATAAAATAACATAACATCCAGGTTTTATACAAGTTTATAGTTAAAATGCTGACCACCTCTGCTCAGATTCAAGGTGGGTGTGGTGCGCAACAGGCACTGTCTCCGGTCTTGTGACCATTTGATCTGAACAAAACATGCCTCAAGCCTTTAAACGTTGACTGGTGTTTGCCTATATTTATGTAATTAACAGTCTCATTAAAGTTTAGCTACATTTTACGGAGCCTCCCTCATGTCAGCATCGGTTTGGACATGAAGCTGCAGCCAATATGCATATCACCTAGACTTTGACATGTAGGCTTTTTTTATTTATGTACATGAAAAATAGATTTAAATGTTATTCCAATGTTGGCCCCTCTGATTTAATTCTGATCTGAGTAATTGTTTTGATATTGTGCAACAAAAAAAACATTTACTTGTCCATTCAGACAACTCCAAATCTATATTATTCTTCTCTACCTTTTTTATTTTTTTTGTACAATAAAAAAAAAAAAACTTGTCCCGGACAAGAGGACAAGCCTTAATGTTCGAGCCCTGGAGAGTTTGAATCCTTTGAGGGTTTACATGGCATTTAATCACATTGATGAAACCCTCTAACTTGTATGTGTTTTCCACTTAACGGTACATTAGCTTGGTTTGCATCTGGTGAAAGGCCACCTCTGAAAGGTTATCTGAAATAGTACAGAGTGATTTAGTTAGTTACTTTGCCAACATTGAGGGACCTGGTAATTAAACTAATTCCCAAGCAAGTGGGACAGGTCCCAAATCAGTAACATGTCTGAATTGTCACAGAGGTGCATGTAGTGTAGTCCTTTGTCATTGTCACTGCCTTTTCCATTCATGGCTGTGCATGTCTTCTTTTGATTCACCAAAGTGTTTTGTGTTGTAGAATTTTGTTCTATAAAACTCCCAGTAATCCTCTGTTCATAACACTGATTGATATAATTTCATTTTTTAACTCACAATGTTGGTGCTGGAGTGATGATTAAGTACTAGGTCAAGATATAACGTGAACATCAGAAGTTATCCCAATACAGTGTGTCATTAGAATGAATAACCGGAAGGGCCTACGCATTTTTTGTTGTATTTATTTACTATTTATGTAAAGTCCTCATGGAAAAACTGCTGGATTCTTTTAGTATATTGGAATATAAATGTAGGACTTACGTGTGTGTGTGTGTGTGTGTGTGTGTGTGTGTGTGTGTGTGTGTGTGTGTGTGTGTCAGCTATCCATAGCTACACAGCTACATAGAAGGTTAGAAAGTGAGCGGTGTTGGAAAGAACTAGTTGTGTTACACAACTTTTACTAAGGCCAACCAAGATTGTCAGTGGTATCCTAAATTGAAACTGGCTTTGAGTAGAAAGCTTAAGAGCAGCCTTCTTAACAATTATTATATTGCATTAAATTGTGATTCTTTTCCCAGAGAAAAGTGTTTCTAAAAGCCAGCTCCCCAAATTAGTTTGAAAAGTGTGCAATCAGTCAAATCAACATGCTGTATAAACAGTGGGCTTGCACCAGTCTTAATGATCTATATTTACCTTGCACATGTGAGTATCTATAGATGTGTGTACATGTTTCACTATTGGGAATATTTTCCCTCTTTCCCATCTCTCCATGAAATAATATTTTAAGTTTAGGCCAGTTTATTATTATTATTTTTGTCTGATTCCTTTCTGAAGCTGTTTTTTAAAAACTTGCCTTAAAGTGGACCGCAGCATTTTGTTATTACTAATCTCTAAGGTGTTCCACGGACATATCCATATGTCCTTCAATACAGTTAGCCTGGAAGTCAGTAGCTGCATGTTTGCATTGTTTTTGTGTTTATCTAACTGCCTCTGTATCAGGAACAAAGCTCTTTCCATGAGGGAAAAATCTTTTACCAAGCCTATTACACTTGCCTCTCCACACTTGTCATTGGTTTTATACTTGCTGAATACTTGACAAATAGATGATCCAGGTGTTATAAATTCTCTCTCACTCTTGTAGTTTCCCCCTCTGTTCCATGCTGCTGGAAAAAAATCAAGGGAGAGGTTACAATACTTGGTCAGCTGATAGTTGTTTGATTTGTTTTGTATAAAAAATACATTTACAAAAAGAAACAGTATCTAAGAGAGAAGCACCTTTGTTACTTATTTGAAAAAATGAAAAAAGTTTATTTAATTCAGTACCAAAGTTACAATCTTTTGTTGGCTAATTGAAATCGCTACACAGTTGCGTGTGTATATACTGTAAGGTACAATATCACACTTATTGTAGTGTGACAGCGGTTATTTTCTAATCTAAATATTGTTACTATTGAGGTGTTTTTAATAGTTAATTTTAAAGAAGATTGGCATTTCTGCTGGGGATAAGTTACAGCGGTGGCACTGTAGAAAAGAAAAGGTCTTGACTGACCACACTGACTGTCAGGAAGAGAGGAGATTGATGAAGCATGGACATTTTTACATGTATAGTTTAAGAAAGGGGTTTAATCTGAGATATTTACTTAATGACTAAAGGATTTGTAGCTTTTTATTCTTTCTCAGGATCTGTTTTGTTTGACTTTTTACCAGGATGTTTTAGTGGTGTGACAACTTGGTTTATTTTCAAAGCATTTGTCTGTCATTTGTTGTGTGTACATTTTATTTTAATTGAATCCCTGTTGCCTTGAATTTGAATACAGTTGTGCATTATCATTGTCAGCTTTGAGGTTCCTTTTTTTTGGTGTGCTTTCGATTACTTCATTGGATGTTTTATTTTTTTATTTGATTTTGCCCACCAAAGTCCTAGTGTGCAAAAATCCTAACCTTACTTGAGCTCACCTAAGATAAGAACCAAATACTTGCTACACCACTCTCCCATTAGCCCTACTGAGGTGCAGACGGAACAACCATACACTCTTATGAATCACAATGAGGGTATGAATTGATTAGTGTGAATGTGAAAGAAAGCGATCAATGTCAATAAGGAGTCCTACTCTACTTATTGATTTCTCCCACCCCATGAGGGCTTCATGCAGCAGGTGGACTGATGGAGTCCTTTGAGATGCCCCCTCCATACTCAGTTGTGGCTCTACAAATAACATCTAAGTGGGAACTGCTGATAAATGCTGTCTCTTTTTTAAATAAATGTGCTATTTTATCTAACTGGTGTTCTGGCAAATGTTTTCCATATGATTTATCTCATGTTTTACTATCCTTGGGGTTATTGTAGTACCCCCTTATGTAACTGAACTGTTCAACGTGCTGTATATCGTTGCGATACTATAGTCATAAGTAATGGGGAAACCCTAGAAGTAGAATGAGATATTTATATTGGGGTGACATGAAATGACAGTAATGCAGATGAGAGATGTAAGAAGAAGAGTTTATATAAATGTAGTGCATGGGCAAATTAAATAAGTATGGTCAAATTGCTCAATATACTAATGAAGTTGGACTGTACTCGGCTGCGCGTTCAGCAGGACACAACGTTTTGGAACGTTAAGATATAAATAGGATATGTAGAACAAACATGTCTCTGACATGTAGATCAAGGAATCATGTCGGCTCGATTCGTGGCATTTCTATCTGCAACTGAACGTGACCGCTGGTGTTCTAACTGGAATTAAATTTACTCGCTACGTTTCTAAACAGTGTTCCCTACTGGTAACTATGGTAACCACCTAGCGTTTTAAGCCAATTACAATCGACTATTCTCAGCATATGTTCTCCGTAGAGACGCTTCGCCATCTTGAATTTAGTAAAAGTTGCAGACAGCCATCGACACAGTCGCCTTAACAAACACAAAACAACCAAGATATGAGCGGCTCTAACTCTCGAAACAAGACTGCAGCCACAGTCAAAGGACCGGACACCGATATCGGCCCAACTGCAAATTCCAGGGAGCGAAAGTCCGGTGGAGGTGTACTGAAGAGACTCAAATCGCGACGAAATCAAACCGATAAACAGCGGCCTGTTATTACAGAAGAAGAGCTAAGGGCGCTAGGAAGACACATCACACCGGACGAAGTCCTTGGTCTGCGTGCTGTTACACGGGGTATGTATGCCGGCGTTGATGGGATTTGGATAAGATTCAAGTTAATGTATTCTATCTAACGTTCCCTTTGTTAGTGAACTAGCAAGCTAAATTTGCACCAGTGGTTTGAGGTAACCAAACAAAGAATCCGTAAACACACCAGATTCCCTGTCTGTATGTGCTTCTAACTACGAATTTCCTTCCAGATTATCTATGTAAACCTGAGGACAATGTCTACAATATTGACTTCACACGTTTCAAGATTAGAGATCTGGAGACTGGGACAGTGCTCTTTGAGATTGCTAAACCTCACAACTGTGGTAAACTCAAATGTCTTGCCCAGCATGAAGTTTCAACTTTTCCACCACACTTTTGGCACAGCATAAATAGCTTGGATAGGCCACATCTTAAAGGTAAACTCAGCAATATGACATCATTATACACATTGGAGCGTATTCCTACTTACAGAAATCAAGTCCAGGTCATTGTCAACTTGAACAGGGCACCAGGCTCAATCTGTAAAACAGCCTAGTTGGAAAAACCACTGCTGACGGTGCACTCATGTTATTAGGTTGGGGTACAAAACTAATGCTCAAATCTGCGACTATATTTTCTCTTTCCAATGAGGACTTGCCTCATTAGAAGGTATAAATGAGAATGCCCATAGTCTTGGCAGATTTTAGCATTAGTTTAGTAAGCAGGAAGTTGCCCCGCTGTGTATGATGTAGTATAGCCAAGTCTACTTAGAAGGGCCCAGACCAAATTAATCAGTCTATTATTTCAAGTAAGGCATAACACAAGCCAAGTTATTCCCCCTATGATAATTGATGTAATCCTTACACAAATGTTGTAGATATCAGAGATGAAATCAGAGATGACATGTTGACACTTATTTGGATGTCAATTACATTTTAATTCATGTTCTCTATCAGACCCTGAAGATGAGGAAGAAGAGAATGGAGACGTAGACACCAGTGCTGGGCGCTTTGTGCGGTATCAGTTTACGCCGGCCTTCCTCAGACTGCGGACTGTTGGTGCAACGTAAATCAGTGGATTAAACAGGAAACACCACATTCATTATTAGAAATCATATAACTCGTAGTTGAAAAACCACATACTGTGATTATACTTAAATGTTTCATAATATATGTGCTTTCTGCTTTTCAATATGGCAGGCTTACCTCAAGCTCTAGTATGCTGTTAGCACCCTCAAATTCAGTACAGGTCCATTGCTTATAACTCAGCAGTTACTTATGCAGACGAATCATGATCTCAGTTTCATGCTCAATTTCGTTTGCTGGTGTGGCTTTGCAGCTCTGGCAACCAATCCAACTGCGGTTACAGAGACGATTTGGCAGAGCCCTGACACCACACTTAATGCTTTTCTCCTAAAGTTGTTTTACATGGCTGGCAACAATACAATTGAAATTATCATCCTTCTTTTTGACTTTTAGAAATATAGATGGTTAATGAATAAAGCTTCAATTCTAGTAGCTTAAGCCATTTCATGCAGCTATGTTCAGCATGTCCCTACCAGTATCTCAAGTGCCTCTCTTTCTTCCCCGCTTTCAGAGTCGAGTTCACTGTGGGGGACCGGCCTGTTAACAGCTTTCGCATGATAGAGAGGCATTATTTCCAGGATAAAGTTCTCAAGAACTTTGACTTTGACTTCGGATTCTGCATCCCAAACAGCTGCAACACTTGCGAACATATCTATGAGTTTCCCCAGCTCCCTGAGGACCTCAGTAAGTCTAATAGTAGTAGGAGCGCACCAGCAATGCCCCCTCTCACTTTGTCTATCATCTTTGTTTTAGCCTGTATCCTACAAGCTAAAGTTCAGACTGGCCACAACATAGCTAGCCAAGTCTGTATACTATACACATCCATACAGAGCCAGTCAGGCCACTCAAATTGTAAGGTAAGTAATGTGGTACTAGACAGTCACATGGATCCCCTTCAGGAGTAATTTACTGTAAGCCAGGCTAATGTGCATTCTGCTGTTCCTTATGAAGTTATTTCCAAACTGAAATCCCTTGTTTTGTTTTTTTCCCTCTCTTTCTTTTGAAGTTTGCCTAATGGTGGAGCACCCGTATGAGACCAGGTCAGACAGCTTCTACTTTGTGGACAACAAACTGATCATGCACAATAAGGCAGACTACGCCTACGATGGGGGCGAGTAGTGCCTGAATATTAGCGTCTTGTGTGCAATGCAACGCAACGCAGCGGTCACATTGCCCCAGAACACAACCACAATATAGCCCTTTTGGGAACAGGAGTATACTTTCTCCACTTCAGACATTCCAACAAACTTTACCAGCCCCCGGTTTGGGAAAACAGGACCATGTCTGCCTTCAAAACAAGTTGATCGTTTATTTGTTACCTCGTACCCCTCTGTTGCTGGGACTCATAGGAAACTTTTGTCAATCACTCTTTTGTAATGTTGAACATGTTTTTCTTTTCGAACATTTAAATGGTTACTTTTAATACGTATTATTTTAATCTGCCTTGAGTTAGTTCAGTATTTGTTGCAATATCCTTGTTTTTGTTGGAATACATTTAGGCATATCTTGTGGGTTTGTGTAACTAATCAGCCTAATGATCTAATACACTCATTCAAATTTAATAATATTAGTTTCAAGGGTTGCCATCTCCCTGGTGAAAGGCCACTCTGTTACCAAACGGCTCTACAGAGGGAATCTGGAACTTTACATGATCCCAAAGTGAATGTTGAATACTGGATATTTTTAGCCCGTAAGATGAACACTGGTTGAAGTTGAGCATGTTGTTATTTTGTCTACACAACAATAGTTGACAGATGGCAATCCAATTGCAACTTTTTGATACCACCTAATTTGATTGAACAAGTAAATACATTTTTGCTACTCATTGTGCTCTAGTAACAATCATTATCCTTTGCTGTGTCTTTCCTCCTCAGATAGTCTCACAGCTGAATATTTAGCCCACTAACAAATGCTCAAAGACTTAGAAATCTTGCCTTGATAGAAGCTGTATTATTCATATTGGGTGTCCCATTTCACCTCTAGCTGTATATACAACCAATAATCCCTGTTGGCTATGAGACATTTTTGTATTAACTGCCATTGGTAGTAAGTCACAGATGGCACCCCTGGCCTTTTCATGTTGTTAGCATTTGTGACAGTGCTGTAAATTTACTTGCAGTGTGTTTGTGCCTGCTGGAGTGATACTGGGCCTCCCAACACTAAATTAAACCTCTCCATGGGCCTTTGTATTCAGACTGTTAAACTCGAGGCTTTGTGTGTGAGAGAAATCCCTGTCAAGTCCAGCTGTCGATCAGCTGTGCTCTGCTACACATCTCCAACACTCATCAACAGTAAAAAAAGAAGGCTGGAAGAGATTTTGTGGGTAAAATATTTTTCGGCTATGAAATGATAACTACAGGTCAATGCTCAGTGGAAGGTATGTGATGATGATCACTTTCTAGACTTGTGATATGTGTATTTTTTTTTTATTAAAAATTACAGTTGCTGATGGAAAATTGTGATGGCATCCACCATTATAAATTCTGTATTTCTAATAGCGCCCTCAAATTGTTAAGATGTCGCCAAAGAGAATAGCTGACGTTTTACATGCCCGTAAGCAATTGTTCTGGGTTTTTGTGTGTTTGTGACTTCGGTTTTGTACATAATGTTGCTGCTACTGTCTTATGACCATGAACTGGAAGAAGCTTTTTCCTTTAACGAGTCCGACGAGAACGATATATACTGCTCTCCTGTGAACAGGCCCAGATCCCTGTCATTTGCTTGAAGAAATGACAGAAGAAGCAGATCGGTCTGTCTTTTGAGAATCCATAGGCGAGTGAGTAAACTCCCACTGCCATCAATTCTACTTGCTAGCATGCATTCACTGGAAAATAAAATGATCCTACCAACGGGAAATTAAGAACTGTAATATCTTACGTTTCACCGAGTCGTGGCTGAACGACGAAACGGATAATATCAAGCTGAGGGATTTTCAATACACCGGCAGTGTGTATTGGTAAGACAAGGGGTGGGGGTGTGTGTCTTTCTGTCAATAACAGCTGGTGCGCAATGTCTAATATTAAAGAAGTATCAAGGTATTGCTCGCCTGAGGTAGAGTACCTTTTGATGAGCTTTGGACCACAATATCTACCAAGAGAGTTCTCATCTATTATTCGTAGCTGTCTATTTACCACCACAGACTGATGCTGACACTAGGACTGCACTCAATGAGCTGTATACCGCCATAAGCAAACAAGAAAATGCTCACCCAGAAGTGGTGCTCCTAGTGGCCGGGGACTTTAATGCAGGCAAACTTAAATCGGTTTTACCAAATCTTTACCAACATGTCACATGCACCACCTTTACTCCACACACAGAGATGCATACAAAGCTCTCCCCCTCCCTCCATTTGACAAATCTGACCATAATTATATCCTCCTGATTCCTGCTTACAAGCAAAAACTTGAGGAGGAAGTACCAGTGAATCGCTCAATACGAAAGTGGTCAGATGATGTGGATACTACGCTACGGGACTGTTTTGCTAGCACAGACTGGAATATGTTCTGGGATTCATCCAATGGCATTGAGGAGTATACCACCTCAGTCATCGGCTTCATCAATAAGTGCATCGATGACATCCTCCCCACAGTGACCGTATGTACATATCCCAACCAGAAGCCATGGATTACAGGCAACATCTGTATCGAGCTAAAAGCTAGAGCTGCCGGTTTCAAGGAGCGGGACACTAATCCGGATGCCTATAAGAAATCCTGCTATGCCCTCAGACAAACCATCAAAAAAGCAAAGTGTCAATACAGGATTAAGATCGAATCGTACTACAACGGCTCTGACGCTTGTCGGATGTGGCAGGGCTTGAAAACTATTACGGACTACAAAGGGAAACCCAGAGGCGAGCTGCCCAGTGATGCGAGCCTACCAGACAAGCTAAATGCCTTTTATGCTCGCTTCTAGGCATTCAATACTGAAGCATGCACTAGAGCACCAGCTGTTCTGGATGACTGTGTGATAATGCTCTCCGTAGCCGATGTGAGCAAGACCTTTAAACAGGTCATCATTCACAAAGCCACGTGGCAAGATGGATTACCAGGACGTGTACTGTTAGGGAAGATTCAGAATTTGTTGGTAACATATGTAAGATGTTTAATATTTATCTAATGTGTGTAAGTTACTTCTCATCAGAATGGTTTAATATTTATCTAATGTGTGTAAGTTACTTCTCATCAGAATGGTATTTTTGTATAATACTGTGGCGAGGTTGCAGTTATCTGTTCTATGTCAAGACTAAGTTGCATGGGCCGCTGAGAGGGGAGAGGTCAAAGTGTCATCATGTGTAAACATATCTTTTACTCCCTACCTTTCCCAGTGGGGAAAGGAGGGTGGCAGTGTCTGGAATCATTCTATGCTCCCTCTAATGTTGTTTCTATCTTAACCTATAGCCTCATTCTCCTCTCCGTGAGTTTGTCCAGGAGTTTGTATTTAGAGTGGGTTGTATCTAAATGACAATTTGATATATGCCTGTTGATATGGAGGATTGGTTTATGGTTCTGGGGTTTGGGAAAGGAGACAAAGCTGAACGATGAATTATGTCTATGCTGTCTGACTATGTGTGATCTTTGCTATAAAGGATCCCATTTTGCCATTGTGTGGGGACTCTCAACTTTTCATTAGAGATACTGAACTGTTGAAAGTCAAAATGCTATAGAGCTTATATAATTAAAAATGGACGTTGATAACTAACTCTGACTTGTGTGTGTGGTTTGCTCCCATGATTTGGTAAATAGAGGAAATTTCCACGACAGTACTCAAATCATGCATGGACCAACTGGTAAATATCTTCAACAACATTTTTTATATCTCCCTGACCGAGTCTGTAATACCTACATGTTTCAAGCAGACCACCATAGTCCCTGCGCCCAAGGAAGCGAAGGTAACCTGCCTAAATGATTACCGCCCTGTAGCACTAACTTCGGTAGCCATGAAGTGCTTTGAAAGGCTGGTCATGGCTCACATCAACAGCATCCTCCCCGGATACCCTAGACCTACTCCGAATTCGCATACCGCCCCAACAGATCCACAGATGATGCAATCTCTATTGCACTCCACACTGCCCTTTCCGACCTGGACAAAAGGAACACCTATGTGAGAGTGCTGGTCATTGACTACAGCTCAGCATTCAACACCATAGTGCCCACGGAGCTCATCACTAAACACCTCCCTCTGCAACTGGATCCTGGACTTCCTGACGGGCCGCCCCCAGGTGGTAAAGGTAGGCAACAACACGTCTGCCACGTCTGATCCTCAACACTGGGGCCCCTCAGGGGTGTGTACTTAGTCCCCTCGTGTACTCCCTGTTCACCCACGACTGAGTGGCCAAGCACGACTCTTAACACCATCATTAAGTTTGCTTATGACACAACAGTGGTAGGCCTGATCACTGACAACGATGAGACAGCCTATAGGGAGCAGTGTGGTGCCAGGACAACAACCTCTCCCTTAATGTGAGCAAGACAAAGGAGCTGATGAAGACGGGGTGAACAGGCCCCCATTAACATCAACAGGGCTGTAGTGGAGCGGGTCGAGAGTTTCAAGTTCCTTGGTGTCCACCTCATTAACACACTATCGTTGTCCAAACACACCAAGACAGTCGTGAAGAGGGCATGACAAAACCTTTTCCCTTTCAGGAGACTGAAAAGATTTGGCATGGGTCCCCAGATCCTCAAAGGTTCTACAGCTGCACCATTGAGAGCATCCTGACTGCTACATCACCGCCTGGTATGGCAACTGCTCGGCATCTGACCGTAAGTCGCTACAGAGGGAAGTGCATACGGCCTAGTACATCACGGGCCAAGCTTCCTGAAATCCAGGACCTATATAATAGGCGGTGTCAGATGAAAGCCCATAAAATTGTCAGACTCTCCAGTCACCCAAGTCATTGACTGTTTTCCCTGCTACCGCACGGCAAGCGGTACCGGAGCTCCAAGTCTTGGACCAAAAGGCTCCTTAACAGCTTCTACCCCCAAGCCATAAGACTGCTGAACAATTAATCAGATGGCCACTGAACTATTACATTGCCCCCCCCCCATTTGTTTTCTACACTGCTGCTACTCGCTGTTTATTATCTATGCAAAGTCACTTCACCCCCACCTACATGTACCCCCGCACACTGACTCGGTACCTGTACCACCTGTATATAGCCTAGTTATTGTGTTACTTTTTATTTTATTTTATTTTTGTCAATATTTGATTAACTCTTCTTGAACTGCATTGTTGGTTAAGAGCTTGTAAGTAAGCACTTCACGGTAAGGTCTACACTTGTATTCGGAGCATGTGGCAAAGTTTGATTTGAAATTAACACTAATTATGGATTTTACAAAATGGTCGCTACTGATATAATTTTTCACTCTTATTTAGTTGGACCCACATACTGAGTAAATTGAAACCCCATTGATTTTTATTGAAAATATTGTACTTTTGCCTATAGATGAATGTGTTTTTTGTCAGACATCTCAGTGACTACAGAGTGTGGTGTCTTGAATGTTACATTTCAGGAACCATAGACTCTATATCAAATACTATTGTCTACATCTTTGGATGTCTACTTAGTGAGGATCTGGTAAGAACTAGAAGCCCACCTAACATTGCCTTTTATATTCTGCAGAACGAAGGGGAAATTATCAAAAGTCATTGAAGAAAAATGTTGGTTTCACTCGTCAAACTCTAACCATTGTAGCGTGCTGGTTTGCCCTTGTCGCCGCTAGTTACCACAGTCACAAAGTCATAATTATGGCTATACCACGTCCATTTCTACAATTTATCATCTTAAAATAAGATTTAAACCAAACCTTAACCACGTTGCAAACATTGTGCCTAACCTTAAATTAAGACCAAAAAGCTAATTTGTGTTTTTATAAATGTTTACGATACATAGCCAATTTGGATATTGTGGCTGGGGAACTTGTGACAACCGTTTGCCCTGAAATAATTAATTACCCATAGTGCATTGCTTTGTAGCCACACGTGCTCGATCCAACATGTCAGCTCCTGTTGGGACGATGGCCGAAGACTCAAGCAGTGAAGATGAAGATTTTAAGGAAGCAGCTTGGAGTTTTGGCACATATGGAACACACAATGCCAACCCGGCAGGTAAATTCGGCCAAACTTTAGTGTACCTTTGCTTTAGCTAAGACCCATAGTGTAGTTATCTGGCTAACGCTAACAGTTAGTCATAACAACAAATGTGGGGTGGGAGATGGCTAGCTAAGTGTGTGAAATCTTGAGCCAACGAGCAAATCTATCTTTCTCCAAAACGACAGCAACGTCCTAACAGTAACTACTATTGTTTTAGATGGGGTAAGCAATGTCAAGCAATCCCGTCGGTAAGTTTTAATTTACTCTGAAATCCTGCTATCCCATCTTTTTGACTCATCGTGAGTAGAGGTTTTGTATCAAGCTTCGCTTTACCAGCAACGCTTATACTGTTTTATGATATACCATGGTCAACAGTGTGGCTGTATCTAAACATGAACATGATGGGAACGAGTTGCAGACGACCCCGGAGTTCCGTGCGCACGTTGCAAAGAAATTAGGGGCTCTGCTTGACAGGTATTTATTTTATATTTATTTATAAATATATATTTATTTAGATAGATTTTTGCTTCCATCAATATTACATTATTTCCAATCCCCCATATATTTTTGAGCTAAAAATATATATATATATATATATATATTATATTACACACACACACACTTTTTTTAAATTTAGAATATAACTTTATTATTCTCTGCAAAACCTACCACCCCTTCCCCAATTGGAGTAAACTAATAAACAATAATACTTAGGCTTACCTTCAGTTTACACATACTCTACATATTTTACAGACAATCTATTTTACAATAGTTATATTTTGTTTGTTTTTCGTCCTGGCCTTCTATTTCTGATGTCCATCCAGTTTGATTTCTATTGTAACTGTGCTGTTTCACAAAAGTTCTGAACCTATATACTTTTTACAGACACATGTTTTATATTTGTTATCTTGTTGTTATTAGTCCCACCCTTCAGTTCCATTCAACCACTCCTATCTATCCCTTAACACCATCCATTTTGGATTTCTATTTGCCATATATTTTTCAACTGTGCTGCGATGCTTCACAAAAGTACTGAACCTTTGTATTCTCATCGTTTCTACAGATTATAAATTAATGAAACATTTTTTTCTAAAATAATTATTATATTATTGACCGATTGACTATGACTTTTCAAATCACCCAGTATTGCTATCTGCAGCATTAGTTCTAGGTAAATGTTGCAATTCTTCAGCCATTCCTGGACCTGACAGGTATTTCTTATTTGTCATGGGAAAATGTTAATCAACATCAGTTTTACTATTTTAGCTAGCTACATCAAACTGTTATAGCCTTTGCCTCATGTACCATCACCTGTCTACTTTTCAGTCACCTACTTTCATCCAACTTTGAAATTTGATGTTCAGTTGTATTTCAGTGATATCTGCAGAAACATCAAGACCCTGCACAGAGTCAACCAAATGTGAAGATGGTGAGGGTTTATCCATAAATTGGTTTGCATTGAAACTGGTACAGTAATTACAAAAGATGTGATGAAGATTCTGGTTGTGGTCTTGATCTTATTTCTAGGTTTTGAAGGTTTCCGGCTGTTCACCACATCTGTCCCAGGAGAGTTTACCATTGATCCCCCTCCTCCTCCTGTAAGGCGCAGGCCCATCCCCAGCTCAAGGTGATGCTTGTTCTATTTAGGCCTGGCCTTTTAACCATTGGGATGTGTGAGGTGGTTTGATGTCACCTTCATTTCTACGTTGGGAGGAATCCTTATACAGTAGCATTGCATACTGTAATAAATGTTTGTTTCTGCAATGTTATTCTAGTGACAGTGACAGTGAAATGGAGATGAGACTGAGAGAGGCAGCAGTGTCAGTCACAGACCTCCTATCATCAGCTCTCCCCAGCGAGATTACACATTCCCTGCCGGAGTCCCCCAGCTCAGAGAAAATGAAGAAGAAGAAGAACAACAAAGGAGAGGAGGCAGAAAGAGAGGACCATAATAACAGCCCTGTCCCAAAGAAAAATAAGAAAAGGAAAGCTCTCCAGGGGGAGTGTGGAGAGGTAGAGCACTGTGGAGAATCCTCACCTAATGCTAAATCCGATGAGGAGCAGAAGAGGCCAGAAGAGAACATTCTACCCCTGAAGAAGAAGAAGAAGAAGAAAAAAGGCACAGATGAAGTATAAAAGCACTGAGAGACTTGTGTGCTGTTATTTGGGATGTTGGCTGTTTGTTCCATACTTGTGAGTACTTGGGAATCTTATCACTGATTATAACATGGTCAGGTCATACACTTATATCACAGCAATTTTGTACTATGTAGATTGCATTCCAGAAAATAACAATGTGATCTTTCAGAAATGTGAAATAAGTCTTTCACAAGATATTTGATGACCGTTTTCTCTACCCAAAACACAATTTGTTCTATGCCTTGTTTCGTAAAGGACGTCGTTTACACTGAATTCGACTTACATGTAAGTTTATGAGCAGGATGCTACAATCCTTTTTTATTAACAATTCTCTGTTGATAACGTACACACTCTGGCCAGTTTATTTGGTACAATACCCTGTTCACAAAAATTGATCGCTTGTACAGACAGTGAGTCACTTGGCTGTGGCTTGGTATATAAGACGGGCATCGAGGCATTCAGTTACTGTTCAATTGAATGTTAGAATGGGCAAAACGAGTGACCTAAGCGACTTTGAGCATGGTATGATCATCTGTGCCAGGTGCACCGGATCCAGTATCTCAGAAACAGCCACCCTCCTGGGCTTTTGACGGTGTCTAGGGTTTACAGAGAATGGTGCAACAAACAAAAACATCAGTCAGTGGCAGTCCTGTGGGCAAAAACAGCTTGTTGACGGAAAATGGCAAGAATCGTACAGGCGGGCCACAAATAGACATATAACGGCGCAGAAGGGCATCTCGGAACGCACAACTTGTCGATCCTTGCCACGAATGGGCTATAGCAGCAGACAACCACACTGGGTTCCTTTCCTTATCAGCTAAAAACAAGAGGAAGTGGCAATTATTTATCTGATTTATTGAAATACATTTGCCGAAGTTATAGAATTACTGCTGTCTGTTCAGAAAGAAATGAAATAATTCAGAATACTCTACTACACAATGAAAAGGACTACACTGCGTGCACAGCTATTGGGTAAGTGAGTATTCTGATCTTATTATTTTTATGCATATTTTCCAATTGCAAACCATATGCACTTGAATGCTTATTGGATTTAATCATTTTCAGGTGATATGTATTTGTGTAATGAGGGAGGGTGTGGTGAAAGTGAATAACATCTTATATCAAGGTGTGCATAATTATTAGGCAGCTTCATTACTTCAGATAAAATGGGCCAAAAAAGAGATTTAACTGACACTGAAAAGTCAAAAATGGTAAAATACCTTTCAGACGGAAGCCACACTTGAAATACCTAACTATTGAGGCGTGACCACCGGACAATCAAACGTTGTGTTTGCGAATAGTCAACTGGGGCGCAAAAAAACACATGGGGAAGAAAAGCGGCAGAAGACTTGATAGGAATTAAACATAAAGCTACCAGGAACCCATTATCCTCCAGTGCCACCATATTCCACAACTGCAACCTACCTGGAGTGTCCAGAAGTACAAGGTGTCAGGTGCTCAGAGACATGGCCAAGGTCAAGAAGGCTGAAACACGACCACCACTGAATAAGATTCACAAGTTGAAGTGTCAAGATTGACAAATCTGTCTTCAGGTATTTCTTTGCCCAAAGGTTTTATGGGCAGATGAAATGAGAGTGACTTGATGGATGGGAGTCAGGTGCCAGCAAGGTGGAAGAGGGGTACTGGTATAGGCTGCTTTCATTAAGGATGAGGTAGTTAGACCTTTTCAGGTTGAAGATGGTCTGAAACTCAACTCCCAAACCTACTACTGGTTTCTGGAAGATACTTTCTTCAAGCAGTGTTACAGGAAGGCCATGATCTTTATCCAGGATAATGCTCCATCACATGCATCCAAGTACTCAACTGCTTGGCAAGCCAGCAAGGGCCTCAAAGATGCCCGAATAAGGACCTGGCCCCGTTCCTCACCCGACTTAAATCCTATTGAGAACTTGTGGGCCCTTCTCAAATGTGAGATTTACAGTGAGGGAAGACAATACACCTCTTTGAACAGCATTTGGGAGGCTGTGGTTGCTGCTTCAGCGAAAGTTGATCATGAATAGGTCAAGAAACTGACAGACTTCATGGATGGAAGGCTCATGGAAGTTGTTGAAAA
This sequence comes from Oncorhynchus kisutch, assembly GCF_002021735.2. Classification (NCBI taxonomy): domain Eukaryota; kingdom Metazoa; phylum Chordata; class Actinopteri; order Salmoniformes; family Salmonidae; genus Oncorhynchus; species Oncorhynchus kisutch. The sequence continues at coordinate 23,657,591 of NC_034176.2, read as the reverse complement.
GAAGGGTGGTTATATTGGTCACTGAATATTTTAGAAAGGCCAACATTTTTATTTAATTGTCATTTTGTGTTATTTGTTACACTTACTCTAAAAATGGAGAATTAACAAGTGAGTTGGGAGAAATTCTTTTTGTAATTTAGTTACCTAATAATTCTGCAGACAAAACTCACTTCCTTTGTTAAACATTCAGGTTTGAGGTTCAATAACATTTTGGATTGACTGTTTGTTAAACAACCAAATTTATCCTAATTGTGCACGCAGTGTATAATTTAGCCACAGAGGATCAATAGCTTCTTAAAAAATATAACCAAGCTGTGGATTGTGTGTTGCCCAATAACAAGGCATAGCCTACAGTCGAATGTGTGGCAAATCTTTCAGTGAAAAGCATGCAGACAAAACAGGCCTTTCGCAATATTTCAAATACAATCGCAGGAAAACACAGGTTGCAAAGCAAATGGCTCCTGCTGAGAATAGAAGACTAATCTATCTGCTGTAGGCTACGAAAATATTTGATCAACTTCCAAATATTGTTTTACAAAGTGAAATAGCCTAGGTGTGTGCGTGTGTGTTTTACAAAGTAAAACTAGAGCGAGAGGCTTTTTGCACTGACACCGGCTGTCACCAGCGAGTGAGCTGTGCATGGTGAGTCAGTGGATTATAATTTCCTCCTCATATTGTAGCCTACAATATGTCTCCAGAAGCATAGGCTATGATACAGTCGTTTTCATTGGTCTCAGTTTGTCAGTGTCAAAGTATCCTGTCATTTAGATAATTTGTGCAGTATTAAAAAATGTTCTTCCAGTCTCCAGTCAAGTCTCCAGTCATGTACAAAATGACAGAATTGCAAGAAATGCATTTATAAAAGGCACATTTCTTTCCAGAACCTAGGCAACTAAAAATGTTCCACATGTGTGCAGCTGTTGTCAGTCCCTCTACTGCTCTATGCCAATACACAAATGCGATGATATGCCTACAATACTTTATTATGAAGGGGATTCTTTTTTTATGCGTTCCGATACCTAAGAGCGAGGTTGCAGAGGCCCCCAGGTGCCGATTTACAAATTAAGCACTGGTTCGGTGTACCTAATAAACTGTTCATTGAGTGTATGTTTTCATTGTAAAACGGGGATCAATGGCTCAGCAGTTTTGGCATTGATTTAGGTGAGGCTGTTTAATGGTTTATCTCTGACCTCAGATCAGCAGTATAAGTCTGACACCCTGTGTACTAAGTACACTGTTCAAATCAAATGTTCTGTCTAATAGTAAGGCAGCTTCTTCAAGTGACTAGACTGGTAATTGGCAGTGAGTCTCCCTGATGTACAGTACCATTCAAAAGTTTGGACACACCTGCTCATTCCAGGGTTTTTCTTTATTTTTACTATTGTCTACATTGTAGAATAATAGTGAAGACATCAAAACTATGAAATAACACATGGAATTATGTAGTAACCAAAAAAGTGTTAAACAAATGTAAATATATCTTATATTTGAGATTCTTCAGAGTAGCCACCCTTTGCTTTGATGACAGCTTTGACATTCTTGGCATCCTCTCAACCAGCATCATGAGATAGTACTTGTTCAAAGTTAATTTGTGGAAATTCTTTCCTTCTTAATGCGGTTGAGCCAATCAGTTGTGTTGTGACAAGGTAGGGTTGGTATATAGAAGATTACCTAATTTGGTTAGACCAAATCCATATTATGGCAAGATGAGCTCAAATAAGCAAGGAGAAATGACAATCCATCATTACTTTTAAGACATGAAGGTCAGTCAATGAGGAACATTTTCTTCACGTGCAGTCGTAAAAGCCATCAAGCGCTATGATGAAACGGTCTCATGAGGACCACCAGACAATCGGAAGACCCAGAGTTACCTCTGCTGCAGAAGAAACAAGAGTAATGGACAATAGACCAGTGGAAATATATCCTTTGATCTGATGAGTCCAAATTTGAGATTTTTGGTTCCAACCGCTGTATCTTTGTGAGACGTAGAGTAGGTGAACGGAGGATCTCTGCATGTGTGGTTCCCGCCATAAAGCATGGAGGAGGAGGTGTGATGTTGCTTTGCTGGTGACACTCAGTGATTTATTTATAATTCAAGGCATACTTAACCAGCATGGCTACCACAGCATTCTGCAGCGATACGCCATTCCCATCTGGTTTGCGCTTAGTGGGACTATCATTTGTTTTTCAACAGGACAATGACCCAACACACCTCCAGGCTGTGTAAGGGCTATTTGACCAAGAAGGAGAGCGATGGAGTGCTGCATCAGATGACCTGGCCTATACAATCACCCGACCTCAACCCAATTGAGATGGTTTGGGATGAGTTTAACCGCAGAGTGAAGGAAAAGCAGTCAACAAGTGCTCAGCAAATGTGGAATCTCCTTCAATATTGTTGGAAATGCATTCCAGGTGAAGCTGGTTGAGAGAATGCCAAGAGTGTGCAAAGCTGTCATTCAGGCAAAGAGTGGCTACTTTGAAGAATCCTTTTAACCCTTTTTTGGTTACTACATGATTCCATATGTGTTATTTCATAGTTTTGATCTCTTCACTATTCTACAATGTAGAAAATAAAGAAAAACACATGAATGAGTAGGTGTGTCTACATTTTTCTGCAGCGATACGTTGCTTCAATATATCCACATAATTTTCCTGCCTCATGATGCCATTTATTTTGTGAAGTGCACCAGTCCCTACTGCATCAAAGTTTCATAGTTTTGATCTCTTCACTATTATTCTACAATGTAGAAAATAAAGAAAAACCCATGAATGAGTAGGTGTGTCCACATTTTCACTGGTACTGCCTGTATCTGGCAGAATGGGAAATATGGCTTCTCTGGAAAATGTTACTGCAGGGAGTTTTTCTGCAAATTTTGTGAATTTGTGTTGCGTCTTTATTCCAGTTCTCTACCTACTGTAAAACACCTCTAACCCCAGCCCTTCACATTACATAGTAGTTACATTCTGTTGCTACTGTGCAGTAGAGACCATATGTTCAGGAATGTAGGAGTTGATGTCTGCCGGCGAAGATGAGAGGAGGTGAGGTGGATGAGTTTCAGGGAGGATAAAACTCTTAAGTTCCCAGAGGAAACTAGAAAAAAGAGATAGTAAGTTATTAGTTTCAAGGTTCTCTACTAACATTCCAATTACAAACCTACATTTAAAATTCCCTATTTTCACTGCCAACTAGAGAATACCATGGGTTATATTTATATTTTACCATGGGTTAAATGACTTTGAAATATGTGTCACGCTAAGTTTTTTTTAAATGTCTTGAATCTCCCCTGTAGTGTCAAACTGCATCTTCACGGAAATATTCCACACCAGAGTGATGTTTCTTACCTGGCACAGGTGAGGGGGATTGCAGGTGTAGAGAGTCATCCTGGATGGGTTCTGTCTCCTCCTCAGGGTCTGTTGTCAGAATCTAACCAATGCAAAAGTAATTATCAGATTCAATCCACATTAATACTATTTCTGATCATTAGCCGGTGAGTCTAGACTTTTCTGTACCTGTATCCTATAACTTAGCCTATATGTAAGCGAATATTAATGGCATCACTTTCATATTGGTTCATATTTGGCTTCACAGTACCTGTCTGACTGCGCTTAGACTGGTCAGTGTTCCAAGGCTGCTGCTGTCAGTGACAACCATGGTTTGGGACAGTAGGCTGGACGGAGGGTAGGGAGACATATCGGACTTGCTGTACACTGCAATGGAGAAATTGAGAACAGGCGCAGAGATACTTTATGAAACCCTTGTTAGTTCTAGCTGTTTTATTATGTCACGTATTCCTTGTTTCATACATGTATTTATGTCAACAGGGCAAATGAAGGAATAACATGCTGCCACTGTGGCCTTACTGTGACATGGAAGCCCTGTCATGGTTGCCATGAAAGGACTGTGGCCCATATGATTCTGAAACTGCTGTGTGAGTTGCTGCTGGAAAGAGATTGGCTGAAGGGTGGTGAACCCGCCTCCCATGTTGTTGATGACAGGTACTGTTTGACCTGTTGACCAACATAGGCCAGGAAAACATGGATTAGGCTACTTTGTAAATGTCAATTAAAGTTGATATCTGACAGTTTTCTGATCATCACTAGAAAACGAAACAATACACTACTGTGGATATATTTTGAAATTATCATTTGATAATATGCACAGACTTAGAGCCATTTGAGATGTTTTTATTTTACCTTTATTTAACTAGGCAAGTCAGTTAAGAACAAATTCTTATTTTCAATGACAGCCTAGGAACAGTGGGTTAACTGCCTGTTCAGGGGCAGAACAACAGATTTGTACCTTGTCAGCTCGGGGATTTGAACTTGCAACCTTCAGGTTACTAGTGCAACGCTCTAACCACTAGGCTGCCCTGGCGCCCGCATGTGTAGAATTTGTATTTACAGTTGAAGTCTGAAGTTTACATACACCTTAGACAAATACATTTAAACTCAGTTTTTCACAATTCATGACATTTAATCCTAGTAAAAAATTCCCTGTTTTAGGTCAGTTAGGATCACCACTTTAGTTTAAGAATGTGAAATGTCAGAATAATAGAAGAGTGATTTATTTCAGCTTTTATTTCTTTCATCACATCCCCAGTGGGTCAGAAGTTTACATACACTCAATTAGTATTTGGTAGCATTGCCTTTAAATTGTTTAACTTGGGTGAAATGTTTCAGGTAGCCTTCCACAAGCTTCCCACAACAAGTTGGGTGAATTTTGGCCCATTCCTCATGACAGAGCTGGTTTAACTGAGTCAGGTTTGTAGACCTCCTTGCGCGCATACGCTTTTTCAGTTCTGCCCACAAATGTTCTATGGGATTGAGGTCAGGGCTTTGGAATGTCAACTCCAATACCTTGACTTTGTTGTCCTTAACCCATTTTGCCACAACTTTGGAAGTATGCTTGGGCTCATTGTCCATTTGGAAGACCCATTTACAACCAAGCTTTAACGTCCTGACTAATGTCTTGAGATGTTGCTTCAATATATCCACATGAAGTGCACCAGTCCCTCCTGCATCAAAGCACCCCCACAACTTTTTTTTTAACCAGGTAGGCTAGTTGAGAACAAGTTCTCATTTGCAACTGCGACCTGGCCAAGATAAAGCATAGCAGTGTGAACAGACAACACAGAGTTACACATGGAGTAAACAATTAACAAGTCAATAACACAGTAGAAAAAAAGGGGAGTCTATATACATTGTGTGCAAAAGGCATGAGGAGGTAGGCGAATAATTACAATTTTGCAGATTAACACGAGTGATAAATGATCAGATGGACATGTACAGGTAGAGATATTGGTGTGCAAAAGAGCAGAAAAGTAAATAAATAAAAATAGTATGGGGATGAGGTAGGTGAAAATGGGTGGGCTATTTACCAATAGACTATGTACAGCTGCAGCGATCGGTTAGCTGCTCAGATAGCAGATGTTTGAAGTTGGTGAGGGAGATAAAAGTCTCCAACTTCAGCGATTTTTGCAATTCGTTCCAGTCACAGGCAGCAGAGTACTGGAACGAAAGGCGGCCAAATGAGGTGTTGGCTTTAGGGATGATCAGTGAGATACACCTGCTGGAGCGCATGCTACGGATGGGTGTTGCCATTGTGACCAATGAACTGAGATAATGCGGAGCTTTACCTAGCATGATGCTGCCACCCCCGTGCTTCACGGTTGGGATAGTGTTCTTCGGCTTGGTCATTATGGCCAAAACAGTTATATTTTTGTTTCATCAGACCAGAGGACATTTCTCCAAAAAGTACGATCTTTGTCCCCATGTGCAGGTGCAAACCGTAGTCTGTTTTTGTTATGACGGTTTTGGAGCAGTGGCTTCTTCCTTGCTGAGCAGCCTTTCAGGTTATGTCGATATAGGACTAGTTTTACTGTGGATATAGATACTTTTGTACCTGTTTCCTCCAGCATCTTCACAGGGTCCTTTGCTGTTGTTCTGGGATTGATTTGCCCATCTCTAGGACACAGAACGCGTCTTTTTCCTGAGCGGTATGACTGCTGCGTGGTCCCATGGTGTTTATACTTGTGTACTATTGTTTGTACAGATGAACGTGATACCTTCATGCATTTGGAAATTACTCCCAAGGATGAACCAGACTTGTAGAGGTCTACAATTTTTTTTCTTGAGGTCTTGGCTGATTTCTTTAGATTTTTCCATGATGTCAAGCAAAGAGGCACTGAGTTTGAAGGTAGGCCTTGAAATTCATCCACAGGTACACCTCCAATTGACTCAAATGATGTCTATTAGCCTATCAGAAGCTTCTAAAGCCATGACATCATTTTCTGGAATTTCCAAGCTGTTTAAAGGCACAGTCAACTTAGTGTATGTAAACTTCTGACCCACTGAATTATAAGTGATATAATCTGTCTGTAAACAATTATTGTAAAAATGACTTGTCATGCACAAAGTAGATGTCCTAACCGACTTGCCAAAACTATAGTTTGTTAACAAGAAATTTGTGGAGTGGTTGAAAAAGTGTATGTAATCTTCCGACTTCAACTGTATTAAGGATCCCCATTAGCTGCTGATAAGGCAGCAGCTACTCTTCCTGGGGTCCAGCAACATTAAGGCAGTAATGTTCTGAGCCAATTGTAATTTTCTGAGGGCCCTCTTTGTGGCACCTGACCACACGACTGAACAGTAGTCCATGTGTGACAAAACTAGGGCCTGTAGGACCTGCCTTGTTGATTGTGTTGTTAAAAAGGAAGAGCAGCGCTTTATTGATAGACTTCTCCCCATTTTAGTTACTGTTGTATCAACATGTTTTGACCATGACAGTTTACAATCCAGGGTTACTCCAAGCAGTTTAGTCACCTAAACCTTTTAAATTTCCACATTATTTAGTGCAAGATTAAGTTGAGGTTTAGTGAATGATTTGTCCCAAATACAATGCTTTTAGTTTTTGAAATCTTTAGAACCAACTTATTCCTTGCCACCCATTCTGAAACTAACTGCAGCTCTTTGTTAAGTTTTGCAGTGATTTCACTCGCTGTAGTAGCTTTACTCAAAGCCAGTGGCATGTCAATAGTAAAGATTGAAAAAAGTAAAGGGCCTAGACAACTGCCCTGGGGAATTCCTGATTCTACATGGATTATGTTGGAGAGGCTTCCATTAAAGAAAACCCTCTGTGTTCTGTTAGACAGGTAACTTTTTATCCACAATATAGCAGGGGATGTAAAGCCATTGCACATATATTTTCCAGCAGCAGACTATGATCGATAATGTCATAAGTTACCTATGAGGAGAGCGGACTCTCCCAGACTCATGGCGCTGGGCAAGGAGGCCATGACGAGTCCCTGGGGGGGAGAAGGCGAGGCAGACAGACTGTGGAGTGAGGTCAGGGTGCTTACTGGGGGCAGTGGACCACCACCTGATACCTGAGATGGGAAAGAGGGTGGTTGGCAGATAGTGACAACCACAGCCATAGATTACTGTGAGGATTGAGATGCTTTGTAAACTCAAAGGTTTATGATGGAGGGAAGTATTGTACGATCTTACTAGTTTTATGCGATATGGCTTTGTAATTTCACTGGCTTACATGATGATCTATCACTTGTGATGATATGGATTGCGATCTCATTGGCTTATATTATGATGTAATAAATATGGTTTGCTATCTCATTGGCTTATTATGATGTAATATGAGTTGTGATCGCATTTGCTTATTATGATATATTGTGGTTTGTGATTGGCTTATTATGATATAATATTATTTGTGATCACACTGGTTTGCATGATGTTGTGGTGCAGTTAATAATCTCTGTATGGTGATGTGTATTGTGATTATGTGAACATATTTGCTGATCTCTCTGGTTTGTGAAAATGGGAGGTTGTTTGTGATCTCACTGGTTGGTGACAATGTGTGTCAGTTTGAGATATGGTTAATGATTATACAGTGCATTCGGAAAGTATTCAGACCCCTTAATTTTTCTCACATTTTGTTACGTAACAGCCTTATTCTAAAATTGATTAAATCGTTTTTTCCCCTCACAAATCTACACACAATACCCCATATTGACAAAGCAAAAACATGTTTTTAGACAGTTTAGCAAATTTGAATATCACATTTACATAAGTATTCAGACCCTTTACTCAGTACTTTGTTGAAGCACCTTTGGCAGCGATTACAACCTCACTTCAAACTTGGCACACCTGTATTTGGGGAGTTTCTCCCATTCTTCTTTGCAGATCCTCTTAAGCTCTGTCAGGTTGGATGGGTGTAGTGTTGCTGCACAGCTATTTTCAGGTCTCACCAGAGATGTTTGATCGGGTTCAAGTCCGGGTTCTGGCTGGGCCACTCAAGGGCATTCAGAGACTTTTCCCGAAGCCACTCCTGCGTTGTCTTGGCTGTGTGCTTAGGGTCGATGTCCTGTTGGAAGGTCAACCTTCGCCCCAGTCTGCGATCCTGTGTGCTCTGGAGCAGGTTTTCATCAAGGATCTCTCTGTACATTGCTCTGTTCATCTTTCCCCTGATCCTGACTAGTCTCCCAGTCCCTCCCTGCTTCCATCACGTGGACTGGGAGATGTTTCGTATTGCGTCAGCCAACAACATTGACGAATACGCTGATTCGGTGTGCGAGTTCATTAGAACGTGCGTTGAAGATGTCGTTCCCATAGCAACGATTAAAACATTCCCCAACCAGAAACCGTGGATTGATGGCAGCATTCGTGTGGAACTGAAGGCGCGAACCACTGCTTTTAATCAGGGCAAGGTGTCTGGTAACATGACTGAATACAAACAGTGCAGCTATTCCCTCCGCAAGGCTATCAAACAAGCTAAGCACCAGTACAGAGACAAAGTAGAATCTCAATTCAACGGCTCAGACACAAGAGGCATGTGGCAGGGTCTACAGTCAATCACGGACTACAGGAAGAAACCCAGCCCAGTCACGGACCAGGATGTCTTGCTCCCAGGCAGACTAAACAACTTTTTTGCCCGCTTTGAGGACAATACAGTGCCACTGACACGGCCTGCAACGAAAACATGCGGTCTCTCCTTCACTGCAGCCGAAGTGAGTAAGACATTTAAACGTGTTAACCCTCGCAAGGCTGCAGGCCCAGACGGCATCCCCAGCCGCGCCCTCAGAGCATGCGCAGACCAGCTGGCCGGTGTGTTTACGGACATATTCAACCAATCCCTATACCAGTCTGCTGTTCCCACATGCTTCAAGAGGGCCACCATTGTTCCTGTTCCCAAGAAAGCTAAGGTAACTGAGCTAAACGACTACCGCCCCGTAGCACTCACATCCGTCATCATGAAGTGCTTTGAGAGACTAGTCAAGGACCATATCACCTCCACCCTACCTGACACCCTTGACCCACTCCAATTTGCTTACCGCCCAAATAGGTCCACAGACGATGCAATCTCAACCACACTGCACACTGCCCTAACCCATCTGGACAAGAGGAATACCTATGTGAGAATGCTGTTCATCGACTACAGCTCGGCATTCAACACCATAGTACCCTCCAAGCTCGTCATCAAGCTCGAGACCCTGGGTCTCGACCCCGCCCTGTGCAACTGGGTACTGGACTTCCTGACGGGCCGCCCCCAGGTGGTGAGGGTAGGCAACAACATCTCCTCCCCGCTGATCCTCAACACTGGGGCCCCACAAGGGTGCGTTCTGAGCCCTCTCCTGTACTCCCTGTTCACCCACGACTGCGTGGCCACGCACGCCTCCAACTCAATCATCAAGTTTGCGGACGACACAACAGTGGTAGGCTTGATTACCAACAACGACGAGACGGCCTACAGGGAGGAGGTGAGGGCCCTCGGAGTGTGGTGTCAGGAAAATAACCTCACACTCAACGTCAACAAAACTAAGGAGATGATTGTGGACTTCAGGAAACAGCAGAGGGAACACCCCCCCATCCACATCGATGGAACAGTAGTGGAGAGGGTAGCAAGTTTTAAGTTCCTCGGCATACACATCACAGACACACTGAATTGGTCCACTCACACAGACAGCATCGTGAAGAAGGCGCAGCAGCGCCTCTTCAACCTCAGGAGGCTGAAGAAATTCGGCTTGTCACCAAAAGCACTCACAAACTTCTACAGATGCACAATCGAGAGCATCCTGGCGGGCTGTATCACCGCCTGGTATGGCAACTGCACCGCCCTCAACCGTAAGGCTCTCCAGAGGGTAGTGAGGTCTGCACAACGCATCACCGGGGGCAAACTACCTGCCCTCCAGGACACCTACACCACCCGATGCTACAGGAAGGCCATAAAGATCATCAAGGACATCAACCACCCGAGCCACTGCCTGTTCACCCCGCTGTCATCCAGAAGGCGAGGTCAGTACAGGTGCATCAAAGCTGGGACCGAGAGACTGAAAAACAGCTTCTATCTCAAGGCCATCAGACTGTTAAACAGCCACCACTAACATTGAGTGGCTACTGCCAACACACTGTCAATGCCACTGACTCTACTCCAGCCACTTTAATCATGGGAATTGATGGGAAATGATGTAAATATATCACTAGCCACTTTAAACAATGCTACCTTATATAATGTTACTTACCCTACATTATTCATCTCATATGCATACGTAGATACTGTACTCTATATCATCGACTGCATCCTTATGTAATACATGTATCACTAGCCACTTTAACTATGCCACTTGGTTTACATACTCATCTCATATGTATATACTGTACTCGATATCATCTACTGTATCTTGCCTATGCTGCTCTGTACCATCACTCATTCATATATCCTTATGTACATATTCTTTATCCCCTTACACTGTGTATAAGGCAGTAGTTTTTTTTGGAATTGTTAGTTAGATTACTTGTTCGTTATTACTGCATTGTCGGAACTAGAAGCACAAGCATTTCGCTACACTCGCATTAACATCTGCTAACCATGTGTATGTGACAAATAAATTTGATTTGATTTGATACCAATGAAAAACATCCCCACAGCATTATGCTGCCACCACCATGCTTCACCGTAGGGATGGTGCAGGTTTCCAGGTTTCCTCCAGACGCAACGCTTAGTTGAATCTTGGTTTCAACAGACCAATCTTGTTTATCATGGTCTGTGAGTTCTTTAGGTGCCTTTTGGCAAACTCCAAGCGGGCTGTCATGTGCCTTTTACTGAGGAGTGGCTTCCGCCTGGCCACTCTACCACAAAGGCCAGATTGGTAGAGTGCTGCAGAGATGGTTGTCCTTTTGGAAGGTTCTCCCATCTCCACAGAGGAACTCTAGAGCTCTGTCAGAGTGACCATTGGGTTCTTAGTCACCTCCCTGACAAAGGCCCTTCTCCCCCGATTGCTCAGTTTGTCCAGTCGACCAGAGTCTTGCTGGTTCCAAATGTCTTCCATTTAAGAATGATGGAGGCCAATGTGTTCTTGGGGACCTTCAATGCTGTAGACATTTTTTGGTACCCGTCTCCAGAGCTTTGCCTTGACACAATCCTGTCTCAGAGCTCTACAATTCCTTCGACCTAATGGCTTGGTTTTTGCTCTGACATGCACGGTCAACTGTGGGACCTTATATAGACAGGTGTGTTCCTTTCCAAATCATGTCCAATCAATTTAATTTACCACATGTGGACTTAAAAACATCAAGGATGATCAATGGAAACAGGATGCACTTGAGTTCAATTATTGAGTCTCATAGCAAATTGTCTGAATACTTATGTAAATAAGGTATTTCTGTTTTTATTTTTAATACGTTTTGTAAAAATAAAAATAAACTGTTTTCGCTTTGTCATTATGGGAATATTGTGTGTAGATTGAGGATTTGTTGGTATTTTAGAATAAGACTGTAACTTAACAAAATGTGGAAAAAGGGAAGGGGTCTGAATACTTTCCAAATGCACTGTATAATGGTAGGTGATCTCACTAGTTTGTGATAGTGTGTTTCCAGGAGTGTGTGGCTGGGCTCAAGTTGGATGGGGCTGGCCAGGTGGCCTCCGAAGCCTCGGTCTCCACTGCGACCCCTTGCTGATCCCAGACTGGCACATGGGATTTGCTGGCTGTACTTCATGCCTGGAAGAGTGTTAGGATGAGTTAGGATCAGGTGTTTCCTGGTATAAGGACATTTTGCACCCTGGCAGTCTTGGTTCTGTTCCTCTGTATCACGGTACTAATAATAGTACATAACAGAACATCTGAGGACAACATGAATGATTAATTATGCTGTTTGTGGATTAAATTAATTAATATTTTTATTCACTTTGGTCTTAGTGAGTGATACCTTGCACAGGGCTGTGTGAGAGAGTGTGGTTGGTGGTGCTTGCTGATTGGCTGGTGTAAGGCGTATCGAGAGCCAGTTTATGGCGGAATGTCTCCTCCTTGCGGCGGTTAGCAAACCAGTTGTACACTCGTACCTCTGTCACCAGGTTAGAGCCCAGTCCAGCCAGCTGGGACGGAGACACACCCCTCTGGAGACACTCAACCCTGAGGGAGAGCCAGAAAGGCCCCAGAGCAAGAAAAACGTGTTTAAAAGGGGCACGCTAAAATGACAATGACAGCTCCTCCATTGCACTGAAACTGGGAACATTTCTTACCATTTCCATTATTTTTAATCTGACCCCTCCCCTCTATCTCACCTGTTACACTCCTCCACGAATCCCTCTCGCTCCTCTTTACTTGGGTTCTTCTGTCGTTCATAGGCGTGGAATAGGATTTGCTGGGAGGCGGGTCCCCATTTGAACCTGTTCCTCCGTCCTTTCCTTATGTCCTCTCCCTGCTCCTCTCCGGTCCCAAGGCCATGACTGGCATTGGTAAACTCTGCATGGAAAACATGCATATTTTTGTATTGTTCATCTGCTATCGTCATATTAATATCAGTATTTACATTAGTATCAGTATTGTTCAGACAGGATTGTGTTATATATATTTTTAAACATAGGGATAATTCACAGGAACTTAATATGTTACATATTGGGTAGTAACGGAATACATGTAACAGGGGTTACGTAATGGGCAATTGGGGCGGCAGGTAGCCTAGTGGTTAGAGCATTGGGCCAGTAACCGAAAGGTTGTTAGATCGAATCCCTGAGCTAACAAGGTAAAAATCTGTGTTACATCCGTCGTCGGAATGAGACCAAAGCGCAGCGAGGAAAATGTACAGCTTACTTTATTTTAGATGAACACCCAAAAACCACAAAAGATCAACAAACATAAAATTCTGCAGGGCTATACAGCAGCTGTGCAAAAACAAGATCCCACAAACTCAGGTGGTAAACAGGCTGACTACGTATGATTCCCAATCAGAGACAACGATAGACAGCTGCCTCTGATTGGGAACCATACCTGGCCAACAAAGAAATAGAAAACTAGAATGCCCACCCAAATCACACCCTGACCTAACCAAATAGAGAAATAAACAGGCTCTCTAAAGTCGGGGTGTGACAATCTGTCGTTCTGCCCCTGAACAAGGCAGTTAACCCACTGTTCCTAGGCCGTCATTGTAAATAAGAATTTGTTCTTAACTGACTTGCCTAGTTAAATAAAGGTTAAAAAATATATATTTAAATTCCACGGTAACGGAATTACGCTTTGACTATAAAATGTATTCCAAACAAAAAACATTGATTTCAAAGTTTAACAAACCATTCAACTCTATACACAAGGACTACTTTGAACAATGTACACAGACAATTGAACAAAAACACGTTTACTAGAAGAAGTGTGCAGATGCAAAGTTTGTTTGGTAACAGAATTACGATCAAATCTCCCTCAGTTTTTTTCTGCGTTCACGTTTACCAAAAACTGTTAAATATCTGCTCCGAATTAAGATTCAAAGATGGCTTCAAAAATAACTGGGTGTTAGCTATGACATGGCACCTTGAGTTTGAAAAACAAATATTTTGGTTATTGAACTACAGTAAGTGAAGTGGTTTTACATCTGGCAATGGAATTATGGTAACGGAATTCAGGGCCAGCTCTAACATTTTGGGGGCCCTAAGTGAAATTGCGTGCCCTGTTGGTAATTCGACCATGATTACTACAAGTTTAGATAGCTGAGTATACAAATTTACCAATTTGAAATGTTGTTGCTGATATGCCAGTGTTCATTTTGTAACCAATAAATGACGAAAAATACTTGTCAACAACCTATTCCTGAAGCCCTGGGGAAAAAAAGTTTTGAAAAAAATGTTTGACCTTTATTTAACTAGGCAAGTCAGTTAAAATCAAATTCTCATTTACAATGATGGCCTAAAAAAAAGACCTAACTATTACAATTACTTATAATTTTATGCTGAACAAAAATATAAACGCAACATGGAACAATTTCATTGATTTTACTGAGTTACAGTTTATATGAGGAAATCAGTCAATTGAAATAAATTCATTAGGCCCTAATCTATAGATTTCGCATGACTGGGAATACAGGGCCTCGGGATCTCGTCACAGTATTTTTGTGCATTCAAATTGCCATCGATAAAATGCAGTTGTGTTCGTTGTCCATAGCTTATGGCTGCCCATACCATAACCCCACCACCACCATGGGGCACTCTGTTCACAACACTGAGATCAGCAAACCGCTTGCACACACGACGCTATGCACGTGGTCTGTTGGACGTACTGACAAATTATCTAAAATGACGTTGGAGGTGGCTTATGGTAGAGAAATTAACATAAAATTATCTGGCAACAGCTCTGGTGGACATTCCTGTAGTCAGCATGCCAATTGCACACTCCCTCAACTTGAGATATCTTTTTTCATTGTGTTGTGTGACAGAACTTCACATTTTAGAGTGGCCTTTCATTGTCCCCAGCACAAAGTGCACCTGTGTAATTATCATGCTGTTCAATCAGATTCTTGATATGCCACACCTGTCAGGTGGATAGATGATCTTGGCAAAACCAATTTGCCAAGAAATACGTTTTTTTGTGCATATGGAACAGTTCTGGGTTCTTTTATTTCAGCTCATGAAACATGGGACCAACACTTTACATGTTGCATTTATTTTTGTTCAGTGTAGTTGACGAAAATGGGACGAGACAATAATTCCATGTGAGACTAATGGACATTACATTTGACATGAAGCGCCTTTTATCTGTTTTGTCCAATCCTAAAAATGCATGCAGAATATTTCATGCAATTCTTGGCAGAATTGACTTCTTTCAGTTGCACGGTCTGATTGAGCTAATCTGCCCAGCTCTCCCGCACAGCTCCCAAGCGGTTACTTCAGTCACTCATCAATCTTTTTGAACTGATGCGAAGCCAGGACACTTGACTTGTAACTGACCTCATATAGAAACAATGTTTACTCTCTCTCTTACTTTCATGTAGGCTACTTTTACTTTGATCACATTAGAAGCTCTATTTTCCCGTGTGCACTACTACTCTCTCATCTGTGTTCCCGCAGTCCGCAAATGCAAGTTGCGGATGTTGTTTTTTTTTGTGCAATTTGTTGAAAAAAGTAATACTTCTAGCATTTTTGTAAAGCTCAAATTATCCCCTTTCAAGGAAACCATTGTTATTTACACCCTTGACGGTTATGATGGGGAGAAAATCAGAGCTGTAAATTGTTGAACCTGTAGCCAAGGCTTTATAACAGAGATCATCAACTAGATCAGGTATTCCCAAACTGGGGTATGCATACCCCCAGGGGTACGCCAAATAAAAATGTGATTCACTTTTTTCCTTTTCCTTTTTTTTCACATTTTCATACAGTCCATTTATATTTTCCAACATGGTTATACATTTGGGTGAGGTTTTTTTCTTGCCTGAGTAGCCTCGTTTCACTGCCAAAAATAAAATGAAACCATCTAGTGTTCAGCGAAATAACAACACAATGTCAAATACAGGTAGCCTAGTCAAATAATTAACATCCAATCACATTAACCGTTACTCTCTCGCAGGAATTCCACTAACGGTCTGTACGTAGCCTAGTCAAATAATTAACATCCAATCACATTAACCGTTACTCTCTCGCAGGAATTCCACTAACGGTCTGTACGTAGCCAAACGTAGCTGTTGCTCATTCAGTTTGAAAATGGATATATGGTAAAAATAAAAAGTATGGCCCGCGTCCATAGAGACACATACCAGCTCTACTGGTAGAACTGCTACTACCAGCAGTACTACACCAGCACTTGTCGACGACACAAGTTGCTCTGCTAGCATCAGTAATTCTACATTTGTTGTAAGCCCAACTAGCATGGACACCGACAGTAGCTCCCTTACCCGGAAAAGCACCGAACAACAGACAGAGACGTTGGACCATCGAAGAGGCGCAAATTTGATGAGAACTACATTGATTTGGGGTTCACTTATATTGGGAGTAGTGCCTTTCCTCAGCCACAGTGTGTTATATGTGCAAAAGCACTATCTCACAACTCGATGAAACCTTCACTCTTGCGCAGACATTTAGAAACAAAACAGGCCAATTTGAGAATTAAGACTACTTTCGAGTAGTAAGAAGTGTATAAAAGCAACAGATACCATTAATAAGAAAGGGCTAGAAGCGTCTTATATGGTGAGCTATCGAGTGGCAAGCGCCATACTACTGTGGAGGACTTAATTCTTCCTGATGCCATGGCTATGGCAATGACACTGCTGGGGGAAAAGGCCCAAAAATCTATACAGACAATGCCTTCATCAAACAATACTGTTTCAGGACGCATCAGTGACATGGCAGGAGATATTTTGAAACAATTACTTCTTTGCATACAATCCAGTGAATTCTGTGCGTTACAGCTGGATGAGTCATCAGACGTGGCGGGCCTGGCACAGCTCCTGGTATATATCCGTAACATTTATGGGAGGTCAATTAAGGAAGACATCCTCTTCTGGAAACCAGGACAACAGGAGAGGATATTTTGAAAGTACTGGACAGCTTTGTGACATCAAATGGACTTTGATGTTCAAGATGTGTTGGTATCTGTACTGATGGTGCAAAAGCCATGACAGGGAGACATAGTGGAGTGGTAATGCGCATGCAAGCAGTTGCTCCAGACGCAACTTGGGTACACTGCAGCATCCACCGGGAGGGTCTTGCTGCCAAAGGAATGCCTGACAGCTTGAAAGATGTTTTGGACACTACAGTAAAAATGGTTGACTTTGTTAAAGCAAAGCCCCTGAACTCTTGTGTATTTTCTGCACTATGCAATGATATTGGCAGCGATCATTTAACACTTTTACAACATACAGAAGTGTGCTGGTTATCAAGGGGCAAAGTATTGACACCTTTTTTTTAAATTGAGAGATGAGCTTAAAGTTTTCTTTACTGACCATGATTTTCACTTGTCTGACCGCTTACATGATGACGAGTTTCTCACACGACTGGCCTATCTGGATGATGTTGTTTCTCCTGTGAATTATCTGAATTTAGGATTATAGGGACTTTCTGCAACTGTATTCAATGTGCGGGACAAAATTGAGGCTGTGATTAAGAAGTTGGAGCTCTTCTCTGTCTGCATTAACAAGGACAACACACAGGTCTTTCCATCATTGTATGATTTTTTTTGTGTGCAAATGAACTCAAGCTTACAGACAATGTCAAATGTGAGTAGGGTGCGCAATTATGCAGGTACTTTCCCGAAACGGATGACACAAACAACTGGATTCGTCAGCCTGCCTCCAGTCCACTTACCGATATCTGAACAAGAGAGCCTCATCGAAATTGCAACAAGCGGTTCTGTGAAAATTGTATTTAATCAGAAGCCACTGTCAGATTTCTGGATTGGGCTGTGCTCAGAGTATCCTGCCTTGGCAAATCGAGCTGTTAAGACACTGATGCCCTTTGCAACCATGTACCTATGTGAGAGTGTATTCTCAGCCCTCACTAGCATGACAACTAAATGCAGGCACAGACTGTGTGTGGAAAATTATTTAAGACTGAGACTCTTTCCAATACAACACAACATTGCAGAGTTATGTGCATCCTTTCAAGCACACCTTTCTCATTAACTTGTGAGTTATTTACATTTTTCGATGTACAAATAAGGTTTTATATGTAAGATGGTTAAATAAAGAGCAAAGTTATTCATTATTATTATATTATTATTTGTGCCCTGGTGATATAAGAGCTCTTTGTCACTTCCCACTAGCCGGGTCGTGACGACAACTCACACTAATTCTTATGTTTAATAAATGTATCATGTGTGTGTGGCAGGCTTACCATGGTGGCAAAAAACAACATTTGAGAGTACGCTGACCCTGGTGCTAGAGGAGGTGCGCAGCTGGAGGTTGAATGTTTGAAGGGGTACAGGACTATAAAAGTTTGGGAACCACTGAACTAGATTAATCCGCGGGACGATTTTTTTAGAGAGTGGCTAGTCGGGGTCGGGAACATAATTACAAATATTTTGTAGACTGCAAATTGACCGCAAGAAGCCCAAACAGATATAATCTTTGACTAAAACATTATCATTTCAAACCTTGCTTACATTTGTATACTGTCACATGTCTCTATTATGCATGGGAATACTTGGGAACAAAATGCTTAAATTAAAATCCCTTTGAGCTGATTTCCTGGTCTTTTTACAGTCTTTTAAGTCCAAAAATAAAACCATTTGGCCCGCGGGTCGCTAGTTTGGGAACCCTACTTTATAGCCTATATGGTTAAATATGGCTGGCATTGGTTACAATCTGCCACATTATCAATGTTGCCAGTTAAGGTATAAGAGGGGACAGTAGGCCTAGATGGACAAGGCTATCTGAATGTGCACATAATGGAAGTTAGAGGTAGCCTAAATATTCATTATTTGATACAAAAAAAAATGCATTGACTTATTTGACAAAAAAACAGACTAAAATTGTCCAGAGTTTTAGTCAACTAATAATAACTAAAACTAAGGATGGATAAAATGACTAAAATGTGATTGACTAAAAATGAATTTTTAGACTAAAACTAAGACTAAAACAAAATCTAAAATAGCTGCCAAAATTAACACTGTGACATGGGCTAATTGAGAGACTGTCAGTGACTGACATAAGAAGAGACTGCTGATGCACTACCACATGTAGATATTGCACCTTTAATGTTGTTCTATTCTAACTCTTGACTAAGTTCCTTTTTTTTATAAGAATCATTTGGGTCGGGGCCCCATAACAAGTGGCGCAGCAGTCTAAGGCACTGCATCTCAATACAAGAGGCGTCACTACAGTCCTTGGTTCGAATCCAGGCTGAATCACATCTGGACATGATTGGGAGTCCCATAGGGCGACGCACAATTGGCCCAGCGTCGTCCGGGTTTGGCCGGGGTAGGCCACCATTGTAAATAAGAATTTGTTCTTTAACTGACTTGCCTAGTTAAATAAAGGGTAAATAAATAAATAAGTAAAAAATAGCGGTCACTTATGTAGCTTATACCTGGAACCAGCCCTGACATCATGGGTCTCTGATCTGTAAGCTACTATACAGAAATGCATAATTATGGACAGGAATATCATTCTCTTCATGGTGATGTATCCTGAATAGGTACACATTTGGGTATTATTCTACACACTGGCTATTACTGTAATGAGCTCTGGCCCCAAAAAAGACCACATTTGGTTTGTCCGGACCAGACTAAATCTTAAACAATCATAGACGTCTATGTTTCACAGGTTTGGACATCACAGTACAGCACAGTAGAGTACAGTACAATACAGTACAGCACGGTAGAGAAAGGTAGATATGTTAAGTACAGTATACTGTACCCTACTCTAGTGTGCTCTACTGTACTGCACTCTGTTCTCTACTGTGTTCTACTATACTGTGCTCGCCAAACTTGAGAAACATAGTCTATGATTGGTTCAGATTTGGTCAGGCAAGGGCGGGCTGACCAAATTTCAACTACTTTTGAAGCCCATGGACGTCCGGTGTCGGGCAGTGCTCAATGGGTGAGGATGCTTATTACAGTAAATGGAAAGAGGGTAGGTGGTAGGTGTCATGGTAGGTGCCAGTAAGAGCTGGGAGAGGTGGCATTAACTGGAGAGAGAGAGTAGAGCGAGAGAGCGGCAGAGTGATAGGAAGGGGTTGTCCAGACTTTTTTCACAGTCTTGTTTTGACCACGAAATGACAGAGAAAAAGTTATGAGCTGAACATAACAGTATGCCAGTGGAAGGGAGGACAGTGGCAACTGAGATCCAACTGTGGTTTGGGACTACTATGATTTCCCATTGTAGCCTATTTAATTTGTAACTAGTGCACTGGGAGTCGGGAAGCAAGTTCAGGGAGTGCATCATTTAATAAACAAAACAAGAAACATGAACACCGCACAGACAGGAAACTGAAACGGAAACAATAACACCTAGGGAAGAAACCAAAGGGAGTGACATATATAGGGAAGGTAATCAGGGAAGTGATGGAGTCCAGGTGAGTCTGATGACGCGCAGGTGCGCGGAACATGGTAACAGGTGTGTGCCATAACATAACGAGCAGCCTGGTGACCTAGAGGCCGGAGAGGGAGCACACGTGACACAATTGCAGTAATTCCGTTAAAGATTTGGTAACAGAATTGAGTTTTAATGACTTAATAATTCATAAACAAACTATATATCAGCAAAAATACCAACTAATCAGTACCTTTACCTACCTTTACTTGCTACTGCTGTGAACTTTCATAATCTAGAAAATATCTTAGAGATATAGGTTTTTGGTAATGGATTCATAAGTCACTGTTTCTTAAACTTACAGACGGCATGTAATTTCGCCAAAACAAAACATAAGTGTTGATATTAGTTGGCAGGGAGCTTTACTTCAACATTATGTTTTGATTTACTCATTTCTAATACTTTTAAGTACTTCTTCTGGTCTAAGACCCCCTTTACATCTGTTTGACCAGAAATCAAAGCCTTTGCTTAATCCTACATTTTAGGATGGACAATGTATATAAAATGTATATATAAAATGTATATAGGTTTCATGTGACACCTAATTTGACATGCTCCAATGAACTTCACGTTGGTGTTCATGGCAGTGGTCCATGGGTCATCTGTTTGTTCAACCACACACCTGCCTGCAATTGCTAATAACCTTAATGCAACTGCCAGACTATATGTGATAAAGTGAAAATCTGAGGCCCGCACCTGTCCCTAACCCGTTAGTATAGAAAATGCTCTGTAGGCAGTCAGAGACAGCAGAACCATTTTTTGACAGGGGGTGTCTGATTTAGATATGTTTCTGTTTATAATTTCCTTCATTTTGGTAGGATATTTGTTAGTTAACTTGTCTATTATTAGATACATGCAGTTTCTCTTCTGCCATTAGGCTATATGTTGCCCTAGAAGACTAAATAAAACCTTGCTCTCCAAAAATAATGTCATAGATCGATAGAATGAATGCTTCAATCTAGTTGACATCTGTGAAGTTCTCAGTCATCTCTGCTTCTTTCGCTGAGCAAAGACTTTTAGGAACCAGGAAGTTCTCAGTCATCTCTGCTTCTTTCGCTGAGCAAAGACTTTTAGGGACCAGGAAGTTCTCAGTCATCTCTGCTTCTTTCGCTGAGCAAAGACTTTTAGGGACCAGGAAGTTCTCAGTCATCTCTGCTTCTTTCGCTGAGCAAAGACTTTTAGGGACCAGGAAGTTCTCAGTCATCTCTGCTTCTTTCGCTGAGCAAAGACTTTTAGGGACCAGGAAGTTCTCAGTCATCTCTGCTTCTTTCGCTGAGCAAAGACTTTTAGGGACCAGGAAGTTCTCAGTCATCTTCTTTCGCTGAGCAAAGACTTTCAGGGACCAGGAAGTTCTCAGTCATCTTCTTTCGCTGAACAAAGACTTTTAGGGACCAGGAAGTTCTCAGTCATCTTCTTTCGCTGAGCAAAGACTTTTAGGGACCAGGAAGTTCTCAGTCATCTTCTTTCTCTGAGCAAAGACTTTTAGGGACCAGGAAGTTCTCAGTCATCTTCTTTCGCTGAGCAAAGACTTTTAGGGACCAGGAAGTTCTCAGTCATCTCTGCTTCTTTCGCTGAGCAAAGACTTTTAGGGACCAGGAAGTTCTCAGTCATCTCTGCTTCTTTCGCTGAGCAAAGACTTTTAGGGACCAGGAAGTTCTCAGTCATCTCTGCTTCTTTCGCTGAGCAAAGACTTTTAGGGACCAGGAAGTTCTCAGTCATCTCTGCTTCTTTCGCTGAGCAAAGACTTTTAGGGACCAGGAAGTTCTCAGTCATCTCTGCTTCTTTCGCTGAGCAAAGACTTTTAGGGACCAGGAAGTTCTCAGTCATCTCTGCTTCTTTCGCTGAGCAAAGACTTTTAGGGACCAGGAAGTTCTCAGTCATCTCTGCTTCTTTCGCTGAGCAAAGACTTTTAGGGACCAGGAAAAAAATGCAATAAATAACAACAAAAAAGCTTTTCTATGCTAAATTTCCAAATGACATCAGTTTGACTGGTTGTAAGGAAATAGAGAGCTGTGAAAATGAACCAACATGTTTCTGATAAGATTTCAGTTTGTCTTGAATGCATATTTTATGTGGTTGAGTTGTCAGCATTTATGATGCTGATAAAGATGGCACAACCAACAGACGGTAACTAACTGCACATTCAAATTCTCCCAAGATGCTGAAAGAAAGAAATCATATTTCTCCATTCCTTTTCCGGAGTCAAAATTTAGCCTACATTTGGTGTCATTTTACTGCAAGAAATAATTTATTCTGCAGGAGTTAATATTAAGGCTATATTAGAGATTATAGACCTACAGTCAGTGTCCAGATTTCAGTTTCCATTTAACTCATCTGAACAGTAGGCTACAGTTCCCTTGACGTGCCATAGGCCTATTTGAAGTCCCTATCTTATGACTTTAAAATGCCTCACATAACATCGCCGGCACTGCTATCATCCTCTTTTACCACTTCACCAAATCTTTCCCAAACAGTCTATTTTTCTGGCCCTCCCTTCTCTTTTTCAACTCTCAATTTCACAGCTTTTATCTTATTGAGTTAAACTCAGATTGTTATTTTTTGCCTCAGTGGATGAACATGAACTTTTTCTACCTGTAGCTTAATTAGGCTTATAGGCTTCACACTAACGCCATATAGCCTCAATATAGCCTATAAATTGCACAACAATTATACATTTATGTTCTGAGGGCAAAAAGGGGGGGAGTATTCAATGTTTTGTACACTCAGTGTAGATTTATGGTAATTAATTGTGAATGTTAATGAATGAGGTAGTCATGATTTGACATACACTACCGTTCAAAAGTTTGGGGTCAGTTAGAAATGTCCTTGTTTTCCATGAAAACATACATGAAATTAGTTGCAAAATGAATAGGAAATATATTCAAGACGTTGACAAGGTTGTAAATAATAATTTTTAATTGAAATAATAATTGTGTCCTTGAAACTTTGCTTTCGTCAAAGATTCCTCCATTTGCAGCAATTACAGCCTTGCAGACCTTCAGCATTCTAGGTGTCAATTTGTTGAGGTAATCTGAAGAGATTTCACCCAATGCTTCCTGAAGCACCTCCCACAAGTTGGATTGGCTTTATGGGCACTTCTTACATACCATATGGTCAAGCTGCGCCCACAACAGCTCAATAGGGTTGATATCCGGTGACTGTGCTGGCCACTCCATTTTAGACAGAATACAAGCTGACTGCTTCTTCCCTAAAAAGTTATTGCATAGTTTGGAGCTGTGCTTTGGGTCATTGCCCTGTTGTAGGAGGAAATTGGCTCCAATTAAGTGCCATCCACAGGGTATGGCATGGCATGGCGTTGCAAAATGGAATGATAGCCTTCCTTCAAGATCCCTTTTACCCTGTACACATCTCCCACTTTACCACCACCAAAGCACCTCCAGACCATCACATTGCCTCCACCATGCTTGACAGATGACGTCAAGCACTCCTCCATCATCTTTTCATTTTTTCTGCATCTCACGAATGTTCTTCTTTTGATCCGAACACCTCAAACTTAGATTCGTCTGTCCATAACACTTTTTTCCAATCTTCCTCTGTCCAGTGTCTGTGTTCTTTTGCCCATCTTAATCTTTTATTTTTATTGGCCAATCTGAGATATGGCTTTTTCTTTGCAACTCTGCCTAGAAGGCCAGCATCCCGGGGTCACCTCTTCACTGTTGACATTGAGACTGGTGTTTTTAGGGTACTATTTAATGAAGCTGTCAGTTGAGGACTTTCTCATACTAGACAATCTAATGTACTTGTCCTCTTGTTCAGTTGTGCACCGGGGCTTCCCACTACTCTTTTTATTCTGGTTAGAGCCAGTTTGCTCTGTTCTGTGAAGGGAGTAGTACGAGATCTTCAGTTTCTTGGCAATTTCTTGCATGGAAGTAGGGAGTGGAGCAGGTTAATGAGGGAGAAAGTGAGGAGTGGAGCAGGAGAATGAGGGAGAAAGGGGGAGTGGAGCAGGTGAATGAGGGAGGAAGGGGGAGTGGAGCAGGTTAATGAGGGAGAAAGTAAGGAGTGGAACAGGCAATTGAGGGAGGAAGTGAGGAGTGGAGCAGGAGACTGAGGGAGGAAGTGAGGAATGGAGCAGGGGAATGAGGGAGGAAGTGGGGAGTGGGAGCAGGAGAATGAGGGAGGAAGGGGGAGTGCTTTATCTATGTTTGATACATTTTGATACTAAGGCATGATTGGTCAAGTTCTGTGTTTTCATGCTAATTGTTGTACAACTGCCAACTTTCAGCTATATACAATGAGCAGTTATACCATAATATGAGGTATTTGTTGTAGTTTGAAATGTGGTGAAAATGAAATGGCCTTCCAAGTTGTAGTAAATATTGACTAACATCTGTACACACACACACACACACACACACACACACACACACACACACACACACACACACACACACACACGCACATTTCTGTTCATCTTAACCCATGCATGCAGTTCATTCAACGATAGAAATGGCCAGAGAATAATGCTGGGTAATTAGTAATCAGGAAAGGAGGAACCCTCCTTTAAATCCACCTCAGAGGCTGAGAGAGATAAAGAGGAAGAGGGGGCAGGAGAATGAAGGGGGGAGTGGGGAAACAAATTTGATAAAGACCAAGAACAACTCACTTATTTGTACTCTTTTCTTGGTGAGAAAACATCAGGAAAAGATAGCAGAAAAGAAAGAGAATGAAAAACAGAATCAAGTAACCACCCTAAAATGTATTTGTTTTTAAATAATTTTTAACAAATGAGTTGGACATTGTTTTGAGAAATTAAAGCTTGTGTGAGAAAATAAAACCACAGCAAAGGGATGTGCCAATTTTGTTGTTGTATTAATAGATGAGGTTTGATGAAATGAAGAGATTGATGTGTATGTTGTTAAGGAGAGGATAGGGTGGAGGGCAGAGATTTGGGAGCTACTTACTGCAGAAGTTGGTCGACCAGAGCCCTCTGTCTGGCTGCCTCCTCTGAGGGTAGTGCCTCCAGCTCCTGGAATATTGGTGGTGTAAAATCCATTTCTCCCTCCTCCGAACTCTCTCCATCTCCCCTGTCCCCCTTCTCTGCTTCAGGGGTGACCCTCTCTTGCTCCAGTTCTTCCAGTGCTTGGACCAGGACCTCCCGGGACAGTCCAGAGCCCAGCAGTGCCCAGATAAGCTCATTCTGGAGATTAGTCAGACGCCCAGGGCCCCATTTCCTCTCCTCTCCCTCCATTACACTGTTGCCTAAACCTTACCTCACTAGCACAACACACAGACTACGCAGGCCACAGGTCACAAACATACACATATTCACACACTAAGACAGACACACTGCAGTCAAGCGCTTACACAAAATACGAATAATTGTGGCTTCTGGAGTCATTACCTTTCTGTCTTTCTTCAGTTCAGGAAAATACAAAGTTTGCTTTCATTTCATTTTCCCCCATTCCATTTTCTTCTTGTCTCGTTCTGAGCTATCTGATTTAAGCCCTCCACCTGCTGTTAAGCTTTCAAATGTCTTTTTAAATTTTTTATCTTCCTCCCCCTTACTCCCCATGTGCTCTCTTTGAACTTTGTCCCCATCTCCCTCCATTCCTAAAAGTGAGCAAAGTGCAGTCAAAAACTCGAAATGAAAATAAACTTTTCCTGTCACATGCACATTCATACAGGTTCCTTCCTGTATAACACACATACATGAAAGGTTTAAAAAATAATACAACCATTACAAATTATAATGTTCATTTTTTTCAATATATTCAAAATTGACACAATTTATTATGACACTTATAGATATTCATTTTAGGATCCAATAAGTATGACAGCAAAATGAATATTTGGCCTGCCTTGATGTAATTTACGGCTGGTTACACTATACTATACTATTTCAAATAAATTGTAATGTAAAGGCCCAATGGAATGGATGTTGAAGCTTAACGTTTATCATGAACATCTGATAGGTGTCTTTTGAGACATGTTAGGAATGAATTGGACAGAGAAAATGAAAGTAGGTGTTGTCCTGCCCAGCACTAGAGAGCATGACTGCGTCATCTTAGACAGATGAGGTCTGATTGACGTAGCTTTTAGATGCCATACATCTGCTGTATTGATTTGGTCTAACTTTATGCTTACTTCGGAATCAGTAATACTTAAGAACCCCTGCAGGTGGCATTGTAGCTATGCTGTATTGGTAGTGTTGCTTTCAGTGTGGATTCAACTCCAATAACTCTTTCCTCTCTCCTTCTCTCTCCCTCCCCCTCTCTTACCTTATGCCTTCCTCCGGGTTCAGCCTATCACCTGCCTTTTTGTGTTGAGCTCTCTCTCCTCACCCACCCTACCCTAGGGAAGATGGCATTGTACAGTATTTGAAAGGGGGGAACCTCTGAGAAACAGGACTCCCTCTATCTTTCTGACCAATAATTAAGTCCCATTGTGCCTTAGTTTGCACTGTTCAGAGGACAGCCTAGCGAGGGAAACAGGGGGCATGGTAGTGTGGCTTGTACTGCATTTAAATCCCATACAGTGCATTATATCACACATTCTAGCATACATTTGGTGTGAGAAAGTAAATATGCAGTTATGTATTTTTTTTATTTGATTAAAAAGTGTGCTGTGTTAATCTGTAACCTACTGTATTTTCTGTTTCTAGAAATAAAGAGCCACAGAACCAGTTTACAAGTTCTTTACTTGAAAAGGGAACAGAGCTACTGTTTTCCTGTTGTCCTCCTCATAGTCTCATTAGTCAGCCAACCTCTCTCCCTATTTCTGCCCCCTCCTCTCTCAGCATTGTGTCCATACTGCCCCACCACCCCCCTCTACCCCACACGCTATTCAACCCCATTGATCATGCATGCAGAAATTTAACACACCCCTTAGTTCCTGCCCGAATAGGCCCTGTCCCATTTTTGGAGATTCCTCTGCTGAGGACAGAAGCTGTGTAGCCTACGCTGGGTGTCTCCAACAACGTCCAACAACTCCCCCAGTATGAACCTCATGGACACTTCACACACAGGGTTCATCATCCAGAGCACAAACACATAAACCGTTTCATAACCAGTCAACAGACATGGCAATAGGAATGTAAGAAAGTTTGCCGTTTCACATATTGAGCGATATTCTCGTTCTTAATATAATCTGGAATTAGTTGAACAGCTTGTCATGAGTGCACCCCCTAATGGAACAAGCTGCATGTGTAAAGAGGAGTTGAAGAACCAGAGGCTTGTTTGATAATACAGTAGTTATGGTTAGTCAATTTGAAGTTTTAATGCAGATTAGACTTCCCAGAGTTCCCTCAACAGTCTTTCAGAGGCATGTGAATCAACAACATTGTTTACCTTTATCACTCTAGGCATTGGTGCTAATGTATTACCATTATTAGAATGGCTGTTCTGAGAAGCGACATTGTGATCGGCCTCCAAATGGTTAACGAGTCACATGTTGAGTCGGTGTTGGAGAGGAGATTAGGTGGAGCTGGCTTTGGGACTAATTAAATACTTAAGACCCAGCAGTGAATGAGCAAGCACACTGCCCAAAACCACTTCCTATATGAAACACAACCCTCATCAGGGGGTTATGGGGGGTGAGGGGGGGTGGGGGGTGGATCCTGCCAAAGTGAGGGACTGTCTTACTGATGCTAGTGTTAGGAGTAGGCGAACCAAGGCCTGGAGACACTGACACAGAATTTAAAACTATGTGGACACTGATATGATGGTCTGTCTTTCAAAGAACAAAGAACATCAGTTAGGCCTAAAAGTTTCATTTTCTCAATCCATTATGTATTTATTTTGACAAAAAAGGGCACATTTTCATGATAGCCTATACTGTAATTGTACAATGGTATGTTTTGGGAGATTGATTAAAAGTGGAGAGCAGATTTATAAAGGCAAGCTACTGTATATTTAGTAATGCAGTGGTCAGAAAGCTAACAAACAACTACTATATACGACCTACTGTGAAACAAAATAGAATTCTAAACTTGTAGGCTGTACAGGATTGGAAACAATATGGATTAGTGTGAGCGCCATTTGGTGTTAATGTTCATCAAACCTAGTCATTTGTTTTGTTGACTATGTCTTGTAAAGTTTTGCAGCAACTTGTGTCACCTTAGTGAGTTGGGTGAACTCAAGCACATGTATTAGGCCTGTGGGCCAGCTCATTCAATCCTGTTATCCAACTGAATGAAGAGATGATAGCACATTCAATGTAGGATTGTTTCATTGTAAACCATTGTAAACCATTTGTCAAACTAATAAAAAATGACTCTCTTTTCAAGACACCTGTTGAAAGAGAATCCCAGTTAAACCTAGTGAGGGGGAGCACCCACAGTGGGGTTTGAACCAGAAACCCTGAGGTTATAGGGAGAGTGCACTACCTCCTGTGCATTTTCATCTATCAAGGAGTGGGCACACAAGTTTAACAAATCCAATGCTTACAGATTGAAGCCCACTTACAAAAGGACATTTGAAACTCTTGAAATATCCCATCACTGACACCATTGTAGAGATTGAGGGGAAACAGCCATCATGGTCCAGTGGTCATGCAATAACTGGGCAAGCTCCATCTCGCCTGTGGCATGAAGGCCCAGACCTCTTGGCAGAAGTCATAGTAGCACACGTTACACGTCTACTTCTATTTTCAAATATTAATATGGCCAAGCTTAATACCTTAAACAGGCATGATATTTGGTGCCCAGACCACAACAGACCACAAGGCACTTCAGAGGGTAGTGCGTACATCACTGGGGCTAAGCTGCCCGCCATTCAGGCCCTCTACACCAGGCGATGTCAGAGGAAGGACCTAAAAATTGTCAAAGACCCCAGCCACCCCAGTCATAGACTGTTCTCTCTACTACCGCATGGCAAGCGGTACCGGAGTGCCAAGTCTAGGACAAAAAGGCTTCTCAACAGTTTTTACCCCCAAGCCATAAGACTCCTGAACAGGTAATCAAATGGTTACCCAGACTATCTGCATTGTGTCCCACCACCCAACCCCTCTTTTACGCTGCTGCTACTCTCTGTTTATCTTATATGCATAGTCACTTTAACCATACCTACATGTACATACTACCTCAATAAGCCTGACTAACAGGTGTCTGTATACAGCCTTGCAACTGTTATTTTCAAATGTATTTTTACTGTTGTTTTATTTCTTTACTTACCTACACACACACACACACACACACACACACACACACACACACACACACACACCTTTTTTTCGCACTATTGGTTAGAGCCTGCAAGTAAGCATTTCACTGTAAGGTCTACTACACCTGTTGAATTCGGCGCACGTGACAAATAAACTTTGATTTGATTTGAAAAATACATATAACTCCAATTATTTCATACAATATTATCATTTATCCAAATTAGAATACCTTTATTGATATCTCTATTTGTATCTTTTACACATTTTAAGAAATTGTTGTATTTATAAGCGTGCGTAAAATAAGCGTGCGTAATTTCGAAATAATGTATAGGATAGAGCCGTGCACCGCTGACGCGGATGAGGGGAACTAGCCGGCACAGGGAGAGGAGGAGTCTACCAGCTCTCCTTGAGCCCGATATACTCCTCCCTTCTCTCTGCAACAGCCCGTTCCCCCCTTAAAACCCTTGGCCAAACCCCCGCCCCATCACTCCACTCTGCCTGTTTTTCCACACGGTACAGTCTGAACACACGGGCACGGAATGGAGATGGAAAGGAGCCAGAGCAGCCTGTCATCCACGGACTCCCCTCACGATCCATGGTAAACTTACCTTCCCCGTCGGCTCTACCTAGTGCTGAGATCGGATACACCTTCAAGACAAGCCCATGAGTTGAAAGAAACTTCCTATTGGAGTATTGAGATGAAGGAGAGCATGCTCGCACTTTTTGTGTTGTTGGTAGCAGTGCTCATCTTCTGAGAGACCGCTCATTCATAGTATTTTTGTGGACAGAGAAAATATATTTTGGTTTTAATAACGGTGTTATAACTTATAATAACTTATATAACGGGTCGACATTTCTAAATAATTTAACTGTCCTCGTTACCTAACATCAAAGCTTACATGTTACATTTACACTTTTGCATGTGTTCTTTTTTTTTAGCAAAATGTTTATAGGCGGTCTCAGCTGGCAGACGACACAAGGTAAGCTTATTATCGCCTCAAAACTTTATCAAACTTTAAGCCGTTTATTATCTTATACAATTCTCAGTTATGAAGCTGTTTAAAATACAAAGTGAGAGTTGGAAATAAGAATCTGTAAAAATCATTGTTTTGATTCAAGATTTCTAAAAGTGATGAATGAGTTGTGCTACTTGTAGGCTACTGCTCTCGCTTGCGGTCTATATAAATCAAATCTGTGGTCCAATGCTGAAATCAAAGCGCAACACAGATCAGAAGCCTACAGGGGGATACAATAAAGAATGCCAAGTTGAAAATAAACCAATCCTAAAGTAATTAGAAAAAACTACAACTGGCCTTAGGCTATAAATCCGTGAAAAATGTGTGGCATTTTGGAAAAGGAGTTTACAAAAGTTCTGATCGATAAACCTTGGCAACAGGTTCAAGACAATAATTCAAGACAATAATTCCAATAAGTCTTGAACAATAATTCTTCAAGACTGTTCAAGACAATAATTGCACGCTTATAACGTAGTAAGAGAGCTTTTCTAGCATCTCTTGGGGGATGACTTTTGTCCAGATTCTGTCATTGGATCATAATTGACTCTTTATGCGGTAAGT
This sequence comes from Oncorhynchus kisutch, assembly GCF_002021735.2. Taxonomy (NCBI): domain Eukaryota; kingdom Metazoa; phylum Chordata; class Actinopteri; order Salmoniformes; family Salmonidae; genus Oncorhynchus; species Oncorhynchus kisutch. The sequence goes on along the minus strand of NC_034176.2, from coordinate 23,626,596 downwards.
AGGTTGATGTAACTTTAAGGGAGCATGTTCTGTATAGGCTGTCATTGTCAACTTTAAACATCCCTTATTTTACGTTCTCATTTCTGGACACTGGACAGTAGCATTGTTGATGTCTGAAGACAATCACAGACTGCGACCATCAGAAAGTTTAACAATGGTGGCTACAATTCTGCCGTAGTAGGCTATATGTCACACACCACCTGCTGTGGGCTTATGCTACGGACATACATTTTTTTGGCGCACAATTTCTTACTATTCTTTATTTCAGAGGGATTGAAAGAGTACTTTTGCAAGTATGGCGAGGTGAAAGAGTGCATGGTGATGCGGGATCCAGTTACAAAGCGCTCGAGGTGAGGGAGGCGTCCGCGGTGCAGCGCCCTATTAGAAAGTCACAACACAACAGTTCAACTGCTAGTAATGATATAGGTCTAGTTCATTCACATTCAGATTATTATCTGTGTCGATTCTTTGTGCTTAATGATTGTATATTCTGATCTTTTTTTGAAGGGGTTTTGGATTTGTCACTTTTGTTGACCAGGCCGGTGTGGATTCAGTTTCGGCAGTAACCAGGCATGAGTTGGATTCAAAAACAGTGAGTTATTAAACTACTAACAGTGTTCATGTAGACGAGCATACTCTTATAGTCGTATCACTTCCATTTCACCCAATACTATTACTGTTTCCACTCTCAAGAACTAACTGAAACATTATTGCAAATGGCTGTAGCAGTTTGGTAACTTTGAATAGTCTTTTAGACATACACTACTTGTTCTACTTTTTTAAAGTTCTTGCATCATCTCTAGGAAATAAGTTGAATATAAATAAAACAGGAAGTAAATATAGATAGGCCTACACTATTGCCTTTATATGGCACTATTAAAGAAGTTGCCATTACTAACTTTAATTTAAATTGGACTAATAAACGAGGCTACTAGTAAAATACTTTGGAATGCTGTTCCCATTGTGATTTGCAAGTGTTCTTCACACGTGAAGTGTAATGGGATCTAAAATGTACATGTTGAACCATGGAGGAAAGCTCAGGAATAGACTGGGCTACAGAATGTGCTCTCTCTCCCCTCACCCTCCCACAGTGAAACAGTCAAGAAAGTGTTACTCAGTGTCAATTTCCATGGTAACTGGGGGACCCAGACAGGGTTGTGCTCAATAGCACAGTCTCTGCTTCATAGCAAACTCATCATCAAACATTCCGCATGCTGTTTTGTGTTTCACTTTGCAAATATGTCTTATGTGAACAAATCTATTAATTAATTTGTGCCTCTGCACCCTGAAACCAGTAAGCTGCAGATGTTGATGTAGTTGGGGCAAGATAGTGATTTTCCTAACATCATATAGGTGCTATTCCATAGGGAGTGTCAGAACAACCACTACCATATGGAATGGCATTATGATCACTTGTGGGAAAACTAAAAGACATTTCAGAACCTCATTAGCCAAATCAAAGATTGCCCCATTGTTTCAGACATGACCTGTTTCTACGTGTACATGTGCGTGAGGGAATGTGTGTAACTTGTGTTTGTAAACTCTGTTGTGTGTGTGTGTGTGTCTTTGTCAGTAATGAATGTGGGCTGGTCTGGGAACAATGCTGCCCGTTGGTCGCCATAGGGACGGCTGAGTTCCCCCTTACAGGGTGGGAGTGGTGGTGGCTGTGGGTAGATCAGTGATGGCTGGGGGTAGATCAGTGATGGCTGGGGGTAGATCAGTGATGGCTGGGGGTAGATCAGTGTATTGAAGTGTGTTGAGGCTCTTTCTCCCATTTTGTGTTTGGAGCGGGACACCATCTCAACATATCTACAGATACACACAAGGAAGATTTGTAGACACTTAAGAGGACACCACTCAGGAAGGAATGAAGGATTAAAAGGGGTCATAGTTAGGGTGGAGCACTTCATGGGATGGGAACGGGACAGTTTCAAAGTGGTACAGTAGTTTTGCACAAGCATTCTGTACAGAAGTATGGAAAGTGGTTTGTGTATAATCAATATACCAAAGTCTGACCAAATCAAAAGTTACTGCAGCAGTCTGATTTGGCATGATGATAACTTAATGGTTTTAATTGTTAGTCGCCATGGCTTTTTTGTCTCCATGATACTTCCCTCCAAAGAAAATGGACACAAAACCAACATATTTAAAAATGATAATTTCTTCAATACCAAACTAGCCAACAGTTTAAGCTCATAGCAAAACCCTAGAGCAATAATAGGTTAGATCAATGTGATGTCAGCTGGAGGGAGCTTGGCTGAGTGTGGTTGGTAACAGGGTGGGACTGTGCTCTGCATGGATGGTGCTCTGTGGCATCTTTAGAGTGTGTGTTTCTGGCAAGGAGAAGGCTCAGTGACCAGCGGCAGGGGTGGGATGGTGAGTAGAGTAGGCTTTAGTTTAGAGAGAATACCCTGCCCCCTCTCCTCTCTCTCAGCCACAGGCAGGTTATCCTGTTAGAGAGTTCTCCAGTGGCAACAGAAAGAATGTGCCATGCTCTGACAGACTGAAATGCTCCAGGACAAGAATGGAGAGAGGTTTACTCAGACGGGAGAGTAGAGGGCAACTATTCTCAGAGTTGGAGAGGAATTAATGGACTTTTATTTGTAGCTGCTAGCACACTGTCTGCTAGTGACTTGAGTAGCCCATCTACCCATCTATGCAGAATTATTATATTATGTTGTTGTAAGATTATACTAGCTCCCCATGGTGTCTACAACTAAATGTTCTTGGGTCCTAGTTGACACAAGTTGACGGAGCGGGATAGACTGGTTGGCTGCTATGGGATTTTGATAGACATGGCCCTATCTGAGTGACATTGGACGTTAAAGGTTTAGAATAGTGTTTGTGGGAAAATTTGTTTTACAAGATATTATGTCATCCTACATTTCTCCAGCATAGCTTTAGCACAATGATACTTCAATAGGCAGATATACAGTATATTGATGATAAAAACAGTAGTTACATTTCAAGTGCTTCAAGTTACAGAGTGTTCAAGACCCCTGCAGCTTGTAGAACATATTCTGTCTAAACATGGAGAACTGTGTCTGTCGGACTCAGTCCTGAATATGGACATTGGTGCAGTCCCACACCTGCTATGCACCCACAAGGCAGGTGCTCAGTCCTAAGACAATGAACATATTCACCTGTCCTCAAAATCATCCAGGTTAGATCAAAGCAGTTTGAGACATCCTAAAATCAATAATTCTATTGATTATAGAATACGATGTTTCAGTTCACCCTAATGTGAAGAGACTTACAAGCTGACCCAGAAGGAAGAAGATGAGGAGGAGGAAGGGAGGGAAGGTGGCAGGAGGGATCACCCCATCTGTGATTAGTATGGATATACAAAGCAGCTAATAGGATTGAAGGAAAAATGCTTGGGTTGTACTTCTGAGTCACATATATGTTACTTGACAGTGTGTTTGACCCCTGAGTTTGTGTGTGTTGCTAACTAAGGCTGGGTCGTGCACCTCACCAACTGTTGCCTATGGTTGGACAGTAATTGATCAAAGGGATTGTTCTGATTTGATAAACCCCCTTGCCTTGTTCTTAGACTCAGCTCTGTGGACGGTGGGGGTGAGCCTGGGTTACGGCCTGTCTCTCCAACACCAACACCGCTGCCACGTTTAGCATCCTGGAACTGTTACCATCTAATAAATATGTGATCATAAGATTTTTTATTCAATTTGCATGATTATGTCTGTTATTTTGTCATAAATATAGAAGAAAGGGGGCATTTCATTTTTTCTAAAAATCAATTGTTTATTCTGGACATGAATTTTGTTTAAAAAAAATAATTTTATTAAAAAGTTACCTCACCTGTCTAATGTCCATATTTCCCCCCATGGATGTGTGTTGGTTGCTCTATGTTGATTTTGTCTGTTTGTTTGTTTTTGAATGTGCACAGGAGTGTTGGACATCAGGAGGGTTGGTGACTGGAGGTGACTATCAGAGTAGTCTAGAGACCATAGAACTAAACAGTAGACTCTGCATCCGATACTTCGTCCAGTCTAGCCTAGCCTTCTCACACTGCTCTATAGAACCTGCCGTGATGTCTACACTACACATGTAGACTAAACACGGTACTTTACTCTGGTAAACACATGTGGTTTACCATAGAGGCTCTAGCTGTTTACTGTAGTTGTTGCTCGTCCCCGTCATGGTTACTGACTAATATAGTGCTCTTAGCACTGTACTGTCTTACTGTCTCGTAGCATAACAACAGTACAGCGTGGAGTAGTCTAGTCATTCTTTAGTTCTGTTAGATCAGTATAGACTAATACTATAGCTAGAGGTCTCCAATTGCTGTACTATAGTCTCTATAGTTGCATCTTTTTGGCATGGTGTAGTTACTCTTTATCCAATCTGAGTAAATTACTATATTGTAAATGTATGAATTCAAATGGGTTTGGCTTTTGTGTTACTGACAGTTTATGTAGTTGCATTGTTATTATATTTATTTAGTATTATTATTATCATCATCATAAAATGTCCAATATTTCAGTCTCTGCACTGTAAGTGATAGCTTAGCTCTCACGTATACTGATGCTTTTAGAGCAGAGGTCAACACAGTGGAAGAACTGAGTGATGAAAACACGGTTGATTTTTAAATAGCGCACAAGATCATCATATTGTCTTAGTGGGAGAGGGAGGCAAAAACAAACAAACACAAACAAAATGAGGCTGATGTGCTGTCAGTGTGTGAGGTTGATGGCTCTCTCCTCTGTTTGCATCCGTCCATTCTCCCTCCTTGTCTTCCTCTGTGCTGTTTCTCCCTTTCTTTAGCTCACTGTGTCTGTCTCTTTCTCTGTCCTTTTTTTGCGGAGGTGAGATGTGTTTGTGATTGTAGTGCCTGTGTGAGATTCCAGGAGATCACATGTCACATGTTGGTGACGAGAGGAGGAGAGGGCTTTGGAGGGCAGGCGGGCCAGAGAGGAGAGGCACCTCTGTGCCTCTGTCACTCCAACATTCCCACATATTCTACCTGCACAAGCACACCAATAGATCAGCACTTCTGAGGTTGGATCCGTGTTCAGTACATCTGAGACCAGCTCTGGCCAGTGCACGGTGTAGGCCAATTGGGTTATTGTTAGAATGAAGTTAAAATGAGAATTAGTTCCAAATATACCAGCAGATTCTTTCAATTCAAAACATTTTATTTGTCACATGCTTCGTAAACAACAGGTGTTTTCCAACAATGCTGAAAAGAGAACATTTCTTCAAAGAGAAAGCACATTTTATACTCAACATTTGTTTCACCTTCTATGCCCCACCTTGTGGAAACAATTACCCCTCTATCTATCCTCTACTTGTCTTATTCCTCTAGGTCTCATAATGACCTATGTACTGGTGTAGCATTATAACCCAAACACCCATGCTAAGGAACCCTTACAGGATGAGGCAAGGAGCAGCATCAAAGAGACCATAACCATGGACTTGGTTCACACAGATCCACCTGATTACATGGGCTAGTTGATCTGTATTGAGCTGTGTGTGTAAACAGGCCTTTCTCCTCTTAACTCCCTCCTCTAGATTGATCCGAAAGTTGCGTTCCCGCGTAGAGCCCAGCCCAAGGTGAGTGAGCCAGTCTAGTCATTATTTGTCAGGGCTTAATCAGTCCAGTGTGAATGACATTGCTGGGAGGGAGCAGGTTAGCCTGTGCTTGCTGTGTTTAGCTCTTCACATTCTATCTGGGCTAATGCCTTGTAATGAGATGAACATGACTGCTCCTGTGACATCACTGTGCTCCGTACACTCTTATGTGATCAAGTGGCTTTTGTTAACACCTTATACAGCACAATAATGTACATGGTATATTCTCAAGAGCCTAAAGTGTATACGGCAAGTTCCCCGGCATTAATGCTGATTGTGGTAGCAGAAGTAATTTTCTACGTAAGCAGTGCAATAGTATGTTAATAATGTACTGTACTGTTGGTCAGGATGGCATAAAGATCAACATAAAGTCTATGACCATTTTGTGGTTATACATGGGCAAAGCTATTTCATCTGATTCCTTTATTTGTCATGCAAAGCGATCTTTTAGGAGCTTTAGGGGAGATTGGAAACATGCCTGCTCGTGGTTTTGCCATTGACACCTGAATTATTTTAGAATTTAGACGAAACACATGAGAGATGATGACACAAACATATGATGGACAATACCAGGCTACCCAACGACAGCCACCATTAATGGTTGATCTTAACCCTTGATTTTATCACAGTTACTCATTCATGAATTCATTCTCCATCCATTAATAAACTGACCCATTTCTCCTTGCAGCTAGTGACTCGGACCAAGAAGATTTTTGTTGGAGGTCTGTCCGTGAACACGACCATCGAGGATGTTAAGGCGTATTTCGACCAGTTCGGAAAGGTAAGCAGCATGTGAGCTAGTATTGCTATTGAATGTGACTTTTTAAAATGTTTTATTTAGCTTGCTAGGTAGTTAACGTTAGCTAGCGCTAGTCGGTTGTACCGGCACCAACACTTCGGTATTTCTCCTCCTATAGCTTGGCCTCAAGCTTCTTTTTAAATGGTGTGCCAACATGTAATTATTCTTTATCGTTATATTCAGATCCCTTGACTTTTTCCACATTTTGTTACGTTACAGTTTTATTCTAAAAATGGATTAAATTGTTGTTTTTTACCTCCTCATCAATCTACACACAATACCCCAAAATGACAAAGCAAAAACATTTTTTTTTTAAATAAAACAAAAAATATGAAATATTACATTTACATAAGTATTCAGACCCTTTACTCAGTACTTTGTTGAAGCACGTTTAGCAACGATTATAGATTTGAGTCTTCTTGGATATGACACTACAAGCAGGTATTAGGGGAGTTTCTCCCATTCTTCTCTGCAGATCCTCTCAAGCTCTGTCAGGTTGGATTGGGAGCGTCACTGCACAGCTATTTTCAGGTCTTTCCAGAGATGTCCGATCAGGTTCAGGTTGGTATTCAGTCCAAAGAGTTCAATCTTGGTTTCATCAGATCAGAGAATCTTGTTTCTCATGGTCAGAGTCCTTTAGGTGCCTTTTGGCAAATCCAAGCGGGCTTTCATGAGCCTATTACTGAGGATTGGCTTCCTTCTGGGCACTCTACCATAAAGGCCTGATTGGTAGAGTGCTGCAGAGATGGTTGTCCTTCTGGAAGGTTCTCCCATTGCCACCGAGGAACTCTGGAGTTCTGTCAGAGTGACCATCAGGTTCTTCGTCACCTCCCTGACCAAGGCCCTTCTCCCCAGATTGCTCAGTTTGGCTGGGCGGCCAGCTCTAGGAAGAGTCTTGATGGTTCCAAACTTCTTCCATTTAAGAATGATGGAGGCCACTGTGTTCTTGGGGACCTTCAATGCTGCAGAAATGTTTGGGTACCCTTCCCCAGAGCTGTGCCTTGACACAATCCTGTCTCGGAGCTCTACGGACAATTCCTTCGACCTCATGGCTTGGTTTTTGCTCTGACTTGCACTGTCAACTGTAGGACCTTATATAGACAGGTGTGTACCTTTCCAAATCATGTCCAATGAATTGAATCTACCACAGGTGGACTCCAATCAAGTTGTAGAAACATCTCAAGGATGATCAATGGAAAGAGGACGCACCTGAGCTCAAATTCGAGTCTCATAGCAAAGGGTCTGAATATTTATGTAAATAAGGTATTTCTGTTTTTTATTTTTAATACAAATTCATAAAACCTGTTTTGGCGTTGTCATTATGGGGTATTGTGTATAGATTAATGAGTAAATAAATATGTATTCCATGTTTAGAATAAGGCTGTAATATAACACAATATGGAAAAAGTGAAGTGGTCTGAATACTTTCCAAATGCCCTGTAGACTTGCGATACATATTGTATCTGCACCTGAGTACTGTGACAATTTTATAGCGTGATGTCCCTGGCATTTCCCAGCCCTAGTACAGTCATGTCAGTCATTCTATACCTTAAAGAGCTATTTATAACTTGTCATAAAAGTCCAGATCAACTAGCCCATGTCAGCTCATGTTTTTTAGCTAGGTTTTTTTAGCCTAAAGATTTGGTTGTAAATGTTTGAGTCACTTAAATATCACATGAATACACATTAGACATGGCAAAATGTATAGAATTGCAAGAAAATGTACTTTAAAACTGCACAATATCTCTGCACCCATGACAAAAATGTGTAGAATTTCAGGAAAAAAGCTTTAAACCTGCAAAATGTTCTCTCTGCCGACAACAGTTTGTGTTATGAATAGTGCCTATAGAAATAGATGTGGCGGGTGCACGTGCAGGGGTGGTGTGGGATGTTCCCAATGCTGGAAGGGCGGCCTGAGTGAAAAGGTTTGGGAACCCCTGTCCTAGTAAACGTCTCTAAATCTCATAGCCATTAAAACCAGTAGATAGTAATAGTGCTGACGTCATTCACGTATTCCTATGGAAAACTCCTGATGGCGCATGAAGCCGGAAGTATTTGAATTTGAAGGGCGCCTTATTGCTGAATGGGGCTGGATGGCACCAAAAAAATCTTTACATGTCATTGTGAAAGTGGCCGTAGCTAGCAAAGGATCATGGTCGATGTAGTCATTTTCATCCTGCCTGAGAGAGTGAACCGGCAGCCTTCTCGTAGCCTGCCGACCCGTGATTGGTCTGTGTCAGCAAGTGGTCCTGTGTGACGACAGATGTAGTAGATCACTATTTAATTAAATATATAGATTTGTAGCGAACTTTTAAATAATTCACCTTGGGGATTTATGCCGATCGTAATTTACATAGGCTTTCCTGTCCGGCTTTTGGCACGGCTAGGTTGCTACACAGTAGCCGACCAACAGAGCTCCAGACCGGACACTGGAGGGCTGGTGGATCTGTTTCTTAGACTGTGTTGTTGAGGGGAGGAGGGAGTGGAGATGAGTGTGATGTTGTATCCTCCTCCATGGCAGTGTTTTCCTCAACACGTCTCACATCTTTGTTGTTTAGATGAAACTGATTGCTGAGGAAAGTGTAAAAATGAAGTGGAATAGAAGAGTTGCCTTGGAAGGAAGGAGAGTTACTTGTGGGAGGGGTGGAGGAGAAGAGGGATAGAGAGAGTAGAACCAGAGTGGACAGGCTTAGGGAGGTATGGAGCACTAGGCTAAGTTAGGGAAAATAGGGAGAAAAAAGTTTTGGAGTGAGTGTGTGTGGCAATGGTGGGGAGGGATTATCAGAATCTGAATTAATCTGATGTAACAGCTGCTTCTACCCCAACCCCCTCCTGGCCCATTACCGTGGTGACCCGGCTTGCCCATTGTCCCCAAGTAATTCAGCGGGCAAGGGGTTTTGTGTTGAGGGTGGGGGGGTGTCAACCCAGGAGTTGTGTAACAATAACACTCGTTGACCAACGGTCAAAACAGACCCAAACCAACATACTTTTCACTTCCAGCCTGTCATCAGTTCATAGATAATTATTTGAATATCCGTAGTTTACTGTTTTTACTCTTCCCACCATAGTTTCCAAGGGTCTTGAAATGTAGACTGGAGAGAATAAATGAAGGGTGAGTGATAGAGAGAGAGAGAGAGAGAGAGAGAGAGAGAGAGAGAGGGAGGGGAACTAGGCCAAAGAGATGGGGTGCAGGGATTTAGTGGGACTATTAGGTATTTGAACAAAGCTAGGCAAATATTTTGTTAGTTTGTACAGGAGTTTAGTATTTATAAGGAGGAGCACTTTTACTCCTCTGTTGAATCTTCAAAATATTCTTACTTTTTGTTGACACTGTACTTATTTTAAACAGGCAAAACCTAAAATAGTGGCCGCAGGTAACCTACAGAAGTAGGTACGGTGCAATTCAATAGGAAATCAGATAACCCAATGAGCCTGGATGCTAACTAGATTAGCTTTCAACCCCAGTAATAGGCTGAGGCAAAGCTCATTTATGTAGTTTAGTCAGCCACTAGCCAGTCTAGTCTAGTCAGTCAGGGCAGAGTTTGATTATGTAATATTACATTCGAAGTCTTGATAGTTGAAATGGTACTTCCTGTATCTATCATATACAATACTGCATGTGACACATGAAATGCTTCACTCCCAATCATAAAACAGCATGAATGGAATGAGAGAGATGGATGGATTGAGAAATGTAGGCTCCAGCCATCCATGGAAGTTCCTGATTATACTGCCTCACTGGACCTTTTGTATTCTGTCCTGCTCTGGACAAGGGGGTGGAGAGAGAGATGGGGAGAGAATGACAGGGAGGATGAGCGGTGGAAGAGGGAAATATTGTCCAGTGCGCCATTAAAAGGTCCCGTGTTTGAAATATCTAGATTTAAAGGACAGTTAAATGTTAAATGAGGACATTATTGCTGTTTTAACTTTGAATTGCACTGGGTGCTTGTGGTTCATCTCTGTTGATGACTCTATAGCACATGTGAATAACATATCTTACGTGTCAGTTCTGCCTTTTTGCGAGTTTTAGATTTCAGCATATAATTCAGCTTCTAATTCAGTACAGTTTGGTGGTGTAAACCGTGGAGTGACGTTGTCTGTGGTGTTTCATTGCTGTGTCATGGGGCTTGGCCTAGAAAGAGGCAGTCCTGGTTAGGGAGACAGGAGGGGTGATAGGGAAATGTCAGAGTGGAAGGAGTCAGTGATTTGAGAGGGCTAAGACCAACAGGTCTTCTTTCACACTGGCTGGAGGCACTCCTCCCTCACCCTTGACCTTTCTGCGTGCAAGCTGCCCAATGATATCCCCAATCACGAACACACACACACACTCACTGACACTAACACAATGTACCAGTTCTGGGTGGAACCGTATAGGCCTGTCAATGGTTCTGGCAAAAAGTTAGGTGGAACCATGTACACCCTTCAATGGCTTTATTACAAATCGAAACACATTTTATGTGGAAAAGGAGTTTATTAGAATTTAGGAGTTTATTAGAATTTTGGAGTTTATTTGAATTATAATAGGTGTGTGATATTTCATGCTTTTTTAAATTCGATTTTGTATTGAAAGGTGTTAGTCTGTGTTCAGTTGAAGGATATACCTGGGTCTCTTCACTTTGAAGGGGGGACAGAGAGGGAGAGAGAAAGGGCACAAGGAGAGGAGGAGTTATGGCTGGCTCTGCCAACAGACAAAGCCTCCACACCTCTTTGTTCTCTTGCTCCCATTCTTTGTCTCTCTCTGTTCTCCTCCCTCCCTATTTTGTCCCATACTCTCAGTCTCCACCTTTATCTCACGACACTGTATCTTCTCTCTCACTCTCTCTTCCTCTCACTCTCTCACACACACTCATCTCTACCTCACTATGGTCTATTCTCTCCCCAGTCCCTATTTTTGTCATCAATTCTATACTTGCCCACATTTTTACTTTACTTATTGTACCCCCTTACCACTCTCTCTGTTTCTCTCTCTCACCCTCTGTCTCTCTCTCTCTCTCTCTCTCTCTCTCACACATTCTCTCTCTCTCTTCACAAATAGTGCTTGTTGCCCGATAAAGCTCTTTAGGAGAACTTCTTGCACAATTGCCATGGGAAGGGCAAACTTTCGAAAGTAGGGGGAACAAGGATGGATTATGTCTTCTTTTTCAAAGAGATTGCGACAATGCAGTTCAGAGGCAGGAAATCTAACAGTGAAGGGTTTCTAATTCTGGCCTGAATGAAGCCTTTCCTAGCGACCATCTTGTGCCCATGCACCACAAATGTCCCCTCAAGATTTCTTCAGGTTTTTTTTCTTATTATCCTTCCCTCTCCGCCTTTGTAACCCCCCTCCTCCTCATTCTGCCCTTTCTATCCATCTGTTGCTGAGCCTCCCTGCAGAACTTGAGAAGGGATGAGGTCAGACAATATGGTGCGAGCGTGCGTTGTTTGAGGTGTGTACAACTCTGTGTTTGTCTCGTCTAGGTTGACGATGCCATGCTCATGTTTGACAAGACCACCAACAGACACAGAGGTGAGACTCCATCTCTGTATCCTCAACAACAATTTTTTGGTCATTTAGCAGACACTTTTATAGTTATTGCATTCATCTTAATGTAGCTACGTTAGACAACCACGTATCACAATCGGAGTAAGTTAAACTTTTCTCCAGAAAGCAACTATCAGCAAAGTCAATGCTAGTAGGAAAAAACCACTACCCCCCCATAGGCTGAGCAGGAAGAACTGAGCATGAGGAGAGGAACGAGGCTAGGCTAATTAGTCCGTTAATCGGGATCAGGTTAAAGCCTCCTTAAGCTCCTCCTCCCCACCCTGGGCCTGATCGATTATGACAGCCCACCAGCTTTACTAGGCTGAGGGAGGAGGGGAGGCTCGCTGGCCTAGCCAGGAGGGATGGGAAGGAGGAGGGGATGAGCCAGGAACAGCACCCCAGAGGGGGGAGGGTGCCAACATTCTAAGCAGTTATTACAGGACCTAATACAGGAGGGGGTTAGCAGCAGTGCATTAGCCCCACACTCTAACCCCCTAGAGACAGTAGAAGGGATTTACCCAAACTTGGGTCTGAGATGTTCAGTAATGGGAACAAGAGCTTTAATCCATTGTGTCCTGCACAATGCTTCACGAGTTGAACCTCCTCACATACATGATTTGTATTTTGTCTACTCCAGGATTTGGCTTTGTCACGTTTGAGAATGAGGACGTGGTAGATAAAGTGTGTGAGATCCACTTCCATGAGATAAATAACAAAATGGTGAGCTAAGAAGGGCGTAAATCAATCCTTCGTAATTCAATACACAATGTAATTGTGAGAGGTACAATTGTTGACTGTTTTTTTCCCCTCTTGTGTTTCTGACAGGTGGAGTGTAAGAAGGCTCAGCCCAAGGAAGTGATGTCACCCATGGGCTCGGCCAGGGGGCGCTCTCGGGTGATGCCCTATGGCATGGACGCTTTCATGCTGGGTATCGGCATGCTGGGTAAGCTCATAGTGACGATGAGGACGACAGTAATGCCAACGATAATGATGTGGCCCCTTATATCTTGTTACTCCGTATCGTCAAATGATTTTGAAACGCTGTAAAGAATCTTCTCGTAATATCATATTTTACATCATGTGGAGATCATTTACCACAGAAAGTACAGCCGCTAGGGGACAGATGTCATACGCTTTATAGGATCATATCCCCATAATAAGATCATTCCATACTTGAGCCTGAACTGAAAAGTCTATTAAAACATGTACTACCAAATGAGTTTAATGTTGTACCCTGGAATTTATGCAATCTATGGTCTTAGGGTAAAGTAGTGCTTGTATGTGTGTAATATTGCTATTTATGAAATCCCAAATGACACATTGGTTTCCTTACCCTGTAAGCAGTCAATGGACAAGGTATGACAGCAATCCATGCTTTGGCTTAGTTTCCAAATGCTAATATTTTAGCATTTGTGGCAAAAATCCCATTGAATTTATGGTACCGATATTAGCAATTTTCACCAATTCATGGATTGCTGTTATACCTTATCCTTAGACTGCTTACAGGGTAAGGAAATCAGCATGTAATTTTGTCATTTGGGGTTATATGACACCACCATCATCTACTGTTCAGTCTGAGAACTGCAATATTCACAATGACATTGGCAGGACAAGGGGAATTATAGTCAAGGATACAGTTGTTAAGTTAGATCAACTGTGGGCTGAGCATACACACACTAAATATCCTATTGGCTGATCTAGACTAGAGAATGTCATTGACTGCATTGTTTCTATGAACCTGTTGTTACATTGACAGTATCCTCTTTCACAGGCAGGGGGCAGCACTGTTTCACTCAAACACAGACCCATGACTGTCCTTTCACCATAGGTTACCCAGGGTTCCAGGCAGCTACATATGCTAGTCGAAGTTACACTGGCATCACCCCTGGATATACCTATCAATTCCCTGGTAAGAAGCTACTCCTCCACCCATTCATACTCCCTTGAGTCAATCCTGGCCATTTTGCCCGTTCCCTGGACCATCACTGATCAGTAGAGGAGTCCAATCATTTGACAATGGTTGTGTAATTCTTAGGATTTATTCATTTGCAGTTGGTGTGTGTTTAGACTCGTCATACTGTATATAGCTCCCACAAAATACAGACAAACTCTTTAACCAATACACACACATGCCTCCATGGAAGCTCATAAAGCACTCTGTGTGTGTCATTGGCTGCTTGTAAATATCAGGGAGTGGAATTACATATGCTTTGCATGCTTTGTGTGTGATTGTATGTGTTAGAAAGAGAGAGAGAGTGGGTGTGTTTGTGTTTGTGAGGGCCAGTATATTCTTAATCCATCCTAATGTATTAGGCTTGTATGACCAGTTAGGCAAATGAATTCTTCGGCTACGTCAATCTGCCACTTCCCATTCCCTCTCTTCTTTCATTTCTTCCTCTTACTCCATCTCTCCAGCTCAGTGTTGTGTTCCCCTGTTGTCACCCTAGTTGTGTGTTCCCTGCAGGTGTGTGTGTGTGTGTGTGTGTGTGTATGTGTGTGTCTGTGTGTCTGTGTGTGTGTGTACGGATAAGTGTGTCCCTTGCCTCACTGGTGGTGTGTTTCAACAGCACTCTGATGTTTTTGTTCTAGAATTCCATTTAGAGAGGACCCCCCTTCTGACATCATCCCACCCCCCTGAGCTCACAGGTCAGTCCCTCCTCTGGCCTTTACAAGCAGCTTGCTGTCAGTCTGCTACACTCCCCTTTACTGTGCTACAAACGAGTTATTACACAGTGACACCAGTAATTACGCAGTAATTACATACTACAGAGTCGTGGGCTTGCACTCATCAGTGTTTTTGTTAATATACACTACCGTTCAAAAGTTTGGGGTCACTTAGAAATGTCCTTGTTTTTGGAAGAAAACACATTTTTTTGTCAATAAAATGACATCAAATTCATCAGAAATACAGTGTAGACATTTAAATAATGACTGTTGTAGCTGGAAACGGCAGATTTTTTTTTTTTACCTTTATTTAACCAGGTAAGTCAGTTAAGAACAAATTCTTATTTTCAATGACGGCCTAGAAACAGTGGGTTAACTGCCTGTTCAGGGGCAGCACGACAGACCTTGTCAGCCCCCGGGTTTGAACTTGCAACCTTCCGGTTACTAGCTCTAACCACTAGGCTACCCTGCCGCCCCTAATCCAAGTTTATCATTTTAAAAGGCTAATTGATCATTAGAAAACCCTTTTGCAATTATGTCAGCACAGCTGAAAACTGTTGTTCTGATTAAAGAAGCATTACAACTGGCCTTCTTCAGACTAGTTGAGTATCTGGAGTATCAGCATTTGTGGGTTCGATTACAGGCTCAAAATGGCCAGAAACAAACAGATGCCTCACAAGTCCTTAACTGGCAGCTTCATTAAATAGTACTCGCAAAATACCAGTCTCAACGTCAACAGTGAAGAGGCGATGCTGGCCTTCTAGGCAGAGTTCCTCTGTCCAGTGTCTGTGTTCTTTTGCCCATCTTAATCTTTTATTTTTATTGGCCAGTCTGAGATATGTTTTTTTCTTTACAACTCTGCCTAGAAAGCCAGCATCCAGGAGTCGCCTCTTCAATATTGTCGTTGAGACTGGTGTTTTGCGGGTACTATTTAATGAAGCTGCCAGTTGAAGACTTGTGAGGCATCTGTTGCTCAAACTAGACACTCTAATGTACTTGTCCTCTTGCTCAGTTGTGCACCGAGACCTTCCACTCCTCTTTCTATTCTGGTTAGAGACAGTTTGCGCTGTTCTGTGAAGGGAGTAGTACACACGGTTTGTCACGGATCCCTCCGGAACTTTCATCACACACACCTGTCCCCTATTCCCACTGATTAGTATTTGTATATACAGTTGAAGTCAGAAGTTTACATACACTTAGGTTGGAGTCATTAAAACTCGTTTTTCAACCACTCCACAAATTTCTTGTTGATAGTTTTGGCAAGTCGGTTAGGACATCTACTTTGTGCATGACACAAGTCATTTTTACAACAATTGTTTACAGACAGATTATCTAACTTATCATTCACTGTATCACAATTCCAGTGGGTCAGAAGTTTACATACACTAAGTTGACTGTGCTTTTAAACAGCTTGGAAAATTCAATTGGAGGTGGACCTGTGGATTTATTTCAAGGCCTACCTTCAAACTCAGTGCCTCTTTGCTTGACATAATGGGAAAATCATGGGACAATCATTGGGTTTCAACCCTGTGTTTTTGTGTACGTGTTTGTTTGGTCTTCGTCCCCGTGCCCTTAATCGGCACGCCGTAATTTTGGCTGAATAAAAAAAACTATTACGCATTCCTGCGCCTGTCTCCCGGATCATTCATGCCAACATGACAGCGCTGTACAAGATCTTCAGTTTCTTGGCAATTTCTCTCATGGAATTGCCTTAATTTCTCAGAACAAGAATAAACTGACGAGTTTCAGAAGAAAGTTATTTGTTTCTGGCCATTTTGAGCCTGTAATCGAAACCCACAAATGCTGATGCAGATTTGGCATGGGTCCTCAGATCCTCAAAAAGTTCTACAGCTACGCCATTGAGAGCATCCTGACTATTTGCATCACTGCCTGGTATGGCAACTGCTGGCCTCCGACTGCAAGGCACTACAGAGGCTAGTGCGAACAGCCCAGTACATTACTGGGGCCAAGCTTCCTGCCATCCAGGACCTCTATACCAGGCTGTGTCAGAGGAAAGCCCTAACAATTGTCAAAGACTCCAGCAACCCTAGTCATAGACTGTTCTCTCTGCTACCACACTGCAAGTGGTACCGGAGCGCCAGGTCCAAGAGGCTTCTTAACAGCTTCTACCCCCAAGCCATAAGACTCTTGAACATCTAGTCAAATGGCCACCCAGACTATTCGCATTGCCCCTCCCCTCTCCACACCAATGCCACTCTCTGTTGTCATCTATGCATAGTTACTTTAATTAACTCTACCTACATGTACATAGTACCTCAACTAATAAGGTGCCCCCGCACATTGACTCTGTACTGGAACCCCCTGTATATATTGTTATTTTTACTGCTGCTTTTTAATGACTTGTTACTTTTATCTCTTATTCTTATCAGTAATTTTTTTAACTGCACTGTCGGTTAGGGACTCGTAAGTAAGCATTTCACTGTAAGGTTTACACCTGTTGTATTCGGCGCATGTGTCTAATAAAATTTGATTTTGATTTGATGCTCCAGATACTCAACTAGTCTAAAGAAGGACAGTTTTATTGCTTCTTTAATCAGAACAACCGTTTTCAGCTGTGCTAACATAATTGCAAAAGGGTTTTCTAATGATCAATTAGCCTTTTAAAATTATAAACTTGGATTAGCTAACACAACTTGCCATTGGAACACAGGAGTGATGATTGCTGATAATGGGCCTCTGTACACCTGTGTAGATATTCCATAAAAAATCTGCCGTTTCCAGCTACAATAATCATTTACAACATTAACAAAGTCTACACTGTATTTCTGATCAATTTGATGTTATTTTCTTTCAAAACAAGGACATTTCTAAGTGACCCCAAACTTTTGAATGGTAGTGTACCTGCATCACTATGTAGCTCCATATGTTAGAGTTTTGACATGATGTCGATGATAATGGTAAAAGTCATTTTCTGACTGACTTGTCTAGAGAGGTCATGTATGTTTTTGTAGCCTGAGGCTGGATGTGTAACCTGTTGTACCTCCTCTTCCCTGTCAGCCATTCCTCTGTCGGCATACGGACCAATGGCAGCAGCGGCAGCAGCAGTAGCTAGAGGTATGTCGGTGCTGTTTAAGATGAGGGACGACGATTTTTCTTCTATTACAGCATATTGGATGACTGTCATTCATATTCCATTCACCCAGTTCAATGTAACAGTGATAGGTTTAGGCCACTACATGATACTCAGATTCTCCCTATACCCATCATGAGGTTGCTACAACATAGCCTACGAATAAACATTTACAATGTAGGTGCACAGGTCCAAGAGACAAATTTGAGTAATCAAGGTGACAGACAGTGACACGTTCAATACCGTCTCGCACATCAAGCTCAGGGATGGGCAACTGGCGGCATGCGGACCAATTAAAAACTAGAACTTACTGTTGAGAGTTAGAATAATAGAATACACAAGGTGCAATTTTTTCACTCAATTAGATCATGTCAACTAAAATGTTTTTGATTGGTAAGTTAGTCTAGCGGCCAGCTATCTAAACTTTTAGTAAGCATGGTCGATTACTGACCGGTATGGGGCCCTTTGATCATCAGTTATCATATTAAAAATGGTACACATTTGCCTCCACCCCCTGGCAAAATGTGTAGAATTGCAGCAAACTTGCTTTAAAATGGCAACATTTTCTCTACGTCCCATGGCAAAATGTGCAGAATTGAACAAAATTAACTTTAAAACTTTTTTCCCCCTCTTCGCTGTCACGAAGGGGGCCGCTAAAATGTTCTAGATTCATTCTCTGATCATTTGATTGGGTGGATTACACGTCAGTTCATGCTGCAAGAGCTCTGATAGGTTGGAGGACGTCCTCCGGAAATTACTGTGTAAGTCTATGGAAGTGGGTGAGAACCATGAGATTTTGTATTGAAGTCAATGTACCAAGAGGAGGATGGAAGCTAGCTGTCTTCCGGCTACACCATGGTGCTACCCTACAGAGGGCTGTTGATTCTACTGTAGACCTACTTTGTAAAACAGTGTGCTTTAATTAATTATTTGGTGATGTGAATATATTTAGTACAGTTTAATCAAAAAAGGAATACTTTTTTTTAATGTTTCACAATTTTTCTGAAATTCACTGAGGAGGATGGTCCTCCCCTTCCTCCTCTGAGGAGCCTCCACTGGTATGAGGGGTTGAAAGACTGAAAACCTCTGTCATCTGTATCTCTGCCAGGGTATGACTGAATGGAGAAATTGTCTGGTTGTTGTACAGTATTTCTTCTGTGACTGTCCACTTATTTGCATCTGTATTTGATATATTAGGCTCCACCCCCTCTCGTTCAGGAGGGTTCCTGGGAACCAGCAGCCCTGGGCCAATGGCAGACTTGTATGCAGCAGCCAATCAGGAGTCTGCTGTCAGCAGCTACCTCAGCGCTGCAAGCCCCTCCCCAAGCACTGGGTTTGGCCATAGTCTGGGGGTAAGACACAGCCCTTATCACGTAGGTATTTTAGACCCTATTCATTTTTGGTAATGCAAACTATCTGTTCAGTTTGTCATAGGAAGAATATCTATGCCTCATAGCAGTGCTTCTAAGATGTTGATCTTGGCATGTGTTTATAGATTGAATGCAATATCAAGTCAAATCAAAAATTCTTTGTTTGAAATAGATAGATGAAAAAAAACAATTTCATAATTTTTAGAATAAGGCTGTAACGTAACAAAATGTGGAAAAGGTCAAGGGGTCTGAATACTTTCTGACTGCACTGTAAATACATATCCGGTGAATAAACAGTGTAACTAAAATGTGATGTACAGTAGTAGAAATATTAGAATGAGCTATGTCAAGAATACACTTTATAAATACACAGTACAAAACCCCATAGTTATGACTGTATGAGCAACTGTTTGTCATTGTGTGACTGACTTTAAAGGTCAAATGAACAAGTAAAGTTGCTCTCGTGTAATGATATTCTATCTATACTGTCTATTTTGACAGACTTGTCTGGCAGATTTGGTGAGGGTTGTATTATTGTATTGTTGAGTGTGATATTGGTGTTGTTGGTGGTTGTGTTGTGTTGTGATGACTGCGCGCGCCCTCTAATCACTCCTGTGTGTCTGACTGCTCCCTATAGGGCCCTCTGATTGCTACGGCTTTCACTAACGGCTATCACTGAGAGAGTGAGTCTGCTACTACACCCACCCACAGCATCACATACTCAGAAGTGTCATGTTCCATTCAAATGAATCACTCTAACTTTCTGTACATTTATTGTAACAAATGTATAGATATGTTGTCTAATAGAAACATGAAAATAAAATAAACATTGTCTCCATTTCTCCGCAGCTCTGTGATCTGAGAGATGGAAGGAGTTGAAACTGCTTTGAGCTGATCCGACTCTCTATGGTTACTCCTCTCTGGCTGTGTGACCCTGCAGTTTGGACCCTGACCCTTGACCCCTGATGTCCCCACCCCTCCTCCCGCTGAGGATCTCTCTTCTTCAGACTTCCTGTGTTCTGTCTTAACATCACCTCCTGTCTAACATGTTACTGTAGTTAGCAGAAAGGAACAACAACCTTTAAAATGTTTCTGCTTGTATTAGAAAGACATACAGATAATTCTAGCTACTTTCTTCTTTTGTTTTATTTCACTTAAATGTTTTGTGAAAATTGTAATGTAATCTCATATGTCTTGATTCTTTGTTTAGTTTTTGGGATTTTTTTTGTCAGAAGGTGTTTTATTGAGAGGCGGAGAGGGAAAAAGAGTGATCTCCAGGTACGAAATATGTGAAGGACTGGAACAATAATTTCTATTGAATAAGTGTATATTTGTCTTTTAGTTCATACTGAATTTTAACAGAAAATGTCTGATTAATGAATTAAAAAAAAAAAAACGTATTTCAATGTTGAAAATGTATATCTTGGTAGGTTTTGAACAAGCATTTGTTATACTAATAATGATCAAAGTAACAAAATTGATAGTCATGAGTCTATTTCCAGTCAGATTGAACCGTGTGATGTCTGTTTTTGTAAAATATTGTAAATATAACTGTATTTTGGATTCTGCAAAAAAATGAAGGGTGTTGGGAGGGCAGGGGAAATGGTACGATGGTATTTGTTTTCAGCAGATGGTTTTATAGTTTCATTGGAAACCCAGACTGGAAATCCAGACTGTTCCATATCATAGTATAATAGATACGGGAGGTCAGTCATCATCACAGGTATTGTCAGACACAAACTGTGTTTTTGTCAAGTCAGTTTTATCATTCTCTTTCCACTGGACAACATTCATGACACTAACATGAAGTTATGATATAGTTTTATGGGAGGGTTTATTACTGATGTATTGTTTGATTCATATTATTTAGTTGTCTTGGTTGTGAGCCTGACCCTGTCAGAGTGAAAGGGTTTTCTCCTATACTGTGAATTCACCCAGGAATCCCTTTTATCAGCACTGGGAGAGAGAAAGCTTGAGATGTTACATTAACGTGGGAGACGCGGGTGTTGGGATACTCCTTTAATATGAGAAAAACTAGCTGTTTCTATCCTCATTACTTGGTACTGTTTTATTTTATTGTTTTAGAATGATCATTTTTTTTATATGTAATGGTTGTAAAGGAAAATGAAGGACAAGGATGCAGAAACAGTCGTAAAACAGTTTCACAATGGTACGATTTTACGACTCAATTCTTCTGCAGATTGTGTTGATGTGTGTGAGTGCGCGTTTGTGTGTGTGTGTGCATTGTATGGCTATATGTGGTCACACTTATTGGCATCATGTGTGAAATGTATTGTCAGGGAATGGATACATATGTGGTAAATGTGAACGTATTACTGCTATTTTGGTTTGTTACTGAACTTCCTTGTCTCTTTCGGTGTGTGGAAGGGATTTGTTCATTTCTAAATGAGGTGGTCCTGAGGCTCTTCCATGATGAGATTGTATGTATTTCTCAACCCCTCCTCCACACCGACAGAGACACTACATATCTACTGGGCGACACAGACTGTAGCCATGAAACTCAAAAGAAGCAATATACTTTTTTAAGAGAACTCAAAATTGTTTTGTTCAGAAATTTTACGTTGTTGCACTGGGAGGTCAAAATAAAGTGTTTTAATGTTATGGTTAGTTTAAGAAAAAGAGGCACTGTCAATTTCTATCACCAAGTTGTAGATTTGGATATTTTTCTAAGCCTGCTGGTTGCCACGGTGTTGCAGCCTTTGGATTCTGTGTTTACTCTGAAAGGTAATGTTCTTGTCAACACTGTAACCCTCTTTCAGTTATTTTTCTTCCTGTTTTCTTTTTTTTCTTCAGAAAAAACACTTTTTAAAATTCCTAATAAATTATTTTAAAACATTCCATTCATTCTTTGCGTTGTAACTGTCTTTCCAAACATTGTTTTGATGAAAAGGTTTAGAAACCGTATGAGAGGAGGAAGGGAGGGGGTAGTTGAGTTGATGGAGAGGCGGACCAAAATGCAGCGTGGTTTCTATTCATGGTTCTTTAATAAAGACTCTACACATGAACAAACTAACAAAACAAGAAACGTGAAAACCCCAAAACAGCCCTATCTGGTGCAAACACAGAGACAGGAACAATCACCCACAAAACCCAACACCAAACAGGCTACCTAAATATGGTTCCCAATCAGAGACAATGACTAACACCTGCCTCTGATTGAGAACCATATCAGGCCAAACATAGAAATAGACAAACTAGTCATGTAACATAGAATGCCCACTCAGATCACACCCTGACCAAACAAAACATAGAAACATACAAAGCAAACTATGGTCAGGGTGTGACAAATGGATTGATTTAAGCTCCAAAAGGTGTAGCTACATGAAAAGTAAACACGTTGACATAACATGACTAGTATACTGTATGTCAGATATAAAGGGATTGCAGCCTCTTCATAGACTACTTTCAAGGTTAGGAAACATTCAAGCAATTTAGTCATTTAGATTAACTAGCCCCAATGTGTTATGCATCCATATTAGAAATGTAAGCATAACGGAAAAGTATATTTAAAGTAGTCAAAGTAGTGATTCTTGGCGAATTGCCAGTAAGTTACTCTTCTGAGCCATTTACAATGGGCAGAGGCACACAAACATCATGGTCCATCACTTCTCCATAATCTCCCAACCTCCAGCACCATGGGGCTTGTTTGAGTAGTAAGGCTGAAGCACGCGACTGCTGTTGAAAGTCGAAGAGTGAAGTCGGAGGAGGTGCATCTGTATACAGCCGAAAGTGAGACACTGATGTAGTTTTCCAACAACAAAGCTCAGTGCAACATGGCAGTGTTGCCATAGTTTTAAAAGGCTTTTACATGTAATGTGGAAATAAACATGTCTCCAACCCCATATCACACACTAAATATGTGCGTAGCCTACATTATACTGTCAATTGGGGAGAGAGAGCCTCAAATATATCCACTGTATACAAGTGAATTGCAGCAAAGGTACTTCCTGTTTCAGTCATGTTTTTGGTCCCATTCGCATGGGTCAAACAAAAACACAAATAGTGCCTCCAACAATGCAGGCGATGGCTGCAAGTTGCCGCTAGTGACGAGCAACTGAAGAAAATGTAAATAGACTGCAGTCGAAACTTCAGGACCTTTTATCACATGGTTGTTGTAAAGTTCATGCAGTCGACATGTATGTCACGCCCTGATCTGTTTCACCTGTCCTTGTGCTTGTCTCCACCCGCCTCCAGGTGTCACCCATCTTCCTCATTATCCCATGGGTACTTATACCTGTGTTTTCTGTCCCTCTCTCTGTGTGAGTTAGTTTTGTTCGTTCAAACCTACCAGTGGTTCCTGGTGCACCCTGTCTTTGCTATAGTCCCTGTTTTCTAGTTTTGACCGAGTCTGCCTGCTGTCCTTTGCCTCTACTCTAGATTACCGACCTCTGCCTGACCTGACCCTAAACCCACCTGCTGTTCCGATGCCTTACACTCTCTCTGGATTATTGACCCCTGCCTGCTTGACCTGTTTGCCTGTCCCTGTTTAAAGAATAAACTTTTGTTTCTTCAACACTGTCTGCACCTGGGTCATACCTTAAAACGTGATAATGTAGGTACAAGTCGGACAATTTATATCCCCACAGTGCAACACACTGAAAGTTGGTCACGGATTTAACATAAATAATCCGATCAAACGCACCCCATGTCTCACGTAGGCCGTCATTGTAAAATAAGAATTTGTTCTTAACTGACTTGCCTAGTTAAATAAAGGTTCAATAATAAATATGCTCTTATGAAGTAAATTACAGTGCATCGAGAATGGTGTTATTTCTATCAGAAAAAAAGCAAATATTTTGATGGCTTTCTTACATTATCCCTAATATTCTGAACTCGTTCTCTCCATATATTCTAGTGAGTCTGTGGACAACATTCAAACTAAAAGGTACACTGTATTTAAAGGGATGGCTTCAGATAAATGTACTGAAAACCCTATTGAATCAAAACTCTATGAGAAAATCTGTTGACAGCAAGTGGGAGGGTTTTCAGCTGTTGAATTACATGTATTCAATGCGTGCAAGGGAACCACGCCTGCAAAGCCCATTGAGCACAAGGTAAGCCTGAATACCAACTACTGAGAAGTGTGTAGGAAAGACGTGTGTAAGAAATGCATAATTAACTAAATTGGATTCGGGCCCTATGTGCATGCCTTAATCTACTTTCTCTTCACTTTTTCTGTCTTGAACTCTGTTCATCTCACTTTCTTCCCTGTCCCTGCCTCTCTCCGTCCTCTAGTGCCCCTCCTCTCTCAGAAGAAGGATAGTATTCACCCCTGAAAGTAATTAGGTCATCTCTCATCTCTGGCTGGAGCCCCTAGTGTGCTTCAGTCTTCTCACACCTAAGACAGTCTTAAGACACTCGTCCCCAGGTAGGGTTTTTCCTCCCATACATTGGCTTACTTTTTTACCTGGCTCTTCTACTTCCTTTCTGTCCATCTCTGACTGACCAGTGTGACCTGTTTAGCCGGTCCAATGTCTCCAGGGACGCCCCAGCCAACAGAGGTGAAGACCAAGCAGCTGCTGGATGTGAGTGATGACCACTTGGGGGGCAGGGAGGCCCAGGAGATCCCCCCTCTGAAGAACTATGTCTACCTGACCATCCTCACTTGCTTCTGCCCAGCCTGGCCTGTTAACATCGTGGCTCTGGTCTTCTCTGTACTGGTGAGTCTGATCAAGAGTTGGGTCAATGATGTCTGCCTCTACCTCAATGTTGGTCAAGAATAGAGTACACGTGTCATCTTTAGACAGGCATGAAGTAAAGAGGATGGATCAATGATATGTGACCTCTTATCTCTGGATACTGTTAAGGTATTGAGGACTGGTTATTTTGACTGTGTTTTAAAATGTTTGAGAAACACTGATCATTTTATTAGCAGTATATCATGAGTGAAATCTCAGCCATGACAACTCTTCATTTTTTTGTGGCACAACAGTTTATTTGAAATTATACATGCTGTTCTGTGTGATGCACCTGTCTCAGTGCAAGTGTGTCAGTGGTGTATGATCACTGAATGGCTAATGAGTCAGTGTGCCTGTGAAGTTCAGTCTTATGAGTTACAAAAATAGCCTGTCCACCTCTTTGAACCTCCGTCAGCGTCACACACGTACACATAATGCTGACGATGTGTGCTCGGTCATGAATGGAGCTGAAGTTCAACTACAGGATAGGATATATGTCCACGACTGTGTCAAATCCCAGATCCCAGATGTGTTGGAGGGTTAACATTCCGGGAGAGTTTAGACAACCAAAGTAAATGGACACAGCTTTGCACAATACAATGACTGTATTGTGAGTATAGTTTCCCCTCATCAACAGCAGTACTGTGGGGCAGGAAGAGCATACAGTGGCTTGCGAAAGTATTCACCCCCCTTGGCATTTTTCCTATTTTGTTGCCTTACAACCTGGAATTAAAATTGATTTTTGGGGGGTTTGTATCACTTGATTTAAACAACATATTTTGAAAATGAAAAATATGTTTTATTGTGAAACAAACAAGAAATAAGAAAACTTGAGAGTGCATAACTATTCACCCCCCCCATAACTATTCACCCCCCCATAACTATTCACCCCCCCATAACTATTCACCCCCCCATAACTATTCACCCCCCCATAACTATTCGCCCCCCCCATAACTATTCACCCCTCCCCATAACTATTCACCCCCCCCATAACTATTCACCCCCCCATAACTATTCACCCCCCCCATAACTATTCACCCCCCCAAAGTCAATACTTTGTAGAGACACCTTTTGCAGTAATTACAGCTGCAAGTCTCTTGGGGTATGTCTCTATAAGCTTGGCACATAGATCCACTGGGATTTTTGCCCATTCTTCAAGGAAAAACTGCTCCAGCTCCTTCAAGATGGATGGGTTCCGCTGGTGTACAGCAATTTAAGTCATACCACAGATTCTCAATTGGATTGAGGTCTGGGCTTTGACTAGGCCATTCTAAAACATTTAAATGTTTCCCTTTAAACCACTTGAGTGTTGCTTTAGCAGTATGCTTAGGGTCATTGTCTTGCTGGAAGGTGACCCTCCATCCCAGTCTCAAATCTCTGGAAGACTGAAATAGGTTTCACTCAAGAATTTCCCTTTAGCGCCATCCATCATTCCTTCAATTCTGACAATTTTCCCAGTCTCTGCCGATGAAAAACATACCCACAGCATGATGCTGCCACCATCACTGTGGGGATAGGGTTCTCGGGGTGATGAGAGGTGTTGGGTTTGCTTTTTCCTTGATGGCCAAAAAGCTCCATTTTAGTCTCATCTGACCAGAGTACCTTCTTCCATATGTTTGGGGAGTCTCCCATATGCCTTTTGGCGAACACCAAACATGTTTGCTTATTTTTCTCTTTAAGCAATGGCTTTTTTCTGGCCACTCTTCTGTAAAGCCCAGCTCTTCAGGGTTATCTTTGGTCTCTTTGTTGCCTCTCTGATTAATGCCCTCCTTGCTTGGTCCGTGAGCTTTGGTGGGCAGCCCTCTCTTGGCAGGTTTGTTGTGGTGCCATAATCTTGAAATTTTTTAATAATGGATTTAATGGTGCTCCGTGGCATGTTCAAAGTTTCGGATATTTTTTTACAACCCAACCCTGGTCTGTACTTCTCCACAACTTTGTCCTGACCTGTTTGGAATGCTCTTTAGTCTTCATGGTGCCGCTTGCTTGGTGGTGCCCCTTGCTTAGTGGTGTTGCAGACTCTGGGGCCTTTCAGAACAGGTATATATATATACTGAGATCAGATCATGTGACACTTAGATTGCACACAGGTGGACTTTGTTTAACTAATTATGTGACTTCTGAAGGTAATTGGTTGCACTAGATCTTATTTGGGGGATTCTTAGCAAAGGGGGTGAATACATATGCACGCACAACCTTTCCGTTTTTTTTTTAAAACAAGTTTTTACATTTTTTCACTTCACCAACTCAGACTATTTTGTGTATGTCCATTGCATGAAATCCAAATAAAAATCCATTTAAATTACAGGTTGTAATGAAACAAAATAGTAAAAACGCCAAGGGGGGTGAATACTTTTGCAAGGCACTGTATGGACTGATTAAGAGTATGTGACATCAATGTATGATTTGTGTGACTGTCTGAGTTAACACACCAGTATTCAGCCCTGAGTGTCCAAATTTGGAGTAAAGCCATATTGTTTTTGAAGTAACAGCAAGGGGGATTAGGGTGGATAGACACACTTTTGGATGGCCTCCATCTGTATCTGATAGGGTTTTGTAGTTTCAGTAGAGCAAACACCACTGTTGACTTTCTCCTTTCCTTTTTATTAACCCCTAAAAGCCTAAGCCGTTGGTGGGGGGGGGGGGGGTTTAATATGGTCGTAGCATAACATTTTAGGTTCCTTGTAGGTATGAAATTAATATATACACTGACCAAAAGTATGTAGACGCCTGCTCGTCAAACATCTGATTCCAAAATCATGGGCATTAATATGGAGTTGATCCCCCGTTTGCTGCTATAACAGACTCCACTCTTCTGGGAAGGCTTTCCACTAGATGTTGGAACATTGCTGCGGGGACTTGTTTCCATTCAGCCACAAGGGCGTTAGTGAGGTCGTAAACTGTTGTTGGATGATTAGGCCCGGCTCACAGTTGGCGTTCCAATTAATCTCAAAGATGTTAGATGGAGTTGAGGTCAGGGCTCTGTGCAGAGCAGTCAAGTTCTTCCACACCGATCTCAAAAATAATTTCTGTAGACTTCCAGCAATGGCGAAGCTCTAAGAAGACGTGTCTGCGTAGCGCCCTTGAACTTTCATAAAATGTTAAGGCATTTTGACATGGTTTACCTCTTCATTAATAGTGAGTTGGAAGTTAAAACATCTCTTTTATCGCCAAAACAAAGGATGCCCAATCTAGCAAAGCCTCAGACGAGGCATGGAAAAGTGTCAACCTCTGACAGCCCTTCTTCAGTCTCGACGAATACTAGCTTGGAATAAGCACCAGCATGGTTCAGAATGGAGATGGACAAGGGTGTAACAAAAATCCAAGAGACACTTTCTGAACGCCTCAGCAAAATTGATGTGCTGGTCAATTAACTCCTCTAAGACCAGAAAGTCAGAGGGACGAGTGACAAAGTTAGTAAAAGACCATGCTGACCACCAGGCTGCCATCCAGGATGTCCGCTAGGACGTGAATCAAAAGTGCAAGAAGTTGGAAGATGCCATCTCTAAACTCGGGTAGAAATTAGATTCTTACGAACATTTCCAAAAGCGCTCGAATTTGTGATTTCAAGGTTACCCGGAGGCTGTAGAAGGAATGTATTCCCAAAATTCTGGATCTACCCCCTTCAAATCAAATGATATTTGTCACATGCGTGGAATACAATAGGTGTAGACCCTACAGTCAAATGCTTACTTACAAGCCCTAACCAAAAATGCAGTTAAAAAATAAATAAAAATATAAGAATAAGAAATAAAAGTAACCAATAATTAAAGAGCAGCAGTAAAATTCCAATAGCGAGGCTATATACAGGGGGTACCGGTACAGAGTCAATGTGCGGGGGCACTGGTATCGAAGTAATTGAGGTAATATGTACACGTAGGTAGAGTTATTAAAGTGACCATGCATATATATTAACAGAGAGTAGCAGCAGTGTAAAATGGGGGGGCATGCAAATAGTCTGGGTAGGCATTTCATTAGATGTTCAGGAGTCTTATGAACATGGAGATGATAAAGCAGGAATGTTGCTGGCTTGGCAGATAAGGCGAGAGGAAGCTGGTAGAGATATTATTCTAACAAATAATACAGTTGTTCAGGGTCCTGAGGTAATTAATCTAGTCTTTAGGGGAGTTTTATGAAACACTGTACAAGTCTGAAGGGGATGCCCCTGCCACAATACATGAGTTTTTGAACAAACTCAATTTACAAGCTATAACTGATAGGGATAGAGAGTACTATGAGAAAGAGATTACATTTGAGGAAATTAGGGAACCCATTTTCAACATTGCTGGGGGAAAATCACCAAGGTTAGACGAATTCCCTATTGAATTCTAAAGATCCTTTTTACCCAAACGAATCGAGCCTCTTTGAGTTATGTTTAATTATGCCATAGAGACAGAAAAGCTCCCAGATACACTTGAATAAGCACTGACCACAGTTTTGTTCAAACCTGGGAAAGATCCTCTGCTTTGTGAGTCGCATAGACCAATAACTTAATTGAACACTTCATATAAGATTCTTGCTAAACTCATAGCTCTTAGACTAGATAAGGTTCTTCCTGACTTGGTTGATATGGACCAAACAAGCTTTGTAAGAAACCGCTCAACTCCTGATAATATCAGAAGATTATTTAATATTATGCATTATGTAGAGAATATCCAAGAACCTGTACTAGCAGCTTCATTAGGTGTGGAAAAAGCTTTTGACCGCATAAAATGGACCTAACTGTTTGAAGTTTTACAGAGGATGAATATTGGACCTAAGTATGTAGGTCTGATTAGATTACTGTACAAATGTCCGGTAGCTCAGATCCTGACTAATGGAAACATTTCCTCACAGTTCTCTCTATCACGTGGCACAAGACAGGGTTGTCCCGCTAGTCCTCTCCTTTTTTCTTTGGCTGTAGAGCCTCTGGCAGCTTTTAGATCTCATCCATCCATCCATGGTGTTCGTATAGGTGGGCGTGAACATCTGGTCTCGCTATATGCTGATACATTATTTCACTCTGAGCATTAGTTGACATCCTGAAAGAATATGGGACATTTTCAGGGTATAAAATTAACCCATCAAAGAGTATAATTATGTCTATTAACAGGGCAGCTATGCAGAAACCAATCTTAGGCCAGCTGTTTTCTTGGAGACCTCAGAAAATGACATACCTTGGATTGCAAATTATTTCTGAAATTATTAAGACATATCAACTGAACTATACTCCACTTCTCAAAAAGGATGGGGAAGAATTGGATTGATGGTGGGATTTACCAATTTCTCTTACTGGGCGGGTCAATTGTGTAAAGATTAATATATTACCAAAATTCTTTGGTACCTTTTTCAAACTTTTCCCTTTCATATTCGCAAAGTTTTTTTCAAACAAATTAATTGGAAGGTCTCTTCATTTCTGTGGAAAGGGAAACCCCCCAGAGTGAAACTCACAACTTTATGCGAACCGTACTCAGAAGGAGGACTTACCCTACCTGACTTCCAGTTGTATTACTGGGCATCTCAGTTAAAGGCTGTGTGGGTATGGCAAAATACAACAAGTTCACCCTCTTGGAGACAGATAGAGGAAGTAATATTGGCAAATATACCTTACATTAGCCCACCTAAAGCTTTGATAGGTCTCATAAAAAACAACCCTTTCATTAAAAACACTTATTGATTGAAGTCCATAAACAAACAGAAGGGTATAAATCTATATATGAACAAACACCTTTCTATAATAACCCCATCTTACCCAAACCCCTGAGAGATGCTATTACATTTTCTTGTTTCAACAAAGGAATTAAAACATTTGGTCATCTGTATAGAGAAGCTGAACTACCATCCTTTCAATAACTGGCATTTCATTTTCAGTTACCTGAATCTAATTTCTTCAAGTACCTACAGGTTAGGCATTATATTGCCACTCAACAGGGAGGTAGGATTCAGTCCATTTGTAAACCTATAATTGATCAACTGTGGCTTGGGAATAAAGGGGTCAAAGGTTTAATTTCTTACGTGTACTCTGGTCTTCAAGGTCTGTTGGGGAACGATGACGCTCTGAAGGCTTGCATGAAGTGGCATGATGACCTTGTCCTCATTGTTGAGGATGAGAAAAGCTATTTTTAGATGCTCAGCATATTTAATTTAACACACGGCACAAATTGATGCAATTCAATATTTTACATAGGGTCTACTTTACACCAGAGAGACTGTATAAGATCCATTTAAAAAAAAAATTAAAACCTAAATGTGTTTTACACCTTGGGCACATTTATGCATATGTTTTTGTCCTGCCCTGAGCAAGGCAATTATTGGAATAACATTATTCAGATCTTATCACAGGTCACTAAAATTACTGTACCACTAGATCCTTCCCTTATTCTTCGTGAAGATGACTCTGCAAAACCAGATTCATTAAATTGGCGGTCATTGCAGCCAATAAATGCACAGCTATTTAATGGAAGAGTGACACTCCGCCAAGCAAGCAGATGTGGTTAAAACTAATATCCTATATTCCATCTGAAAAAATTACTACAATTCACGTAATGAACCCTTTGAATTTAATGAGGTCTGGGGGGACTTTCAGCAGTTTCTAGAGATGTCACCTTAGCTGCCTCATTATTTTCTTTCTTAATGTATTATTTGTTTTTGCGTTGATAATTTATTTTCTACATTGAATGTGAAGGTCATTCTGTTTAGTTTTTGTTAATCATCGACGCTAATATCCCGGTAGATGGGAGGGGGGTGTTAATGGGTTGGGGAGGGAAGGGTTTTGTACGATGTGCTCCCATGTAGCATGCTGTTTTGTGTAGGTGGAAGGAGTAACGGGGCATTATCTGTGTCATATTTTTCTGATGATTGTTAAATTGTTTAAAAAAATGACAATTAATACATTGTTAAATCAAATTTGAAAAATTGTATGGACTTCGCTTTGTGCACGGGGGGCACTGTCAAGCTGAAACAGGAAAGGGCATTCCCCAAACTGTTGCCACAAAGTTGCAAGCACAGAATCGTCTAGAATGTCATTGTGTGCTGTAGCATTAAGATTTATCTTCACTGGAAATAAGGGGCCTAGCCCGAATCATGAAAAACAGAGCCAGACCATTATTCCTCATCCACCAAACTTTACAGTTGGCACTATGCATTGGGACAACCCATTTCACGAAGCTCCCGATGAACAGTTCTTGTGCTGACGTTGTTTCTGGAGACAGGACATACAGTTGCCCGGGCAGCTCTAGCAAGGCAGAAATTTGATGAGCTGACTTGTTGGAAAGGTGGCATCCTATGACAGTGCCATGTTGAAAGTCACTGAGCTCTTCAGTACGGGCCATTCTGTTGCCAATGTTTGTTTATGGAGATGGCATGGCTGTGTGCTCGCTCGATTTTATACACCTGTCAGCAATGGGTGTGGCTGAAATAGCCAAATCCACTTATTTGAAGGGGTGTCCACCTACTTTTGGCCATGTAGTGTACACTGTATATATTTTTGATTAAATACTGAATTTGGCCTTTACTACTACAGCCATTAGAAATGCATTGAATAACACGTTCATAAATGGCAAAACAGTCTAAACTTAATCATAAGGAATAAGGTTTTGAAGTGTCTGTCCTATATCTAGGAGATATATATAGTATATAGACACAGTTAACCCCTTTTTTTGTTGTCACAAAACTACTTTCATACTTCCATATTTTAAAAAAAATGGTACCTGGTTACCTTCAGACGTGGGTGACCACATTTAAATTAAAAGACCCAAATGTGGGACAACAAGATGATTTTGCGGGAGATTCGCGGGATAGTGTAACCTAGACATTAATATATTTTCACACACAAAAATCTTCCTCCTACACCGAGCCAGCTAATGGAAGCACACGTAGTCTACTCTGTAAGGACTGGATCACACCGACAGCGTCATTGCGTAAAATAGTGTGCAGCGTCATCTGTATATGTATGCAACAAAAGTTCAACATTCACCTTCTGCTACCATGTCTGTCAAGACGTCTACGCATACAGTTTGACGCACACGTTCAGTAAATTAAACATATGCACCACACAGAACGCATTGCAACTGCCTCTGCCTGCTGCAAGGCAAATGCAGCGTTCCATTGGAAATGAATGTACTTATGGTCAGTGGCGATATTAGCATGTAAATCTTGGTGGGGCAATCAAACAAAAATGTGGGATGCATGCCAGCAAAGCCACAACACAACACTAAATAATACATTAATTTCACTATAACTGTGACAAACAGTACCCACAAACTGTTATGTCCTACAAAAAGCTATCCCAACAGCAGAGTCCCAACACCTTACCACTGCTACACCTGGCTTTCAGCGGAGCCTTATCTGGCAGCAAAACAGTTCATTCAGCCTCATTTACTGTCTTTAAAAAAAACATAGCCGATATGGCTGACTTGCTTAAAAAAATGTGGTTTCTACTGACAATTGAGATGTGCAAACTATGGCACAAGGGGATGACAAGTGGATAAGAGGCAATCCGTAATTTTGATTAAGACATTAATGAGCAAGCGACGACGGACGTAGTCAATATAACTATTTCTTCAGCACTTTTGTACAGCAACAGAATTCAGAACATGGGCCGTTCTTACAGTATTCTCTCTGTACACCAAGTCAGAACCGTAGGATAAATACAGGGGGCATATAAATAGACAATGAAAGCTCTTACAATATTCAATGATTACATTTCTCTAAAACAGGTTATAGGCTACATGTGCACCACCAAGTTAGAACAGTAGGTGAATTTAAGAGGGGAAAATAGACCAAATTATTAGGGTGAGGCACATTGCACGTCGTTTGGGTCTTTGAGTGTCAAAAGAGATACATGTCATATAACACTATTTGACACGTTAAATAAGCTTTTCAATTGACACATTAAATAACACAATTCTATTGTAGAAATGTTTGTGTGCTGAATTTGCATGTGCAAGCCAAGCACCACCACTACTATCGGTAGCACTGTCGAAGCTGTACAAAAAGAAGCACACACCGGCCACGAACGATGTGTTTACAATACCGCATTGGTTAAAATAGACCAAATTATTAGGGTGAGGCACATGGGCTACTAACAGCTTACTACACAACATACACTTAGTGTTACTTTCTTAGCTACAGTATACATATCTCCCTGGCATATAACATAATTGATGCAGCAGCATACAAGACATTTTTGGACTCACCTTGTGAAGGTGGCGCGGCAGTCCTTTGTTTGCAAATTTTGTCATAAAAGTCTGGCATTCTCTGGAATTATGGTGGGAACTCTGGGGGAAAAAACACACAGCACTCCATTGAATAGCAGGCTAACGTTAGTGGTTGCTTTGCAATGCCTGCAGTTAGCCACTGATTCTTTACAGATTACTCATTTGTTGAATTTGCGATTTTCAACTTGTGTAATCTTTATGTCCAATGGCCGATGAGCACCGATATGTTTTTTCTGTCATTTATCTTCATTATTTCTCTTCATATGACAAGGATTTAAAAGGATGTGCTAGTAGATTGTCGACTTAATTCATGATGATGACTGCTAGCTAAGACTTTAAAAGTAAGATTTTGACATCCTCAGTCCAATCAAAGCTAATGTACATATAACATGATTTGACGTAATTTTATCTGTGGCCAATGACCTTGAGCCTTCTTGGAAGGGCACTTGTAATATAACTCTATGGCAGGACCCAAAGAGCTAAAATGTTGGATGTCTACCCTTACTAAGGACTTAAACTGAGTGACAGAACACTGAGCCAATCATGGCGCAGTGCTCCTATTTTCTGTTGGCTCGTCCCACCACCACAGAAGCACGGAGCTAGGCTGAAACACCTGCATTTTGGAGCTGACTTACTCAAGAAAACAAAAAAGAGACCATGTGTGTATGCAGCTTTATTAACTGTCCCACCTGCCCTGAATGATGGGTCGCCACTGCTTATGGTGTACCAAAATGCAATGAAGCTGTCGGTGTGATCGAGGTGTAACACCTCAATCAAACCCACCCCGACAGCGTCATTACATTTTGGTACACCAGAAGTACATTAATTTCCAATGGAAAGCTGCATTTGCCCTGCAGCATTGCATTGCAGAGGCAGTTGTAGTGCATATGTTGGATTTAACCTTAGAGTTGATCAGGCTGTTGATTGTGGCCTGTGGAATGTTGTCCCACTCCTCTTCAATAGCTGTGCGAAGTTGCTGGATATTGGCAAGAACTGAAACACGCTGTCATACACGATGATCCAGAGAATCCCAAACATGCTCAATGGGTGTTATGTCTGGTGAGTATGCAGGGCATGGACGAACTGGGACATTTTCAGCTTCCAGGAATTGTGTACATTGGGCCGTGCATTATCATGCTGAAACATGAGGTGATGGTGTCGGATAAATGGCACAACAATGAGCCTCAGATCTCGTCACAGTATTTCTGTGCATTCAAATAGCCATCGATAAAATGCAATTGTGTTCATTGTCCATAGCTTATGCCTGCCCATACCATAGCCTTGGAAGTAGCGCCAAATTCTCTAAAACAACATTGTGGTAGAGAAATTAACATTACATTCTCTGGCAACAGCTTTTTTTGAACATTCCTGCAATCAGCATGCCAATTGCACACTCCCTCATAACTTGAGATGTCTGTGGCATTGTGTTGTGTGACCAAACTGCACATTTTAGAGTGGCCTTTTATTGTCCCCAGCACAAGGTGCATCTGTATAATGATCATGATGTTTAATCAGCTTCTTGATATTCCACAACGGTCAGGTGGATGGATTATCTTGGCAACAGAGAAAGCTCACTAACAGGAATGTCAACAAATTTGTGCACATTTCTGGGATCTTTTATTTTATTCTGGGACCAACACTTTACATGTTACATTTATATTTGGGTTTAGTGTATATAAACTATTTATATTTTGGTTCGGTGTAGATAAGCTACTTATATTTTGGTTCAGCGTAGTTAAGCTATTTCAACTATTTAGCTCTGTGATCAGAACTGAAGCTCAGTTTAACATAGAACAGATGGTTCACCTTTTGTAGGCTACGTCTGAATAATGTAATGTCAAATTTCTGGAGTAGACAATATTTCATTCATAAATATAATACAAAATACATATCATAAATATATTTTGCAATGGTTTTCACCTTTTCTGGACATGAGTTCATATTCCCAAAGTAGCCATACAACTAATTGCCATGTGCATGTCTAATTTAATTTGGCCTACAGGTATTAAATAGGCTTTTAATTTCCTGTTTTTGCTCTATGCATATAGTAGAATTGAACAGGTGAACAGACAGTTGATACACAATTGATGCTTTGCATTGAAATGTGTAGGCTACCACTGTAAGTAGGCCGACTGTAGTTTTCATATTTTTCAGAGTAGACAATGTTTCAGAATTCGCAGGCAGTGCAACATATTTAGGTTCGGGAAAAAGTAAATGCAAAATGTTATTGAAATCAAACGGTGTGCTTACAGGTCGACAACAATTTTCAATTGTTTTGTCTTTCAGAAACGGTCAGTTAGACTACATCAAATATCACAGCAAAAGAAAACATTCTCCAAAAACATTTGATACACTTTTCCATGACTATTTCCTTTAGATAGTGTCTTAGCCTAGTTCTAATACTTCCAAAGTATACAGCAAATAAGGACATTATTGTCACCATAAAAGGTGAATGGTGGGCAATTTTTAGGCGGAGTTATAATGCTCGTTCACGCACACAGTTTTACAACAGGTCTGATTTATAACGGGAAAATGCATGGGCTACTTATGGTGTGCACCAAGTTTATTAATCTCAATATTGTGTGCATGGGCAGGCTTTTCAGAAATGGGGCAAGCAGATATCTAGTATAAAATGTACGCAACGGTTTTAAATGAGGCCCCGAGTCTGACAAACAATGCTGTAGCTCTGCCACTTTCCACAGCAGATGAGGAAGGCAAACAGGCAGATGTGGTAAACAGATATCTCTTTCTCAAACAGACTGATTTTGTTGGATTTATTTTATTATATTAATTAGATCGACTTAAGGATCCATTAAACCTCATGTGTGCCAATGGCAGCTGTTGCAGCTTTGTGGCTGTGAGAAACAAGATGAGGAGCACATGACACTGAGTAATCCACAGCACTCTGACAAACCTTAATATAAACATGAATTTAAGATGCCACAGGGACAGGGTGAGAAACAGAGAAGTGTACTGATCAGTGCCAGAAGGGTTTCCCATAGAAATGATTGAGTGTTTACAGGTCCAGTCCAGCCTTTTCATCTGACTCACCAATGACACAGCGTCACTCTTCCCTCCATTCGTAGTATTATGATCTCTTTAACTGGTGTGTCACCCTCTGAATCTCTGGCTAAATATTAGATGGTTTATTGGCTGGGATGAAACCTACCTGTATCTCCCCAGTGTCCACTAATGGTATACACTGTTAATTGATTAATAATTATTAAAAACTTTTTTACACCATTTATTGATGAATGGTTCTAATTGTTTAAAAGTGATATTTTCTGCTGCTCTGCCTCAACAGTACCCATTGTTCTTGTCCTCCTGCCCTCTCTCTCTGTTTCTCCCTCTCCTGTCTTCTGAAGTCTCAGAACAGTTATGATGAGGAGGACTATGAGGGTTCCGCGAGGCTCGGTAGGAAAGCCTTTCACATGGCAATAGCCTCCATGATCATTGGCCTCCTGATCATCCTGATCTTATCCATAGTGCACTTTACCACGGTATGATTACAACCATCAGTGTACCTGATTCCATACTCGCAATAATGTTTTTCTTGCTTCATTTAGAATTATAAGGAGATCTTAATAATGAACTATTTTGTCCTTTTCTCTCTCTGTTCAATTCCATAGAATGCTGTATGAATGCTGGAGGATGAAAGATGGCAACATTCACCAGGAGTGATCATCTCCTGGGGAAGGATCCTCTCTGGGCACTTTCATGATCAGACCAGACATTCTTCAGAGCATCGTCTGCTGATCGGGCTTGAGCCTTTGAATCCTGGGATGGATCATCTTGTCTGTATTCTTATTATGATAACCCTCACATCAGTTTACTTTGTAGTGAAAACAGAAAGCAACATTCAGCGGTCTTATTGTAATGTCCAGTATGCTGTTGGTCGCATCTGATGGAACATGCAGTCTATGGAACCAACCCACAGATCATTTTCTGACATGAAACTTAAAAAAGCATTATATTGTCAGTATTGTACAGTAGCATTTTATACATTTTTTTTATGAATGCTTATTGTTTATACATACCAAAAACACAAAAGTATTGTACACCAGCCTAAAGGGCAGAGGCAAATGAATTGTGCTCAGATGGTTAAAGGGGCATAATTCCTGTCATTCATTTCTGTGTGTATGTTTTTCATTTTATAGATCTAGACAGAGTAAAATCTATGTAGGGTTGTTTAAAGGACAAACAGTTGTTGATGCACTGAGAGCTTGCACGATCCTAATGAAATGTGAACACAGATAGGGTTCAGTACAAACATGCCATATACCCCGTGGTGTTCTCCTGTATCATAGCCTGATGTTGTCTTACAGCTGCTCTGTCTTATATTTTAATGTAATAGTACTGATGAATGTAGAATTTACTATGTATTCATATTTTCTTACTTTTACTATGGAACTGAAATGGATGTTCAGCCACTTGTGGTAAAGAACGTGTGTGTTGTATTCCAATAAATGTTGTGCAATTTTAAAGTTAGCGTTTGATTTTGACATTCTACCTGCATGACCTCTTTCTCTTTCTCGCTCTCTCACACAGACACACACAAGCATACATGCACTTATTCATACACCAAGAAGCCAAAAGTTAAAGCACTGATGGGTGAGATGTTTGTTTGGCTGATTGCCTTCCTTACTCCCCCCTCATACCCCATGTCCCACATTCCCACGTATCCTTCACAGCCTTTGCAATCTGCAGAGTCTGGAGGATCC
This sequence comes from Oncorhynchus kisutch, assembly GCF_002021735.2. Classification (NCBI taxonomy): domain Eukaryota; kingdom Metazoa; phylum Chordata; class Actinopteri; order Salmoniformes; family Salmonidae; genus Oncorhynchus; species Oncorhynchus kisutch. The sequence goes on along the minus strand of NC_034176.2, from coordinate 23,587,945 downwards.
TGTATTCTGATATGTAATAATATCATAATTAAAGGGTATAAATAGAGGCCTGGCACTTAGCTGGTACCTTAACGATGGCTTCAACAACCCAACATCCCTTAGTCATTATTTGGATGATGCAATGGTGGTGGTGATGAAGATGGTGAAGATGAGAACGATGATCATTAATATTTTATTTAATTTCAGTCAAGAATTTAAGGATTCAACATTGAGCAGTGCACAGCAAACTGAATCCATGCACAAAATAAGAACTTTTTTTACACCACAGGGTCAAAACTGTAAACTGTCAATTTTGTTAATTTGTATGATTGTGTGCAGTGCTCCCTTGTTAAAGAAGTATTGGTCTCAATAGGATTTCCTGTTTAAATAAGGTAAAAAATATATATATATATAACCTGCTAAGACTGCTTTTCACACCCCAGTCTGAGTTTATCTAAGTGGGTACACTTTTTGGAGCCTCTGAGGAAAGCTTTGAGACTGGTTTCCCAGTGTATATTTTGGTGTGGCCCAGTTGTGAGACGGTGAAACTGGATAGCCGTGTGAAAGCATTAGAGGAATAAGTCAACCTGCAATGGTTGAGCAGGGATACCGTAGGATATCTAAATCAGGAGTCATATGTGTAAACAGACCATAGAGGACTCTAGTTCCCAAAAGTCTGTTTTAACATCGGCAGCCCCATTGAGGACTTTCACCATTTTGAAGTAGTCAGCAGGTGGGACTTCCTATGGGTTAAGAAATGATAACATAATTCCATCCAGGTCATCAAAAGGGATCAGCCAATGAATTATACTTGTAAACAAACATTTCATAACTGCAGTTGGTAGTAAGTCGCCAACCTTGGCGTTATACCTGTTCAAACAACACCCTCCAGTATGCACCCTTTCAGTTTGTTTACCAACTCATAGAAGTCATAGAGGAAGAAAATGTACTACTTTAAAATGGAGATGGCCTCAATGGTGCTGGCCATGCTCTGAGAGATGCCATAATGGGACAGATACAATGTTACGTCGTCCAACTATATGAGACAGACACGTGATATTAGTCTTCTAAAACTTGATTGATAAGTGCCAAAGATGTTTTATCAGTGTAAACCCCACTTGCACAGCATTTCCATATTATTTATTTTAGGCTATCAAAAACTTGATTCAATGTTACTAAAAATAAAAGTAAAATGTATCTATTCAGTATGGCTAGGCTATATGCCAGGGGTCTGTCATGCCAAATAGTGTCCCCCTCTATGTGGTAAGGAGAAGGAGGCCGTTCTGACCGAGATGCATGCTGGCCATTTCGGAGTGAAGCGCATGATTGCCAAAATCAACCTACGTTTCTTCTGACGGGGAATTGTCAAGGAGGTGGACAGCTGGGCAAGTGAAATAACCTTTCAATCACATTCTATTATATCTGAAGTTATTATGATTTCAATTAATGTCATATCAGAGAGCACACAATGTTTCAATTTGTCACTTTTTGCTTAAAGGTCAGTACCCTGACTAGCCTGCCAGAAGACTGTGGCGCCGGAGTTGAAGCCCATCAAAGTTGTTTCACCATGGCATATGATCGGTAAGTGTCCCAATTCAAATTTTGCCCTGATAAGTTGTTTTGTAATGGTTTCTTTATTTGACCACAGCAGAGTTCAAAATTATAGAATATGTGTGCGTGTGTGTGTGTGTGTGTGTGTGTGTGTGTGTGTGTGTGTGTGTGTGTGTGTGTGTGTGTGTGTGTGTGTGTGTGTGTGTGTGTGTGTGTGTGTGTGTGTGTGTGTGTGTGTCAATCTGCATACTGTATGGCACAGATACTGGTAAGAATAAAGTAATCTTCTCTCTAACACTTTAAATGTTATGGTGGACCTCATTGCACCCTTCACGAAATCCAGGAATGGCAACAGCTGGTGTCTGATGGCGACCGATCACTTTACCAAGTGGGTGAAGGCAATACCCATTAAGGTCAGTAAAGGAAGAGCACGTGCTTGTCTCTAAATTCCCTTCTGTAACCCATTAAAAAGGGTGCTTGGAACCAAAAATAAATGTTGCTTTGTATGATACCCATCAATGACGAGACTAGCTAGGCCACCTCCAAGGTGATGGTGGACATCTTCAACACCCACGGTTCTCCTGAGGTCATCTTGAGTGACCGAGGTCGTGAACTCTGGACAGGTATGGATCTTATAGGTTATCTTCTGTCACCAATGGTTTGTTTTATTTATTTTTTACACATTCCATGGTACATTATCAGACATATTTCAATATCTTACATTGTCAATAGATATCGCTTTCCTCCCTCCGAGTACAATGCAATTGTATATACAATTATTGTATATGCTGTAGTCTTTCAAATTTGTGATTAACGTAGTGTTGTTGTTTGTCTATTGCTATGTTTGTATAACGTATTTTCAAATCACTGAAACCCCACCTGATGTGGTGGAAGTTGTCGAACCAGATCAGAACACCTTCGAGTACTACCTTCAGGCACGGACTGAGAAGGATGTGGCGGTTTTTGACCAGGTAAAAATTATTGTCTGCTGTTAATTTATTTTCTGGCCCTCCAAGAGATATGTAAGAAATGTATTTGTAATATGAAATATAATTGCATGTATTTCTGTCATCAATCAAGGTGAGACTGAACATGGACAAGACGCAGGAGAAGGAGAGTTACCGGAGCAGAGTCAAGAAGGGGATCAAGTGCTACGACATCCGGGCGAATTGCTTGGTTTGGAAGAAGGATGAAAGGAAGATGTGACCTGGGAAACCTCGCTGCTCTTTTGCTCCTAGCTGGGGTCACCGTCTGATAAAGTGAGCATAAAAAATATCCTCACTATTTGTATTTGCACACAAAATAACCTGGAGCTAGTTTTAGTTTCCCTAACACTGATATTTTTCTCTTTGTCTTCCTAGGGTTACCTGAGTGGAAGCAAACAATCTTCTGCAGTTGGACAGTTGGACGGTCGACCACTGGAAGCATTGACGCCCTACACTTCAGTGAAGCTCAACAGACAAAGTATGTTAAGCTTTGGTTGACATTTGAGAAAGCAAGAAATGGTAGTTATGCTGAGTTTATAAAAATGTACCTCTTCAATTTACCTCTCCTAATGACTTTAGGACCATTGACTGTCCGAGCCACCCAGGAGGTATCCCATCCACCAGAACCAGAGAGTTCAGATCAGTCTAATTCTCTGTTCTCTGAGTCGGAGGGGGACCAGCTTGAGATAGGCTATACCTTCAAAACTGTTGAAAAGTACATATCTTCCATTTATGACACTGCACTAATCCATCAAATCTTCTCAAGTAAAGTGTAACCTGTGTGTTTTCTTGTTTATGTCGCGATCACCTACCCTGTTCCCTTTAACTCTGCTCGTTCTCCAGGACCTAGGGGTTCTGCCCAACACCCAGACACTAATAGTTTATTGAATCCCATTGTGACCGGGGGACATTATTTGGCATGACAGTACCTGCCGCCACTTTGGCATGACAGGCCCCCAAAGTGGCGGCAGGTACTTTCTGGATCGAATCCCCAAGCTGACAAGGTAAAAATCTGTCATTCTGCCCCTGAACAAGGCAGTTAACCCACTGTTCCCTGGTAGGCTGCTATTGTAAATAATAATTTGTTCTTAACTGACTTACCTAGTTTAATAAAAGTTTTTTAAAAACAAAAAAACATTTTGATTAAAACAAATAATAATAATAATAATTTTTAAAAAGACACATAGAATCACCAGAATCACCAGGAATTCATTCAGGAAATCTGTTCCCAAGTATTCACACAAATAAAAAAAGAGAATGTGATCGTTTATCAATGTAATCCAGGTATGAAATTATTGTTATTTTCAAATTCAATCTCTTTTTCGGTTTAGTTGTCGTCAATTTGCAGTGTACACATTATTATAATTATTTTACAACGTTTCTCAAAGTCTGTTCAAGAACCTACATAACGTTTTGGAAAAACGTGTAGTTCAGCACAAACCGCAACGTAGCAAAAGTTCAAGCGACACCCCCCAGGTCTGTTCATGGACCTGGGTCCGGTTTCCCAAAATCATCTTAAAGAGGCAGTTTCCTACATTAATTTTTTTACTTGATTCTTGAAGAATGCCTCGTGAGCTTTGTATAACTGTCATACCACATCAGAACCCAACATATAAGCTTGTTTTACTCCAATATTGGTAAACAAAGTACATGTAAACTAACACTATATAGCCTCAAAACATGGTTAAAACTATAATTGTGATATCATGGATGGTCAGTCCTTGAATCCATAGCTCTGTCTATGAATTTGAGAGTTGTTACATTTCTCCAGTCCCATTCCTTGGCTTTTTACCGAAACAGGAGCGAATTCACGTGTTGTTGTTTCAGATGCTGATTGCCACTTTAAGGCTAAATTCATAATTAGATCCATAGGATAAATTCTATGGTTGTAAAATTAATTTAGGCTTAAGATGCTTTTGCGAAACCGGGCCCTGAACGTTTCCTTTTTTAAACCTAGGAATCCATCATGGCCATTCCTAAAATTTGCTCCAGCTTCACAGTAGTGTTTTCTGTTGTGACCTAGAAAAGGTTACACTCGTTTTTGAAATTGTACTGTACTCAATGGTCTGAAAAATCATTCCGAGACAGGCGTGACTTCGAATGCGAAAAAACAGGAAGAGGTGTGTGCTCGTGCAGCCTACAGTCTGTCTTTGGGTTAGGTTACAATTTACCCGTTCAGGGGAAAATGGCGATAGGAAATACAATAGCGTAGATTCCCAGTATTATAATTTCCAGAAATTAAACGAAGGTAAGAAAAGTGAAAACAATTAGGCCTACTTCAATATTACTTTGGCATGGATCTTCCTGATGTGATGTATTTTTAAGTTTGAGTAGCGAGGCAGTTTTTGCCATAGGTGGTATATATAGTAGGTCATATGGTTTTTGCCGATGCACGGAAACGCAAACCTAATGTCAGTGTGTCTGCGCCAGTGTTTGTTTTTGCGAGCAAGTTTGTGTTGGGGGTAGGGTTATTGGTCATGTCAGGAGACGGGGATATTTTATCAAATGCTTACATTTTGATCTTGGCCATTTCTCAATTAATTACAATAGGCTTTGGTGGAGGATTCGCCAGCTGATTCGATCCTGCTTATTTACATCCTGTGTATATTAAGGCACGGTGTAGCATGTGCGAGATATAGCTTAGAAACATAGGCCCCTACTTCAATCAGGGATGAGAAATGGGCTTCGAATCGTCCCATTATCCCAACTGTTACACCGAGTAGATTGAATGACGGATAGTTTTTAAGTAAACTGCCGTTTTTGTCTTAGTTATCAATTCTGAGCACAATCCATTTCTCATCCCTGGATTGAGGTATGTTTTCCCGAGCCATATCTGACGTCGGCACTGTGCACGTGCCTTAATATACACAGGAACGCTGCTGTCCCACCCTGGTGCAAGCGTGTCTGTTCAACAAGGAAATGCTCAGATTGGCTAAATGTTCAACCAGGCCAGCTTCTGAAAATATTTTCTGTCATGTAAATGTCAGATATTAGAAGATATATTCATATTACGTTATGTCAATATTCCTTGTATATATCAGGGCTGATGTGTACTATATTAACAGTATTATTGTTGTTGATCATTTTTTCATACTTGTGTGTTGATGATCAGTGCAGTGGTTGTTGCTGAGTCAGAATGGGAAACAACAGCAGCAGTGGTGAGCGGGCCAGTGCAGGTCAGGGTGAGAGGCCCTATCAGCGTGACGATGGACAAGGTGCCAAGGATGGAGCACGGCCCAAGATTATCATGGACAGCACAGATGATGCTGACCTGTTTAACACCCGAGAGGCTAAAAATGTACAGAAATATAGATAGTGAAGTCTAAAGGGGTTAATTCATTCAGATTTACATTGAAGTATTTACAAGGTTGCCTGTAGGGCAGGCTAAACCCAACTTTTTTTTCTGTGGGCCTCAATGTGTAGTGATGTTAATGTGAGTCCAATTGTGCCAGGCTCCTCAGGAGATCCAGGAGTTTCTAGCCTGGCAGCGGGACCTTGAGAGTGACAGTAAATGTCCCAGTCAGGCCAAGCCCACTGTGTTCCGTTGGACAGGCGGTGGCAAAGAGATCTTTGTGTCTGGATCATTCAACAACTGGGCCACCAAGATTCCCCTCAACAAAAGGTGAGCAGGTTTGGGGAAAACCTGAACAAAGCACTTTAATTTGGCAAAATGTGAATAGTTGATACGGATTTAAATTGAATGATGTTTCCTGCTCAATATTCTTTGTATTGTGTTATTTTTCTGACCCAGCCAGAACAACTTTGCAGCGGTTGTGGACTTGCCTGAGGGAGAGCACCAGTATAAATTCTGTGTAGATGGACAGTGGACCCTCGACCCGACAGGGGTGAGTACAAACCCTCTGTCGGAATGATATAATACCATTCCCTCTGTGTTCAGTCTTTCAACTGTATTTCATCCTTCACAGGCTGTGTTGACGACCAAAACTGGCACGGTCAATAATGTCATTCAGGTGAAGAGGACTGACTTTGAGGTGTTTGATGCCCTCATGATTGATTCTCAGGAATGTGCAGACATGTCAGGTACTTACGCTTGATTACCATCATAATTTATGTGTTTTACCAATAACATCTCCATTTAGTGTTGAAGGCCATTTAATTTCTGATGGTAAATTAATTAACGTGCCTAATTTCACCTGGTGGTTTACCTCACATTGAATCATAGTATGTGTCCCTGTGATTTCAGACCTCTCGAGTTCCCCTCCGGGACCCTACCAGCAGGACCCATACATAACCAAGACGAGCGACAAGCTCAAGAACCCCCCCATCCTGCCACCACACTTGCTGCAAGTCCTACTCAATAAGGACACTGGCGTGTCTGTGAGTGATGGTTCAGAGGCTGGAGAACACCTTCATTGGGAGTCATGATTATGGAAATATGTTTTTATTTTCTCTGATTGATGTCAATTTCTTAGTGCTAATTGTTTGTTTTCTATATCCTGAACAGTGTGACCCAGCCCTTCTTCCAGAGCCCAACCATGTGATGCTCAACCACCTCTATGCCCTCTCCATCAAGGTAAATCATTGCTGCTCTCAACTCATTTGTTTCCTCACTAGACCAGACATCTCAGCAGAGATGGGGTCAATTACATTCCCTGTTGTCAGTTGAATTTGACATAGAATAGCGCAATTCAAATCTTGTGTTAAATAGACCTCAACTCTGCATCTCAAGACATTCCTGCCTGATCCGTGTCTATTTTATTTTCTTTCAGGATGGGGTGATGGTTCTTAGCGCAACCCACCGCTACAAAAAGAAGTATGTGACCACACTTCTGTACAAGCCGATCTAATCATGCCATCATGTGCGTCCTGCCTAGAAACGTTTCAAATCTATTCTTGTATAATTCTGTTTTTTATATCGATGATTAAACTTCTATCTCAGATCATTTGTAAATAATATGACCACTTGACCTTTTAAGAGTTCAAATGTTCAGATATCTTCATATTAGCGCATGGAAAAAGACCTGCGTTTGCCAAACAGGCGCTTATCATGCTAGTTAATGGAAAAGTATCATTGTGTAATGGTGAGACAAAACCAGCTGCTACAACACTACACCAGAAAGTGGAGATAGCCATATAAATACACAAACCAAGGTGGACAAAACGTTATTGGATTCAGTCCAGAAATGACCTTGTTAGACTGCTTTTGCATATTGATTCTTGGTCTAACACCTTTTGATCTCACTTCCACTCGTACACTCCAATAACTATATTACAGTGCATTCGGAAAGGATTCAGACCCCTTGACTTTTTCAATATTTTGTTTTTCGAAAATGGATTAAATAGTTTTTCCCCCACTCGTCAATCTACAAGACTACCCCGTAATGACAAAGCAAAAACAGGTTTTTAGAAACTTTAGCAATGTATAAACAAAGAATAACGGATATCACATTTACATAAGTATTCAGAAACTTTACTCAGTGCTTTTTTTTAACCTTTGGCAGCAATTACAGCATCAAATCAAATGTTAATTGTCACATGCGCCGACTACAACAGGTGTAGATCTTACAGTGAAATTGTCACTTACAAGCCCCTAACCAACAATGCATTTAAAAAATATGAATAAGAAATAAAAGTTACAAGTAGTTAAAGAGCAGCAGTAAAATAACGAGACTATATCTGTCGGCACCGACAGAGATGGCCGCCTCGCTTCACGTTCCTAGGAAATATGCAGTATTTTGTTTTTTTACGTGTTATTTCTTACATTGGTACCCCAGGTAATCTTAGGTTTTATTACATACAGTCGGGAGGAACTACTGGATATAAGAGCAACGTCAACTCACCATCATTACGACCAGGAATACGACTTTCCCGAAGCGGATCCTGTGATTTGCCCACCACCCAGGACAATGGTTCGGATCCCAGCCGGTGAACCAAAACAATGTCGCCGTAAAAGGGGCAGACGAAGCGGTCTTCTGGTCAGGCTCCGGAGACCACTCCCGAGCATACTACTCGCCAATGTCCAACCTCTTGACAAATAGGTTGATGAAATCCGAGCAAGGGTAGCATTCCAGAGAGACATAAGAGACTGTAACGTTCTTTGCTTCACGGAAACATGGCTCACTTGATGCCCCCCCCCCCCCCCCAAGCAGACACATCGATGGCCCTGAACAAACGTTATTCCACTCTATGTAAACTGGAACCCACACATCCTGAGGCTGCATTCATTGTAGCTGGGGATTTTAACAAGGCTAATCTGAAAATAAGACTCCCTGAATTCTATCAGCATATCGATTGTGCTACCAGGGCTGGTAAAACCCTGGATCATTGTTATTCTAACTTCCATAACGCATATAAGTTGAGTCGTGGTATCACGACTCCATGTTGTTGCTTCCAGTCTATAGACAGAGACTAAAACAGGAAGCTCCCGCGCTCAGGTCTGTTCAACGCTGGTCCGACCAATCTGATTCCACGCTTCAAGATTGCTTCGATCACGTGGACTGGGATATGTTCCGCATTGCGTCAAACAGCAACATTGACGAATACGCTGATTTGGTGAGCGAGTTTATTAGCAAGTGCATTGGTGATGTACCCACAACAACTACTAAAACCTAACCAAACCAGAAACCGTGGATTGATGGCAGCATTTGCGCGAAACTGAAAGCGCAAACCACTGCTTTTAACCAGGGCAAGGTGACTGGAAACATGACTGAATACAAACAGTGTAGCTATTCCCTCCGCAAGGCAATCAAACAAGCTAAGCGTCAGTATAGAGACAAAGTAGTCGCAATTCAATGGCTCAGACACGAGGTATGTGGCAGGGTCTACAGTCAATCACGGATTACAAAAAGAAAACCAGCCCCGTCGCGGACCAGGATGTCTTGCTCCCAGACAGACTAAACAACTTCTTTGCTTGCTTTGAGACCAATACAGTGCCACTGACACGGCCCGCTGCCAAAACCTACGGACTCTCCTTCACTGCAGCCTACGTGAGTGAAACATTTAAATGTGTTAACCCTCGCAGGGCTGCAGGCCCAGATGGCATCCCCAGCCGTGTCCTCAGAGCATGTGCAGACCAGCTGGCTGGTGTGTTTACGGACATATTCAATCAATCCTTATCCCAGTCTGCTGTTCACACATGCTTCAAGAGGGCCACCATTGTTCCTGTTACCTAGAAAGCTAAGGTAACTGAGCTAAACGACTACCGCCCCTTAGCACTCACTTGTGTCATCATGAAGTGCTTTGAGAGACTAGTCAAGGACCATATCACCTCCACCCTACCTGACACCCTAGACCCACTCCAATTTGCTTACCGCCCCAACAGGTCCACAGATGACGCAATCGCAACCACACTGCACACTGCCCTAACCCATCTGGACAAGAGGAATACCTATGTGAGAATGCTATTCATCGACTACAGCTCAGCATTTAATACCATAGTACCCTCCAAACTCGTCATCAAGCTCGAGACTCTGGGTCTCGACCCCGCCCTGTGCAACTGGGTACTGGACTTCCTGACGGGCTGCCCCCAGGTGGTGAGGGTAGGTAACATCTCCACCCCGCTGATCCTCAGCACTGGGGCCCCACAAGGGTGCGTTCTGAGCCCTCTCCTGTACTCCCTGTTCACCCACGACTGCATGGCCATGCACGCATCCAACTCAATCATCAAGTTTGCAGACGACACTACAGTGGTAGGCTTGATTACCAACAACGAGATGGCCTACAGGGAGGAGGTGAGGGCCCTCGGAGTGTGGTGTCAGGAAAATAATCTCACACTAAACGTCAACAAAACAAAGGAGATTATCGTGGACTTCAGGAAACAGCAGAGGGAGCACCCCTCTATCCACATCGACGGGACAGTAGTGGAGAGGGTAGTAAGTTTTAAGTTCCTCGGCGTACACATCACGGACAAACTGAATTGGTCCACCCACACAGACAGCGTGTTGAGGAAGGCGCAGTAGCGCCTCTTCAACCTCAGGAGGCTGAAGAAATTTGGCTTGTCACCAAAAGCACTCAAACTTTTACAGATGCACAATCGAGAACATCCTGTCGGCTGTATCACCGCCTGGTACGGCAACTGCTCCGCCCACAACCGTAAGGCTCTCCAGAGGGTAGTGAGGTCTGCACAACACATCACCGGGGGCAAACTACCTGCCCTCCAGGACACCTACACCACCCGATGTCACAGGAAGGCCATAAAGATCATCAAGGACAACAACCACTCGAGCCACTGCCTGTTCACCCCGCTATCATCCAGAAGGCGAGGTCAGTACAGGTGCATCAATACAGGGACCGAGAGACTGAAAAACAGCTTCTATCTCAAGGCCATCAGACTGTTAAACAGCCACCACTAACATTGAGTGGCTGCTGCCAACATACTGACTCAACTCAAGCCACATTAATAATGGAAATTGATGTATAAATGTATCACTAGCCACTTTAAACAATGCCACTTAATATGTTTACATACCCTACATTACTCATCTCGTATGTATATAGTGTACTCGATACCATCTACTGCATCTTGCCTATGCTGTTCTGTACCATCACTCATTCATATATCTTTATGTACATATTCTTCATCCCTTTACACTTGTGTGTATAAGGTAGTTGTTGTGAAATTATTAGGTTAGATTACTCGTTAATTATTACTGCATTGTCGGAACTAGAAGCTCAAGCATTTCGCAACACTCGCATTAACATCTGCTAACTATGTGTATGTGACAAATAAATGTTGATTTGATTTGGTAGTCTGCTTGAAACGTGGGTATTACAGACGAGGTCAGGGAGAGGTTGAAAATGTCAGTGAAGAAACGTGCCAGTTCAAGGGTTTGCCTTTATTTTTACTATTTTATACATCAAACCTATGAAATAAAGCATATGAAATCATGTGGTAAATGAATAAGTGTTAAATACATCAAAATAGATTTTATGTTTGAGATTCTTTAAAGTAGCCACCCTTTGCCTTGATGACAGTTGGCGTTCTCTCAACCAGCTTAAGGTAGTCAACTGGAATGCATTTCAATTAACAGGTGTGCCTTTAGTTCATTTTTGGAATTTCTTTCCTTAATGCATTTAATACTACCTTGTGTTTTGACAAGGTAGGGGTGATATACAGAAGATAGCCCTATTTGGTAAAATACCAAGTCCATATTGAGGCAAGAACAGTTCAAATAGGTAAAGAGAAAAGACAGTCCATTACTTGAAGACATGAAGGTCAGTCAATATGGAAAATTTCAAGAACTTTGAAAGTTTCTTCAAGTGCCGTCACAAAAACCATCAGGCCCTATGATGAAACTGGCTCTCATGAGAACTGCCACAGGACAGGAAGACCCAGAGTTACCTCTGCTGCAGAGGATAAGTTCATTAGAGTTAACTGCACCTCGGATTGCAGCCAAAATAAATGTTTCACAGAGTTCAAGTAACAGACACATCTCAACATCATCTGTTCAGAGGAGACTGCGTGAATCATGACTAGAAGCTAAATTTAAATTTGCTATCGTAAATGTTAGCAACACCTTCGCCTTTGCGGGATGCACGGGGGAATATAGTGTAACCAGGAGGTGAGGCCTCATTTAACACAGTAAATTCATCAGGCTTAAGCCATGTTTCAGTCAGGCCAATCACATCAAGATTATGATCAGTGATTAGGTCATTGACTATAATTGCCTTTGAAGTAAGGGATCTAACATTAAGTAGCCCTATTTTGAGATGTGAGGTATCTCTTTCAATAATGACAGGAATGGAGGTCTTTAACCTAGTGAGATTGCTAAGAGATTACATTTGCAAACATTTCTAAAAACCTGTTTTTGCTTTGTCATAATAAGGTATTGTGTGTGTAGATTGAGGAAAATGTTTTATTTAATCTGTTTTAGAATAAGACAAAATGTGGAAAAAGTCAAGGGGTCTGAATTCTTTCTGAATGCACTGTATACAGGTATTCTCCAGTTATTACTTACACAGAATTCTATGTGTTCAATACAAATACAGAACTAACAAACACATACTCAAAATAATGCCATTCAATCATTTAATAGGTCAACAGTTTAATTGGCACAGTAAATTCAATTCCAGCAAACATGACACACATCCATGAAACAGGATTCATAAACATTCAGTGAATCTACAGTAGTTTCAGATGTTTGTACTGCTTCCAGAGGATTTGTCTTGGCTCAGGTGATACAGTGGGTTTTGGGGTCCAGGTTATTGTTCTCAGGGTTGTAGGTGGACTGGGCGAAGCAGTTGGCGGCGACTCGGTCACACTCGCACACTGAGGCCTGGCACACATCGTTGGAAGCTGAGGCGTGAGCAAACAGGTTTAGGCTCATGATAAACATTAGTTGCAGTTATAATCAGAAAGCTGAAACCTCACCTTTACTTCAAAACATCATTGCATCTGACAATATTATAGAGCTTGGGCAGATTGTATAGTTTATTGAAAATGTCCACAAATTATTTTATTATTTCTACAATTCAGTTGTTACCTGAACAGGAGACCTGCCCATTCGTGCAAGAGAATATGTACACCTTGATGTAAGGGACGTCAATGATGGGACGGCACTCTGGAAGATGCCTGCTCGCTCGGTAGCAGAGGTCATGGACCTCACAACACCTGAGAGAAGAAAGTAATGAGTTTTCTGAGATGCACAGAAACACCTGGTCATGATGTCCAACACAAGTGGAATGAAATCCAGTTACCTATCCAGGTCATCCTTGGGAGTCCCAGTCCCCCCCAAGCCACACCAACAGCCATAGTTACTGTACATGAAGGGGTTGACATCAGGCTGGGTGCATGTGATCATTCTGCCAAATTGCCACAGAGCCTGGGGCTGCAGTGAACCATGGGCTGCGTATGCTGGCACAGGAGGGAGGTGAAGCTATCAGTCACACTACTGCACATATTCCTGACATTGAGGTTCCAAATAAGAGTTACAGAGGGCACACACGAGTATTATTCTATCTGAAATCATCTCAGACTGTATGTATATTCTTAGGCACGTGAAAAAGTGGACAACAAGCTTCGGATCAATATTGAAATGTGACAGGCTTACCGGTCAGCAGCAACAGGAGGGATTTTGGATGCATGACAGAGGAAGCATTGAGGGTATACACCAACCTTACCACCTCTTATATTAGATGAAGGGAAGTCAAGGAGAACAAGTGCTAAAATGGGAGGTAAACTGGGAGGGGTTGTGTCATACAGCCAGGAATATGAATGATATCTCAGCTAAAATGCTTTCCTCAGGTTCTAAACTTGTTTACCCAATATTGCTACTGCTATCACGGATACAAATTCAAAACAGAAACATGAGATATGACACGTAATGGAAAACATGGGTTGAATGTGATTTCCACATGACACTAAAATGTCAGGATCTGTTATGCTATTGGGGGCTGCTGAGTAATACCAGCCTCGGATCTATAAAGTAGAGTTTAAGAAATTCAAATCCTAACTGAAATATTGGCTATTGGATGTTTTATGGCTGGATTAAATAAATATTTAAATTATCTATTGTATATCCAAGTCAAATTAGACTGATTCATGTCATTGTTCTTTTTTATTGCTTTCTTAAAGCAGCCATTGTTAGGGTTGAAATACCAGCATTGTCCTCTATCATATCAATTGCTAATACTCTGAAAGGTACATTTTGCATTTCCCCTGAAGTTCTTCCAAAGTACATTCCAGCAGACAGCTGTGTAAATAACAAAACACATGCTTAAATTCTCACACATTTCCATTACACAACTCCAGTCAAGCCTTGTACAATGACCTAATGAGTCTCCTGTATTTCTGCATATTGCTCTTGAAAAATATGTTTAATCACTGAGATTAACCTGGTTAAATTAAGGTTAAATAAATTAAACATGTAACCGGTATTGAAATGTGATTCAATACACCTTTATCACTATACACAAGTGTGTATTAAAATATGGCTGTGCAGTCTACTGTGCACTGTGTATCTCACCCTATCTAATCATCCAAAGCCTGCCCCTAAAGGCCATGATTCTATATATATCAGTTGTGTTCCAGATCAGTGATACTCTTCAACACCAAAATGAGGTCTTCTCACACTCTGCTGCTGTTAGCCTTCTGTCTCCCAGTCTGTAAGTATGATTAATTACACTGTATTTTAAGACAGAGCTTTGATGCTGTCTATGCTTTTTAATAACAGAGCAGTGTACAGTCATCCTGTCATAGCTTTCTTTGCAGAAAATATTCCTTTAGTCAAGTCAGTGTGCACTGCAAAATATTTAACTCACAGCTGGTTGTGCAAAATACATTTACATTAAGCAATAAGGGCTCACCGGTCACGTTGCCCAGTTCAACCATGATGCCGTATGGTTCCATTTGAGTGATTCACTAGTTTTTATTTGTTCCTGATATAAAAATGGTAATGTCCGGTGTAGATATTTGAATGTGCTCTGTCTGTCTGAGACGTGGCCTCTTGTGTGTTTCAGTGCTGGCGGTGCATGAACCCAACCCATGGGCACTATGGCAGTTCAGAGCGATGATCGTCTGTGTTAACCCTAGCAGCTGGCCTGTGCTGGACTACGCTGACTACGGCTGCTACTGTGGGAAGGGCGGCTCAGGCACACCTGTGGATGATCTGGACAGGTACGCAGTCATGGAGGGGAAGATGGGGTCAGGGATAGTGAACATGGCAAGAATCTGAGAAGAGGATTCATTTGAACCTGGAGGTTGTGTACACGGTGTAGGTGGATGGTGGGAGTTATACAGTGTGTTTGGGGGGGGGGGGGGGGCTATATACATTACCTTTAACAGGAAGTCAGTCATTATACTTGTATTGAAACAGATGCCCTCTGTGTGTTCCAGATGCTGTCAGGTTCATGACTACTGCTACTCTGATTCCATGCAGCACGAGGATTGCTGGGGCATCTTTGACAACCCTTACACTGAAATATATAGCTACCAGTGTGACAGAGCCTCTAAGACTGTCACCTGCAAAGGCGAGTGTGATCAGCATACCTATAGGATTCAAAAACAGTCCCTTTGTCAAAATATAACTTTTATTCTGCAACAGCACCCTCTTTAGGATGGTCTAGTCCCCTGCATCTTTTAAATTGGAGAAGCTCTATTTTCCTTCCCCCTTGAAAACCATTTACCATTACCCCATCTTTCTCTCTCGATTTTCCCTCTTCTTCCCCTCCCACCTCCTTATTTTTTCTTCTGTCTCTCTCTCATACAGAAAACAACAATCCGTGTGAGATGTTTATCTGCGAGTGTGACAGACAAGCAGCCATGTGCTTTGACAAGGCGGGGTACAACCCAGAGCATGAGCACCTTCCCGGTGAGCACTGCTAGTATGGTAATGCACGGGGAACCAGGACATAACCTGCAGTGGCCCACCTTCTCTTGAAATCAATAACAGCTGTTATGATCCAATGTGCCTTTGTATTGGTTATTGCTATTCATATACACCCACAGAAAAGACCTCAAAGAAAGCTATTAAATTCTGACATACCAAGGTTTAATTAAACTTTATTCTGTGAATAAGCTCACGTTATACACTGTGTGTTTCTTATGCTCAATACCATAATTTGTGATTGTTGTACAGTCACTGAAAGAAATCCATCCTTTCTCCTGTATCCTGAGACTGTCATGTTATATCAGTCGGGCAGCACTGGGATAGCTTACAGCTCATGTGTCAATGGCAAGCATGGGTCTACTGTTTCTCATTTCCCCTTTGCCTCACAGATGTAATTGTACATTAGGTTGCAGTCTGCATCATTCCAAAGCTTGCGTCGTCTGTGTGGACCGTTATGAAGCTGTCCACAGTCCTCTCCAATCACACCAACCTGCCAGTCGTCTGGCTGCCCTTTATCCCAGAAGCTGAGCAAAGACAGTAGAGGGAAGGATATTACATATTATAAACTGGGTGGTTCGAGCCCTGAATGCTGATTGGCTGACAGCCGTGGTATACCACGGGTATGCCAAAACATATATTTTTACTGCTCTGGTTAGGTTGGTAATCAGTTTATAATAGCAATAAGGCATCTCGGGGGTCTGTGGTATATGGACAAAATACCACAGCTAAGGGCTGTACCCAATCACTCTGCATTGCGTCGTGCATAAGAACAGCCCTAAGCCGTGGTATATTGGCCATATATCACACCCCCTTAGGCCTTATTGCTTAATTATAATGTCTGATGACTGTGTTTTTAGGATGTGATAGACAATATCCCTAGTCCAGAGGAGGCTGGTGGGGGGAGATATAGAAGGATGGGCTCATTGTAATTGGCTGGAATGGAATCAATGGAATGGAGTCAAACAAGTTTTTTTTCATGTGTTTGATGTGTGTGGTGTGTTTGGTACCATTCCATTGATTCCATTTCAGTCATTACACTGAGCCTGTCCTCCCACCAGCCTCCGCTGCCCTACTCTCATCATCCCAGTACTCCCTTACTGTGGAGTTGATTTGTAGTCAGTTCCATCCACCCAGGTCCAGTGGCCCTCTTGTGCTCTCTCCACAAGCCCAACCCAGTATCTCTTTTCTGCATCAATCACTTGAGAGATGTAGTCCTAAACAGCACAAATAAAGAACATTTAACATAGCCCACAGCTCTTGATATGAGACCAATACTACTTCACCTCCTTGGTCTTACCAGCTCATCCTCACTGTTAAGAACAAGCAGGTGTGCTCCCAGCTCAATACATTTTTCCTCTGCACTGTTCCAGTTGAGCTTCCTTTTTGATGCCAGGTAGCAGCTATCCTGGAAGGACCACCATTCTTCACTACAAGTTCCTGAGGAGGACACAATGTTTTGCACAATGGATAGGGATGGACTTTATCTATCAATAAGTCACTTACCTCTCACTGGAATCTGGAATTCATCATAATAGTTATGGTTGATAGTAGCTGGGTCTGAAAGAGACAAGAGTAAGATAATGAATGAAGGAAGGAGTGAGAGATTATGAACAAAGCATCTACAATGTTATCCACTGATAAATAGTGCTTTCGGAAACTATTCAGACCCCCTGACCTTTCCACATTTTTGTTACGTTACAGCCTTATTATAAAATTGATCAAATAGCTTTTTCCCCCCTCATCAATCTGACAAAGCAAAAATAGGTTTTTAGACATTTTTCAAGTGTATTACAAATAAAAACAGATATGACATTTACATAAGTATTCAGACCCTTTACTTGTTGAAGCACCTTTGGCAGCGATTACAGTCTTGAGTCTTCTTGGGTATGATGCTAAAAGCTTGGCACACCTGTTTCTCCCATTATTCTCTGCAGATACTCTCAGGCTCTGTCAGGTTGGATGGGGAGCGTTGCTGCACAGCTATTTTCAGGTTTCTCCAGAGATGTTTGATCGGGTTCAAGTCCGGGCTGTGGCTGGGCCACTCATGGACATTCAGAGACTTGTCCTGAAGCCACTCCTGCGTTGTCTTGGCTGTGTCCTTAGGGTCATTGTCCTTTTGGAAAGTGAACCTCCACCCCTTCCGGTTACTGGCCCAATGCTCTAACCACTAAGCTACCTGCCGCCCCTCCATTCATCTTTTCCTCGATCCTGACTAGTCAAACAAAAAACATCCAGTCCACGGCGGTCCTGTGGGCGAAAACAGCTAGTTGATGAGAGGTTGAAGGAGAATGGCAAGAATCGTACAAGCTAACAGGCGGGCCACAAATAGGCAAATAACGGCACAGTACTAGAGCGGTGTGCAGAATGGCATCTCAGAATTCACAACTCCTTGATCCTTATATTAGGTCCCACCGTTGACAGTGCACAGATCTGGGGAAGGGTACCAAAAGAAATCTGCAGCTTTAAAGGTCAACTAAGAACACATTTGCCTCCGTCATTCTTAAATGTAAGAAGTTTGGAACCACCATGACTCTTCCTAGAGCTGTCCGCCCGGCCACTGAGCAATAGGGGGAGAAGGGCCTTGGTCAGAGAGGTGACCAAGAACCCGATGGTCACTCTGACAGAGCTTCTGAGTTCCTCTGTGGAGATGGGAGAACCTTCCAGAAGGATTATCATCTCTGCAGCAATCCACCTGTAGAAAGGCCCATGGAGTTGGTGGAATCGTTCCTTTAATTCATGGCCACTTACTCAGCTGGGCCAGGGGCACTTTAATTAGGTCAAGTGGAAATGTCCGACAGATCTCAACTCATTAAAAGGAGGAAATCGCCATCGCCAGACCTTGCTGCTTTCTCTTCCTTAACTCTGTCTAATCCAGACATTCTGTGTGTCCATGAATCAACGTAAATCCACAGAATCTGTTACCTTTCATCTGAACTATCTGTTGCGATCGGGAGAGCGGGCCATCAGTTATTGTTTATAGTTATTAGCGTGGAGCGCAGCTTGGAGCACATGCTTCAAACCTATTGTGTTATGTCAATGGACAATGATCACGGCCTTACGGATCATCGCAGCCCAATTATGCCATTGACATATGGTTGAAATGTAACGAAATTACATGTACATATGAAGACAAACCTGAAAGGATGAAATATGAAACATCATTATTGTTTGCTGAACTGATCAATTATGATATCAAACTGATGGAGATTATAGATTAAATAACCGATACCTGATTGAATGATTTGTATTATTATTTTCATGATTATGATGAATACTTATGAGCCGAAATGACTCAATGACGATTCCTATTGACTTCTTAATGAGAATGATTGTTATGATTGTTATGATTTGATCTTTGTGATTATGAATTTGATTGGATACATGTTATTCTGTTTCCTTTGTTATGCAGCACAGACAAACTACCCAATAAATATACCACATTATGGTTAAAGGAATTCCTGCCTCAGTCTCATCCATTCCTCTGTCACCTGACCCATGACCACCTGTTCACCTTCACAGTCAGTCATTCTACCTGTCCAGCTACCCACACAGATTCCAATAATCTTTCATCACCAATCATGCCGTTATGGTAGAGTGGCCAGACGGAAGACACTCTTCAGTAAAAGGCACATGAAGGCCCGCTTGGAATTCGCCAAAAGGCACCTAAAGACTTTCAAACCATAAGAAACAAGATTCTCTGGTCTGATGAAACCAAGATTGAACTCTTTGGTCTGAATGCCAGGTGTCACGTCTGGAAGAAACCAGGCACTGTTCATCACCTGGCCAATACCATCCCTACGGTGAAGCATGGTGGCGGCAGCATCATACTATGCAGATGTTTTTCTGCGGAAGGGACTGGGAGACTAATCAGGATTGAGGGAAAGATGAACAGAGCAAAGTACAGAGAGAACCTGCTCCAGAGTGCTCAGGACTTATGTAAATGTATTATTATTATTTTTTCTAAAAACCTGTTTTTGCTTTGTCATTATGGGGTATTGTGTGTAGTTTGATGAGGGAAAATAACTATTTAATCCATTTTAGAATAAGGCTGTAAAGTAACAACATGTGAAAAAAGTAAAGGGGTCTGAATACTTTCCCAATGCACTGTATGTGTCCAAAAAACTAAAATAATTCCTGAGCTTTCTTACATATTCTAGATATAGGACAGACAATTCAAAACCTAATTTCTTATTATTTATTTTTGGAATGTCTGTTTCACCATTTATGAATGTATTATTCAATGTGTTTCCATGGTCTACAGTAGTAAAGGCCAAATTCAATATTTTATCAAATAATCTAAATTAAGTACATACAGCTGAAGTCGGAAGTACATACACTTAGGTTGGAGTTATTAAAACTCATTTTTCAACCACTCCACAAATTTCATGTTAACAAAGTATAGTTTTGGCAAGTTGGTTAAGACATCTACTTTGTGCATGACTCAAGCCATTTTTCCAACAATTGTTCACAGACAGATTATTTCATTTATAATTCACTGTATTACAATTCCAGTGGATCAGAAGTTTACATACACTAAGTTGACTGTGCCTTTTTCAACAGCTTGGAAAATTCCAGAAAATGATGTCATGGCGTTAGAAGCTTCTGATAGGCTAATTGACATAATTTGAGTCAATTGGAGGTGTACCTGTGGATGTATTTCAAGGCCTACCTTCAAACTCAGTGCCTCTTTTCTTGACATCATGGGAAAATCAAAGGAAATCAGCCAAGACCTCAGAAAAACAAATTGTAGACCTCCACAAGTCTGGTTCATCCCTGGGAGCAATTTCCAAACACCTGAAGATACCACGTTCATCTGTACAAACAATAGTACAAGTATTAACATCATGGGACCACGCAGCCGTCATACCACTCAGGAAGGAGACACGTTCTGTCTCCTAGAGATGAACGTACTTTGGTGCGAAAAGTGCAAATCAATCCCAAAACAACAGCAAAGGACCTTGTGAAGATTCTGGAGGAAACAGGTTCAAAAGTGTCTATATCCACAGTAAAACGAGTCCTACATCGACATAACCTGAAAGGCCACTCAGCAAGTAAGAAGCCACTGCTCCGAAACTGCCATAAAAAAGCCAGACTACGGTTTGCAACTGCACATGGGGACAAAGATTGTACTTTTTTGAGAAATGTCCCCTGGTCTGATGAAAAAATATATAACTATTTGGCCATAATGACCATTGTTATGTTTGGAGGAAAAAGGGGGATGCTTAAAAGCCAAAGAACACCATCCCAACCGTGAAGCACTGGGGTGGCAGCATCATGTTGTGGGGGTTCTTTGCTGCAGGAGGGACTGGTGCACTTCACAAAATAGATGGAAGGATGAGGCAGGACAATTATGTGGATATATTGAAGCAACATCCCAAGACATCAGTCAGGTTAAAGTTTGGTCGCAAATGGGTCTTCCAAATGAACAATGACCCCAACCATGCTTCCAAAGTTGTGGAAAAATGTCTTAAGGACAACAAAATCAAGGTATTGGAGTGGCCATCACAAAGCCCTGACCTCAATTCTATAGAACATTTGTGGGCAGAACTGAAAAAGTGTGTGTGAGCAAGGAGGCCTACAAACCTGACTCAGTTACACCAACTCTGTCAGGAGGAATGGACCAAAATTCACCCAACTTATTGTGGGAAGCTTGTGGAAGGCTACCCGAAATGTTTGATCCAAGTTAAACAATTTAAAGGCAAATACTTATTGACTGTATGTAAACTTCTGACCCACTGGGAATGTGATGAAAGAAATAAAACCTGAAATAAATCATTCTCTCTACTATTATTCTGACATTTCACATTCTTAAAACAAAGTGGTGATCCTAACTGACCTAAAACAGAGATTTTTTACTAGGATTAAATGTCAGGAATTGTGAAAAACTGAGATTAAATGTATTTGGCTAAGGTATGTGTAAACTTATGACTTCAACTGTATATACCTACAGGGCTCCTAAAATTCGCTATCTAAATTATCCATGGTATGACCATTTTTAAACAATTCCATATGTTAGCTTAGTACACACATTCCCCATGTACACATACAAATCAGGTCATGTCTGAAACAATGGGGCAATCTTTGATCTGGCCAATGGAGTTCTGAAATGTCATTTTTTCTTCCCACAAGTGATCATAATGCCATTCCATATGGTAGTGGTTGTTCTTACACTCCCTATGGAATAGTACATACAGTGAGCTCCAAAGTTATTGGGACAGTGACACATTTTTAGTTGTTTTGGCTCTGTATTCCAGCACTTTGGGTTTGAAATTATACGATCTGAAAGTGCAGACTGTCAGCTTTAATTTGAGGGTATTTACAGCAGTTTTTGTACATAGTCCCCCCATTTTAGGGGAGCAATTTTGGACAAATTCACTTATATGTGTATTAAAGTAGTCAAAGGTGTACTATTTGGTCCCATATTCCTAGCAGGCAATTATTATCTTATTATCTTATATATATTATTACATCAAGCTTGTGACTCTACAAACATGTTGAATCCATATGCTGTTTGTTTTGGTTGTGTTTTAAGATTATTTGGTGCCCAATAAAATAAATAATAATAATAAATATTGTGTCATTTTGGAGTCACTTTAATTGTAAATAATAATATAATATGTTTCTAAACACATAATGTGGATGCTACCTTGATTAAGGATTGTCCTGAATGAATTGTGAATAATGATAAGTGAGAAAGTTACACAGATATCATACCCCGTAGACATCCTAACCTCATACCATTACAATAACAGGGGTTATTGATCTTTGTGCCTCTGTAACTTTCTTACTCACCATTATTCACGATTATCCATAATCATGGTAGCATCCACATTAATAAAGAACTGTTCCAAAACACATTTTAGTCTTACTTATAATAAAAGTGACTCCAAAATGACACAATAAATGATTCTCCATTCAGTTCTTATTGTGCAAAACATATTCGGAAACAGAACCACAACCAAAACAAACTGCAAATGCATCAAGTTTGTAGTCAAAAGCGTGCCAGGAATATGGGACCAAATACTACACCTTTGACTACTTTAATGCACTAAAAGTGAATTTGTCCAAATACTTATGAATACTTCAAATGACTAGATACATAAAGTGCTTTTATTTCTAAATGGTAAAACAAATATGTATGACAATACCCTCCAATACATTATAAGGGGAAATTCTGTACTGTCGCCTCATATGAAACATTTGATCTCAAATTATCTCAAATCCAAAATACTGGGCGGCAGGGTAGCCTAGTGGTTAGAGTGTTGGACTAGTAACTGGAAGGTTGCAAGTTCAAACCCCCAAGCTGACAAGGTACAAATCTATTGTTCTGCCCCTGAACAGGCAGTTAACCCACTGTTCCTAGGCCATCATTGAAAATAAAAATGTGTTCTTAACTGACTTGCCTAGTAAAATAAATAAAATAAAGAGGGTAGTGTACATGTCTAATATAATATATAATCCTTCAACAAGGCTCTGAGGATTATTAGTCCTTTAGTAATAAAAGCCTTTAAACATCACTGTACCTGAACTGGAAGATGTGGCACAAGCACTTATCACAGTCTTGTTCAGGGACTCAAGGTAAAGATGGACATCAACTATCGCTTGGTTTAACTGAGAGACTTAGGAAAATGGAGGAAGGATTGATTGAAGAAAAAAAATATGAAATTATGAATTGGTAATAGAGAGTTTAACAATACAATTTGATTTGTCTTTTGGTCCTCTTGAATGATAAATGAACTGTACAATAAGCAAGCCTTACATTTAAGTCCAGTTATCAGCAGTAGTATCAACAGGAGAAGCACCAAGACACCATACAGGAGATGAACCACCCTGCTCTGCATACCTGAAATAATATACAGTGGAAAGAAAAAGTATGTGAACCCTTTAGAATTACCAGGATTTTTACATAAATTGGTCATAACATTTTATCTGATCTTCCTCTAAGTAGACAAACACAGTCTGCTTAAACAGTCTGCTTAAACTAACACACAAACAATTATAATTGTTCATGTCTTTAATGAACACTGTGTAAACATTCACAGTGCAGGTTGTAAAAAGTACATGAACCCTTGGATTTAATAACAGGTTGACCCTCCTTTGGCAGCAACAACCTCAACCAAACGTTTTCTGTAGTTGCGGATCAGACCTGCACAACGGTCAGGAGGACTTTTGGACCATTCCTCTTTACAAAACTGTATCAGTTCCACAATATTCTTGGGATGTCTGGTGTGAACAGCTCTCTTGAGGTCCTGCCACAGCATCTCAATGAAGTTGAGGTCAGGACTGACTGGGCCACTCCAGATGGCATATTTTCTTATGTTCAAGCCATTCTGTTGTTGATTTACTTCTGTCTTTTGGGTTGTTGTCCTGTTGCATCACGTAACTTCTGTTGAGCTTCAATTGGCTAACAGATAGCCATACAATCTCCTGCAAAATGTCTTGCTAAACTTGGGAATTAATTTATCCATCGATGATAGTAAGCTGTCCAGGCCCTGAGGCAGCAGTGGCTTCTTCCGTGGTGCCCGCCAATGAACACCATTCTTGTTTAGTGTTTTAGTGTTTTACGTATCGTAGACTCGTCAACAGAGATGTTACCATCTTCCAGAGATTTCTGTAAGTCTTTAGCTGACACTCTAGGATTCATCTTAACCTCATTGAGCATTCTGCACTGTGCTCTTGCAGTCATATTTGCAGGACGGCCACTCCTAGGGAGAGTAGCAACAGTGCTGAAATTTCTCAATTTATAGACAATTTGTCTTACCGTGGACTGTCTTTTTTAATGGGGCTCTAACCAAAATCTCCAATCTCGTCTCAATGATTCGACTCCAGGTTAGTTGACTCCTGATTAGCTTTTGAAGTCATTAGCCTAGGGGTTCACATACTTTTTTCCAACCTTCACTGTGAATGCTTAAATGATGTATTCAACATAGACAAGAAAAATACAATAATATGTGTGTTTTTAAGCACACTGTGTTTGTCTATTATTGTGACTTAGATGAAGATCAGATAAAATTTTATGTAACATTTATGCAGAAATCCAGGTAATTCCAAAGGATTCACATACTTTTTCTTGCCACAATACATGGAGAAAATGACATGGAATATGAAGGCACATTAACAGATATTGATTCACATAGATGAGTTTACCTCTTTGTGGGATGATTTTCCTCCGACTGTGGTTACTTTCAATGTCAGACGTACCAAATTGATCATACTGAATGGAATCCATTTCTGGAGGAGAGATTTCCATTTTGAAAATGAACGGAGGTCTTTAGTGCTTTTGTATGCCCTGACTCAGAATGAAACATGTCACTCATCGCGTCCAGACATTTCTATGCCCTGACTCAGAATGAAACATGTCACTCATCGCGTCTAGACATTTGCAATTTAGAGATAGAAAAGCTGGTAATCTGTAATGCATCTAAAGTTCAAATGTCCCAAATGAACCTGTGCTGTGGTAGTGAATTTATTCGTGCCAGGACAGTAAAGCAAATGAAAAGACAGTTAGGTGATAGGAGCTCTTGTGTTTTAAGGTCATAGACTAAATAGTTGAATATTAACCTCTCAATCAATAGTCTCTATGCTAACCTGCATCTCACAATCACATGAAATACAGACACCATAATGATTGATTTCCCAATTTGGATTATTATGTGTCTAAATCTCAACACACAGACTAGAGGAAAGTAGAGAATTATGTATTTAGAAAAAGCCGATTAAGTTCAGATATGATATGATTATTCAATAAAAGTCCAGGTTCGAAATGTAGTAGGCTACATACATATCATATCGAAAATGTTTAGGCAAAATCTGATGATGGTGAGAATGATTTTGCTGCCTACTACCAAACACAAACCCCCCAAAATCTTGGAACTCTGACACCCACTCTGCACTTATCCCTTACCTCACTCCTGTTATGTTCATGGAAATGTGAACACCTCTCAGCTGATCTATCAGTCTGTCCAGTCTTCTTATGGTATTTGACCAAAAGTTCAAAGTTGTGTTTGTGTTTAGTCCTCCCACTGAGTTTGTTATATGTGATATTGAACAAAGAACACAAACAATTCTGAGAAGTAACCAATCCAAGCTTGATATAAAAAACAATATAGAAGATTTGATAGCATAGGGCTAGGCTATATAAGAAGTCAAGATTATTATGAACTCATTCAGACAGAGTAGAATTTACCATACGGTTCATACAATTGGGTCCATATTTGATGATTTAGTTTACTGTAGATGCAAAACTGAAGAATCTGGTACAATGTTGGTTAGGGTCATTTTCTCACATAGTCTCTGCGTAGGGCTATAGCTAGTGGGCTACTGTAAAAAAGTTTAGTTAAAATCTCACTTTTAGGCCTCCCGAGTGGCGCAGCGGTCTAACGCACTGCATCACTACAGATCCTGGTTCGATCCCAGACTGTGTCGCAGCCGGCCGTGAACTTAAGTCCCATGAGGCGGTACACAATTGGCCCATTGTTGTCCGGGATTGGGGAGGGTTTAGTGTACTGTGTTTCCTCTGACCCATTGGTGCCTCTGGCTTCCGGGTTAAGCGAGCATTGTGTCAAGAAGCAGTGAGGCTTGGCGGGGTCATGTTTGGGAGGAGGCACTGCTCTCGACCTTCGCCTCTCCCGAGTCCATACGGGAGTTGCAGTGAAGGGACAAGACTGTAACTACCAATTGGAGATCACAAAAAAGGGGTAGAAATGTAATGATTAAAAAAATCTCACTTTTAAAAGTTTATATTCTGTTAACTCATACCCAAATACCCTTGTCTCATCGCGCACCAGCGACTCCTGTGGCGGGCTGGGCGCAGTGTGCGCTAACCAAGGTGGCCAGGTGCACCGTGTTTCCTCCTGCGCATTGGTGCGGCTGGCTTCCGCTGTGTTAAGAAGCAGTGCGGCTTGGTTGGGTTGTGTATCGGAGGACGCATGACTTTCAACCTTCGTCTCTCCCGAGCCCGTACGGGAGTTGTAGCGATGAGACAAGATAGTAGCTACTACAACATACCACGAAATTGGGGAGAAAAAGGGGTCAAATTCAACAACAAAAAACACAGCCATGAATAAAGAATGTGAAAGGGAAATATTTGCTTCTGCCAGAGGGTGGTCATATGGTTGTAGAGGTGTGTATTTCCCATTAAGATATTTCAAGCTAACTCATGCATTGTTTTGACTTCATTGACATTTTTTGGAAAGAAAAGTATTTCACTCTTATTGTATTGTGTCATTGACATTTTTTGGAAAGAAAATTATTTCACTCGTATTGTATTGTGTTTTACCTCTCTTTTCAGATGACCGTTCTAGGTGGTCTGGTTGTTGATTTAAGCAGAGCACGTTTCCCCTACATCACTTCCGTTCATCTGCTAATCGAGTCAGAAAGACAGTGAAAATGGCGGCTTTCGGACGAATTTCTCAAACGCTCCTGCGGTCCTCATTGATCCAGACTCGTCAACTCTCTGCCACAGCGGCCCATGGTCATGCAGAGCAAACCGGTAATGCCACACAAACATTGCTCAAAGGACACGATTTACGAATGACAAAACCATAGCATATTCTTGGAGGACGTGGTACCTCCGTGACCTTGCTAGCTGACGTTCACGCGAGGCAGCATACAGCTGCTGTATTCGATACCTTTAACTAGCTAGGTTAAAGAAATCGACCACATACCTAGCTACACGGGACTCGTTGTCAATTGCTAAATCCCCATTCTATCCTAACCAGGTGGCTGGATTAACACAATGTTTGACTAGTTAGCTAACTAGAGTTCATTTGCAGAATCAACATGACTCCCCGTTGAATTAAATGTTAACTACGATAGTTAATGTTTTTTAACTTTTAAATAACTAGATATTTAACGCTAGATAGCTAGAACTGTACACCCTATTGCTAGCTTTCAAACCTACCAAACATCTGTCTAGGTTTTGTTTTGAATGTCCCATCTCAGATGTAGCTAGCCAACGTTAGCGCAGTATGTGAAGGCAATGAAGAAACCAATTATTAAATCCGTTTCACAATTGTGATTAACAATGTCAGTCATTGATCAATTAGTGAGTTAAAGGCGTTTACTCATTTCGACCGTAACTGAGGCCTTCAGGGGTAGCTCTCCTGTTTGCCCTCCATGACCATAGGGGGTAGGAAACCTGTACCTCGAGTGCTGCCAGTACTGCAGGACTTTGTCAACCTAGCATGACACCTTATTCATCCAATAACCTCTTTACCAACAGTAACTTGCTTAATTCTTCATCTGTTCTCCCAGGTCAGCAAAATGTTAAATCTAAAAGATTAAGTGCTGTGGCACTCAACTGTGTGCAGTAGTTCAAATGTGGTTAAATACTCTACTAAACCTTTTTTATTTAACTGACTTGCCTAGTTAAATAAAGGTTAAGAACACATTCTTATTTGCAATGACGGCCTAGGAATAGTGGGTTAACTGCTTTGTTCAGGGGCAGAACATGCATGATCATGGTTGATCATGGTTTATATTTGTAAAAAAGTATGTGATTGGATTAGCTAAATTAGAGGCTCTTTGGAAATGGAAACTCACCAGTACACAGCCTGCACCTGTTGCCTTTGACATTGACATGTGCAGAGATTGAGATACTTCGGATCTCAGCGGAGCACACATTCAAAGGAAAGTCAAGTTACAGATTTAGTATTCCAGTGATTAGCTGTTTTCAACATGCCTGTCACATCACAATGTATTTAAACAGAACATTAAGGTTAAATGTACTATAACTGGCTTAAGTGTAAATGAAGCCTTTGTTACTTGTCAAACAATGTATATTTTTGTTTTCTTCTCCAGCCAGAACATGGAAGATCCTCTCCTTTGTGGTTGCCCTTCCGGGAGTTGCAGTGTGCATGTTGAACATGTACCTGAAAATGCAGCACCATGCTGCGCACCATGTGGAGCCAGAGTTTGTCCCTTACAGCCATCTTCGCATTCGCAGCAAGGTGTGATAAATTATGGCAAGATCCTAAGTAGTTATTGTTGCAAAACACATTTCTTTGATTATATACTTTTTAGCATGGTCTAATTTTGCCTTGAGTATTTACATTTGAGTCTGCCCCCTGTTAATTTACTTTGTCATTATGTTAACTTGATTCTTCTCTCACCAGCGTTTCCCTTGGGGAGATGGCAACAAGAGCCTGTTCCACAACCCTGAAGTGAATGCCCTCCCTGATGGCTATGAGGGACGTGACGAGTGATCTCTCCCTCAGACCACCTCACACACTGGGACCAGTCTCTTTCTTCAATTCATTACTGTTACTGGACCACACTCTCCAAACTGTTTACTCTTCTCTATTCTATTATGTTTACCTCTGTGCACCTGCCACAAGGGACCCAAAATCTTAGTTATGTTTTTCTGGACCATTTAACACAATTTCTGCTTAATTTAAATAAAAATAAATAATTACTACCAAAATACGTTGTGGTATTTTTAACTCTCAAATTGACACTATGTTTTTGTTTTTCTCCAAATATGTTAAAGAATAATGAAAGGAGTTTAGAACTTGATGTTTCAGAACGACACTGCTTGACTCCAATTACACCTGTACTTTCACATGACTAACTTGTATTACTCTTTCAAACCAGTAGGGTGTCACTAGTTACCACAGCCACAAAGTAAATTGTCTATCCTGAAAATGTAAAACAAATTACATTTGTATCAAAGGTGAGGCATAAGGTTAGCAGTGTGGTTGGGCTTGAAATGAGATGAAGAGATTGTATAAATGGGTGGGGTTTAGCCATGATCATGGCTGTGGTAACTGACGACCTGCGAGTAAATCTGTTTTCAATTCCGTTGTAAAATTGTCTGAAACTGTTGCAAAGGTTTATGAAATGTAAAAGTTTTCTGCTGAGTTGACTTTAAATGTGTTTCCTTGAAAAACAGGAAGAGTGCGTGAACTTCATTTGGAACAAGATTGTTGGAAAAGCTAAACGTCAGCCAGCTGGTAGCTTGCTTGACATGGCACAGTCTGCAAAGTGAAATGATGTTTTCCAGTAATACGTTTGGGCTATTCTTATCAGTTATTTTTATCAAGCAGTCTCCAATTGCTGGCAACAGTTGGTTCAATAGTGAATGCATAGCATATCAACAAACAGTATGCCTACCTATGCATTTTACCTGGGATCTAACTCAAATTCGACAATCCACTCGTATTATTAATCTGTCCTTAAATGTATGGCTGGAGAGGGATAAATGTGGGCAGCCTTTGAGCGAACCAGTACAACCCACTGACAGCTATGGCTGAGATCACTGCCTAACTCAGGGTGGGACTGTCACCTGATCTGAGGTTCTATTCTCCTGTATTTGATTGGGCTTCTGTCCTTAGTCAGCCATTCTATAGTCCCTACTTTTCTATTAGTAGTATTGGTATGGTGTTATGTAATTTTACACTGATTTCTTGGTGATTTAGAAATGCATTAACTTCCTGTATGATGGGTCGAGGGTGACCCAACAAGAGCTGGAATCTGCTACTTCTATCCTGAAGAGGTAGGGACATCAGAAGATGTGTTCCCTAGGCGAGATTATTGAAACTAACTGCGTACCAAGAATGATCCCTGTTTTTATGATACTATACCTATATGACGGCCCATAAGAAATCTTCAAATTGAGGAAATGCTTCCAGATAAAGTGCAATGGTCTTATTGATACATTCACCCACATCTCGGATGTATAGACCATTGTAATGAGAATGCTCGTCCACTAAAACCAGTTAAAATGCCACAGTGTTGTTTAGTGATGTTTTTGTCTCTCCATCCCCTGTGTAAATGTCATCATTACTCACCATGCTGCTCTCTCTCAGGCCTTAAGCTGTTAAGTGGAAATACCAGACATCAGTATCTGTGACCTCGATCAGCTTATAAATCACTTTAGTTTTTATAACGGCCCTATCCGCCAGAGTTACCAGGTACAGTCATATCTAACACTTATCTTAGCTGAGTACAGCAATCTGTCATATCCATGTCAAATCAAATTGTATGTCACATGCGCTGAATACAACAGATGTAGACCTTAGTGAAATGCTTACTTACGAGCGCTTAACCAACAATGCAGTTTAAAAAAGTCTTAATTTCACATTGTGGATTATTTTTTTGCTAATGCTAAATATGTCTCCCTCTGATTTGCCTTGCATTTAGATCTACAGTCAGGAAGATTTTGCAGTTCGATGGGCACAGTACCTCTACCACTTACAAGGAGGCTCCATTGAACCCCACCACATCTTCAGTTGCTTGAGCACCATTGACTCTACACATGTAAGTAATAAGGAGTTTGTTGATATATCGATACCTATTTCATTCATCTTTTATGTTCATTAACTTCTGGCCTAGCCTGGCAATTATTTCCTTGTTTCATGTGTGACATTTTGATTCTCAGATTGACCCACTTCTCCTACCCACGGCTGCCCTAATTCTGCAGGCCTGTCAGCGCTGCCCTCTAGTGTTAGCTGGTTATTTATCCAGGGAGGTAAGCTGTCTGACCTTTGCAGCACCAAAGGACTGGAATAGTTAACCACAGATTAGAATCAGACACTAACTGTATATACATGTCTCAAAAAACAAGTCTTTGCTCCACAGGGTTGACAGCACACAGATGCCCCATAATCTCACAGTGAAAGTCATGGTTCATGAAACTGAAACTGAAACGTACAACCAGATAACAATGGCTGATAATTTAGGTGCTTCTCTCCTTTGAGATTTTAGCAATCATCTTGTGATCATCTTAATTTGTTGAGGTTCCTTCTAAGTTGTGTTGTTGTATTATGCATCACTATCTGAATACAAAAGCTATGCTTTAGAATGGTTTACAAAGTCAGCAGTTTAAGTAACAGGCCTTGACATACATTTTTGCTTATACTTTGCCTTAGGACCAGAGACCCGATGGACTGAGTTCCTCCAGCTCTTCTGGCAGCACTCCTCTATTTAGCGCAGAGACCTCCACCACTGTGTTCCTGACCGCCACCACTGTGTTCCTGACCGCCACCACTGTGTTCCTGACCGCCACCACTGTGTTCCTGACCGCCACCACTGTGTTCCTGACCTCCACCACTGTGTTCCTGACCGCCACCACTGTGTTCCTGACCGCCACCACTGTGTTCCTGACCGCCACCACTGTGTTCCTGACCGCCACCACTGTGTTCCTGACCGCCACCACTGTGTTCCTGACCGCCACCACTGTGTTCCTGACCGCCACTGAACTACAGTATCTGCGCTCCTCTTCTGTGTACAGAGCATCCAGGTACTTCACCCCCCTCAGGAAGAAACCCACCTCCATCCTCCAATGTAGAAACACTTTCCTTCGTAACACTTTATTTAGATAGTCTGTAAAGCATCTACAGATGGACTATCAGTAACAGTTCAACTATCTATCTACTAACCCTAGCTCTAACCCTAACCTTACCAAGCAGTTGCTAATCAACGGATTAGGGTTAGACACGTTTGGAATGGTTGCAACCCTGAGTGTAAATTGTTGAGACTCTTTGTCCTACAGATCCCAATCTACTCCAAGGGAGGTAAAGTGACCCAGGAAGTCCTGCCTCCTGTCAAGAACCCTATCTGACACACCAACCACTGATCCATCTGACCCGGACCCCACCCACTATCTCTC
Source organism: Oncorhynchus kisutch (assembly GCF_002021735.2). Taxonomy (NCBI): domain Eukaryota; kingdom Metazoa; phylum Chordata; class Actinopteri; order Salmoniformes; family Salmonidae; genus Oncorhynchus; species Oncorhynchus kisutch. Next base: position 23,555,534 of record NC_034176.2, on the reverse strand, counting down.
CACTACCCTCCACTCCCGGGGTCATCCATAGCTGATGAGTTGCTATTTAGCCCAAGTCCTTAATTTGACACTCCTGGCCCTCTCAGCCCCTCACCTATCAAGGTCGCTCCAGAGACCTCTCATCATACCTTGTCCAATGGAAAGCTGTCCCATGAGGTGGAAGAGGGTGAAACAGGAGGTTCGTACGACCACAGTTTTAACGACATAAAGGGTGGGAGCAATGAGTCAGGTCTTGCGGGAGAAGGCAAGTCAATACAAAACAACGACAGACGTCACGTCAATGGACAGAATGGAGGTAGTATTGCACTGGGTGGAGAAAAGTCCACAGGAGAAAAGCCCACAGGTTCAGTGGTGAGAAGTCTCGAGAGCCTGGCAGTCAGAGGATGGGGAATGTGGGAGATAAGGCATTTAGGGTGAAGGAATGATAGGGGAGTTAAGTCCAGCAGGTTCCCCGCCCCCCGCCTCCCCCTTGCCCTGTGAGAATTCTACAGATGCCCCTTTGCTCCCCATGGCACTGTACCAGCACAGGGTGAGAGGGCTGGTACTGGCCCTACTGGTAGAGAGACAATTCCACAGCGACACTGCAGCCACAGAGGAAGTGGTGAGGAACTGTTGGGGAATATGGGAGGGATATGAATGTTTGTTTATGTATGAGTGTTCCACAAGAGATTCCCTTGTCTGGACAACCGCATGTTCAACTGTTAGAAAATTAAATAGAATATCTCCACTATTGCCCTACATGTTATTACAGCAGTTTTATATTTTGTCAAACCATTAAATCAGCTATCACCCTGTGGTTTATCCCCAGTATCTCAGAAGCCTGGCATCTTTGAAGGGACTGGAAGCACATCTGAGGACTACTGCTCCAGGGCCTCTGGCCCTCAGGGACACTACACACTGACTGTATACAGAACATGCTCACAAGTGAGGCTCTAATATTCTCAGAGCTCTCTGAAATGTTGTCAAACCACGGTATATTCCATAGCTCTATTTTTTTCTAGCTGTCCTATCTGACTTTGACCTTTTATCCTCTCTCTATTTGTCTGTTGCTTATGATATTTGTGGAACTCTATCTCCCAGCGTTGACCTTACTGCTGGAGTGAGTAGTAAACTCAGTGCTTTGCAGTAGCTGATTGGGATGTTTTGGGACATTTTGTGGGGCTGTGGTGCCTTGTGAAAATTCGTTTTAGCTGATTGTGGAATCTTGGGGCATTTGTAGTACTTAGTGGTGATTTAAGTTAGTAAGATGCTGTATAGTGTATATACCACCTCTGTCTTTTACTTTCATGATCATCCATGTTTGTGTGGTATTTGTAATGAGTGCTTATGCTGTGTCCCTGCAGGCAACCTGTCTGGTAGGCCAGGGGGAGCCCAGGACCGTTCTTTTGTGAAAGCCACATCGCTGCTCCACTCGCATTTCTCTCACACTGAAGCTCTGCAGGAGGCTATTGTCAGGTCAGTATGACTGGCAGGGGGCTCTCTCAACATGCATTACTCCTCCTCAAGTCAGATGATGGGGGAGGGGGAACAGGCCATCATTATGCAGTTTGTATTATCTTAAGATAAATCCCTGTTCCCATTGAGTTGTAATGTGTCTTACGTAATACAAGAGTGCGGGTGCAGCTGTGTACGGGACCCACAGTGTGGCCCAGGAGACGTACTTCCTGCAGCAAGGCGGAGCGGTGAGAAACTCTGGCATTCCCGACCACCAGGACAATGCTTTCTCTCTGCCTAGCAAGGCCCGACACAGGTTACTGAAGCACAGGGTTAACCTGCTCTGACCAACTGTGACAAGTTCCACCAGAACCACTGTCTACTCAGTCACTTCTCTGAATATGCTTCTCTCTAAATTCATTTCAAACAATGAACTTACACTGAACATTTTTCTAAGATAAACACTGTGTAAAGAGTTTTAGGAAGTTAAATGATTTACAAGAACCTTGGTCAAGTCGTATACTGTGTTGTATTGATGTGCAGAGGACCATGATCTCTGTCAACACTGCAAAGGCATTTTGCACAATATATAATGAAATTCCAAACCAACACACCACATGAAATGTGAGCTTATAGAGATGTTGTGGAACAAATATTCAATGTACAAACATCATGAAGACATCATGGCTGCCGGGTTTCCTAATTACTGTAATCCTTTTCATTTGGATAAAGATAATCAGCTACCCGTGAATCCTTCACCACCACCCACAATGTATTTAAAAAAAATAGATATTATGTTGTACCTAATGACAAGACAAGGTCCATACATCGGTGTTAATTTAGAGTGGATATATTGTAAATAATCATATTTGAATTAATGTATTTGCAATGCTTGGAAGGAAAATGCTTGCCTTTTGACCAAGGCATTTTTTGTGTGTTAAGAATCATCCATTCATTATTTTTGTTGTTGTTACAAACATAGTCAATCTTTGTAAAGAACCTTACGGAATATTATTGGCAAATGATTCATGTGCCCCATTAATCAGAGAGTATCACATTTAGTGTATTCAATGGCTTTTGGCTTGATTTCAGAGGTGGTCAAAATAAACTCTACAATGAAAACCCAAGAGTACACTCTCAAGACAGAATATTACACAAAAAAAACACACAAACAATATGACATGATATCTGTAATTATATACAATACGTTTTTCCTACATACGGTATAATTACAGATATCATGTCATATTGTTTGTGTGTTTTTTTTGTGTAATATTCTGTCTTGAGAGTGTACTCTTGGGTTTTCATTGTAGAGTTTATTTTGACCACCTCTGAAATCAAGCCAAAAGCCATTGAATACACTAAATGTGATACTCTCTGATTAATGGGGCACATGAATCATTTGCCAATAATATTCCGTAAGGTTCTTTACAAAGATTGACTATGTTTGTAACAACAACAAAAATAATGAATGGATGATTCTTAACACACAAAAAATGCCTTGGTCAAAAGGCAAGCATTTTCCTTCCAAGCATTGCAAATACATTAATTCAAATATGATTATTTACAATATATCCACTCTAAATTAACACCGATGTATGGACCTTGTCTTGTCTAAATGAGCTGCACATTGCACTCTAAACTACAGGGGCCATCGTGGTCCCTATAGTGCCATAACGACGATAGTACTGTAGCAACAGGCACACAGCTCAAGCTAAGCATAAATACGGCGCCCACAGTACTTTACAAACCCTAAAGTACGAACACTGTTATCATGGTAATTATATTGCTTTGGGTGAAGGGGACGAACAATGCCTAAATGTAAGTTTTCATGAAATGTAAGATAGCTGGACTGTCTACGTGCGTAAATATATCAAAATAGAATGTAACATCGGTTTCTGTTCCTAGTGTCCTGGAAATAAGTAGTCTCGAAAACCCAACCCTAAGCCATAATCACTGTTGCCTATGGTTGGGTTTTCGAGACTATCAAATGAGACCTTTCTTGACGGTCCAAATATAGTGTAATTAGGGTCATTAGATACGCGGTAGCTGAATTTGAATGACTGGAGTCGGTGTTTTCGGAGTGCCTTATTATGCAAACTCATTTTATGGGTCAGTGGGGTGCAAATGGGTAGTTAGGGGCACGAACAAAACAGGGGGGTGGAGAAACAGAATTAAAATTCTAAGTGGCAGAATGCCCCATTGTCAGTGGAGGGGCATACCCTATAAACCACGCAGATAAGCGGTCTTTTTCAGAAACACCGCACCACTGGACGGAGCTGGTACAACTGTGGAGCTCTCCAACTACGGACCCATCACCATGGCTTCTACCACATGCTCTTGGATTGCCTTCATTGTCTTAACTGTGTCTACTAATTTCATTGGAGTACAGTGTCGCGCGGTGCAGGAGATACTGTCAAAGTCCTCCGCTTTTCAGGATGGTCCCAATACTTTACCCACCGATATCTTGAGACGATGGCGACGTGAGAGCGATGAGACGCAGCGGCAACATTGCGCAATGTTGTCAGCTCCTTGGATGGAAACCAGCGCGTACCCGATGGAATTGGCACTGCTACATCGTCTCCGGGTGCGTTCAATGGCCCAAGGAGGTTTACGGCGCACAGTCTTTCCTGAGCAACCACTATTTCATTTTGTCAGACGCGTCTATCATTGCTGCCAGTTAGGTTTTCATTGCAGAGGCGTCAAAGGGATTCAGGGCAGTATCAGTGGAGGTAAGAATCTAAATCCAGTCATTTGAAGTAGCTTCTTAGCAATTTATTAAGCCTACTCTTGGACTAAATTTGTATCTAGGCCTACTGTAGAGAATCTCAATTTTAAAGTGCCCGTAGACTTAGTTTTATAGAATATATAAATTATTCTACTCAGGAATGGGGCCACTCTCACATTCTCAGTAGTGCTTATTTCATTTAGGCCTTACAGTATTTTGTTGATCTTTTCCCACCCTAGATACAGATTTGGAGTTCCTTCTCAGTCAGGATGTTCTGTCAGTGACAGTCATGAGAGCTGAGATTCATCTCTATGTGTTGAATCCTCAACACCTGAACATAGAGCCTGTTCTTCCATACATGGCAAAACGCAAGCTTCCCACACGGTAAGAGTCCTGGTTGACATGATGACACACTCACTTAGCTGTCATACCTCAACTTTTTATATAACTTTATTCCATATCTATGGAAACTGAAAGTTGTAATTCTTAGGCTAAAGTACTGTGGGTCCTGTCTTAACCTTTTATTCCACAGATACAGTTTTGGGTCAAGGGAGAATGTCCTGGAGCTTCGAGTGGATCTGCTGTTCCTATTCCAAGGTCTTCAGGAGGCAGCTGGTGGTGTCAGAGGGGAGCCAAGTCTGGTTGACATGCGGAAAGTGGGGGAGCTTTCAAGCGGGGGTCCACGAGAAAGGCCAGTAGCTCCATGGTCTCTGCAGGACACCAATGCTGATCTGTTAGGGGAGGGGGTGGGCCCCCTGCTGATGGCCATGGAGCTGGGCCTGGCTCTGGCCCTGAATTGTGACAGGGGGGGAGTGGAGGTGTCTTGTGAGCACAATGGAGTCCACCTATTACACTCTCCATTCATTGCTCTCTCCTACAGATAAAGATGACACAAGCCAGTATTGTACACACCATCACATTTTACCTTAAGTTGCACCATACATAACCCCATCTCCATGTTGTCTCTAATGTCCTCAAGTCTATGAAGCTGCATTTATCTCTTGGTGGGCAACATGTCAACTTTTATTATTGATATGTGAAGGAAGTGGATCGGATGTCTTAACTACATAACTTTTGCAATAACCCTTTGCAAAATTAAACATTGTCTTTAATGTTGTGAGGCAAAATATATTTTTTATATACCCCAACGTGTATGTGGTTCTGTGCACTTCAGAAAATGCTTGAATATATTAACTTATCAGTGTTGTGTTTTGTAAGAAATAAATAAATTTGTAAAGATGTAAATAGTGTATATTATCACATATGTTTATTGGGAAATTGTTTTGGGTTTTCCTTTATTGAAATGCAATTGATTAAATTTGTGAGACTATGGGTGATGTGTCAGTGTCATTTTGTTGTTGCATTAACCAAAAGCGGTTCTTAAAGGAGTAAAGTCCTTTACAATGTGACCCCCGTAGCGTTATCTTGTTTCTTATGTATCTGTTCCTCTTGTTTTCAAGTTACAGGTGGGGGTTTCCTCTCTCAGCCGAAAGAGTACCAGATCAAAATAACGACCTTGTCTCGCTAGGCTTTACAACTTCTGACAGTTGGTGTGAAAAACGTGGTGCAGAAAAACTCCACCTGGACCACTATCATCAGAAACCAACAACTAGCAAATTCTGTGCATCTGTGCTGAGTTGCTGACACTTTCTTGTCCATGGTGTCTTGTTTGGCACACTTTCTACAAAATAATAATAAAATGCAGTACTACAGGATATTTCTTAACGTAGCTCTTTATTAGCTAGCTACAACTTGCATGTTCACTTATCTCCAACCATGATCAACTGACCATGACCTAACCATCTGGGTGGTCTTAACTAGAGGTCAAACGATTAATCGGAATGGCCGATTCATTCGGGCCGATTTCAAGTTCTCATAACAATCGGAAATCGGTATCTTTGGACGCCGATTTTGCAGATATATACTATTTTTTACAACTTTATTTAACGAGGCAAGTCAGTTAAGAACACATTCTTATTTTCAATGACGGCCTAGGAACGGTGGATTAACTGTCTTGTTCAGGGGCAGAACAACAGATTTTTACCTTGTCAGCTCAGGGATTCAATCTTGCAACCTTACTGTTAACTAGTCCAACGCTCTAACCACCTGCCTCACGAGGAGCCTGCCTGTTACACAAATGCAGTAAGAAGCCAAGGTAAGTTGCTAGCTATCATTAAACTTATCTTATAAAAAATAATCAATCAATCATAATCACTAGTTATAACTACACATGGTTGATGATATTACTAGTTTATCTAGCGTGTCCTGCGTTGCATATAATCGGTGCGGTGCGCATTCGCGAAAAAGGACTGTCATTGCTCCATGTTTCATTATTTATTTGAGGCTAAATTGATTTTATTGATGTATTATATTAAGTTTAAAAAAACAGTTAACCCACTGTTCATCACTGGGGCCGAGCTCCCTGCCATCCAGGACCTCTACATCAGGCGGTGTGAAAAGAAGGCCCAGAAAATCGCCAAAAGACTTCAACCACCCAAGCCTTTTGGCGATTTTCTGGGCCTTCTTTTCACACCGCCTGATATAGAGGTCCTGGATGGCAGGGAGCTCGGCCCCAGTGATGTACTGGGCTGTCCTCACAACACTCTGTAGTGCCATGTGATCGAGTTCGGTGCTATTACCATACGAAGCAGTGATGCAGCCAGTCAATATGCTCTCAATGGTACAGCTATAGATTTGAAGGTAGTAATGCTGAGTTTATAAAAATGTTGCACGGCAAGAGGTACCAGTACATAAAATCTGACACCAACAAGCTCTTGAACAGATTCTATCCCCAAGCAATATTGAGGGGCGGCAGCATAGCCTAGTGGTTAGAGCGTTGGACTAGTAACCGGAAGGTTGCAAGTTCAAACCCCCGATCTGCCGTTCTGCCCCTGAACAGGCAGTTAACCCACTGTTCCTAGGCCGTTATTGAAAATAAGAATTTGTTCTTAACTGACTTGCCTAGTTAAATAAAGATAAAAAATAAATCAAATAAATATGACTGATAAATACTTAACAAAATAGCAAAACGGGCCGAATTCACCTTGAATCTTTATTGACCTCTTCCCATGGCGGTCTGGTTGGTTCGTTCATCCAAACCTGGAGGATGATGATGGCCATCAGCACCTTGAAGGTGGCATAGACAGATTCTATAATATTGAACTCTGCTGTGGTCAAATAAAGCAACCATTGCAAAACAACTTATCAGTGCAAAATTTTAATTGTGACATTTACCGATCATGAGCCATTGTGAAACAACTTTCATACATTTCAAATCCGGCGCCACAGCCACCCTCAAACTTCTGGCAGGCTAGACGGACCTTTAAGCATGAAAGTGACAAATTGAAACATTAGGTGCTCTCTGATATGACATAAATTGAAATCATAATAATTTCAGATATAATATAATTTATAAAAGTTTCTCACTTGCCCAGCTGTCCACATCATTGGCAGAAGGTTGATTTTGGCAAACATGCTTTACACTCCGAAATGGCCAGCATGCATCTCGGTCAGAACGGCCTCCCTTTCCTTCATGAAAATCACCCTCCTGTGTTGCTGGCCATTCACTGTAGGTACATGTTATTGCCTAACAAATTGGAAGAGAAGAGTTGTTGAAATACTGAAGTCCAAGTAAATTTGCACTGCTGTCTTTCTCTCTGTCTCCATCTCTCTCTGTCAGTCTTCCACTTACTTCCCACCTCTCTCTCACTCACTCTCATCCTTTCTTTCTCACTTTCTTCCTCTCCCCCCTCCCTGTGTCTAGCAAAGACACCTAGTTAAGGGCAGTTGGAATTACGATAATTGCTTACACCTATCCATTTGATTGGTCAGGGTTTACTTATAGCTAGATACCTCAATATGACAGACATACTGTATAACTACATGTATAGTTAGCAACATGTATATGACCAACTAGTTAGATGGAAATGGTTGTTAAAAAATGGTAGTACATAGCTAAATCCTTCAAGTAATCTAACAGAAGTTGACTGCTTAAGCATTGAGGACAGCATTTTGTTGACAACATGGTAGTTTACACTATGTCTACTGTGTGTGAATGATGGAATAATCTTACCCCAGCTGTAGGTCCATTTGAGCGTGTGTCGTCACTTAGCCCTGCACATCAACCAGTACTGGGACCATTGGAAACTTGCTCAACAAAGAGCTGCTTGAATGTCTTTAAGTACAAAATGGAGGAAGTTAACAATCTAAGGCTTAGATTGAATTCAAAGTTGAGACAAAGACTGTACCACACAGACTAGTACAATAGCCTACACATAGAAAGGAACCTAAAGGCACATACAGTACTACCCGACAGACATGGCGGGTGTGGACCAGTGTTGTCTTGGCTACAGTCTTCTGGTTCACAGCTGCTTTTAAATGCATACCAATTCATTTAAAACACACCATAGTAGGTTAGACTAAATAAGATTACATAACCTTGCCTACGAGCTATACTGATGATCTGCTGTCCAGAGGGTAACAACAAACATATCAATATTTTCCCAACACACCATAGTAGGTTGGACTAAATAAGATTACATAACCTTGCCTACGAGCTATACTGATGATCTGCTGTCCAGAGGGTAACAACAAACATATCAATATGTTTGTTGGTGTAAGCACATGGTTGACTCAAGAGGATGCTAATCAGTCCATCTCTGAAACCGCTCAAAAAGAGAGACTAAAATCATACAGCTAGCTAGGGCAGCTACAAGTCAAGCAGTACTAGAAATAGGCTACCCACAAACATTATCAAGAACACCTAGCTCTAGCTTATCTAGCTAGTTACCTAGCAAGCTAGACTGGTGGTTTATAAAAGTCAAAGAAAGCTCAACTCGTTTTTATGAATTACTCATGCATTTAAAAAGGCTAGACAAATAGACAGCTAATGTAACCTCGATTTGGCAGTCTCATCTAGATCATCATAACCCTGGTGAGTAACGTGAAGCTTCAGACAGGAATTTGTTGTTCTGCATGACAGCCACATTGTCAATTATATTTATTTATTTTATTTGGGGGGGGGGGGTGTTATATATTGATAAAAGTCACCTTGTCCGAGAGTGATTAACATGGAACCATTTCTGTGTTTGACCGCTAGGTTTTATGGGTATTATGACTCATACTGTGGGACTCAATTAATGTGGCACTTTAGGAGAACTAACGCAGCAGGTTAGGAGAACTAATGTGTCAGGTTAGGAGAATTAATGTGTCAGGTTAGGAGAATGAGGTTACATTTAGGAAACTCTAGTTAACTCTAGTTAAGCCATGGAATGAGAGAGGCCTCTAGTGGCCAAAAGGCTGTTTTTGCATGGGGCAGCACCATTGAGGGCTTCCAGCATGCTTCAGACATTTTAAAGTAGTAGTCAACTGGGTGGGGATTCCTATAGGTTGTAGCCTCAATGGCGCTGCCCATGAGGTCACAGACGTTATAAGGGCTAATGTTGTGACGTTATAATAACGTTATTATTGTTTATTTCGCTTTTGTATATTATCTACCTCACTTGCTACTGGCAAATGTAACACATGTTTCCCATGACAATAAAGCCACTTGAATTGATGAAGATGAGTCCTCTATCTATCTCTATGGGTTAGGCTTAGCTAAAATGCTACACCGGTTTATCTAGTTGTCCACGCAATCAGCCACGCAAAACGGTGTCAACAAATCTGCCCAATTAGCTGATTCGCTTTCCACATTCCAACGTCTGTTGATCCACCCACTACTTTCGCAACGCCCACTTTCAGACACTCCACATAAAAATGTTTACCCATGACTCAACATTTTAAAGACAGCATGAAGTGTTCGAGCAGTAAGTCTAACAAAGTCGACTTCTTCATATACCCCCATATCAAACACTCACAAACTGATAGCATAACATGGGTACTATTAAAGCTGCAGTATGCAACTTTTTGGGCGACCTGACTAAATTCACATAAATGTGAATTATAGATCTGTCATTCTCATTAAAAGCAAGTCTAAGAAGAAGTAGATCTGTTCTATGTGCACTTTTTCTATGCTTCCCATTCTTAAGTTTATTTTTGCCGGCTATATCAAGTAGGACATAGGCCGCCATTGAAAATAAGACTTTGTTCTTAACTGACTTGCCTAGTTAAATAAAGGTCAAATAAAAATAAAATAAAAAGATGAATACAGGACTATTAAAGGCCCAGTACTACTTTGATGAAAATAAATAATTATAATTTAAGCTGTTTTTAAATTGACGTTGCTATACACAGTACCTACTGTATTTACCTCAGCCTGCTTAGTCAGCTAGGTAGCTAGACTGTTTTTTTTGTGCTAATGTTAGCTAGCTAACTGTTATTGTAGCTTTCTGTTTGTATGTAGTTTACACTTCAATGGCATCACTCGAGGAGATTTTCTTTTATCTTTCCAACCAGGCAAAGTATAATGAAGGCACTACTGACCTCGACAAGAGGCACAACATTTGTGGAGGGCAGAGAAATTCACAATTCAGGGTAATGTTAAGTTGTTATGTCTATTGTTCAATTTGTGGAACTGCTGTGATCACTCATTATCTTTAATGTTGTGATTCACAGACACACGATGACCACGATTTGAATGCTGCAACTGAGATGGAATGACGTCATTGGGACACACTCTGAGACCTCCAGTATGACTTGACTCGGGCCGGATATTTGTGACAGATCTAAAATGGGTGCCGAAGCACACCAGCACCCCATTTTATGTTTATTCTATGGCCAACCATCTCTCTAGCTCCCCATTATGCCATTTATGCCCCAGGGTCAATGGTCCCTCAACTTCAGACACTTTGAAACTCTCCATCTTATCTCTAGAAACCCACCCTTCCTTCACCCATTTTCCCTATGCTTCTTCCTTCACTTGTTAGGGCCAATTTCAAGTTTTCATAAAAATCAGTAATCAGCCTTTTTGGACACCGATTATGGCCGATTACATTGCAATCCACGAGGAAACTGCGTGGCAGGCTGACTACCTGTTACGCGAGTGCAGTGTCAAAAGGTCCTTGTGGCTGCAAGGAGACAAGGTAAGTATGCTACATAATTATGACATAACATTGAATTTTGTGCAATGTAACAGCAATATTTAGACTTAGGGTTGCCTCCCGTTCGATAAAATACAGAACGGTTCCTTATCTCACTGAATGAATAAACGTTTCTTTTTGAAATGATAGGTTTCCGGATTTTACCATATTAATGGCTAGTATTTCTGTGTGTTTATTATATTATAATTAAGTCTGATTTGATATGGTTTGACTGAATGCTCGTAAGCATTCATTCAAACAGCACTTTACTGCGTTTTCCAGCAGCTCTTAGCAATGCTTGAAGCACAGCGCTGTTTATGACTTCAAGCCTATCAACTCCCGAGATTAGAATGGCAATACTAAAGAGCCTATAAGAACATCCAATAGTCAAAGGTATATGAAATAGTAATGTTGTAATGAGAAATAGTTGACCGTCATAATTCCTATAATAACTACAACCTAAAACTTAACTGGGAATATTGAAGAACTGGGAATATTGAACCACTAGCTTTCATATGTTCTCATGTTCTGAGCAAGGAACTTAAACGGTCTCAACCTTTAAGTCTTTACTGAAGACTCATCTCTTCAGTGGGTCATATGATTGAGTGTAGTCTGGCCCAGGAGTGTGACGGTGAGCCCTTGCTGTCTCTGCCTGGCCGGTTCCCCTCTTTCCACTGGGATTCTCTGCCTCTAACCCTATTACAGGGACTGAGTCACTGGCTTACTGGTGCTCTTTCATGCCGTCACTTCAGTGGGTTGAGTCACTGATGTGATCTTCCTGTCTGGGTTGGCGCCCCCTCTTGGGTTGTGCCGTGGCGGAGATCTTTGTGGGCTATACTCAGCCTTGTCTCAGGATGGTAAGTTGGTGGTTGAAGATATCCCTCTAGTGGTGTGGGGGCTGTGCTTTGGCAAAGTGGGTGGGGTTATATCCTTCCTGTTTGGCCCTGTCCGGGGCTATCATCGGATGGGGCCACAGTGTCTCCTCACCCCTCCTGTCTCAGCCTGCAGTAGTTTATGTGTCGGGGGGCTATTGTCAGTTTGTTATATCTGGAGTACTTCTCCTGTCTTATCCGGTGTCCTGTGTGAATTTAAGTATGCTCTCTCTAATTCTCTCTTTCGTTCTCTCTCTTGGAGGACCAGAGCCCTAGGACCATGCCTCAGGACTACCTGGCATGATGACTCCTTGCTGTCCCCAGTCCACCTAGCCGTGCTGCTGCTCCAGTTTCAACTGTTCGGCCTGTGGCTATGGAATCCTGACCTGTTCACCGGATGTGCTACCTGTCCCAGACCTATTATTTGACCATGCTGGTCATTTATGAACATTTGAACATCTTGGCCATGTTCTGTTATAATCTCCACCCGGCACAGCCAGAAGAGGACTGGGATACCCCACATAGCCTGGTTCCTCTCTAGGTTTCTTCCTAGGTGTTGGCCTTTCTAGGGAGTTTTTCCTAGCCAACATGCTTCAACACCTGTATTGCTTGCTGTTTGGGATTTTAGGCTGGGTTTCTGTACAGCACTTTGAGATATCAGCTGATGTACGAAGGGCTATATAAATAAATTTGATACGTTAGCTTTTTTACATGACACATATTGCACTTTTTATTTTTTGCATAATTTTCTTTTGCATTATTTAAAACAAATTGAACATGTTTCATTATTTATTTGAGACTAAATAATATTTACGTATTATATTAAGTTAAAATAAAAGTGTTCATTGTTCATTCAGTATTGTTGAAATTGTCATTATTACAAATATAAACTCAGCAAAAAATAAACGTCCTTTCACTGTCAACTGCATTTATTTTCAGCATGTGTAAATATTTGTATGAACATAAGATTCAACAACTGAGACATAAACTGAACAAGTTCCACAGACATGTGACTAACAGAAATGGAATAATGTAATCAAAAGTAACAGTCAGTATCTGGTGTGGCCACCAGCTGCTTTAAGTACTGCAGTACATCTCCTCTTCATGGACTGCACCAAATTTGCCAGTTCTTGCTGTGAGATGTTACTCCACATTTCCACCAAGGCACCTGCAAGTTCCCAGACATTTCTGGGGGGGAATGGCCCTAGCCCTCACCCTCCGATTCAACAGGTCCCAAACTTGCTCAATGGGTTTGAGATCAGGGCTCTTCGCTGGCCATGGCAGAACACTGATATTCCTGTCTTGCAGGAAATCACACACAGAATGATCAGTATGGCTGGTAGCATTGTCATGCTGGAGGGTCATGTCAGGATGAGTCTGCAGGAAGGGTACTACATGAGGGAGGAGGATGTCTTCCCTGTAACGCACAGCGTTGAGACTGCCTGTAATGACCACAAGCTCAGTCCGATGGTGACACACCGCCCCAGACCATGACGGACCCTCCACCTCCAAAAGGTGTTGATATAGTTGTGTTAAGGCATGGCTTCCTTGTTTTGAGTCTGTTAAATGTGTTTCTCATTCTGCTGGAGTGACCTAGTGTTTTACATAAAACTTACCATACGCATTCAGTTTTTCCATTTGTAACTCACCCACCAAAATCACAATATGCTGTTTTACATTGTGTTACTTCTGCTGGTCTATTTCCTCATATGGAAAAGCAGAAGAATCTGTGTGCTCTCGGACAGTAATAATAGTTCCTGTGGTGCACTTCGATGTCCCATGTTTGTGACATTGATCAATAAATGTAAGGTTGACTTAAATTCAGAAGTGTATATATTATGTATGAAAGGCACATGTATGCATTGTTTACTATTTTGATTTATTTAAAACAATGTAATTGTTGGTTCAGGTGTTTGACGTGATTGATGGGGGACTAGGTGCCTTCTTGTCAAATTAAACATGCTTATTCATTCATGATTACGGATACATTCTGCAATGAGTTAATCTGGCTTTGAATCTTCAACAGAAAACGTCAAGTTAGTTCTAAATTGCTTTTATAGAGCAGTGCATTCGGACACTATGAATTTAAATATATTTCACCTTGTTCATATAGTTGTCAGAAATGATAAGCGATTAAATTAAAGACCTCCACTGGCTGAAGGAGAAGAGGATCTGGTAAAGTAAGTATGTTGCTAATATCATCTAGGTAGGTACAGTTGAAGTCCGAAGTTTACATACACATTAGCAAAATATATTTAATTTAAGTTTTTCACAATTCCTGACATTTAATCCAAGTAAAAATGTTGTTTTATTTCTTTCATCACATTCCCAGTGGGTCAGAAGTTTACATAAATTGGGTGCATTTTGGCCCATTCCTCCTGACAGAGCTGGTGCAATTGAGTCAGATTTGTAGGCCTCCTTGCTGACACATGCTTTTTCAGTTCTGCCCACAAATTTTCTATAGGATGAGGTCAGGGCTTTGTGATGGCCACTCCAATACCTTGACTTTGTTGTCATTAAGCCATTTTGCCATAACTTTGGAAGTATGCTTGAGGTCATTGTCCATTTGGATGACCCATTTGTGACCAAGCTTTAACTTCCTGACTGATGTCTTGAGATGTTTCTTCAATATATCCACATAATTTTCTTTCCTCATGATGCATGTGAAGTGCACCAGTCCCTCCTGCAGCAAAGCACCCCCACAACATGATGCTGCCACCCACATGCTTCACGGTTGGGATGGTGTTCTTCGGCTTGCAAGCCTCCCCCTTTTCCTCCAAATATAATAAAGGTCATTATGGCAAAACAGTTCTATTTTTGTTTCATCAGACCAGAGGACATTTCTCCAAAAAGTACTATATTTGTCCCCACGTGCAGTTGCAAACCATAGTCTGACTTTTTTAATGGTGGTTTTGAAGCAGTCGCTTCTTCCTTGCTGAGCGGCCTTTCAGGTTATGTTGATACAGAACTCATTTTACTGTGGATATAGATACTTTTGTACCCGTTTCCTCCAGCAGCTTCACAAGGTCCTTTGCTGTTGTTCTGGGATTGATTTGCACCTTTCTCACCAAAGTACGTTTTTCTCTAGGAGACAGAACGCATCTCCTTCCTGAGCGGTATGACGGCTGCATGGTACCTTCAGGCATTTGGAAATTGCTCCCAAGGATGAACCAGACTTGTGGAGGTCTACATTTTGTTTCCTCAGGTCTTGGCTGATTTATTTAGATTTTCCCATGATGTCAAGCAAAGAGGCACTGAGTTTGAAGGTAGGCCTTGAAATACATCCACAGGTACACCTCCAATTGACTCAAATGATGTAAATTAGCCTATCAGATGTTTCTAAAGCAATGGCATCATTTTCTGGAATTTTCTAAGCTGTTTAAAGACACAGTTAACTTAGTGTATGTAAACTTCTGACCCACTGGAATTGTGATACAGTGAATTGTAAGTGAAATAATATGTCTGTAAACAATTGTATGAAAAATTGTGTCATGCACAAAGTAGATGTCCTAACCGACTTGCCAAAACTATAGTTTGTTCACAAGAAATGTGTGGAGTGGTTGAAAAACTAGTTTTAATGACTCCAACCTAAGTGTATGTAAACCTCCGACTTCAACTGTATATACTACATACTTAATGAGTATATACTACATACTATAAATTCAATGTAGTATACTGTAAACAAACAAGTATCCTTTCAGTTGAGCATACTAGTTCTTCGCCTGTCTACCGGAAGTTGATGCTGTTGCTATGCAACCTTTTGCTAGCTAGTTAGCATAACATTATTACTAGTTAGACATTTTACGACTTCAGGTGTGTGTTTTTAATTCAATCTGGGGTGCCAGAGTGCGGTCGTAAATTCAGAGCATTGCCAGCTTGTCCAGCGCACAGGAAGAGGAGTATGGTTGATTTGAGCATCCTGTCCTTATGTAACCGATGTGAAATAGATAGCTAGTTAGCAGGTTGCGCGCTAATAACGTTTCAATCGGGGACGTCACTCGCTCTGAGATCTTAAGCACCCAAGCTAACGTTGGCTAGCTACTTTCATACAAACATGGGACAACTCTGACCATTTTACTCACCCTAGCAGAGCTGGTTAGACAGTGTTTATGTTATCAAGAATGTTGGTGACTAACTGTGCAGCTGGCAACAATTTAAGTACGCTTTTTGGCCGTCATATTCGACGGGTGTTGAGCACGAGTAAACGCATTACTCTGTGCTTGTACTCAGACGAGTGCGCTCTGAAATAACAGTAGATAACCCGAATGTCAATTGAGAATGCACACGACTATACCATTTAGCTAAGGTAAAAATGAAGGGGATAATCAAGTCAATAAAAGTTGGGTAATTAATTATTTCGCCTATAGTTAACATACTGTCAAGTTTGATGTATAAGCAGCTAGCTAACATTCCGGTACATACTGCTGTAATGATATGCTATGTGGTTCGTAAGGGCAGCGTAGCTAACAAATTATCAGCCAACATAACGTGCTAGGTAACTTATTTTGAAACATTTGTAGTTAAAGCAATGAATTTGTATCCGCTCCGCTGCATGTTTTCTACCATTTTCTTCAGATCTGAAAACGCACATTTCCTGAAGAATTGCACTACGTATTACCTTACGGAAATAGTGTCCTCTGTGTGTATACTTCATATTTTGGCGTATTTAGTACGATATCCGGGAACTTTAGGCATACTAACTATATCCATACTATGACCAATAAGTACACTATATACTAAATTCACGTCACAAATAGTACGGGTAGTATGAGTATTCGAACATAGTTTCACTCTTTCACGTTCATTTTCCTACCTGCTATGTTAATAATTAACATTAGCTATCGATTAGTTCAAAAATGTTGGGTTGTTACTACATTTCCCATAATCCCTCCCCGTACAAAAGAACAACCACGCCGATCTCATCTGGGTCTTTATGGTTCCTGTTGCCATTATTAGGAGATCGCCCATGCGATCATATTTTTGGTGGAAAACTGCACAAGTGTCCGTTTGGACGGACCTTGGAGAACGGTCGAAGCCTTGTTGGGGCCAAGTGTTTCCCAGAACGCTAAAAAGCAGAACTTTACGGGGTCTTGGCCCCGCTGTGTGAGCCTTCGTTTTCTCTTTCTACACCGCCTCCATTACTGAGACGCCCAAATTGTGTCTCTATTTTTCTATTGTTTGTTTTGTTGTCAATATGTCGCCGTGATGGAGTTTCTGTGTTTGACAGAAATGAATCAGGGTCTGACCCGCAGTCGCAACAACCCGGTCTCCTCTCCCTTTGCCCCATTTAATGCTAGAGCGCACGGACGCTCTCTCCCTGGAGCTCGGCCTAAACACCGCTCACCGAAAAGAGACAACTATGGAGAAGAATCCAAACAGCAATGCCAACAGCAACAAGGTTCCGCCCCGTTCGAGTTCTACAGGCCCAACAGCCGGCGAATCTAAACCGAAAACAGGTGAACATTTTAATAATTCAAACCAAATCCTAGTTAATCTTTCCTGACTGGTTTAACTACCCAGCCAACGTTCTCTTAGCTTGCTAACTTTAAAGCTGGCCTAGCTGTAGTGCATTGTTTGTTTACTTGATATGGGAGATGACGTGTCTTGACAGAACGGGTGCGTTCGCTCTGGCTATCCGATTTCAGACCAGTCTCGTCTGAGTCTGCAAAAGTTCAGAATAACTGAGGTATTTACGAACGCTCAACATCCGTTGAAGGTGTCAGTATTTTTTATTTAACTTTTATTTAACTAGGCAAGTCAGTTAAGAAGAAATTCTTATTTACAATGACTGCCAACAAAAGAAACCCAAACCAGGACGACGCTGGGCAAATTGTGGCCTTCCCTATGGGATTCCCGATCATGACCGGTTGTGATACAGCCCGGGATTTAACCGGGCTCTATAGTGATGTGATGTGCCTCTAGCACTGTGATGCAGTGCCTTCGACCGTTGTGCCACTTGGGAGCCCAAGTCGGCAAAGAAGTCTGCAAAAAGCTATTTCAATTGTAGCCACCCTTTGACAGCTTTGCACGTGCTTGGCATTCTCTCAACCAGCTTTGAGGTAGTCACCTGGAATGCATTTCAATTAACAGGTGTGCCATGTTCAAAGTTAATTTGTGGAATTTCTTTCCTTAATGCGTTTGAACCAATCCGTTGTGTTGTGACATGGTAGGGTTGGTATACAGAAGATGGCCCTATTTGGTAGAAGACCAAGTCCATATTATAGCAAGAGGAGCTCAAATAAGCAAAGAGAAACCACAGTCCATTATTTAAGTCATCCTGAAAATTTCAAGAACTTTGAAAGTTTCTGCAAGTGCAGTTGCAAAAACCATCAAGCGCTACGATGGAACTGGCTCTCATGAGGACCACCACAGGAAAGGAAAGGATAAGTTAGAGTTACCAGCCTCAGTAATCGGCAATTAACTGCACCTCAGATTGCAGCCCAAATAAATGCTTCTCAGAGTTCAAGTAACAGACACATTTCAACATCATAAATTAAGGTTCAATAAAAAATGAACTGTTCAGAGGAGAATGTGTGAATCAGACCTTCATGGTTGAATTTCTGCAAAGAAACTACTAAAGGACACAAATAATAAGAGACTTGCTTGGGCCAAGAAACACGAGCATTGGACATTAGACCAGTGGAAATCTGTAATTTGGTCTGATGAGTCCAAATTTGAGTTATTTTGTTCCAACCACTGTGTCTTTGTGAGACGCAGAGTAGGTGAATGGATTATCTCTGGATATGTGGCTCCCACTGTGAAGCATGGATGTGTGATGGTATCCGGGTGCTTTGTTGGTGACACGGTCAGTGATTTATTTAGAATTTAAGGTACTTAACCAGCATGGCTACTACAGCGATATGCCATCCCACCCGGTTTTGCACTTAGTGGGCCTATCATTTGTTTTTCAACACGACAATGACCCAAAACACACCTCTAGGCTGTGTAAGGTCTATTTGACCAAGAAGGAGAGTGATGGAGTGCTGCGTCATATGACCTGACCTCCACAATCACCTGACCTCAACCCAATTTGAGATAGTTTGGGATGAGTTGGACCGCAGAGTGAAGGAAAAGTAGTCAACAAGTGCTCAGCATATGTGGGAACTACTTCGACTGTAGGAAAAGCATTCCAGGTGACCAACTCTTGAAGCTGGTTGAGAGAATGGCAAGTGTGTGCAAATTTGTCATCAAGGCAAAGGGTGGCTACTTAGAATCTCAAATCTAAAATATATTTTGATTTGGTTAACACTATTTGGTTACTACATGATTCCATATGTGTTATTTCATAGTTTTGATGTCTTCGCTATTATTCTACAATGTAGAAAATAGTAAAAATAAAGAAACCCTTGAAAGAGTAGGTGTGTCTAAACTTTTGACTGGTACTGTATATTCAATAAATAATGCTGATATCTAACCACAGGTTAACTATTGTTCAGTTGAGAATCTAGTTATTTAAAGGGTCTGTTTCATGCATACACTGAGTGCTTACTTAACACCAGAGGCTGGTGGAGTTAAAAGTGAGCTTGCCCAATAATGGACTAAAGTAGCCTTACATTACAACTTCTAGTCCAAGGACCTTACATGTTCTGTTTAGAGGTGAATTGTTCTTGTAGCCAAAACCGCTAAATACTCCATTGACATGTGAATTGATTCTCAATTGCATTAAGGTTCTAGAAACCTAAAGCCCTCTACTTTCATATCACATCAAAATCATTTCACAAATGTGAAATATACACTTCATGTACACTGTTTTATAACAGCTGCAGCCAACAGTATTTTCTTTGTCACAACACGTTTGTAGGGTCAATCTTCAGTTTACACACAGGTGTTCGGACATGCAGATGGCTAATTGGCACAGGTATGTCTCTGTTTTCCGTAAAGTATCATCAAAATATGGCCGAGTGGGAATCCTAACCCTATAAAGGTGTGTAGTAATTTTAACCTTTTTGCTGATTTGAAAGATAAGTTACTATGTTTCCATAACCGTACCGCAAGTGACGCGTTTTATCTTTCGGAACAAGCTTCGGGGCTCTTAACAAAAACCCCGGGCCACCAGATACTATTGTCATTAGGTGCTAATGTAGTTAGTGTCTATGCATTGGGTAAAAGGGAGTTATAGACAGTGGAGGACGCCATCTAGTTTTAGCAATGTAGATTGTCTCCCTTTGCCATTCATTTGGGATTGAGGCATATGTTTTTAACAGGAGCTACACAACATGTCCAACAACTCCTGACAACTTTGATTTTAGAGTGATCTATCACTTTAAATGTAAGCAATTATGAGTTGACTTGCTCTGGCTTGTGCTTAAGTCCATGCAGCCTACCCAGTGCTAGTCATGTGGGTTCTCAATATCAGCTTTCACAGTTTGCTCAATGTTCACTTTGTCTAGGATTTTGAAAATGAGATGGCTTGCAGGATTTTGTTTCCTTTTCACCAATAGGCCTTTCAGTATTGTTGTCTTTTAGAGACATTGCCTTCAGAAAGTTTTCACCCCTTGCCTTTTTCCACATTTTGGGTTACAACATGAATTTGAAATGGGTTAAATTTAGATTTTGTTTGGTCACTGGCCTACACACAATACCCCATAATGTCAGTGGAATTATGGTTAGTAGCTTTACAAAAAAATGTAAAGCTACTAACCAATAATGCAAAATAATTATTGGCAAAGCAATTAACTTTTTGTCCTGAATACAAAGTGTTATGTTTGGGGCAAATGCAACACATTTACTGAGTACCACTCTCCATATGTTCAACCATAGTTGTGGCTGGATCATGTTATGGGTATGCTTGTAATCATTAAGGACTGGGGAGGATAAAAAAGAAACAGAATGGAGCTAAGCACGGGCTAAATGTTAGAGGAAAAACTTGTTCAGTCTGTTTTACACCAGACACTGGGAGACCAATTCACCTTTTGGCAGGACAATAACCTTTTAAAAACGAGGCCACATCTACACTGGAGTTGCTTACCAAGAAGACAGTGAAAGTTCCTGAGTGGCAGAGTTACAGTTTTGACTTAAATCTGCATAAATCTTTGGCAAGACTTAAATGTTTGTCTTGCAATGAACAACAACCAATTTGATAAAGCTTGAAGAATATTGAAAAGAATAAAGGGCAAACAATTTACAATCCAGGTGTGCAAAGCTATTAGACTTATCCAGAAAGACTCACAGCTGTAATCGCTGCCTAAGGTGATTCTAACATGTATTGACTCAGGGGTGTGAATACTTATGCAAATTCAATATTTATGTATTTCATTTAATACATTTACATACATTTATTAGAATGTTTTCAATTTGTCATTATGGGGTATTATGTGTAGATGGGTGAGAACATCTATTTAATCCATTTTGAATTCAGGCTGTAACATAACAAAATGTGTTTTAAGTTAAGGGGTATGAGTACTTTCTGAAGGCACTGTAGGTATTTCATACAACAGTAATAATATCAGCAAGATCTTCATAATCTTCACCCCTTCCTTAGATTGATTTGTTTTGTACTTTACATCAGAGTGCCTCAGGGAAATTGTGCGAAAGGCAGATAAAGCAATGCAAATAATGCAGTCCGGTGGGAAATTCACTTTAGGGTCCACTGGCATGAATACGGTTCAGCAGCTCAAATCAGCAGGATCGGGGGCATTGTATTTAGGAGGCCATGGATCACTAAAATAATGATTATGGTTATAAATATTATGGGGACACCTACACATTTGGCACCCAAGCACGAGTTATCAGTATTAGAGATCAACCGATTTATTTTTCGATACCGATTATTGGAGGACCAAAAAAAGCAATTTTCCCCTTTCATTCTCCCCAGATGGTAAGAATAATGGAAGCTCTAAGCGCTACAGCCGCAAACGAGAGCCCTCCCTTCCCAAGAGTGACAGTTTCCCTGGCCCTCGTCGCACCAATTCACAGAAAAGCAAGAATTTTGACAAGAGGCCCACCCAGAGAGGTGAAGCCCGGCAGTATGGCATTACAGGTGGAGGAAGACGTGAAGAGGTGAGCATTCACAAGACTTGACAGTTATTTATCCTTTTTTGGATATGGAATAACATCAGAAGTCTATTAAAAAGAGCGCTTAGTTAGGTCCTATATGTATCTTTCCACATTGAATTAATATCAGTATAATTGCACTTATTGACAAATTAATGGTAGAATTATGAGTCACTGAACGGTAGAAACAAGGCAGCATCAACCCACATACAGTAGGACATCTAACTGGAATTGTATTATTCCTACCTGTCAATCAGAAAAGTTGGGCTCTAATTTTCTTCTCCCTTCCCCCAGGTAGCAGAGTGCCGCCGGGCCGAGTTCAGCCCGGCTCAGTTTGCTGGACCCAAAAAGATCAGTTTGAACCACTTGCTCAACTTCACGTTTGAGCCTCGTGGGGGCCATGGTGGCCTAGGAGGAGAGAAACACTCCTGCTGGGGCCGCCACAACAAGTGGGGCCACAAGCATAAGCCCTTCAACAAGGAGCTTTTCCTCCAGGCCAAGTGAGCTCCTGATCAATTCAGTCTACTTTGTACAGTATGAATTGTTAGGTTGCTATTTATTAACTAATTTGTGTTTTTTTTTTGTGCCTTAGCTGCCAGTTTGTGGTGACTGATGACCAGGACTACAAGGCTCACTTCACTGACCCAGACACTCTTGTGAACTGGGACTGTGTGCAGCAAGTGGTAAGTTCCGTACACCAGACCTCTTTGGCTTGAAATCGCCACATCTAATTAGACTTTTAATGTAAATATTATTTCCCTCCAGCGCATCTACAGTCATGAGGTTCCCTCCTGCCCCATCTGCCTCTACCCCCCTGTAGCGGCTCATATCACCCGCTGTGGCCACATCTTCTGCTGGCCATGCATGCTGCACTACCTGTCTCTCAGTGACAAGAGCTGGTCCAAGTGCCCCATCTGTTATGAGTCTGTACACTCTGACGACCTCAAAAGGTTAGAGAGAGATCGATGTTAAACAGCCTTATTAGAAAATTCTGTATTGCTACCTTAGGGAAATAAAATATTGTGGTTGAAAATGGTTAGTAAAATGCTCTATCCCCTCGTATCTCACTGCAGTGTGGTTGCAATGGAGACCAGGCAGTATGCAGTTGGTGACCTCATCACCATGCGCCTAATGCGAAGGGAGAAGGGGGCTCTGGTGGCCATGCCCACCTCCCAGTGGGTGAAGGTGGAGGAGCCTATTTGCTTTGGAGGTGAGAGATTTTAATTTTAGCAGATGGTCTGAATATCCAGTGACTTATAGTTAGTGCATCCATCTTAAGGTAGTTAGGTGAGACAACCACATCAGTCATAGTGAGTACATTTTTCCTCATTAAGGTAGCCATCAGCAAAGTCTGTGCTAGTAAGAAAAGACAGGTGTTAGTGCAAAGAAGGCAAGGTTGGATGATGACCAAATGTTTACCACATAACTGTCTGTGGTATGCTATATGTGAGTTGTTGTACCCCTGTGTTGTAGATGTGCACCTGAGCCCGTACTCCAAGCTGCTGCTTGCCTCTCAAGAGCAGTTACTGGGCCTGGTGGCTGAGGAGAAGTTTGTTTTGCAGGCTCAGCTCACCCTGGAGGAGGATGCCATAGCCTGTTTCATCCAGAGCGCCCTGTGCAGTCTCCAGGTAACACTGACAAACGAATAGCTTGTCATTTAAAACACAGGTAGTGTATGCTGCATTGTTACCCAAACTTGGTTCAAGTCATATAGGCCTAGGTAGCATGAACTAATCCCCTCTTTCCTCTGCTGTGGTCCAGGAGCGAGAGGAGGCTCTGCTGAAGCACCAGAAGGCATGTACTAAGGACAACATAGAACTGTCGAGTCTCACTCTGGCAGACCCCCCCTCCCCTGAGGAGGAAGTAGTGACAATCTTCAGCAGTACCAAGGTAAGTGTTGCCATTTAAAACTCCTTTATGTAACATTACTCTCCAAATTCACCTGTGTTATTGGGTCTGAGAGATTATCTGTGTTTTACTCTTTACAGCCGGTGCTGCAATACTCCTCTGCATTTGATGATGAGGTAGCAGAGGTTCCAGAGGAGGACCCAGAGGATGTGCCTGGTGAGGAACCAGAGCTCCCGGAAGGGCTCCTGGAGAGAGTGCTGGAGGAGTCCACTGAGGCCTCTGGGGATGCAGCTCCAGAACCCCAGCCTGCTGAGGAGAACCCTCCCAGCCAGGCTGAAACAATGCGCCCCCAAACCTCAGAGCATGGCCCCTCCTATTACTTCTACCAAGGTAGGATACCCTTTAGCAAAATGTCTTCATCAGTCTCTCCACTCAATGCCTACCTTGTCATCTATATTGTCATCAAAAGTCCAGTCTCTGTACTTACTCCTTTCGTTCTCCCTTCAGCGGAGGACTGCCAGCAGATGTTTTTGCACCCAGTGAACGTGCGCTGTCTGCTGCGTGAGTACGGCAGCCTGGAGGCCAGCCCTCACACCATCACTGCCACTGTGGTGGAGATTGAGGGGCAGACTATCACAGAGGTAAGTGATTAGATCTGTAACATACTACTTAAGTATGTTTATTCATGAAATGCACCAATACTTTTTTTTTCTTCTGGCTCATTTCATTGTTTTCATTCTCTTGGCTACAGGAGGTTCGCCGTCGACACCGCTACCTGGCTCACCTACCGCTCACCTGTGAGTTCAGCATCTGTGAGCTGGCCCTGCAGCCCCCCACCCTGTCCAAAGAGACCCTGGACAGCTTTGCAGGTTAGATATCCTAACACACAGTCTATTCATGGGTTGTTACAGTACTACTCCTCATATCCAAGTCTTCTTTCTCCGTTACTCTTATGTGACTCAGATGACTTGGAGAAAAGAAAGCGTCTTAGACAAAAGAAAGCAAGGGATGAGAAGCGTAGGGAGAGGCGTATTGAGATGGAGGAGAACAAGAAGCAGGGGAAATGTGAGTACATTTGACTTTAGGTTGTTTCTCAATGTAGAATGTGTAATTAAAAACCTGTGGTCAGATGGGATATCTTAAATTTACGGTCTTCTCTCTCAGATCCAGAGGTGCATATTGGGCTGGAGAATTTTCAGCAGTTCCCGGCATTTGGATCACCACTTCACAATGGCAGTCCACCTGTGTACCCTGAATTTCTGTTAGCCCCTCCCTCATTCCTCAGCAGCAGCCCTGTCTCTGGTGAGACCAACTCTTTCAACTGTCCCGTCTTAGCGACTTGAGATTTTGTGACATGGAATTCATATTTTGGACAAAATATAGCGCATTACAAACAGTGCCTTGGATGTGTGAGCCTTGTGAACTGAAAACACCATTTCCCTGTTGCAGATGGGCTGATGTTCCCCAGTCTGAGTGGACACAGCCCTGTGCCCAGCGTGGGCAGTGTGGAGGATGACTCTAACTGCATGTCGTTCGCTCAGGTCTGTTGGCCTAACTCATTCATTTACTCACTCCTAAATGTATTATTTTCATTACGGACTGATTACCTTGGATGTCAGGATGTATCACGGCCTTTGGATATTGACAATGAATACCAGTAATAGACCATTTGTATAACTTTCTCGCTCATCCCTTATTCTCCCCTGAAAAGATGCTGAGAGATGGGAAAGCCAGGGTAGATGCTGGGCCATGGACCACCTCAAAGAAAGGTGACAACTACACATCTAAAGCCTTCCATTTCTCCTGTGTCTGTTAGTGCTTGCTCAAATCAGTTGGCCAGACAAGTATTGTCAGCTGAAACCTATATTGGACAGCGAAGTGTCAATAATGGGCAGTGTTGGACCATGTTTGACTCCTCTTTTTCTGTTCTGCTCCCTCATACATGCTGCTGGCTCCTCCAGTGGCAGATAGTGATGGAGAGAGTGATGGAGAGAGTAACCGGGTCCCAGTTCCCAGCTTCCAGAACTCTTTCAGCCAGGCCTTCGAGGAGGCACTCCTGCAGCACCAAGGTCCAACTGCTCCAACCCAGCCGTTGGTCATCCCTGGTCAGTCTTTCACTGTGTCTTTGCTTGTGAGTGATTACTTATTTATGGCATTAGACTGCATACTCATCTCATTCCTCACTCTCTTTCAGAGGAAAAGAGAGGGAAAAAGAAGAAGAAACAGAAGCTTCTATTCAGCACCTCCATGGTTCACACAAAGTAGACTACACTGAAGTTGAGACTTCTCCCTTTACCCTCTCACTTTTTATTTGATCCATCTCCTGCTATCACTCTTGTCATTTTTCCATGCAGCTCTATTTTAGAATTATAAGCAATGGAGAATTCTTTTTTTTTTAGTATGTAGCCAAAGGAAGTAATACCTCCACCACAGTCCCACTCACTATTTCTTCACTGGAACACCATGAAATTGTTTTATTATGCATTCTACAATAGTGCGAGCGTGCAAAGATTTGTTCCACAACAAAGATTTTGTCAGACATACTTTGGGGTTAGACGGATCAGTTTACCATAGTAGGATCTACTTAAGGTTGATTAAAATTGAATAAGTTTAAGGGATTCATTTTATATTTGGGGTAGCAGTCAGCCAATGAACTCTTCAGATTTTCAATCCTGAGTCTGAACACTGTCAGCCATGAATTTGGTCTTCAAACAAATGTCTACTTAACTAACTAGTAAAAGGCAGAAGCTGACGCACACCTCAAACACTTTTAGAGGTGCAGACTGAGCGTAAACTAAAAAAATAGGCGCACACTGTTTCCAAACATTTTAATGGGTATAGTAACCAGCATTGCTGAAACATTGGTTGGGAGTATAATTAGTGTGCCACTATTTTTATACTAAACTAACAAAATCCCTTCCAATGAAAGTTGTTATATTTGAGCTTCATGCTGAGATGGCCTGAACATAGCAGAACCTCTATGCATGAGTCTGATTCTCTTAAGTCTGGAGGGAATGTAAGGAATACAGTGTAGCTTGTATTAAAGGGTCTTGAAAACCTGTTGTGTGGGTGGCTGAGAAATGCACTGTAGACCTTGTTTGATTTATTAGACCATGCATATTAATTTTCTTCTCTTTGTTCAGTTTTTCCCTTTTACCACAGGCATTTTGCTGTCCTTTTCCTCATTTTACTTTGAAGAACTAGTGTGTGGTCCAATTTGTAACATTGTCTTTTTATCCCCTGGTTTCAATTCAGTATTGCAAATATAGTTTTTGTGTGAAGCTAGAGATTTGCATACTTTTGATTGCTTGCTATATGAGTGAAAAGGTGGGATTTAAAGACACTATGTAAGTTTTGTTTGAAGGTTATTTTATTTACCTTTTTGATTATTTGGGGGCAAACATGAGTAAACATGAAATAGGCTTACATTAACTGGCCTGACATTGGAATGAATAAAGGGTTATGCTCAAGCAAACTAATTGTCTGGATATCTTTGGTATTGCAGCAACAATGAGATGGTATTGATGCGCCATTGTACTAGGTAACTAGGAAGAATGGGTTCATTTTTGAAAAATGTATCGGGAGTTGAAAGAATGTCCCTAATTAGAACCTACCCATATATCGAAGGAGATGCATTTACATCTCACCTGTCGCAGACCATGTCAGTGTAGTAATGAAAACTGTCCACATGGTGGGACACCATACTGTACCTACCAACTTGTAGCTAGCAGGCAGCCAGCCAACTACAGTATCAAAACAAATCCCTCACCTCTACTACCAAGTTGGAGTGAGCCAGGTGGCAAGGGTGTGAGGAGAGAGAAAAGTAAGTCAACTAGTTAGAGATGGCTATCAACTCAACTTGTTTAGCCAGTTTCATGTGTATCTATTGAAAGCTCATGTCTCAGAATAGCTGCGATTCAACCAATAATTGTCTTGACATTTGGTGCTGGGAGTCTCCCAGCACAATGTCAAAAGACAATTCTTGGTTGAATCGCAGCTAGTCTACGAGCAACCTGGCTACTAGTGTGTTCGCAACAGGTTCGCCTCTGCCGGACTGATATAACGTTACCCTTTCCCACACCGCAGATCGATTGACTGAGGTTTGGTAGAATAAAATTATTAGGTCCCTGGTGAAAGGTACGGATAAACACGACAGGTGGATGGATTTCTCAGTGAAGTAAGTTAATTTCGCTTTCTGTATTAAGGTTAGCTAGCTAAGGACTAAAAGCTGCGACGGGATAATAGTTCACACCAGCCAGGTTTTGTAGCTGTAGATACTCATCTGACGATTGTTTTAACGAATCGATTCGCATAAAAACGACAGGGATACGCATGGCTAAATTGGTAAGTAAGCTAGCAGCTAACGTTAGCTACATTGAGCTAATTGTCAGATAGCTAGCTAACGACATCAATATACTAGCAAATTATGCCACGCTACGTATCACTTGCTAGTTTGTACTTTTTCTTCTCTGATCTTCATGGTTTCACACTTGCTGGATAATATTGTAATGTTGAAGTAGTTTGTCTGTTTTGCCAAATCAGTAACTGTAACCTTATACTAGCTAAGCTCCGACATAGATAAGACTCACTACTCGTTAGTTAACTTTTCGCAAAATTACATGAAATGCATTTTAAAGAATCGATTCAGGATCGCATGTAGCAAGTGTTACATCAAAGGCTAAAAGTTTGTTAGCCTACATTTTCTTTGTGCTCTTGCGCTAACGTTAGCTAAACAACTAATGAAAACGTTAGAGAACGTGTAGGGCCAAGACGAGACTGACCGCCGAATTAAATATCACAATGCATTATGTTATCACTTTCCTGGGCAATGAACTATCATCGATCTGACAGAATAAGAGTGAACACGTTAATAGGAAAATAATCGCACCCCTATTTTCTACACCCCCACACTACTAGTCTCTCACAAGCAACTTCTCATCGGTTAAAGTGTGTGTTTTTTTTCACCTGTATTTAACTAGGTGTTGCTTAGTTTTTGTTCACACAACAGTTTGGTAAGTATTTTTCCTCTGCTAAACCAGACTGTCATTGACATGACAATGTTATCCACACAATGCCAAGGCACAGTACAGGAAATTAGGTTTCATTTGAACCATTCCAGATGCCTTTGTATTACATGTGTATGCTAGTGTTACTCATAACCATTTCAGACAGAAGATGTGCTATATTTCCTGTAATATATATTTTTTTAAACTTTCAAACAGACCCTTATGTACCACTTTCTTGCAGCCATACCGTTGGTATACATATCAGTGGGTAACTGGCAAATCAGGAGAGGTGGGAGGGTGTTTTCATTTATTTTACCAGATAAATTGACTGAACACATTCTCATTTACAGCAACAACCTGGGGAATAGTTACAGGGGGATTAATGAGCCAATTGGAAGCTGGGTGTGTTTAGGTGGCCATGATGATATGAGGGCCAGATTGGGAATTCAACCATGTGGTCTGTTTGCATTTCAAAGAGGTATTAAACACAGAAGTGTTAATTTTCCTACAAAAAAGCAGGGAACCATTCACAGATCTGGTACCTGTATTTTGCTTACAGGGTCTGTGACTAGGTCTTCATGTGGCTTTTAATATACCATGTTTTTTGTACCCACTACCCTATTTAGATATATATATGAAAAAGCTGGTATAACATTTTTTTTTAAAGCAGGCATGGTAAATTAGTGGTATTTTGGGTCTGTATGAAGGTATGCCAATGGTGTCACCTAATGAGTAATGACTAGTAGTGAGTACAATATATGTATCCAGACCACACTGTCAAATAGATCCTTAGTTCCTCTTAAGAACAGTAACTAAAGTCTAAAAGTGTCTACACTTACCAATATGATAGAGGACATAGTGGTGTGCATGCACCACACACTGACACTAGCAGGTTGCAAAAAATAAATGTAGCCTAATTCAGATTTTGGCTCAGAAAAGTGCTAGGCCTAATATTAAGTTCTCTATTGTTCTTTACGTTCCTCTCTTCCTCTTAGGATCTTATCTTTTCCTTTCATCTCCCAAATTACTTTTGTTCTCTAGTAGTCAAGTCACCACCAAGTTATTCCTCGTGAGTGTCAGTGTGTGTGTGTGTGTCCCTAATCGTTGCTTATGTTCTATATATGTTTTTCAAATCAAATGTAGGCTCAATGCCGTGTTAAAGCCTGCAGGATTGCTCTATGGACATTGCATTCTAGGCCTTATCTCAACCTTTGTTCTGCAGGTGTACTGCACTCATAGACAGATTCTCAGATCACAGAGGCTCTGGTGTGCTGTCGTTCTAAATTATATGTGGTGATGTCCATGTAAAATGACCCATGAGCACCAACGTAAAGTTCATAGGATCATGTCAAACTGGGTGTCTATTTTTATTTTTTTTTCCATCCTAAAAATGTTAACTAAAGCAAAGGCTTTGGTTTCTGGGCAGGTGGGAAAGGTGTCTCAGAAAACATGTACAAGAAAAAGTCTTAAAAGGTATTAGATATACATCAAAACAAAATGTTGAAGACCCCAGCCAACTAATATCAACACTTTTTTTTAAAACTACAGGACCAAAAGTATGTGGACACCTGAATGTCTATAATGCTGTAGCATTCAGATTTCCCTTCACTGGAACTAAGGGGCCTAGCCCGAACCATTATTCCTCCTCCACCAAACCTTACAGTTGGCATTATGCATTCGGGCAGGTAGTGTTCTCGAGGCAGCTCTAGCAGGGCAGATATTTGACGAACTGACTTGTTGGAAAGGTGCCATCCTATCACGATGCCGCGTTGAAAGTCACTGCGCTCTTCAGTACGGGCCATTCTGATGCCAATGTTTGTCTATGGAGATTGCATAGCTGTGTGCTCGATTTTATACTTTCTCTGCCATCTGTAAGTCTAAGAAACATTTCCTTGTGCCTTGAACACACATCTTGAACAAAAATATAAATGCAACATGTAAAGTGTTGGTCCCATGTTTCATGAGCTGAAATTTGATATAAGTATTTCTCCTTTGCCAAGATAATCCATCTACCTGCCTGACAGGTGTGGCATATCAAGATGCTGAATAAACAGCATGGTCATTACACAGGTGCACCTTGTGTTGGGGGCAATACATGGCCACTCAAATGTTTAGTTTTGTCACAACACAATGCCACAGACAATGTTCCCTCTAACTTGTTTGTCAGGTCTGTTGAGCGCAAACTTGAACGTTGTGAGAATTCTGTGCAACTTCCACCGCGCATTTACTGTGAACACTGAGGCTGTACCTGCTTTATGTTAGTTTTAACAGTGGTCACGTAGGCTACTGTTGTTATTTGATCATAATGTATGCCTACCAGCGTGGCCTACCTTTTAAAAAAACAATGGAGAAAATGCATCCCATAACATATTAACATGTTAATAGCTGTTTTATCATTTAGCCTACAGTAGCAACCAATGTGTGGTGTTCAGTGTAGGTCGACATTCCTTCAGACTTTTGGAGAAAAAAACCATGCAGGGCTTGATATTAACCTGTTTATCCACTTGTCCTAAAGACAAGGAAATGACTGAAAATGTTGTGATGTTTGATGCAAGAAACCACTTTACAAAATAAAATGCATCATTATTCCCATACCATTATTACAGAGAATCAGACAAGCTATGCTACCCTCTCCCTATTGGC
Source organism: Oncorhynchus kisutch (assembly GCF_002021735.2). Taxonomy (NCBI): domain Eukaryota; kingdom Metazoa; phylum Chordata; class Actinopteri; order Salmoniformes; family Salmonidae; genus Oncorhynchus; species Oncorhynchus kisutch. Next base: position 23,523,991 of record NC_034176.2, on the reverse strand, counting down.
TATGTACAGTGAGGGAAAAAAGTATTTGATCCCCTGCTGATTTTGTATGTTTGCCTACTGACAAAGAAATTATCAGTCTATAATTTTAATGGTAGGTTTATTTGAACAGTGAGAGACAGAATAACAACAAAAATCCAGAAAAACGCATGTCAAAAATGTTATAAATTGATTTGCATTTTAATGAGGGAAATAAGTATTTGACCCCTCTGCAATACATTACTTATTACTTGGTGGCAAAACCCTTGTTGGCAATCACAGAGGTCAGACGTTTCTTGTAATTGGCCACCAGGTTTGCACACATCTCAGAAGGGATTTTGTCCCACTCCTCTTTGCAGATCTTCTCCAAGTCATTCTGGTTTCGAGGCTGACATTTGGGAACTCGAACGATGATCCAGCTGGATGTGGAGGTCCCGGGTTTCTGAAAACCAAAGAATTTCTGCACAAATTGTCAGCCACCTCAGGGAAGCTTATCTGCATGCTTGTTATCCTCACCAGGGACTTGACCTGAATGCAGTTCGGCATCGTCACAGAGATACCGCGACGAGATCCTGATGCCCATTGTCGTGCCATTCATCTGCTGCCATCAACTCATGTTTCAGCATGATAATGCACGGCCCTATGACGCAAGGATCTGTACACTTCCTGGAAGCTGAAAATGTCCCCCGCAGTTCTTCCATGGCCTGCATACTCACCCGACGTCACCGATTGAGCATGTTTGGGATGCTTTGGATCGACGTGTACGACAGTGTTTTCCATTTCCTGCCATTGAAGAGTTGGACAACGTTCCACAGATCACAATCAACAGCATGATCAACTATGCGAAGGAGATTTTTTATTTTTATTTTTAATTTGACCTTTATTTTATAGGCAAGTCAGTTAAGAACAAATTCTTATTTTCAATGACGGCCTAGGAACAGTGGGTTAATTGCCTGTTCAGGGGCAGAACGACCGATTTGTACCTTGTCAGCTCGGGGATTCGAAAATGCAACCTTTCGGTTACTAGTCCAACACTCTAACCACTAGGCTACCCTGCCGATGTGTTGTGCTGCGTGAGGATATTGGTGGTCACACCAGATACGGACTGATCCAAGCTCATACCTTTTTATTGAGGGTGTCTGCACCCAGCAGATGTGTATCTGTATTCCCAGTCATGTGAAATCCATAGATTAGGGTCTAATGAATTCATTTACATTGACTCATATCTTTACATGAACTGTAACTCAGTAAAACCGTAGGAATTGTTCCATGTTGATTTATTTTTATTTTTGTTCAGTATATTTTCTAAATTCTCTCCCTCATGAGGAGGGAGGATAATGAACATTCACAGAAGTAACAGGTCGAGTTAGACCTGTCTTTTTTTTTTTATGAAGCGATTTGAAACTCAAATTTCCCAAAAATCGATAATGGAATTTCTGCAATTGAATTTGCTACAATGGGAAATCATAATAGTCACAAACCACTGGTTTGTTAAACTATGAAATTAATGTTTTTTGTTTGGCACACATTTAATGCCCATGTCAAACACATATCTATCTACAATATTCTCTTCCCCAGTTGCGATGAGCTTATTTTGAATCTGTCTCATAACAGGGCTCATTCTATGTTTTTACCTCATTTGTCTCTAGGTGAAAGGTAGGCTAGTCCCTACTCAATTGAACTTGGTTAGATCTGGTCCAGATTTAAAATTTGTGTTTGTACTTTAAAAAGCAAATGAGCTGTTTGCAAGGGCAATTGTGGTTGTGCAGTGCAATTCTTCCAGCCAGTGGTTTTTCCTCCAGTCCCTGCTGTGTTGCTGGACCCATCTACAGGGAATGTTTAGCATTCCAGCTTTGCAAAAGCGTTTCCTGTCAACAACCACTGCCTCAATTTATCAGCCCCCTGCTAGCAGTAGGATACTCTTTCCCTTTACTCTTTCTTTTCTTTCTCTTCTCCATGTTTTATCTATTATGCAAGTTGTGAAATCTACAATTTTTGTTTACATCCTTCAAAATGTATGTTAGGGTATTTCTCTGTCTGTATGTTTCCATAAATGAAAAATGCTAAGTGGATTTCCGGTGGGAGGTCTGAGACTATAGTAACGATGCTGAGGTCTGTGCTACACTTTGATGTATGCAGTCGCAGGGTCTAATGTTACAGGAAACAGAGTTCCTTCCTTTGTAATGACACCAAATTGTGCTCTCTCCCCAGGCACCTACTCCTTACACCAGTGTGATATGACATCACTGAGTGGTTACCACAGAAACCAGGGCTCCACTGCAGACGGTTGACAGCCAGTCAAGTGAGTGATGATGGGATTGCCCATAACAACTAGGACGTGTGTGTGCGACCAATAACATTTGCGACCGATGACATTTTATTTGAACTGCAGTCAATCCCTTACAGAGAAGCCTAACTCAAGAGAAGAACATGTGGAAAACATGATCAGATCTGCAGGAGCCTCTTAAAGGGCAGGAGTCCACCAAACATTGTTGCTTTGATGTTCTTGCTCTCAAATCAAATGTTATTGGTCACATACACATATTTAGCAGATGTTATTGCGGGTGTTGCGAGAAATGCTCTCCCTCTTGATGATGGGAACATGTGATATGACTGTGTTTACTGTACGTTAATTAACAGTCAATTACTGTTTGACCAACAATTATTTGCTTGACAATCACCGGCTGATAATGTAGTGACCGCCTCAGTACTAGTAGAGCACTTTAGAAGGGGAGGGGCCAAATATCTAATTACTTGTGTAGCTTTTCAATGGAATTCCCCTTTTACTGCCATAGGTGAGACCTGCCTTGCATTACTACACTGACTGAATGGAAAAGACAACAATGACACTCATAGGAGAGTGAGCCTTCCTGCCTCACTGTTACTGCTGTCTGGTGCAGCTCTGTAATCTTCAGATTACTGTAGGTCTTCAAAAGGAGCGTCAGACGGTCATTGTGATGGCAGGATTTCTGCTGTCTCAACTGTAGCTACATTGATATTTTCAGTTCTTAGGATTATAAGGTTCTAGCTACAAAAAGATGATTCTGAGATAATTGCCTTTAAAGTTCCAAACCCTAATTGGTTTGGTGTCAGCTATTTTTATTTTGAATTTAGAGTACTATATAGTTCACTGTCTATGTCAATAATTACATTTTGACAAAAATGCAGATAGAACCTTATAGTCCCAAGCTAACGATGTTGTCTCAGACTTTGTGTACTGGTTATCTCTGAGTCAGACCCAGTCGCGGCAGATGGAGAAACAGTAGATGGAAACGATGCTGGCAGGGAACTGAACCTTTCACCGTACCCGGGGAACTGAACGCTTCCCCGTACACGGGGAACTGAACCCTCCAGAGGTGATGGATCTCTCCCTCTCCCCCTGGCTGAGGCCTGCCATACTAATGAATGGCCTGTGTTTAACAGCCCATCTGCTTCTAGAGCAGCCAGCCACATCTATGGGTGCATGACGCCTCCCAAGGCAAAGTCCAGAGTAGTGCCAGATAACCAAGACAGCCTTTACTTCCTCTGTCCCATGTTCCTGATGTGAATGCACCAGTCGTAATACAGTCATTGCATTGCATCAGAGAAAGGAGTGGCAGTATGACTCGCTGAATAGATCATTTATTGGACTTTGTTTATGGTTTTACTGCTAGACCAACAGTTAATGGCCAAAGGTGCTGATAGAGATTTGTACATTCCTCTCCCTAGGTGTTTTTCCACAGGGATGGCTGCACAAGTGGAGGTGCAGACTGGGGAGGTGGAAAGGATTGGTGTAGGGAGACGACTGCACCTCAGCCCTCTGTCTGACTCCAGCAACAAGAGCCTCACGGAGGGTCCCTCCAACACCCAGGCCTCCCTCATCATCACTCCAGAGCCTAGTAAGCCTGTCCCTACACCCAAACCACGGCTCACTCCCAAACCTTTCACTGTGGAGAAAAACCCCACCATCCGGCCCATACTTGCGCCTAAGCCTAATACCAACCCCCGACCAGTGCCCACTCGCCCTACTTCTTACAAGCCTGACTCACCCAGCACCCCAAAACTTCAGCAGCCGAATGTCACCAGCAAACACAGGCCAGGGCCGACCAACCCCAGCTGTCCTGCTCCTAACTCCTACAAACCCTCTCATAAGTTGAGCATGGGACAAACCACGAAGCCTGTAGCCCAGCCCTTCAAACCCGCCCCTCTTCTAACCCCTGGGGACCCCAGCAAACCAACTCCCTCCCAACCGGTGCGACGTCAGAAGCCAGCTGCGACAGGCTTGTTCCACTCACGGGGCCCTAAGAAACAGCCTTCAGCAGAATGGTCCGGATCCACCAAACCGGAGAAGGAAAGGAACAAAACAGGATCCAGTATCAGAGCGGGGGCAGCCTCTATGACCAGAGCCAAGTCTATGGGCTTCCTCAGTCAGATAGGGCAAGATGAGGAGGAAAGGAAGGGGGATGAAGGGCCCAAGGTCACAGTTCAACTCCGATCCCAGTCTAGAGCCTCCAGGCCCAGACCTGTGTCGGCCATCTTCCTGCCCTCTCCCACTCAGGCTGAGTCGCCCACCCCAGCTGCTCGCTGGGCAGTGAGACGTCCCCTCTCAGCCGACCTCACCTCCAAGTTTGAGTCCATTGGCCTGTCGCTGCACCACGGCCGACCTGCCAAGCCCGACAGAAAGGAAAACACTCCAGGGGAACCGCTACGGAGGACAGAGGGGACCAATGTTACACCACCGGCCCCAGACAGCAAGCCCTCAGCCCTCGTAGGAGGGAGAGAGAAGAAAACAGAGGAAGAAGAGGAGGAGGATGATGAGGGAAAGGGTGGAGGCAGCATTAAGAGACGGATCAGTCTCTTGCTTGATTCCTCCTCTTCTTCCTCTCCTGTGGTTCCTCTCCGTGTTGCTGCCCAAAGACCAGGGTCTAACTCTCCAGTACAGCCCATCCAAGAGGCAGATGTAACATTGGATGGTGTTAAACAGCGAACCAGGAAGCTTACTGAAGATACTGTTTCACCACCAGCCCAGACCCCTGCTGTTAAACCACAGTTCAAGTCCCACCCTCTGCCCCCTGACCTGACCAAAAGGTAGGAGCTCCTCACCACACTGTCTGTCAGTCCTTTTATGTGTCTCCCATTGGCATGTCTTATGTGATATGTGTGTTTCTCTTCATCAGGCTTGGCTCTGAGAGGTCCACAGACCTCGGCAGTCCCTCCCCCAATGAGGCAACCGCCCGCCGTGAGAGGGACACTGATCCTCAAAGGAGGGTAAGAGAGGCTCTGGGATTTGCTTAGGTTAATCTGGTGTAGGTGGTTTGGTGTAGGATTGCAGTGAGAATTGTTCAAACTCCTCTGCCTACCAGGCAAACCCAGTTGAAACACTACTGTCTATGATAGGCAAGCAACGAGGTAACAGTTCAAGCTAGAATCCTTACTTGGTGAAGCTGCCATGTTTGTTTGCGATATTACAACAACAATGAAGTTACTGCAAACAACCAACACTGTTTTATAAGATAGAACAGCAGAATATATACTGCAATTTTTTTTACAACGCTGCCAGATGCTCCTCACCTCAAAACACTACACTGCCAGACGCTCCTCACCTAAAAACACCACGCTGCCAGATGCTCCTCACCTCAAAACACCACGCTGCCAGATGCTCCTCACCTCAAAACACCACGCTGCCAGATGCTCCTCGCCTAAAAACACCATGCTGCCAGACGCTCCTCGTCTAAAAACACCACGCTGCCAGACACTCCTCACCTCAAAACACCACACTGCCAGACACTCCTCACTTCAAAACACCACACTGCCAGACACTCCTCACTTCAAAACACCACACTGCCAGACACTCCTCACCTGCCAGACACTCCTCACCTCAAAACACCACGCTGCCAGACACTCCTCACCTCAAAACATCACACTGCCAGACACTCCTCACTTCAAAACACCACACTGCCAGACACTCCTCACCTGCCAGACACTCCTCACCTCAAAACACCACACTGCCAGACACTCCTCACTTCAAAACACCACACTGCCAGACACTCCTCACCTGCCAGACACTCCTTACCTCAAAGCACCACGCTGCCAGACACTCCTCACCTCAAAAGACCACACTGCCAGACACTCCTCACTTCAAAACACCACACTGCCAGAAACTCCTCACCTGCCAGACACTCCTCACCTCAAAACATCACGCTGCCAGCCACTCCTCACCTCAAAACACCACGCTGTCAGACACTCCTCACCTCAAAACACCACGCTGCCAGACACTCCTCACCTCAAAACACCACGCTGCCAGCCACTCCTCACCTCAAAACACCACGCTGCCTGACACTCCTCACCTCAAAACACCACACTGCCTGACACTCCTCACCTCAAAACACCACGCTGCCTGACACTCCTCACCTCAAAACAACACGCTGCCAGACACTCCTCACCTCAAAACACCACGCTGCCAGACACTCCTCACCTCAAAACAAAAACAAAGGCGCTGCGACGAACAGTGGTGCTGTTTCTCCAAATGCGAATTAGATTTTTAATCCCTGGTCTTCATTAACCAGGTTTCCATCCAACCTTTTTATGTGAGTGAAGTACAGATAAAATGTCTGGTAAATGTCACAACACGCCCAATGGAAACAGCTAAGTTGTCTGTAAACTTGACCAATGTCGACAAAACAAAATACGCTAGACAAGGTGGGATCTTTTTGTGTCGGTATAATTAATTATGCAAGAAATGGCGGTGTAAATGTTTTTATCTGCAAATATTGATATAATAACCATTATATCGATGTAAACTTGAAGTCACGTGATGGCATGTTGTGTGGTCTTCCTACTACGAGTTGGGAAAGCATGCAGTTTATTAAGCTACAGATGAAATACGTTATGATGAACTTCACAGGGTGGTGAAAGTGCAAAGTGATTTAGCTTGATGCTGCTTTCAAATAAATATCATGATGTGTGGCAGGTAGCATCGCGGTTAAAGAGTTGGACCAGTAATGGTTGCTAGTTCGAATTTCCGACAAGGTGAAAAATCTGATCTGCCCTTGAGCAAGGCACTTAACCCTAATTGCTCCAGCATCGCCGTTAATAATGACTGATCCCTGGCCGCGACCCCACTCTCTGAGGGTGTCTCAGGGGGAGTGGGATATGCAAAAAAAACATGTTTCCATTTCACACACATACTTGTACAGGTTGCACACTTGTACATATGTGAAACAGGACAAATACAGTGCCTTGCAAAAGTCTTCACCCCCTTGGCGTTTTTCCTATTTTGTTGCATAACAATCTGCAATTTAAATGGATGCAACAAAGAGACCAAAGATAACCCTGAAAGAGCTGCAAAGCTCCACAGTGGAGATTGGAGTATCTGTCCATAGGACTACTTTAAGCCGTACACTCCACAGAGCTGGGTTTTACGGAAGAGGGGCCAGAAAAAAGCCATTGCTTATTTTTTTCTTTAAGCAAACACATTTGGTGGTCACCAAATCCCCACAGTGAAGCATGGTGGTGGCAGCATCATGCTGTGGGAATGTTTTTCATCAGCAGGGACTGGGAAACTGGTCAGAATTGAAGGAATGATGGATGGCGCTAAATACAGGGAAATTCTTGAGGGAAACCTGTTTCCGTCTTCCAGAGATTTGAGACTGGGACGGAGGTTCACCTTCCAGCAGGACAATGACCCTAAGCATACTGCTAAAGCAACAATTGAGAAAGCCCAGACCTCAATCCAATTGAGAATCTGTGGTATGACTTAAAGATTTTTGTACACCAGCAGGAACCCATCCAACTTGAAGGAGCTGAAGCAGTTTTGCCTTGAAGAATGGGCAAAAATCTCAGTGGCTAGAAGTGCCAAGCTTATAGAGAGAGATCCTGAGAGACCTGCAGCTGTAATTGCTGCAAAAGGTGGCTCTACAAAGTATTGACTTTGGGGGGGGGTTCAGTTTTTTGTAATTTTTTCTTGTTTCACAATAAAAATATATATTTTGCATCTTCAAAGTGGTAGGTATGATGTGTGAATCAAATGATACAACCCCCCCCCCCCCCCCCCCCCCCAAAAAAGGCAACAAAATAGGAAAAATGCCAAGGGGGGTGAATACTTTCACAATGCACCCTATTTGACATTTTACCTTTTAATACTTGGCTGCCTTTTGAGAAATATTATAATCTCAACATGTGGGTTATACCTGCGCTATATATGCGAGCTGTTGGTCAGGACGCACGTCACAATACCAGAGTGGGCATATTTAACGCAATCGTTTTTTGTCATGAGAAAACCATCAGTGGAGTTGAAAATGTGATGGAAACCCTTTTCACTTGTATTTTTTTTAATGGAAATTTAACCGCAGAAGTTATTTTTTATGTGTACTATGTCATCACGCACAGCCTTTTATCCACAACAAGTCAAATTGATGGAAAAGCATCTCTCGTGGGAAATGCTCATTGTTTTTATGCAGATTCTTGAATATATGCATGAAAATCTGTCGCCAATTGGAAGGAAACTTAGCTAGTGACACAAAATAAAGTGGTATCGTTTGCTATAAAACAGAATGAGAACCATTCCAGCAATTTACTAATTCCCATCCAATTTGAGTTTACTGGCAAATTACCGAAGATGTTGATAGATAGATCACAACACTGGGGGATTGGTAAGTGCTTGTACTTTTTGTTTCCTGTCTTGTTTTACGGTCACTGTTTGTTTGTTTGAGCAACATTTGAAGATGGTGTTAACTTAGTTAAAGCTTTGTGAATACAGTACAGTGGGGCAAAAAAGTATTTAGTCAGCCACCAATTGTGCAAGTTCTCTCACTTACAAAGATGAGAGAGGCTTGTAATTTTCATCATAGGTACATTTCAACTATGACAGACAAAACTAGGAAAAAAAATCCAGAAAATCACATTGTAGGATTGTTAATGAATTTATTTGCAAATTATGGTGGAAAATAATTATTTGGTCACCTACAAACAAGCAAGATTTCTGGCTCTCACAGACCTGTAACTTCTTCTTTAAGATTCTCCTCTGTCCTCCACTCGTTGCCTGTATTAATGGCACCTGTTTGAACTTGTTATCAGTATAAAAGACACCTGTCCACAACCTCAAACAGTCACACTCCAAACTCCACTATGGCCAAGACCAAAGAGCTGTCAAAGGACACCAGAAACAAAATTGTATACCTGCACCAGGCTGGGAAGACTGAATCTGCAATAGGTAAGCAGCTTGGTTTGAAGAAATAAACTGTGGGAGCAATTATTAGGAAATGGAAGATATAAAAGACCACTGATAATCTCCCACGATCTGGGGCTCCACGCAAGATCTCACCCCATGGGGTCAAAATGATCACAAGAACGGTAAGCAAAAATCCCAGAACCACACGGGGGGACCTAGTGAATGACCTGCAGAGAGCTGGGACCAAAGTAACAAAGCCTACCATCAGTAGCACACTATGCCGCCAGGGACTCAAATCCTGCAGTGTCAGATGTGTCCCCCTGCTTAAGCCAGTACATGTCCAGGCCCGTCTGAAGTTTGCTAGAGAGCGTTTGGATGATCCAGAAGAAGATTGGGAGAATGTCATATGGTCAGATGAAACCAAAATATAACTTTTTGGTTAAAACTCAACTCGTCGTGTTTGGAGGACAAAGAATGCTGAGTTGCATCCAAAGAACACCATGCCTACTGTGAAGCATGGGGGTAGAAACATCATGCTTTGGGGCTGTTGTTCTGCAAAGGGACCAGGACGACCGATCCGTGTAAAGGAAAGAATGAATGGGGCCATGTATCGTGAGATTTTGAGTGAAAACCTCCTTCCATCAGCAAGGGCATTGAAGATGAAACGTGGCTGGGTCTTTCAGCATGACAATGATCCCAAACACACCGCCCGGGCAACGAAGGAGTGGCTTCGTAAGAAGCATTTCAAGGTCCTGGAGTGGCCTAGCCAGTCTCCAAATGTCAACCCCATAGAAAATCTTTGGAGGGAGTTGAAAGTCCGTGTTGCCCAGCAACAGCCCCAAAACATCACTGCTCTAGAGGAGATCTGCATGGAGGAATGGGCCAAAATACCAGCAACAATGTGTGAAAACCTTGTGAAGATTTACAGAAAACGTTTGACCTCTGTCATTGCCAACAAAGGATATATAACAAAGTATTGAGAAACTTTTGTTATTGACCAAATACTTATTTTCCACCATAATTTGCAAATAAATTCTTTCAAAATCCTACAATGTGATTTTCTGAATATTTTTGTCTCATTTTGTCTGTCATAGTTGAAGTGTACCTACGATGAAAATTACAGGCCTCTCTCTTTTTAAGTGGGAGAACTTGCACAATTGGTGGCTGACTAAATACTTTTTTGCCCCACTCTGTATTCCTTTATTTCATTGTTTTTTTTACTAGTTTCGATTTTTGAAAATGTAATGTATTTATATAGTTTCTGTGTTTGCCACTGTAAGCCCCAAAAAATAACTTGATCTTCGTGCAACGTTTCCACTATAAGGACTATGTTCAAGGAAAATTCTGATTTGCAATTCGTCTCTCAAACAACCTGAACACGACATTTTCTCCTAATCAGTCTTTGCTCTAGTTATGGGAAAGTATGTCCCGTAGGAAAATGGGGCATGGAAGCGAAAAGGAACACCACTGCCACAGAGGTACAAAGAACTGTGAAACCTAACCTGGGGCATTCGTCATCTCTGCTGGTTCTGTGTGTTGGTTATGAAACATGTGGGGAGTGAAGCACTGGGGTAAAGGTCAACATGGAGAGGCTTTGATTACCACATCAGCATCACACCTACTTTTATGGACCCAACCAATAGGAAGTGGAATCCCCTTTCTTCCCAGACACAATGCCTCGCTCAGTCACTTCACTTTGTATCACGCTCTCTTTCTCTGTCCTTATGTAATATTTAAAACAAATCGGACTATTTGTCAAACAGACACGTTCACTCCCAGATCTTGTATTATCCACCAGCTAAGTGTATCTGTTGAAATTAATTTCTTGAAAGACAATGGCAGATGATATTGACTTTCAGCTATAAGAAAATTGTCCCCTTACCAATTTCTTATCCATAGTTAAGTTTATTGACATGAGCACTCATAAGTAAATTAATAACCAGTGAATAAATATTGAAGAAAGATTGATTTGAGATGACATGCAACTTGTTAAGGCAGTGCTCATAAGGATTATTGCAGAAGTGCCCACAGACTGTCTGACTTAATGTAACCAAACTCACTAAATTACTTATTTTTAGGTGGAGGACTCCGTTTACACCTTCAGTGACCAAAAAAAGGTGGATGACGACATCCGAGGCATACAAGAGCAGCCCCCCCAGACCACCTCTGACCCTTCAGCAGTACTGACTGAGGCAGGGCGATGGATGGAGAGCTGCCCCAGCAGTGGGGCACAGACGGTGCGAGCAGCCCTGTTTGAGAATGTGGTGGAGAGACACAGCGTGCTGGTGATGGAGGAGGATAGGGCACAGAGTGCCACAAAGGGCTGTCCCAAGAGAAGTGTGTCCCTCAAACTTGGGGATGGGGAGAACGACGGCAGCCTGGTCACCGCCACCTACCGCAAGCCTGTGTCTCCCTCCAGTCCACTTCTTGTAGAGCACTTGTTTGACACTGTGCAGGCGGTGGGAGAGAGGAGAGCCGTTAGTGAGAGTGTCCCTTTGGCTCAGCTCGAGGACAAAGCCATGACCCTCCGTTCCAGGCGTTCTGAGGGGAATCGGTCAGCCAGGGCTGAGCCAGTGGAGGAGAGGCATGCTCAGGTCCAAGGAGTCCTCAGTTTGGCTCAAAGGAGAGCACCAGCCTCCCAACAGGAACAGGGACCACACTACCTGAGGGTTGGAGTTCTGCAGAAGTGGAATACCACTGAGATGGATAGGGAGGCAGAGGTAGAGAAAGGAAGGGAAAAGGAGAGGGAGAGAAAGGAGGATGAGAAAGAGAGGCAGAGGGAAGCGGAGAGGAGGATGCAAATGGATGTAGACAGGGAGAAGCCGACAGAGCAGGACAGGGAGAGAGAGGAAGTGGCAGCACCGAAGCGGTTGAAAATGCTGGAGGCAGATGAGCAGCCACCCAAGCCCAGGGCCACCTACTTTGCTCTGACCGGTCAGATCCAGGAAGCTGTATCCGTTGGGGACGAGGAAACCGAGAGAGGGAATGTGGAAGTTCCCTTTGACAATTTCTCTATGAAGTCTGGACAATGGGGCTCTCAAGGGAAGGTCTTACAAGTACGAAGGAACCCCTCTCTAGATGAAGCTTTTGGAAAAAGCTCCCAAGGTCAACAACAAGAAGAACTGGTGGAGCGGAATCAAACACAGGAAAGGGAGAGAGGAAAGGCATGGGACAGACAGACATGGAGGGAGGAGCTGGGAATAGAAAAACAAAAACAAGTAGACCTTGAGAAAGTAAAAGAGTTGGAGAGGGAGAAAGAATGGCAGAGGGAGAGCAAGGAGTTTGAGAGGGAGAAACGGACACAGCTGGACATGGAGAGACAGAAACCGTTAGAATATGCAAGAAAGAGAGAGAAGGAAAAGCTACAAGAATTAGAAAGAGAAAGACACGAGTTGGAGAACGAGAGTCTGAGTGAGAGACAAAGAGAGCTGGAAAGACAGCGATGGCACGAGCTGCAGAGGGAGAGCCAGATCGAGTTGGAGAGACAGAAAGAGTTTGAAAAGGAGAGGCAGAGACAGTTAGACTTAGAGAGACAGAAAGAGTTTGAAAAGGAGAGGCAGAGACAGTTAGACTTAGAGAGACAGAAAGAGTTTGAAAAGGAGAGGCAGAGACAGTTAGACTTAGAGAGACAGAAGAAGTTGGAGAGAATAAAGGAGATGGAGAGAAGGCAAATGTTTGAGTTTGAAAAACAGAAGCAGAATGAGAGAGAGAGGCAACAGCTTCTGGAGCTTGAAACGCAGAGACTAAGAGAGAAAATGGAGAGAGAGGAGCAGGAGAAGATGAGACAGCAAGCCATACAACACGAGGAAGACAGACAGAGAGAGTTGGAAAGGGAAAGAGTGCAAGAGTTGGAGAGAGAGAGGCAACGCGATCTGGAAAGACAAAAACAGAGAGAGTTGGAGAGAGAGAGGCAACGCGATCTGGAAAGACAAAAACAGAGAGCGTTGGAGAGAGAGGGGCAACGCGATCTGGAAAGACAAAAACAGAGTGAGTTGGAGAGGCAGAGACAGAAACAGTTGGACTTTGAGAGACAGGAATTGGAAAACCAGAGGGATAGAAAAAGGGAGTTAGAGACAGAGAGACAGAGGGTAGAAGAACTGGAGAGAATAAAGGAGATGGAGAGAAGACAACTGTTTGAGTTTGAAAAACAGAAGCAGAATGAGAGAGAGAGACAACTGCTTCATGAGCTTGGAAAGCAGAGACTAAGGGAAAAGATGGAGAGAGAGGAACAGGAGAAGATGAGACAGGTAGCCATACAAGAGGAGGCAGAGAGACAGAGAATCATGGAGAGGCAGAGGAGAGAGAACCAAGAGAGGGGGGTGCTGGACTCTTTACCTCTCAGACCTAAAATGCTGGATCTAGACTCTGGGTGCTGGTCTTTGGGTGACCTGCACTCCAGAGGCAGTCCCCACTCCCCTAGTGTCCGATGGAAGCAGCCCTCTCCCTGGGCAGATGACCACTACAGACCTGGTATCCTGGACATAGACTCATTCAGGTCCCAGACCGAGACACAACCCTTGCCCACTAGAGAGGTGTTCCCTGTTACTGGCATCCAGGGCTCAGACCCAGGTAATGGGGTGAGATCCCACCCCCACTCTCCAGAAAGGGAAGGTGGCTATAGGAGGGCTCCCGAGGGCGCAGTGGGGCGACCCAGTACTGTGTGGGCCCCCTCTCAGCAGGAGCTGTGGGAGCAGAGGCTAAGCATCGACGAGGAATCAGTGGATAGGCCCATGGCTGGACCAGAGCCACCCAGGAAGCCTGCCAATAAACCCAGCCTGGAGCAGCTCCTCCACGGGCTGGAGGACAGGGCCACGGCCCCCATCCTGGTCCCAGAGAGACGCTGGTCTGGTATGCCCAGTGAACCATCATTCCCCAGGAGAGAGCCCCACAGCCCTGGGTCCCCCATGGAGCAGACCTGGTTCCCCCAGGACTCAGAGCCCCAGGGGCACAGGGTAGAGGCCAGAGGACAGAGGAGATCTCAGGGCTCCCAGGTAAGAAACAGTATCATAAGGAGAGACATAGGCTATGTGAATCAGTGGCATCTATAGGATTCAATTAATTCAACCAGTACATGTGCTTTTGTGTAATGTTCTGATTATGGGGGGTGGCAGTACACTACCAGGATACACTTCCACACTCCTTCCCCGGGGGGCAGCACCGACCGGGGCAGGTGCTGTGCCAAGCCTTATTAAGCCCACAGGTGGAGGAAATGGAAAGATGATTAGGGTGCAAGCTTGCAGAACCAGGAGGATGCAGGGTAATTTTTCTCAGTGCTTTGGTTTTGTCCTTTTGTTGTTGTTTATTTTTGTATATGTATTTCTGTCACCATTTTGAACGAACAATAATCTGCTCGGGCTAGCTGAGGAGGCGTTAAGACTGAACCTAAGGCAAGGTTGCTGTCTCCTTGATACACGTGCATACAACACGGTCCTCATACGCTGATTTCTTTCAATCAGGTTACAGACCAGTTAACCAGGCGTAAGACCCCTAGACTTTCCAGCATATCAATATTAGCAGGCTAGTAAACTGTTCTGTAACAGCAACCATTCCATTTCATTCTACGCTCCCCATGTCTTAGGAGCTGAACCGGATGAGGTCTCGCAGCGTGTCCCGTAGATCAGCCCCGTCTGACAGTGCTGTGGAGGGGAGCCTGTCCAGGATGAGGAGCAGGAGTACACATAGAGAGAGAGGTGGACAGAGCTGGGTGAGTCCTGATGCTCTATTTCTCTACATACAGGTGTACACACACACACAATCACCTCATTTCTGACTCAAAGTTGGGCAAGTTTCAGAAATGAGCTTCTGCTACAGTGAAATTACACTGCTTCATCATGGTAACAATTGGAGCCCCCCAGTTCTATGTTTTATCACTGTTAATACTTTTGAGCTGAATCTCACAGAAAACCCTGGTGATTTGGAAAAAATGTTGGGTTGTGGGTTGTGTGTAGTACACCTGTGTGTACAGGTTGTGTAGTACACCTGTGTGTACAGGTTGTGTAGTACACCTGTGTGTACAGGTTGTGTAGTACACCTGTGTGTACAGGTTGTGTAGTACACCTGTGTGTACAGGTTGTGTGTTACAGTAGGGTGTACAGGTTGTGTGTTACAGTAGGGTGTACAGGTTGTGTGTTACAGTAGGGTGGAGTAGGAATGCAGTTAGTCACTGGGGGTAAAGAGTAAAGTGACAGTCAAAAGCAGAGAAATGAAATCATGTTTTTAGGCCTGTAATTCAGGATTATGTGCTGCTCATTTTGACAGCCTTCTGTTTGCATAGCTGAAGAAAGGCTCTGCAGTGACATTTCCCATTTGTGTGATAGACATTCCTTTTATTCAAGCACCTGTCTTAATACTTTAGTGTTTGTGCTCCTCTTTACCACTGGTACACTACAGAGACCCATGCACCATGTAAATAGCCTGTGCTACAAAGCAGATTCCATTCAGAGACAAGGCTGCCCTGTCCTCCCCTCCCCCAATAAGCCCTCCCTGTCCTCGCCTCCCCCAATGAGCCCTCCCTGTCCTGTCCTCCCCCAATGAGCCCTCCCTGTCCTGTCCTCCCCCAATGAGCCCTCCCTGTCCTGTCCTCCCCCAATGAGCCCTCCCTGTCCTGTCCTCCCCCAATGAGCCCTACCTGTGTTACTTCATGCTGTTTTCTGTGTGTCTGTCACCTCCTGCTGGTCTGAGTGGTGCTGCATTTACCGCAGGGATTCTAGTTTTTAATTGTTTGTAGACCAACTGCAGACACAAGTGTGAAATACCTGGTCTAGAATGAGTTATTATTGTAACCACTACCAGAACATTAAGCTAGCCAAGACCAACAACAGACTATACATACACAGACAATACTAAACCATGTCATGATTCCAAGATGGCGTAGCAGTAAGTCGTCCTGTCCTGTCGTGTCCCTGTATATATCGTTTCTTTTTCGTTTTTTACATATTTTTCTCCGCATATCTCTTTAAAAACATTTTGCTAAACCTAAGCTTCCAAATACTCTTCTGCAACCCGCCTCACCCAATGTAGCTATTTTTCCTAAAGTATTTATATTTACTTCGGAACCCCTCAACTGAAGCTAGCCAGCTAACCACCAGCTATGCTAGCGGTCTTCAGCTAACCGGTCATCAGCTAACCTGTAGTTCGGAAAGCTCTCGCCAGTTCGAACAACGCGACTCCAACCAGAGCATAACGGACCTATTTATTTTTCATCCCCGGATTCATCCCCGGATTCATCCCCGGATTCCCACCGCAAACGGAACATCTTTCAGCTGGATTTTTCAGATGGATCTTCACAACTAGCTATCTAGACAAACCGCAACCCCGGATGTTTACTCCTGGCTAGCGTTTCCACCCACTTAGCTTGAAGCTAGCCCGGCCTGCGCACCTGTGCTACCACCGTAGCATACTCCTGAGCTACAATACCCGGGCCCACGACCGGTCTATCGATGTCACCGCATGAAGAGGAATAAACAGACTCACCCCATCGCGACGTCCCCCAAAGGCTAACTCTCTAGCCCTCGCTATCTCCCTGCTTGCTAATTCGGCCTGCTAACTGCTAGCTTGTCCAGCTCCGGTCCGCTAACTGCTACCTTGTCTAGCCCGGGCCTACAAACTGTTAGCTTGTTAGCACAGGCCTGCTAACCGCCTGAATCGCCGCGTCCCAAACGCTCACCGGACCCATATTTACTTTCTATCTCATTTGACTTTTAATTTGTTTATACCTTCCGGAAACCTGCCTCACCCAATGTGATACGGAATCGCTAGAATTTTTTTATTTTTAGAACACACTCAAGAACCTCCAGAAGCTAACCAGCTAACTAGCTACAAGCTATTTAGTCATTGTTAGTTTTTTTTTTTTTCCTGGATAACACTCGCCAGTCCAGCTTCCCTGCCCCATCCACCGCTGCCCCCTGGACACTGATCTCTTGGCTACATATCTGATGCACGCTGGACTGTCCATTAATCACGGTACTCCATTCTGCTTGTTTGTTTTATCTGTTGGCCCCGTTGCCTAGTCTACGCCATTTTACCTGCTGTTGTTGTGCTAGCTGATTAGCTGTTGTCTCACCTACTGTTTTAGCTAGCTTTCCCAATTCAACACCTGTGATTACTGTATGCCTCGCTGTATGTCTCTCTCAAATGTCAATATGCCTTGTATACTGTTGTTCAGGTTAGTTATCATTGTTTTAGTTCACAATGGAGCCCCTAGTTCCACTCTTCATACCCCTGATAACTCCTTTGTCCCACCTCCCACACATGCGGTGACCTCACCCATTACTACCAGCATGTCCAGAGATACAACCTCTCTCATCATCACCCAGTGCCTGGGCTTACCTCCGCTGTACCCGCACCCCACCATACCCCTGTCTGCGCATTATGCCCTGAATATATTCTACCATGCCCAGAAACCTGCTCCTCTTATTCTCTGTCCCCAACGCTCTAGGCGACCAGTTTTGATAGCCTTTAGCCGCACCCTCATACTACTCCTTCTCTGTTCCGCGGGTGATGTGGAGGTAAACCCAGGCCCTGCATGTCCCCAGGCACCCTCATTTGTTGACTTCTGTGATCGAAAAAGCCTTGGTTTCATGCATGTCAACATCAGAAGCCTCCTCCCTAAGTTTGTTTTACTCACTGCTTTAGCACACTCTGCTAACCCTGATGTCCTTGCTGTGTCTGAATCCTGGCTCAGGAAGGCCACCAAAAATTCAGAGATTTCCATACCCAACTATAACATCTTCCGTCAAGATAGAAGTGCCAAAGGGGGAGGAGTTGCAGTTTACTGCAGAGATAGCCTGCAAAGTAATGTCATACTTTCCAGGTCCATACCCAAACAGTTCGAACTACTAATTTTGAAAATAACTCTCTCCAGAAATAAGTCTCTCACGGTTGCCGCCTGCTACCGACCCCCCTCAGCTCCCAGCTGTGCCCTGGACACCATTTGTGAATTGATCGCCCCCCATCTAGCTTCAGAGTTTGTTCTGTTAGGTGACCTAAACTGGGATATGCTTAACACCCCGCCAGTCCTACAATCTAAGCTAGATGCCCTCAATCTCACACAAATCATCAAGGAACCCACCAGGTACAACCCTAACTCTGTAAACAAGGGCACCCTCATAGACGTCATCCTGACCAACTGGCCCTCCAAATACACCTCCGCTGTCTTCAACCAGGATCTCAGCGATCACTGCCTCATTGCCTGTATCCGCTACGGAGCCGCAGTCAAACGACCACCCCTCATCACTGTCAAACGCTCCCTAAAACACTTCTGTGAGCAGGCCTTTCTAATCGACCTGGCCCGGGTATCCTGGAAGGACATTGACCTCATCCCGTCAGTTGAGGATGCCTGGTCATTCTTTAAAAGTAACTTCCTCACCATTTTAGATAAGCATGCTCCGTTCAAAAAATGCAGAACTAAGAACAGATACAGCCCTTGGTTCACCCCAGACCTGACTGCCCTCGACCAGCACAAAAACATCCTGTGGCGGACTGCAATAGCATCGAATAGTCCCCGTGATATGCAACTGTTCAGGGAAGTCCGGAACCAATACACGCAGTCAGTCAGGAAAGCTAAGGCCAGCTTCTTCAGGCAGAAGTTTGCATCCTGTAGCTCCAACTCCAAAAAGTTCTGGGACACTGTGAAGTCAAGAACAAGAGCACCTCCTCCCAGCTGCCCACTGCACTGAGGCTAGGTAACACGGTCACCACTGATAAATCCATGATTATCGAAAACTTCAATAAGCATTTCTCAACGGCTGGCCATGCCTTCCGCCTGGCTACTTCAACCTCGGCCAACAGCTCCGCCCCCCCCGCAGCTCCTCGCCCAAGCCTCTCCAGGTTCTCCTTCACCCAAATCCAGATAGCAGATGTTCTGAAAGAGCTGCAAAACCTGGACCTGTACAAATCAGCTGGGCTTGACAATCTGGACCCTCTATTTCTGAAACTATCTGCCACCATTGTCGCAACCCCTATTACCAGCCTGTTCAACCTCTCTTTCATATCGTCTGAGATCCCCAAGGATTGGAAAGCTGCCGCAGTCATCCCCCTCTTCAAAGGGGGAGACACCCTGGACCCAAACTGTTACAGACCTATATCCATCCTGCCCTGCCTATCTAAGGTCTTTGAAAGCCATGTCAACAAACAGGTCACTGACCATCTCGAATCCCACCGTACCTTCTCCGCTGTGCAATCTGGTTTCCGAGCCGGTCATGGGTGCACCTCAGCCACACTCAAGGTACTAAACGATATCATAACCGCCATCGATAAAAGACAGTACTGTGCAGCCGTCTTCATCGACCTTGCCAAGGCTTTCGACTCTGTCAATCACCATATTCTTATCGGCAGACTCAGGAGCCTCGGTTTTTCGGATGACTGCCTTGCCTGGTTCACCAATTACTTTGCAGACAGAGTTCAGTGTGTCAAATCGGAGGGCATGCTGTCCGGTCCTCTGGCAGTCTCTATGGGGGTGCCACAGGGTTCAATTCTCGGGCCGACTCTTTTCTCTGTGTATATCAATGATGTTGCTCTTGCTGCGGGCGATTCCCTGATCCACCTCTACGCAGACGACACCATTCTATATACTTTCGGCCCGTCTTTGGACACTGTGCTATCTAACCTCCAAACAAGCTTCAATGCCATACAACACTCCTTCCGTGGCCTCCAACTGCTCTTAAACGCTAGTAAAACCAAATGCATGCTTTTCAACCGGTCGCTGCCTGCACCCGCATGCCCGACTAGCATCACCACCCTGGATGGTTCCGACCTAGAATATGTGGACGTCTATAAGTACCTAGGTGTCTGGCTAGACTGCAAACTCTCCTTCCAGACTCATATCAAACATCTCCAATCGAAAATCAAATCAAGAGTCGGCTTTCTATTCCGCAACAAAGCCTCCTTCATTCACGCCGCCAAGCTTACCCTAGTAAAACTGACTATCCTACCGATCCTCGACTTCGGCGATGTCATCTACAAAATGGCTTCCAACACTCTACTCAGCAAACTGGATGCAGTCTATCACAGTGCCATCCGTTTTGTCACTAAAGCACCTTATACCACCCACCACTGCGACTTGTATGCTCTAGTCGGCTGGCCCTCGCTACATATTCGTCGCCAGACCCACTGGCTCCAGGTCATCTACAAGTCCATGCTAGGTAAAGCTCCGCCTTATCTCAGCTCACTGGTCACGATGGCAACACCCATCCGTAGCACGCGCTCCAGCAGGTGTATCTCACTGATCATCCCTAAAGCCAACACCTCATTTGGCCGCCTTTCGTTCCAGTACTCTGCTGCCTGTGACTGGAACGAATTGCAAAAATCGCTGAAGTTGGAGACTTTTATCTCCCTCACCAACTTCAAACATCAGCTATCTGAGCAGCTAACCGATCGCTGCAGCTGTACATAGTCTATTGGTAAATAGCCCACCCTTTTTCACCTACCTCATCCCCATACTGTTTTTATTTATTTACTTTTCTGCTCTTTTGCACACCAATATCTCTACCTGTACATGACCATCTGATTATTCTTCACTCCAGTGTTAATCTGCAAAACTGTAATTATTTGCCTACCTCCTCATGCCTTTTGCACACATTGTATATAGACTCCCCCCTTTGTTTTCTACTGTGTTATTGACTTGTTAATTGTTTACTCCATGTGTAACTCTTTGTTGTCTGCTCACACTGCTATGCTTTATCTTGGCCAGGTCGCAGTTGCAAATGAGAACTTGTTCTCAACTAGCCTACCTGGTTAAATAAAGGTGAAATAAAATAAAAATGTCTTACCTGTGAAATGTTTTCACACACAGCTATGTGTAGCCTACTTGGACACCAGGTCTCCACAATTTCCCACGCCGAATAGCCAGAAGCCACAGGGCTCTTCACGCAGGCTCTATGTGGGAGTATGGTGAACTGTGGGTCAGAATCATTTACCTGGTTACATGTACATTGAACAACACAGCAGCTTTTCTGCAAAAAATGTACAATGAAGTTGGGTCTTTTACACTGGGGGTCCATTTATTGGCGTGGTTGAGGGGACCTCCTTGTTGAGTGAGTGGATTTGGAGTATCAACACGTGTCAATGACTTGATGTTGTGGTGATAGTGTTTCTCTGTATCGGTGTGGAGGTTGGGCCTAGTGTGAGTGCACACTATGGTCACCAGGCTCAGACTACATGAGCTGTCTAAGGCATCTACACTGGCTGTGATGGGGGATGATTCATCAGAGCAGGGAAACCAGGGAGAAGACAGACGAGACGGATACAACTGAAGTCATTAGGCCAATGTCCCTTTGTGGACTCTGTTTAGAGGTGACTTGAGGGCCGTCGTTTGTTGCTGGACAATTGTTATTAGCAAGACTTTTTTCCTGTAGTAAAATTGTTATCTTCATAGTTGGTGTTGATGAAACTTGAGTCTGTGTGTTTGTGGAGAGAACTGTGATTTCCAGCTATAGGATGGTTCCTGGAGGGAGTCTGTTCTAAAAGCAACAATGCTCCTCAGAATTGTTCTCCAGAAGTCCACCAGGGGGCACTTGTGGGCAGCTCTGAGTAGCAGTCATCAGCCTCTGCCCCAGTTTATTCTCAGGATGTTTCTGTTTGAGAATAAATCTGTGGTACTCGGTTGTTTTATAGACTAGAGTGTCTTACTTACTCACTAAGGCTTAATTCAGTGAGATGAATGCTAGGAACGGTGGAGTACTGAAAGTGGGAAAGGACAGAGTTCTGTGACCTGACATGCAGTTTGCATGAGTCAGGGAGACATTTGTTAGGCAAACTCTGACACACTGTCGTGATTCCTCCCTTTAGCCATGAGCTCACAGCTGCTGACAGCCACAACCCCGGCTCTTGAAAACCGCTACACCGGTCTCCTCCTTGCTCTTTTGCTCCCTCTCTCTTTCTTTCAGGCACGCATTCTCTCCATCTATCTGAAGGTATAGGCTCAACATAAAGTTCCTATCACTGTCAACCCTTCCTATGTTTGCTTTCTACCCCCTCTGCCCTGTGCTGACTCTGCCTGTGAGAATTCTCTCTTCCTCGATGCAAGCAGAAACATGCAGGCGAGATGGAGCACCGCAGAACATATCGCCCTCCCCTCCTGCACTGCAAATCAGGGCCCTCCCTCTCTCCGCTTCTCCCTGCCTCCTCTCTCCCCTCCCTCACTTTGTTCGCTCAATTTCTCCTTGAGCGTGAGTCCTGTAGTGCTGGGGAATGGGAGCAGGAGACTGACGCATTTCTCTATTGGCCTGTACCTGCAGGGGGAGAGGAAAGGAAGGAGAGTGCACTGGTCTTTGTCTCTCATGGATTTGACCTTAGCATCACAATCTCCTCTCCTGTTTGTGCTTCTATATCCACGGTGCTGCTGTTGGTGTGCTGGGTACTCCGAGGGAATAGGAATCAGTACAGCCTCCTGCCTGACACCAGCTGTTCTGTTCAGCACCGTTCTTCCTGTACCGTTTTCCACCAGGAAGACGACTGCAGTGTGGGGTCTATGGAGAGGTAGATTTTAAAAAATTGTGTTCCTCCGATTGCGGACGTGTCTGAGCGGCAGCTTCAGAGTCCCGCTGTGAGGGGCGTGAGAATCAGAACAGAGGAGCTATGTTGTGACATTGCATTGCACTTCTGCGTCTGTGGGTTTATTGCTGCTTCTTGGTCTGATCATCACTATGTGGCTCAAGAACCTGTTTGCAGACGGTGCAGCAGTATATCTGCTGTGAACGCATCGTCACACCTGAGCCTCTACTAGCTGGGCTTGTCTGTTAAACAGCCCTAACCCTCTTGGGTTCCCCGCTACGGTCTTGCCCTTCTGTATAGCTGTATGGAAATTTGCAGAACAACAGAAAGCTTAGAGTTCACCTCGCTGCCGATGATGGACTGAAATGGAGTCATGATGCATCTGACTGGCTGTGCTATCCCTTACAAACAGCCCAGCTACTGCAGCATTCACCTAGCTACGCACCTCAACAGTATCCAGGACACCAGCTCTCGTCCTGGATGACTACCTGGCTCAAGAACTCCCCATCGACCACGGTATCACACTGGACTCAGGACCTACAGTACCGGACCACAGCCTGACCGAGTGCTCTGTCCGGACTTCATTCTGTGACGTTGGTCTTTTAGTGATCTGAGATGGAGTACCTGGGGGACAAGCTGTCTGTGGCCCAGTCCCAGGTGTCTGGTTGGATGGGGAGCGCCCGCCGGTCCCTGCAGGGGGCGCTCAGCTTGGTGTCCAGTGCAGTGGAACGTAGGGGCACGGGGGCCGAGGACAGCCCCGGGGACTTCAAGAGGGCCAACTCATTACGTTCTCTGGCCTCTCGCAGCCGGGACTCTTTCCGTAGGTTCTCTCTGCGCAGCCAGCAGCGCCTGTCCCTACGCAGGCGTCCTGGGACCAGCACCCCCAACACCCCCACTGCTGTAAGACACACACAATTTGACACTTGCCCCATCAATCCTTCTCACCACCAACTGTCCTTTCGTCAGTCACTGCCCATTCCAAGCACCTCAAACTTGTCAAGGCCTTCTCTACTTGTGTTTTATGTCTGTCTATTTGTGTTGCAATGTGAATTCTCTCTCTGATCCTGGTAGTTCCTGACTGTTCTGCTTGTCTTCGCTGTTGAGTGCTCACCCCCCTCTGTGCCTCATCTGCTTCTGTGTCCTCTCTCTCGCCCTATGAGTCTCATACCATCTTTGACATAACACTGACCTTTGTCTGTGTGTTCACCATATCTCCCACTGCAACCGCAGTGTCACTGGCTCCTCAGGTCATAGTTCCCACTGCAACCGCAGTGTCACTGGCTCCTCAGGTCATAGTTCCCACTGCAACTGCAGTGTCACTGGCTCCTCAGGTCATAGTTCCCACTGCAACCGCAGTGTCACTGGCTCCTCAGGTCATAGTTCCCACTGCAACCGCAGTGTCACTGGCTCCTCAGGTCATAGCTTACTGTGGGTTGGAGTTGTTTCTCGCCCCCTGTCCCTCCCTCCTAAACTAGGAGGGTTTAATCTAGTCAAATCAAAGTTTATTTGTCACGTACGCCGAATACAACAGGTGTGGTAGACCTTACAGTGAAATGCTTACTTACAGGCTCTAACCTATAGTGCAAAAAGGGTATGAACAATAGGTAAGTAAAGAAATAAAACAACAGTAAAAAGACAGGCTATAAAAGTAGCGAGGCTACATACAGACACCGGTTAGTCAGGCTGATTGAGGTAGTATGTACATGTAGATATGGTTAAAGAGACTATGCATATATGATGAACAGAGAGTAGCAGTAGCGTAAAGAGGGGTTGGCGGGTGGTGGGACACAATGCAGATAGCTGGAATCCATGTATGGATATAGACTAGCTATGGATCCCATGTAGTTGCAGTAGTTGGTCCTAAGTTCTTAAGCCGAGTCAGTCAGGTTTTAATGACATTCGGTTCTGCATTCTTAGCAAACACTTGGCACCTTGTTTGTACATTACACTGATGTAATAATGACTGAACAAAATACCCTGTCAGTATCCTGTTCAGGTCAGTGTTTTGCCCTCTCACTGTCAACTGCGTTTATTTTCAGCAAACTTGACATGTAAATATTTGTATGAACATAACAAGATTCAACAACTGAGACATAAACTGAACACGTTCCACAGACATGTGACTAACAGAAATTGAATAATGTGTCTCTGAACAAAGGGGGGGTCAAAATCAAAAGTAACAGTCAGTATCTGGTGTGGCCACCAGCTGCATTAAGTACTGCAGTGCATCTCCTCCTCATGGACTGCACCAGATTTGCCAGTTCTTGCTGTGAGATGTTACCCCACTCTTCCACCAAGGCACCTGCAAGTTCCCGGACATTTCTGGGAGGAATGGCCCTGACCTCACCATCCGATCCAACAGGTCCTAGACATGCTCAATGGGATTGAGATCCGGGCTCTTCGCTGGCCATGGCAGAACACTGACATTCCTGTCTTGTAGGAAATCAGCCATACTGCTTGTTCTGTGCGTGGTGGCATTGTCATGCTGGAGGGTCATGTCAAGATGAGCCTGCAGGAAGGGTACCACATGAGAGAGAAGGATGTCTTCCCTGTAACGCACAGCATTGAGATTGCCTGCAATGACAACAAGCTCAGTCCGATGATGCTGTGACACACCGCCCCAGACCATGATGGACCCTCCACCTCCAAATCGATCCCACTCCAGAGTACAGGCCTCGGCGTAACACTCATTCCTTCGACGATAAACGCGAATCCGACCATCACCCCTGGTGAGACAAGACCGTGACTCGTCAGTAAAGAGCACCTTTTGCCAGTCCTGTTTGTTCCAGCGACAGTGGGTTTGTGCCCATAGGTGACGTTGTTGCTGGTGATATCTGGCGAGGACCTGCCTTACAACAGGCCTACAAGCCCCCAGTCCAGCCTCTCTCAGCCTATTATTCAGTCTGAGCACTGATGGAGGGATTGTGCGTTCCTGGTGTATCTCGGGCAGTTGTTGTTGCCATCCTGTACCTTTCCCGCAGGTGTGATGTTCGCATGTACCGTTCCTGTGCAGGTGTTGTTACACGTGGTCTGCCACTGCGAGGACCATCAGCTGTCCGTCCTGTCTCCCTGTAGCGCTGTCTTCGGTGTCTCACAGTACGGATATTGCAATTTATTGCCCTGGCCACATCTGCAGTCTTCATGCCTCCTTGCAGCATGCCTAAGGCACATTCACGCAGATGAGCAGGGACCCCGGGCATCTTTCTTTTGGTGTTTTTCAGAGTCAGTAGAAAGGCTTCTCAGTTTTTATAACTGTGACCTCAATTGCCTATCGTAAGCTGTTAGTGTCTTAGGTGCATGTTCATTAATTGTTTATGGTTCATTGAACAAACATAGGAAACGGTGTTTAAACCCTTTACAATGAAGATCTGTGAAATTATTTGGATTTGTATGAATTACCTTTGAAAGACAGGGTCCTGAAAAGGGGACGTTTCTTTTTTTGCTGAGTTTGTGACATGTGGCTACAGTGCTGCTCTGTTGTTGACAGGGGATTGGTGCTCATGAGATCTGTAGTCATATTAGGATAGCTGCAAAGTGTCGTCGTTGACCAGTCCACTCCATGATCAATGTGTTTACTGTTAAACATTCCTACTGAGGAAGACTCCACCTAGAGGGGTTAGAGCAGGAGAGAGGTGTTGGGACGTACTGGGGGCGGTGTGAGGTTTGTTCTGCAGTGATCGTGTTGGGGTCATTGTACCTGCGCTAAGTAACCGGCCTGCTAGAGTTGTCTGTTTCCAGGCAGCAGGACCATATGTTAAATGTCTTCGAGCTTCACAGCACTTCCTCATTCGTGGAGCTGTGTGTCTGACTGGCTGTTATTCAGGGCCGATATGAATGATTGTTTTGCAGTAAGGAAGTGGATTAATCCAATTTAAAGTGACTATGCCTTCACAGTAACGTAATAGGCCCAGCATGTGTTTCATCTCAACCCAAAGTAGGCATATTGTATTAAAATAAGAAGGGGATTTAAGGTGAACATTTTCATAAATGTGATGATGTCATAACACCAGGATGTGTTTCAGAGCCGTGATGTCTGGCAGGTCTAACTTTCCAAGGCCTTGGCTCCTCTACTTCCTCAAACATGTGTTAGATTCTCAATCACCCTTTCTCTCCTCCCTCCTTCTATTCATCCGCTCATTGTTCTGTCATTTCCATTGACACCCCCTTCCTGTCCACAGAGGGGGTATCTTAGCAGAGGAGGCTGGCCAAGGCTAATGTTATTAAGGAAACATCTACTTCACTACGGCTCTGATTCACAATAAGGTGCCATGAAGGCCTGCTCTTTCATCGTGTCCAGAGTGCGTTGTTGATAGCAGAGCCGACGCCCTCACATGGTCAATACTACAGGGCTTTAAGCAGCACTACAAGTCGGACTATGTTATTTCTTAACCCTCTCTGTCTTGCTGCTGTTGTTTGGTTGGCAGGTAACCGGGTAGCCTCAGGAGCGGCAAACACCAAGCGAGGGTGTGTTTGGGTGTGCTAAAGTTCAACCACGTACACGGTGGATATGGTACAAGTTCAAGGAATTTAGATTACAGGAGGTTTGCTTATTGAATCCTACATGCGTAGTCCTGTGAATTAGTTGTACTAAATCTTAGGCTGAAATTCATGATATAGAGGGATTAAGTGGGTGTGAGAGGTCTATTTCTCTGACTGTCTTTTGACCTATCAGGAATCATTCCTGCCAGAAATGAGGGGTTTAGAAGCCAACACTTTATTGTTCATCTCTTACTGTACCTTGTTGGTCTCTTCACTGTGTTGTTATTGTTACTCCTATGCTTCTCAGTAAATCCCTCACTTTCTCTTCACTGTGTTGTTATTGTTACTCCTATGCTTCTCAGTAAACCCCTCACCTTCTCTTCACTGTGTTGTTATTGTTACTCCTATGCTTCTCAGTAAACCCCTCACCTTCTCTTCACTGTGTTGTTATTGTTACTCCTATGCTTCTCAGTAAACCCCTCACTTTCTCTTCACTGTGTTGTTATTGTTACTCCTATGCTTCTCAGTAAACCCCTCACTTTCTCTTCACTGTGTTGTTATTGTTACTCCTATGCTTCTCAGTAAACCCCTCACTTTCTCTTCACTGTGTTGTTATTGTTACTCCTATGCTTCTCAGTAAACCCCTCACCTTCTCTTCACTGTGTTGTTATTGTTACTCCTATGCTTCTCAGTAAACCCCTCACCTTCTCCTCACTGTGTTGTTATTGTTACTCCTATGCTTCTCAGTAAACCCCTCACTTTCTCTTCACTGTGTTGTTATTGTTACTCCTATGCTTCTCAGTAAACCCTTCACCTTCTCCTCACTGTTGTTATTGTTACTCCTATGCTTCTCAGTAAACCCCTCACTTTCTCTTCACTGTGTTGTTATTGTTACTCCTATGCTTCTCAGTAAACCCCTCACTTTCTCTTCACTGTGTTATTGTTACTCCTATGCTTCTCAGTAAACCCCTCACTTTCTCTTCACTGTGTAATTGTTACTCCTATGCTTCTCAGTAAACCCCTCACTTTCTCTTCACTGTGTTATTGTTACTCCTATGCTTCTCAGTAAACCCCTCACTTTCTCTTCACTGTGTAATTGTTACTCCTATGCTTCTCAGTAAACCCCTCACCTTCTCCTCACTGTGTTGTTATTGTTACTCCTATGCTTCTCAGTAAACCCCTCACGTGGAGAAACGTAGCTGTACCATAACACTGACCCAACCTAATCTGTTTGAAAGGCCTATGCATGTAGATCGATTAGCATTCCTGTTTAATTGACCCGGAGCCCAGCCCACCTGTTAGCCTGAGGCATTAGTCATGTGACCAACAGCATGTTCAAACTAATGCTTGTTTAACTGCTGAAGGCAGATTTGGCAGAAAGATCAGTGTGGATTTGAAAACAAGCCTAGGTTACTGTGCAGTAAATATACTTTTCTAGGGCTGTAAAGCCTGGAGAGGAGCTAATGTACTTTTGGTGCAAGTGCTTTCTCAGATGGAGGGAGTTTCTTACTGTTCTCCTGGCGTTCTTTCTTCCTGTCAGGAAAGGCATTGATGATGAATGACATCCTGTACTGTTGTTCTCCCTTTTCTTTAGACATGGTGTTGTGGTGCATCTGTATAGCACTGTCAAGGAAGTCAGTAGAGATCATGGAAGTTCAGCAGTATTTCTCTATTTCTATACAGTATGTGTGTGCACTTACACAGGCTTGAATGCATGCACAGGAGCAGTGAGTGTGTGGTTTTAGGACAGTGTGCCCCCTGTAGAAGCCTCATTAAAAGAGCCATGGTTCAGTAGACGGCAAACAGTGTCTCACCAGTTTCTGGCCCTGTGAGTTCATCCCATTACCTCTCATTATCCTTCTCACCCACTGCTGGCCTGGCCATAGCCACACAATACAGGGCTATCAGGACCAGCGTCACTCTCTCTTTCTCTCTCAACTGGCCAACTTTGTTACTGTAGGCTGGGCGGGGTTTCGCTCCACAGGTGTGGTGATGGATTGAACCGACAGCCAATAAGATGCTTTGGTAGTTTGATTCAGGCTGATGGAGATGAATCCAGTTCTGTCATATTCGAATGTGTTCCCTTCGACCCCCGAGGGGTACTCCAATGGCACATTACAGTGCATTCGGAAAGAATCCAGACCCCTTCACTTATTCCACATTTTTTTATGTTACAATCTTATTCTAAAGTTGAGGAAATCGTTTTTTTCCCCTCATCAATCTACACGCACTACCCCATAATGACCAAGCAAAAACTGTTTGCGTAAGTATTCAGTACTTTGTTGAAGCACCTTTAAGTATTCAGTACTTTGTTGAAGCACCTTTTGGCAGCGAATACAGCCTCCAGTGTTCTTGTGTATGACGTTACAAGCTTGGTACACCTGTATTTGGGGAGTTTGTCCCGTTCTTCTCTGCAGATCCTCTCAAGCTCTGTCAGGTTGGACGGGGAGCGTCACTGCACAGCTATTTTCAGGTCTCTCCAGAGATGTTCAAGTCCGGGCTCTGGCTGGGCCACTCAAGGACATTTAGAGACTTGTCTCGGAGCCACTCCTGCATTGTCTTGGTTGTTTGCTTAGGGTCGTTGTCCTGTTGGAAGGTGAACCTTCACCCCAGTCTGAGGTCCTGAGCACTCTGGAGCAGGTTTTCATCAAGGATCTCTCTGTACTTTGCTCCGTTCATCTTTCCCTCAATTCTGACTAGTCTCTCAGTCCCTGCCGCTGAAAAACATCCCCACAGCATAATGCTGCCGCCACCATTCTACACCTTCCCTCCAGAAATTATGCTTGGCATTCAGGCCAGAGAGTTCAATCTTGATTTCATCAGACCAGAGAATCTTGTTTCTCATGGTCTGTGAGTCCTT
The DNA here is from genome assembly GCF_002021735.2 of Oncorhynchus kisutch. Taxonomy (NCBI): domain Eukaryota; kingdom Metazoa; phylum Chordata; class Actinopteri; order Salmoniformes; family Salmonidae; genus Oncorhynchus; species Oncorhynchus kisutch. The sequence goes on along the minus strand of NC_034176.2, from coordinate 23,494,037 downwards.
TAGGTGCCTTTTGGCAAACTCCAAGCGGGCTGTCATGTGCCACTCTACCATAAAGGCCTGATTAGTGGAGTGCTGTAGAGATGGTTGTCCTTCTGGAAGGTTCTCCCAACTCCACAGAGGAACTCTGGTGCTCTTTCAGAGTGACTTTCAGGTTCTTGGTCACCTCCCTGACCAAGACCCTTCTCCCCTGATTGCTCAGTTTGGCCGGGGGGCCCGCTCCAGGAAGAGTCTTGGGGGTTCCAAACTTCTTCCATTTAAGAATGATGGAGGGCACTGTGTTCTTGTGTACCTTCAATGCTGCAGATTGTTTTTGGTACCCTTCCCCAGATCTGTGCCTCAACACAATCCTGTCTCAAAGCTCTACGGACAATTCCTTTGACCTCATGGCTTGGTTTTTGTTCTGACATGCACTGAACTGTGGGACCTTTTATAGACAGGTGTGTGCCTTTCCAAACCTTTCAAATTTTTCAATTGAATTTACCACAGGTGGACTCCAATCAAGTTGCAGAAACATCTCAAGGATGATCAATGGAAACAGGATGCACTTGAGCTCTATTTTGAGTCCCATAGCAAAGGGTCTGAATACTTATGCAAATAGAAATGACTTTTTAAAATATAATTTGCAAACATTTCTGAACTTATTTTCATTATGAGGTATTTTGTGTAGATTAATGAGGGATTTTTCTTCTTCTCCCCTTTAGAATAAGGCTGTAACATAACAAAAAGGGGAAGGGGTCTGACTGGTCATTTTCTCCCTGTCCATCTCGCTCTCTCTCAGGAGCAGTTGAAGCAGAATGTGGACGGTGAGGAGGGGAGGGACATGGACACACTGGTCCATGAGACGGACAGTCAGTACGGGACCTGGGAGACAGGACTGCACACTGATGATAGGTGAATATATACACATACACACACACAAACAACCCATCACAGGTGTGGCTCCTGTGGGCTGGACCTATGAAACAGGATGTGCTTGTGTTTTTGGTTACTAAATATGCTGATCCTCATTCCTCTATGATGACTAATTTCCCATGAGGCTTTACCCTGATATCAAGACATCTCGACATCCCTAGTACCGAATGCCTCCCAGTCACTTCTCCCTCTAAATATACAATCCTCAACCATTTGATCTGCAATTTAACACCCCCTGGATTGATAAGTAGTATTGAATGGATGCAGCTAAAGGGAGAGGTGTGCTCTATCGTCTCTTCTCCTGGAGCAGCATTGACCTTAAGACAAAGTCACGGAGCCGCATTGGGTCAGCTAGATGTGGCAGAGTGGAGGATTATCCGCAGGCAGTGGATTCTCTGCTGTCCCACCATTATGGCTAATAATCATCTCAACCTTTTTCCTTACAACATACAACACCCACAAGCATCTCCTCCAAGGCAGAGACAGTTACTGATGTTGAAATAAATCAACATACTATGGTATCTATAGGTACTTCCTGTACAGATACAGTAGAATCTCAGCACTCCTGACACATTGTGGTCAAGGAGTAGCAGCTCACTGAAACCTGGTTTACGCCAGCACTCAAAATGGCCTCTCTCAGCAGGCTGGTCTATCACTGACCTCCTGTGGCTAGGAGATGGTATCACAGCAACACAAATCTGGATAATGTTTAGTAGAAATGACTGGATGCTGTAGTAGTTTCAGATAAAGATACGATATAAGGGACTGTCAACAGATAGTGGGTCATTTTAATGTAATTCAAATGAATCACCTCAGGGATGATTTGGAGCTAGTATGATAGTGTACAGTAGGTGACTCACCACTGTTTGCTTCCCTCATTGTGAAATAAAGTGGAGCGTGAGTCTGCCTGTCCTCCTTTGTCATCATGCACATGCATCCTCTATGAAATGTGATGCTCCTACAGTAAACCCAGACAGGAGAATATTACTCGATCACAGAGCTAGTAGACCAAGTACCTGACACGTTGTTCTCTCATTGGCAATGCATGCATTTAACAGACTGTAGTGTAGTTTTAGGAAGGTAGCCTAAAGTACTCTTCTGTTTGTTCCTGTCTGTCCTTCCTGTAGCCTGACTCCTGCCACGCCCACCTCAGACAGCCATCCCAGTCAGTCCCCTAGGAAACCCAGTCCACTTTACACGCCAGGGGAACATGTCCACACCCCGCCCAGTGACCTCGACACTCCAGACGGCTTCTCTGCCCAGCCCGAGATACAACCACTCCCCTTCCCTGAGGTAAGACTGACTTCACCTTTTTAAAAAGATGTAGAAGTCAGAGTTTCTTTGTTTCCACAGATTTGCTTTGTGTTTCTCTCCAGGCCTCCACCAGCCTACTGGACTCCAGTGCTCTGCGCTGCAGGGTGCAGTTGAGTAAGATGCGGGGGCCACGTTCACGCCCCTCCAGGGTCTCTCGTCAGACTGCTGCTCTGTCTGTACACCCAGAGGGACAGGCCACGCCTACTGAGGACTGGCGCTCTCGAGACTCTACAGGTCAGCCTTGGACTCTGCTCTCATGTAGACCCCCTCGGCCATATCTCCATCCACTACCTTGTTCTGCTGCATACCTTCTACTATGGATTGAGCAGACATGATTCCACCAGTGAGACTGGAGATGTGACTTAGATGGTCAAAGATCTGTTAGACTTCTGAATAACATATTTGTTTTGATTGTGAAATGATGTACTCAGAGGTGTGTTGTCCTCTACAGAGGACAAAGTGAAGTCTTCCAAGAAGGATTCAGACTCTGAGGAACAGGCGAGAGGAGCAGTCCCCCACTCTGCTGCTGCCTCCTCCCAGCCCCAGAGAGTCGCCCTCTTCCCTGGGATGGACCCGTCTGCCCTCATGGTGAGGCTCCCCAAGAGAAACAGACAGTTGACCAGGAGTGTAATGTTGTCACTCAGACTGTTCTGAGAAATGCTTTTGTTTTCCTGATGGTTTCTCCCTCTGTTTGGCAGGCCCAGCTCAAGAAGAGAAGTGACTCTGACAATCAGACAGAGGGACCCTCCACTTCTCCCTCCCAGTTATCCCGTTCTCCTAAATCCCCCTTCCTTCCCCGGGCGTCCCGTGTGCTGCCCCCCTCCGGAGGGAAGGAAAATGGGTAAGATAGTGACCCTGTCTCTTCCCTCTGTTCAGCCTCGATCTGATAACCCAAAACAGGGATTGTTGATAGTTGGAACAGAAATATTTACCAGTTGTAATGTCCGTCTCTCTTAGTGAAGAGGCCTCACCACAGTGGCTGAGAGAGCTGAAGTCCAAGAAGCGCTTGAGTCAGTATGAAAATGACAGCTAAGTGTGAATGATCAAGTGAGCTCTCTTCTCACAAATGTTCCTCATTATGAATCATTCTTTATCATAGGGTGTTGTATGCAATAAACCTGCCATTTTACCACATTTTCATAATTAGACAATATTCTAGTGTCTGTTTTGCTAATACGTAACCCTAAAATGCTGATGGTTTGTATCGTCCCTCTGTAGGTTGCCTTAACTGAAGAATCTGGTGGAGAATCGGACAGTAGCCTTAACCTTGGACCCTGAGAAAATGGGAATTCTGCTGCTGACATTGTAATTCGTCATCTGTTTGTTTATTTTCTCTGTTCTCTTCCTGCCTGGCTCAAATCCATGTGCATGGTGCCTTCTTACAGACAACCTCGGTCTTATGGATGAAACGAGCAAGGGGCTGCTCTGCTCAGAGCGTCCAGTTCACTGCTAGCTCCTCCACCTCCTGTGTCAGGGGGGTCTTTGCATAAAGCCACTTTACCCTCTCACATGACAGGGGAGACTACGGAAGGGGGGGGATCCCATTCTCTCCTGTCAGGTTGTGTTGTATTTCATTAATGGTTAACTTGTGGGACCACATGCCTCTTAACCTGGAAGTGCTTCAATAAGCTGGAGGACAGTATAGCACCTCCACAAGACATATTTTTATTTTGTTTTCTCTTTTTAAATATAATTTTCAGGTTAGTCTATGCTTTAACTGTATCTGTCAGTGGAGGAGCGTAGGAAAATATTTCAGATTTTATTTTTTGTCATGGATCATAGAGAACAAAACACTGCTGAACTAATGGGCAGCCAGGGTGTATTATGTGTTACTAATAAATATGGTATCTGTAATCATGAAATGTTATATTTGTATTGTTGCTAATTTGAAAGCTGAATCATAACATGTCAGAGTGTTGGGTTTGTATGGAGAGCATTTAAAGCATCACTACAGCAGAGGCCCCCAACCCCATTCCTCTGAGCCACTCAGTGACTGATGTCATGAACTAACTGAGAATCTGTTGTGTTGACATCATGCAGTCCCTTTAAACTTATGGCTAAAGAGGAATGCTTTGTGTTCGCTGTTTTTTCAATCATGTCTGAATCTGTTTCTACTGGTGGAAAAGGGGAGGGGAAGGGTTAATCACAATGGAAATCTACCTCCATCTCAATTACACGCGCGCACACACACACACGCACGCATGAACACTAATCAGCCTGTTCTTCCTCCCTTCACCTCCACTTACCTCTTCAGTGAAAGATCAAATGATTGTGTGTGTAATACTGATGGATGAGTGAGTAAGGATTGCAAGGAAAATGTACATGTTACCAATGAGCCATACATTCAATGTGCACTTCCTGGTTTCTGTGTCTGCAACACATCTCCCATTTAGCGACCTCACGTGCATTGTCCCATCATTGTTTGGAAAAGTATGTGCATGCACAGTCTCTGGTCCTTTTCATCATGCTTTACTCAGACACTTAACTGAATGGCCACACCAAGTAGCAGTGGTACAATCACAGTCTGGATATCATGGCTTCATCCACAACTGTAATGGTCCCATTGTGCACATGGTCGGTGCAGCGGTGTGGATGTATGGTGGAATGGTAGGAGTACGGCTTCCACTACCCCAGTGGGGAATGCAAGTGAAGTATATTGTTTTGAGATGAGGGTGGTAATTTACCCTTTTCTTCTGCACGTGACTTGGACTATTTGCACCAGTTGTTTTAGGGCTTGTTTGAGCTGACTTAGGCCATTCCCCTGACCATGTTAGCCATGCTCCACTGTCCCACTACTTCCACTACAGGCACTGACCGCATTCCACATTTTCGTAGACAGACGTTGGAACGCTAATGCAAGTGAATGTTTTGAGGGAATTTTTTGAGTTGTCCCTTTGGTGTCTGTCCATGGCGTTTGACTTTGTCATTATTTTTTCTCTCTCGTTTTATTTGAAGTAAAATGTATATTGCACTGTTGTAAGGCCGTTGTTCAAAAGTGTAAATTCTCAATAAAATGTACTGCGTTAAGCTTCTGATTTGGTCATTATTGGGCTAAATATTACAGTTCAGACCCCCCCCCCCCCCCCCAGTCTGCGGTGTTATGATATTAAACTGGTGTCTTTTGTGTAACAGAGCGGTCTGAGTTGTGTAGGGAGGTTTAAGAGCGGTAGAGTTGTGGAGGGAGGTTTAAGAGCGGTAGAGTTGTGGAGGGAGGTTTAAGAGCGGTAGAGTTGTGGAGGGAGGTTTAAGAGCGGTAGAGTTGTGGAGGGAGGTTTAAGAGCGGTAGAGTTGTGGAGGGAGGTTTAAGAGAGTTGTGTAGGGAGGTTTAAGAGCGGTAGGGAGGTTTAAGAGAGAGAGTTGTTTAAGAGGGGTAGAGTTGTGTAGGGAGGTTTAAGAGAGGTAGAGTTGTGCAGGGAGGTTTAAGAGAGGTAGAGTTGTGTAGGGAGGTTTAAGGGAGGTAGAGTGTTTGATGTAGGGAGGTTTAAGAGAGTTGTGTAGGGAGGTTTAAGAGTGGTAGTTGTGTAGGGAGGTTTAAGAAAGGTAGAGTTGTGTAGGGAGGTTTAAGAAAGGTAGAGTTGTGTAGGGAGGTTTAAGAGAGAGTTGTGTAGGGAGGTTTAAGAGAGTTGTGTAGGGAGGTATAAGAGCGGTAGAGTTGTGTAGGGAGGTTTAAGAGCGGTAGTTGTGTAGGGAGGTTTAAGAGCGGTAGTTGTGTAGGGAGGTTTAAGAAAGGTAGAGTTGTGTAGGGAGGTTTAAGAAAGGTAGAGTTGTGTAGGGAGGTTTGATAGAGTTGTTTAGGGAGGTTTAAGAGAGAGAGTTGTGTAGGGAGGTTTGAGAGAGAGTTGTGTAAGGATGGTTTAAGAGAGAGTTGTGTAGGGAGGTTTAAGAGAGAGTTGTGTAGGGAGGTTTAAGAGAGAGAGTTGTGTAGGGAGGTTTAAGAGAGAGAGTTGTGTAGGGAGGTTTAAGAGAGGTAGAGTTGTGTAGGGAGGTTTAAGGGAGGTAGAGTGTTTGATGTAGGGAGGTTTGAGAGAGATTGAGGGTCAGGGTTTGGTCAATGAAGGTAAATGATGTCAACAGGATATAGTAAAATGTGGTCAATGTTATGTTTGTTTTTATGAATGGTTTGGCTCCTTATTGTGTGTTGATGTTATTGGTCAGAGTGGCGTGAGGAGGTTAGGTGATGTTTAGACTGCTAGGTGTGGTTAGTGTGTGTGTGTGTGTGTGTGAGCGTGTCTACCAGTTTGTGCTGAGTGGGGATGTTTGCTGAATCCTCTTGGCTCCCTCTCCATATACCCCGCACATACCACTCTCTGGCAGCCAGGCGGACGGGCAGGGTAGCGTGTGCCAACACAGCTGCATATTGAGAGGTAGCGTTATGGACACAATGTCAGCGACAGACTTGCTGTATCAACAGCTCCCCCTTTTCTGCTGTTGTGGCCAGAAATAAACCATAAATACCCCCCCTGCCACTGCCCTCCAACGGCTCAACCCCAAACACCAAGTGGCACAGAGAGAGAGAGGCTATCAATACACAGCAGGCATATCCAGGTAAAACCAGCTTGGTTCTGCACAGCAGGATTAACAAGGTTTTAATTGAACTTTGAAACTGATTTTACATGAAAAGTAAAGGAGACCCCACAGTCATGATTGTTGACGGATGGAGAAGGAGAGGTTGGATGGGGTGGGGGGATAGGAATGATAAGTGGAGTATTTTTAGAGTTGGTAAAGATAGAATTTGGTATGCTTAAATGTTTGCAGTAAAATATATGATTGAGCAAGTGAGGAGTTTGCAGAATAGAGTATTATAGAATGTGTGTTGTTTGTAGTGATAAGTTTGATTGAGTCAAGGGGGTGCAGAACTGGCTATGATACAGACTGAGGCTTGCAGAGTTGGACATGATAGACAGCGAAATGTGGAATCACTGATTTGAAAGGTTGCACACAGAATAACATGTTCATAGGGGGATGACTCTGGGCCCTAGATATAGCCTACGGTCAGGAAAAACTCCTGGCCCCAGGGGCTTTTCCTGGAGAGAGAAAAGTGTAGAATACAGCCCATCAGGTCCTTATTCTCAGCTCAGGTTACGTCTGCACCAATGGGCTCTTCTGCTCTCTGAAGTGGACGCAAATCTTGGCTGATTCAAAGGAGTAAAAGGATCCATTGCTACTGAGAGGACTGATGGTCATCATTGTGAAATGAAAGTCATCATGGTATCTGTGTTTCTCTTTTCTCTGTCTCTCTCCTGATTGTGCTCCTGAGAGAGGAGTAACCAGTGGACCAGGAGGATGTCGGAGCAGCAGAGCGCCCCTGAGCAACTGGCTGCAGGGAAGAGCCAGGGTGGAGCAGGAGCCACTTACAAGGTACTGTATCCTCCCTCTCCCCATCTGTTATCTGTCTATTTCTCTCTTGTGATGTTTCTCTTCATTTATTTTTCTCTCCTTCGCCCACTTCTCTAATTTCCCACTTCTCTATAAACCCTCTTCCGTAGTCCCCCATATATTTCCTCTCTTTATACTGTAAGCTTGACTTTCTCAATATTAGTATCTTTCCTCCTCTTTCCCCTCTCTGTCTCTCCTCCTCTCTCTGATCCAGGTGGTGCTGTTTGAGTTTGAGAATTTCCAGGGCCGCAAGGCTGAGTTTTCTACTGAGTGTAAAGATGTTTCAGAGAAGGGCCTGGAGAAGGTGGGCTCTATGCTGGTTGAGTCTGGCCCGTGAGTTCTGGTGCATTGGTGTCATTCACAGACTGTCATATTCTTACACATACAGAATATATATTTTCAGGTTCAGGTTTAGTGTTCACTTTTTTTTTATATACTGTATATCTGTTACCACATATGGCCAAATACAACGTCATACATGCTAAGGAGAGATATTTGAACTCAGCCTCGTTCTTGTCCTCTCTCCTGTAAGATGGGTGGGGTATGACCGCCAGGGGTTTGCAGGTGAGCAGTTTGTTCTGGAGAAAGGCGAGTATCCACGCTGGGACACCTGGACCAACAGCCAGTACAGCTACTCCTTCTGGTCCATGCGGCCTCTCAAAGTGGTGGGTAGCACTCAAACAATGTCTAAACATACCCCGTGTAGCACAGTTGGTAGAGCATGGTGCTTGCAATGCCAAGGTTGTGGGTTCGATTCCCACAGAGGTACCGATATGAAAATATATGCACTCTGGATAAGAGCGTCTGCTAAATGACAGAAATGTAAACATGCTCAACATACTCACTGACCATGTTAGCACATTTACTATCTCACCACCCTGCATTCCCTACCTATCTCTATCAACATTCTCTGAGCCACAATCTATCTACAATGTTAAAGCTGATCTACACTTTATAAAAATAGATTATATATTTTTTTAATTATACTAAAAAACAAATATTCTCTGAGCATCTCAGTACTCTCATTTATCTCTACACTCTTTAACCATTGCAGAACTCCATGTTCATCTCAACAGTAATTTGTCACCTCAGCAGACGGCTCTCATTGGCTATCTGAATGCTCACTGATTACCTGAAGCCTCTCTCTATCTCAGCACTCACAGTCTATCTCAACAATCAGCTCTTAGTAAACATCTTAACACTAAGTGAGTCTGTTTGTGTGTGTACATCTCTCCATTTTTCCTCTTTAGGATAGTGCCGAACACAAGCTCCATCTGTTTGTGTGTGTACATCTCTCCATTTCTCCTCTTTAGGATAGTGCCGAACACAAGCTCCATCTGTTTGAGAGCCCAGGCTTCACTGGTAGAAAGATGGAGATTGTTGATGATGATGTTCCCAGTTTGTGGGGACATGGTTTCCAAGATCGCGTAGCGAGTGTCAAGGCCCTCAACGGAACGTAAGAGCTCCCTTTCACCCTCTCTCATTTTCTTCCTTTTTCACTTGCCCTCTCTCTCTCTCTCCGTCCTTGTTCTGTTTCTCTCATGTCTCACTTCATCTCTCGTCTTTCTCCTGAAATCCTTTAAAAGATGGTCAATTATGCTAACTGTAAAATATTTTGACGTCTATTTTGGTTCTGTCTCATGGACTCCTTATATGTTCCTTTGTTGCAGATGGGTCGGCTACATGTACCCTGGCTACAGGGGATGCCAGTACGTGTTTGAGTGTGGAGACTTCAAGCACTGGAACGACTGGGATGCCCCTGCACCTCAGATCCAGTCTGTCCGACGTGTGCGAGACATGCAGTGGCACAAGAGGGGGTGTTTCACCGTTCCTGCTCCTTCCCCTGATCCAGCTCCTGCCCCCGCTCCTGCCCCAGCACCTGCACCCCCTGCACCCCCTGCCGCCTCCGGGGCCAGCTGAAGAGGATTCTAAACAACTTCCCCCCCAGAGCCTCTTCCATGAGCCTCTTTCTACCATCAGTGCTTGCCCTCTGCCTCACCCTAACCATGGCAAATGCTGCTCCAGCTTAGTGAGGAGAAGCGCTATATATGTTTCAGTGGCAAATAAAGTTTGTTTGACCAGAAATATATTGTGTTTGTTTGTTGGTGCTGTTACTATTGTTGAAATCCTTGGGTTTGTCAGGTGTAGGGTTGTAACATTCTGGTAACTTTATAAAAATGCCCAGTTTTTCAAGAAATGCTGGTTGGAGGATTCTGGATTTCCTGTATGTTTCCTCCTCATTCTGAGAATCCTGGGAATTTGGGGGAAATTACTGAAATTTCGCTAACCTAGTCAGCTGTGGAGTTGGTTGAGTCAACAATAACAATGTTACTGTAGATTATTGTTGCCAAATTACACAGAACATATATAAATACAAATTCAACAGTAGGCTTTAGTTACAAATCTGACTCATAGATTAGTTTCGACATAGATGCCTCTTCAAGTCTTATTTCTACATTAGTTTTCCACAGCTTTTGTTGAAGTCATAGAGGGATATACTTTTTAAGTCTTAATGACAGTTAACAGGGGAATTCTGGCATGAACAACACATGGTATGTTAGAAGAACGTCTCTCTGGACATGCTGATGTCACATCATCTCATTTACATCTTATCTCCACATTTCCTCAGCTGGCCATCACTGTCTTGAAATAGTGTTGTGAAATGCTCTTGATAAAAAAGATAAATAGTCAACAAAAAAAAGTTTAAAAAACGAGAATACCTTTAATTGAATCACACCAAGACTAATGTCTCAAGTTCCAATCTTTATTCAACGCACCTCAAAGATGAAAACAGGAAGGGTAAATACTTGGAGGCTGGGATTGTACCAAAGTAATCGACAAAAGTTAATCTACTTCATATGCTATTATTATCATCCTAATATCATATTTTAATGGTTAAGAACCACAAATACACTATCAATCAGACAATTTTTTTAAATTAAACTTTATTTAACTAGGCAAGTCAGTTAAGAACAAAATCTTATTTACAATGACAGCCTACCGGGGAAAAGTGGGTTAACTGTCTTGCTCAGAGGCAGAACGACAGATTTTTACCTTGTCAACTCAGGGATTTGATCCAGCAACCTTTTGGTTACTGGCTCACCGCTCCAACCACCAGGCTACCTGCCGCCCCAAGGGTCCTAACAAGGGTCCTATCATGGTCAAACACTTATCAGGGAGTGTTACACTTATATGCTGATAGAGGGGAGACCAGCCCCTCGGTGCTTAGTTGGGTCAGTCTTCTCATTCTCTGAAGCTTGGTCAGGTGAAGCCTGCATCGATGTGCTCTTCTGCTCTCTGAGATTTGACTGATGCAGTGGAGAAAAAAGAAACATTTATTGTGAGAGTATTGATGGCCATCATGGTGAAATGTTTAGGTTCAATTAAATCTCATAATTAGTTATGTCTGTATGAAATGTGTTATGATAGAGTAGGGCCAGGATTAATTCAGATGATTCCGCGGTAAACGACAATCGCATATATTTTCATTGCTTTTGTGTGTTGGATGTGTAACTGCATTAGAGCTGCCAAATTGGTGGGTGGGTGCTCTTGTTGTCATTCACGAAACTACACCCTTCCCAGAACGAGAAAGTGTTGGCTTTATAGAAATATTATCCTGTATGCTCCTCAGCATTTTTACTAATGCGATTTCTGTGCTTTCAATGGCAATGTCTGCATAGGTATAACGCCGGGAGCCGCTTGTGGAATTGACAGCTCCAACGCAGTTATACCTCGGTCACCACCTAAACCAAAGCAATGATAAACTGCTATTTTTGGTTACCACTGGTGAAAATTGATCTGATTGAATCCTGGGCCTAGATTAGGCCTACACACAACAACAAGAATATTGTGGGACTGTGCTAACTGTATACAGTATGCAGTGCATCCGATAGTCACTCTGACAGAGCTCCAGAGTTTCTCTGTGGAAATGGGAGAACCTTTCAGAAGGAAAACCATCTCTGCAGCACTCCACCAATCAGGCCTTTATGGTAGAGTGGCCAGATGGAAGCCACTCCTCAGTAAAAGGCACATGACAGCCTGCTTGGAGTTTTCCAAAAGGCACCTAAAGGACTCTCAGTACATGAGAAACAAGATTCTCTGGTTTGATAAAACCAAGATTGAACACTTTGGCCTGAATGCCAAGCGTTATGTCTGGAGAAAACCTGGCACCATCTCTACGGTGAAGCATGGTGGTGGCAGCATCATGCTGTGGGGATGTTTTCATCGGCAGGGACTGGGAGATTAGTCAGGATCGAGGGAAATATGAACGGAGCAAAGTACACAGAGATCCTTGATGAAAACCTGCTCCAGAGCGCTCAGGACCTCAGACTGGGGCAAAGGTTCACCTTCCAACAGGAGAAAGACCTTAAGCACACAGCCTTGAATGTCCTTGAGTGGCCCAGCCAGGACTTGAACCCGATCAAACATCTCTGCAGAGACCTGAAAATAATTGTGCAGCGACGCTCCCCATCCAACCTGACAGTGCTTGTGAGAATCTGCAGAGAAGAATGGGAGAAACTCCCCAAATACAGGCGTGCCAAGCTTGAAAAGTCATGCCCAAGAAGACTCAAGGCTGTAATCGCTGTGAACCTGTTTTTGCTTTGTCATTATGAGGTATTGTTTGTAGATTGATGAGGGAAAAAAACTATTTAATTCGTTTTAGAATAAAGCTGTAAAGTAACAACATTTTTAAAAAATCAAGGGATCTGAATACTTTCTGAATGCAATGTACTTTGGTAACCGATACATGTAACCAATAAACTGTAATACCTCCACTGTATTCACATCCTACCATACCCTTGTCTGTACATTATGCCTTGAATCTATTCTTCCACGCCCAGAAATCTGCTCCTTTTACTCTCTGTTCCAAACACATTAGACAACCAGTTATTTTACCCTTTAGCTGTACCCTTGTCCTACTCCTCCTCTGTTCCTCTGGTGATGTGGAGGTTAACCCAGGCCCTGAAGCCCCTAGCTCCACTCCCATTCCCCAGGCGCTCTCATTTTTTGACTTCTGTAACTGTAAAAGCATAGGTTTCATGAATGTTAACATTAGAAGCCTCCTCCCTAAGTTTGTTTTATTCACTGCTTTTGCACACTCCACCAACCTGAATTTCCTAGCCGTGTCTGAATCCTGGCTTAGGGGGGCCACCAAAAATCCTGACATTTCAATCCCTAACTATAACATTTTCCGACAAGATAGAACTGCCAAAGGGGGCAGAGTTGTAATCTACTGCAGAGATAGCCTTTAGAGTTCTGTCATACTATCCAGGTCTGTGTCCAAACAAGTCGAGCTTCTACTTTTAAAAATCCACCTTTCCAGAAACAAGTCTCACACCGTTGCCGATTTTAATAGACCCCCTTCAGCCCCCAGCTGCGCCCTGGACACCATATGTGAATTGATTGCCCCCCATCTATCTTCAGAGTTCGTACTGTTAGGTGACCTAAACTGGGACATGCTTAACACACCGGCCGTCCTACAATCTAAGCTGCCCTCAATCTCACACCAATTATCAAGGATCCTATCAGGTACAACCCTAAATTCGTAACCATGGGCACCCTCTTAGATATCATCCTGACCAACTTGCCCTCTAAATACACCTCTGCTGTCTTCAACCAGGATCTCAGCGATCTCTGCCCCATTGCCTGCGTGCGTAATGGGTCCGCGGTCAAACAAACATTCTTCATATCTGTCAAACGCTCCCTAAAACACTTCAGCGAGCAGGCCTTTCTAAATGACCTGGCCCGGGTATCCTGTAAGGATATTGACCTCATCCCATCAGTAGAGGATGCCTGGTTGCTCGTTAAAAGTGTTTTCCTCACCATCTTAAATAAGCATGCCCCATTAAAAAAATGTTGAACTAAGAACAGATATAGCCCTTGGTTCACCCCAGACTGCCCTTGACCAGCACAAAAACATCCTGTGGCGCTCTGCATTAGAATAGAATATGCAACTTTTCAGGGAAGTCAGGAACCAATATACTCAGTCAGTTAGGAAACCTAAGGCTAGCTTTTTCAAACAGAAATTTGCATCCTGTAGCACTAATTCCAAAACGTTTTGGGACACTGTAAAGTCCATGGCGACCAAGAGCACCTCCTCCCAGCTGCCCACTGCACTGGGGCTAGGAAACACTGTAACTACTGATCAATCTACAATAATCAATCATTTCAATAAGCATTTTTCTACGGCTGGCCATGCTTTCCACCTGGCTACCCCTACCCTGGCCAACATCTCAGCACCCCCTGCAGCAACTTGCCCAAGCCCCCCCACCCCGCTTCTCCTTCACCCAAATCCAGATAGCTGATGTTCTGAAAGAGCTGCAAAATCTGGATCCCTACAAATCAGCTGGGCTGGACAATTGGGACCCTCTCTTTCAAAAATTATTTGACGTAATTGTTGTGTAACGGATGTGAAATGGCTAGCTTAATTAGCTGTGGTGCGCGCTAAATAGCGTTTCAATCGGTGACGTCACTTGCTCTGAGACCTTGAATTAGTAGTTCCCCTTGCTCTGCAAGGGCCGCGGCTTTTGTGGAGCGATGGGTAACGATGCTTCGTGGGTGACTGTTGTTGATGTGTGCAGAGGGTCCCTGGTTCACTCCCGGGTATGGGCGATGGGACGGTCTAAAGTTAACCTGTTACATTGGTGACGTGACCTGCATCACTGGTTGCTGCGGAAAAAGGAGGAGGTCAAAAGGGGGGTGAGTGTAACGGATGTGAAACGGCTAGCTTAGTTAGCGGTGGTGCGCGCTAAATAGCGTTTCAATCGGTGACGTCACTTGCTCTGAGACCTTGAAGTAGTAGTTCCCCTTGCTCTGCAAGGGCCGCGGCTTTTGTGTAGCGATGGGTAACGATGCTTCGTGGGTGACTGTTGTTGATGTGTGCAGAGGGTCCCTGGTTCGCACCCGGGTATGGGCGAGGGGACGGTCTAAAGTTATACTGTTACAGTTGCAACCCCTATTCAACCTCTTTTTCGTATCGTCTGAGATCCCTAAAGATTGGAAAGATGCCGCGGTCATCCCATTTCTTCCAACGGTGAGAAACTCTAGACCCAAACTGTTATAGACCTATATGCATCCTGCCCTGCCTTTCTAAAATCTTTGAAAGACAAGTTAACAAACAGATCACCGACCATTTCGAATCCCACAGTACCTTCTCCGCTATGCAATCCGGTTTCCAAGGTCCTAAACGATTTCATAACTGCCATCGATAAAAGACAGTACTGTGGAGCCGTCTTCATCGACCTGGCCAAGGCTTTCGACTCTGTCAATCACCGCATTCTTTTCGGGAGACTCAATAGCCTTGGCTTCTCAAATGACTGCCTCGCCTGGTTCACCAACTACTTCTCAGATAGAGTTCAGTGTGTCAAATCGGAGGGCCTGTTGTCCGGACCTATTACAGTCTCTATGGGGGTGCCACAAGGTTCAATTCTCGGGCCGATTCTTTTCTCTGTGTATATCAATGATGTGGCTCTTGCTGCTGGTGATTCTCTGATCCACCTCTACGCAGACGACACCATTCTGTATACATCTGGCCCTTCTTTGGATACTGTGCTAACAAACCTCTAAACGAGCTTCAATGCCGTACAACACTCCTTCCGAGGCCTCCAACTGCTTTAAATGCAAGTAAAACCAAGTGCATACTCTTCAACCGATTGCTGCCCGCACCCTCCTGCCCGACTAGCATCACTACTCTGGATGGTTCTGACTTAGAATATGTGGACAACTACAAATACCTAGTTGTCTGGTTAGACTGTAAACTCTCCTTCCAGACTCACATTAAGCATCTCCAATCCAAAATTAAATCTAGAATCGGCTTCCTATTTCGCAACAAAGCATCCTTCACTCATGCTGCCAAACATACCCTCATAAAACTGACTATCCTACCGAACCTTGACTTCGGCGATGTCATTTACAAAATAGGCTCCAACACTCTACTCAGCAAATTGGATGCAGTCTATCACAGGGCCATCCGTTTCATCATCAAAGCCCCAAATACTACCCACCACTGCGACCTGTATGCTCTTGTTGGCTGGCCCTCGCTTCATATTTGCCTCCAAACCCACTGGTTCCATGTCATCTATAAGTCTTTGCTAGGTAAAGCCCTGCCTTATCTCAGCTCACTGGTCACCATAGCAACACCCACCTGTAGCACGCGCTCCAGCAGGTATATTTCACTGGTCATCACCAAAGCCAAAACTTACTTTGGCCGCCTTTCCTTCCAGTTCTCTGCTGCCAATGACTGGAACGAATTTCAAAAATCACTGAAGCTAGAGTCTTATATCTCCCTCTCTAACTTTAAGCATCAGCTGTCAGAGCAGCTTACCGATCACTGTACCTGTACACAGCCAATCTGTAAATAGTACACCCAACTACCTCATCCCCATATTGTTATTTATCTTCTTGCTATTTTGCACCCTCTATTTGCACATCATCATCTGCACATCTATCACTCCAGTGTTATTGATAAATTGTTATTATTTCACATCAATGGCCTATTTATTGCCTTACCTCCCTACTCTTCTACATTTGCACACACTGTACATAAATTTAACTGTTGTGTTATTGACTGTACGTTTTTTTTATGTGTAACTCTGTGTTCTTGTTTTTGTCGCACTGCTTTGCTTTATCTTGGCCAGGTCGCAGTTGTAAATGAGAACTTGTTCTCAACTGGCCTACCTGGTTAAATAAAGGTGAAATAATACAAATATCTATAAAAAAAACATGCACAGAGTTTCGAAACCCATAGGCCAACATCGCAAGACTTCCAGGAATGCTTGCAAAGCAGATCAAGCACACCAGTGTTCTCATTTATAAACAGTGCATAACAGTTGAAGTCGTACGTTTACATACACCTCATCCAAATACATTTAATCTCAGTTTTTCACAATTCCTGACATTTAATCCTAGTAAAAATTCCCTGTTTTAGGTCAGTTAGGATCACCACTTCACTGTAAGAATGTGCAATGTCAGAATAATAGTAGAGGAGAATGATTTATTTCAGCTTTTATTTCTTTCATCACATTCCCAGTGGGTCAGAAGTTTACATACACTCAATTAGTATTTGGTAGCATTGCCTTTCAATTGTTTAACTTGGGTCAAACGTTTCGGGGTGCCTTCCACAAGCTTCCCACAATAAGTTGGGTGCATTTTGGCCCATTCCTCCTGACAGAGCTGGTGTAATTGAGTCAGGTTTGTAGGCCTCCTTGCTCGCACACTCTTTTTCAGTTCTGCCCACAAATTTTCTATAAGATTGAGGTCAGGGCTTTGTGATGGTCACTCCAATACCTCGACTTTGTTGTCCTTAAGCCATTTTGCTACAACTTTAGAAGTATGCTTGAGGTCATAGTCCATTTGGAAGACCCATTTGTGACCAAACTTTAACTTCCTGACTGATGTCTTGAGATGTTGCTTCAATATATCCACATACTTTTCCAGCCTCATGATGCCATCTATTTTGCGAAGTGCACCAGTCCCTCCTGCAGCAAAGCACCCCCACATAATGATGCTGTCACCCCCGTGCTTCACGATTGGGATAGTGTTCTTCGGCTTGCAAGCCTTCCCCTTTTTCCTCCAAACATAACGATGGTCATTATGGCCGAACAGTTCTATTTTTGTTTTATCAGACCAGAGGACATTTCTACAAAAAGTATTATCTTTGTCCCCATGTGCAGTTGCAAACTGTAGTCTGGCTTTTTTATGTCGGTTTTGGAGCAGTGGCTGCTTCCTTGCTGAGCGGCCTTTCAGGTTATGTCGATGTAGGACTCGTTTTACTGTGGATATAGATACTTTTGTACCTGTTTCCTCCAGCATCTTCACAAGGTCCTTTACTGTTGTTCTGGGATTGATTTGCACCTTTCGCACCAAAGTACGTTAATCTCTAGGAGACAGAACGCGTCTCCTTCCTGAGAGGTATGGCGGCTGCGTTGTCCCATGGTGTTTATACTTGCATACTATTGTGTCTACAGATGAACGTGGTACCTTCAGGAGTTTCGAAATTGCTCCTAAGGATGGACCAGACTTGTGGAGGTCTACAAAAACAATTCTCAGGTCTTGGCTGATTTCTTTTGATTTTCCCATGATGTCAAGCAAAGAGGCACTGAGTTTGAAGGTAGGCCTTGAAATACATCCACAGGTACACCTCCAATTGACTCAAATGATGTCAATTATCCTATCAGAAGCTTCTAAAGCCATTACATCATTTTCTGAAATTTTCCAAGCTGTTTAAAGGCACAGTCAACTTAGTGTATGTAAACTTCTGACCCACTGAAATTGTGGTACAGTGAATTATAAGTGAAATAATATGTCTGTAAACAATTGTTGGAAAAATGACTTGTGTCATGCACAAAGTAGATGTCCTAACCGACTTGCCCAAACTATAGTTTGTTAACAAGAAATGTATGGAGTGGTTGAAAAACAAGTTTTAATGACTCCAACCTAAGTGTATGTAAACTTCCGACTTCAACTGTACATACAAACTACACAACTGGGTGACAGTTGTCATGCAAAAGTTGTCATTTTAAAAAATGCAACTTGATATGAGAATGTGCTCATCTCCCAGCTAACTTTAGACCATGAGTACACACATCTGCTAGTGTATTGTAAGCTGGAAAGTACACTGAACAAAAATATAAACGCAACATGTAAAGTGTTGGTCCCATGTTTCGTGAGCTGAAATAAAAAATCACCAAAATGCACCAAAAGCTTATTTCTCAAACTTTTTTGCAGAAATGTGTTTATATCCCTGTTAGTGATCATTTCTTGTTTACCAAGATAATGCATCCACCTGACAGGTGTGGCATATCACGAAGCTGATTAAACAGCATGATCGTTACATGGAGGGGAACTCATTGAGGGGCCTGGCTCCCCAGTGGATGGGCCTTGCTGCCAAGTGGGTGGGCCTATGCCCTCCCAGGCCCATCCATGGCTGCACCCCTGCCCAGTTAGGTGAAATCCATAGATTAGGGCCTAATGAATTTATTTCAATTGACTGATTTCCTTTTATGAACTGTAACTCAGTAAAATCTTTGAAATTGTTGCATGTTGTGTTTATATTTTATTCCAGTATAGATATTTTGTGCCAATTGGGGTATTATGAAAAGCTATATACCAAAGCAGGACATGCAAACCCAATAATCTAAAAATAAACGAAATACTGAACAACAATTTGCTTTTCCACGCACGCAGAGTTGTATGACATGTATGGCCTATGCCAAGTTTATAAATCTCAATATTTTTGTACATGTGCAAACTTTTCAGAAATGGTGCATGCAGAAATGTTGTATGAGATTATAACTCCACCTGAAAAACGCCCATCATTCACCTTTTATGGTGACAATGAGGCCCTTATTTTCTGTTTTCTTTTAAAGTATTGGAATTAGGCCAATTCAGTAGGCCTATCTAAAGGACAAAGCAATGGCGTACTTGACCAAATGTTTTCAGAGATGTTGGCAGAATTTTTCATGGAAGATTCTTTGTCCATAAAATGAAGTGGGCCGAGAACAAACCACTCTTCATATTATTTAAGATAGAATTGAAATATTATTTAGAAATTATGTAGAAACAAAAATCAATATGCACCATAAAACATTTTGACAAATTGGTAGTATGTAATACCTTGTCTGTTAGGTTTAGGTACTTTTCTTTCTATCTTTTTGTTTTTGTATTTGTTTTTTTGTTCATAATAATACATTTTAAAAAGTCTAAATCATTTTGTCAGAATGTTTCCTTTTGCACTGACATTTGTTGTTGCATATCTGAAGTTCCTGAAAGACAAAAACAATTGCAAATTGTTGTGGACCTGTAAGCAGATAGTTTGAATTCAATAATGTTTTGCATTTACCTAAATATAGGCTACTACACTGCCTGAGAATTATGAAACAATGTCTACTCAGGGAAAAAATAAGAAAACTAGGCTACAGTAGGCCAATTTACAGTGGTAGCCTACACACTTCATTGCACTTCATCCATCTGTTAACCTGTTCAATTCTACTGTATGTTATAACAGTGTTCCTTTTTGGAAATAGATGCCCATTTTTATTTTATTTTAGAGTGTAAAGATAAAACAAATCAAATGTTTCACTCTTCTCACTAATGACAAATTATTACATCTTGTTATTATATTTAGCTACCTGTTTTGTTATGAATAAGAGTGTCATCATATTTTCCTGCATAAGGTTAGTCTACTTTTGCCTTCTTGCCATGCAAATGTTATTCTAGGTTGAAGATTGAAATGGGGCAATGATTTAAGTAGGTGGTCAATGTCATGGGATCTCCATCATGGATTCAGCCCATACAGGCCAAGGGTTGTGTAAATAGCTTTGAGTGCCAATGTACTTTTGCAATTTAATAAACTACATTTCGACCACATATCTCATTGTGCTCTATTAATTTCCCCATTCCAATACAACCACGAAAATCTTAACCCTAAGCCAACTTTACCCAGTGCAATGCAATGCATTTGATTCTATTCACAGCACATGTTCTTCTATCTGTGCACTAGGCCTATCTCTAATTCCTCCAACCACGGGCCTACCCCTGCTCCATCTAACTACTGTGCCACGTTCATCACCTCTAACTCCAACCAACTATAATTACTCCATCCAACTATATTTACTTCTACCAATTTACAGAATGATCTACATTCAACAAGTGAAATGTACTCCAGTTACTGCATCCAATGAGTGAAACACTAAGCTCTCTTGTTGACAGCTCACATTGGTGTGCATCTCTGCTCTTCTTCTGCCAGCAGCAGGAAGTTAGCTTGGCATGTCAACATCTTTGTCAGCTTAGTAGAGATGACCTCTGGATGTGTAAGCTTCCATATGTGGCAATGATAGGAAAACTGTTATATTATACCTTGCATGCACTTACAATAAATGCTCTCCAATAGAAAGCATTGCCAATAACGACCCAATTGAATAGTATGTTTACCATTATTCCTATGTAAGAGTAAACAGAAATATACTCGATTTTGTGAGTTAAATCAGTCCCTTTCTATCAATTTGGCACTCTCCCTCCTCTCTATCATCCTATCTCTCTCCCACTCTGGTGGTCCAGGCATACAGGCAGCTCTCATTGTAAGTGTGGGACTCTTGGCACAGGTTGTGCTGAATCATGTGGATATCGAACAATGACCGGCTGGATGAAATTGACAAGTAATGAAATAACTTTGAGGGGGAGTGAGAAGGGGGGCCAGGCAGAGCAGTGACCCCACAGTCCGGTCTGCTCAGCCTATTGCATGCTGATCTGGATGGTGGCTTGGACACAGAGGAGTGTTGGCAGAGTTTCCACCCCTGAGCGCGCCGTATATATTGAGCCCAGCATGCCATCCCAAACACACTGGCACAGACAGGTACTGGTAAGAGATTCACAACCGTCGCTCTCCACATTATTTGATTTTATTACTATTTTTATCCAACTTTGTCTACTTCTTTAAAATCAAACATCACTTTGAAGTTAATTTATTTAACATGTTGGGGTAATATACTTCTTTGTCATTCACCATACATTAAACTATTTAACTTACAACAAATAGATTAACATGAGGACCGCTGTCAATTTCACATTTTGCTCAAATATTTTTTAAGGAGGGAAAGAGGTGGGGACTTTTGTTTACATACATGAGAGAACCAGTTTTGTGCAGAATTTAACAGCAGATTTTCTGGCACTATTGTTTCATTACTTTTTCCAATATCCTATCAAACTGTAAACTACCCATTGGAATATAAAAATGTTCAATGAGTCTACTGGACCCTAAAAATATATGTTATGTGCTCCATAATTTCTCCTTTATCCCTGTACAGCTTCATCATCCTGTTCACTATGGCCACAGACCACCAGAACCCTGCATCCAAGCAGCAGCAGCCAGGCACCAGTGCTTTCAAGGTGAGGGGGAGAGGGGTGGGGGGGGGGGGGGTTAGAGGGCGAGGGGGCAAGAGGATGGAAGGGCAGGCTAGAGGACGGGCAGGGTAGAGGAGGGCAGGCTAGAGGAAGGGCAGGGCAGAGGACGGGCAGGGCAGAGGAAGGGCAGGGCAGAGGAAGGGCAGGGTAGAGGAGGGCAGGCTAGAGGACGGGCAGGGCAGAGGAAGGGCAGGGCAGAGGAAGGGCAGGGTAGAGGAAGGGCAGGGTAGAGGAGGGCAGGCTAGAGGACGGGCAGGGCAGAGGAAGGGCAGGGCAGAGGAAGGGCAGGGTAGAGGAAGGGCAGGGTAGAGGAGGGCAGGGCAGAGGAGGGCAGGGTAGAGGAAGGGCAGGGTAGAGGAGGGCAGGGTAGAGGAAGGGCAGGGCAGAGGAAGGGCAGGGTAGAGGAGGGCAGGGTAGAGGAGGGCAGGGTAGAGGAAGGGCAGGGTAGAGGAGGGCAGGGCAGAGGAGGGCAGGGTAGAGGAAGGGCAGGGTAGAGGAGGGCAGGCTAGAGGACGGGCAGGGCAGAGGAAGGGCAGGGCAGAGGAGGGCAGGGCAGAGGAGGGCAGGGTAGAGGAAGGGCAGGGTAGAGGAGGGCAGGCTAGAGGACGGGCAGGGCAGAGGAAGGGCAGGGCAGAGGAAGGGCAGGGTAGAGGAAGGGCAGGGTAGAGGAGGGCAGGGCAGAGGAGGGCAGGGCAGATGAGGGCAGGGTAGAGGAAGGGCAGGGTAGAGGAGGGCAGGGTAGAGGAAGGGCAGGGTAGAGGAGGGCAGGCTAGAGGACGGGCAGGGCAGAGGAAGGGCAGGGCAGAGGAAGGGCAGGGTAGAGGAAGGGCAGGGTAGAGGAGGGCAGGGCAGAGGAGGGCAGGGCAGATGAGGGCAGGGTAGAGGAAGGGCAGGGCAGAGGAAGGGCAGGGTAGAGGAAGGGCAGGGTAGAGGAGGGCAGGCTAGAGGAAGGGCAGGGCAGAGGAAGGGCAGGGCAGAGGAAGGGCAGGGTAGAGGAGGGCAGGGTAGAGGAGGGCAGGGCAGGGCAGAGGAGGGCAGGGCAGAGGAAGGGCAGGGTAGAGGAGGGCAGGGTAGAGGAGGGCAGGCTAGAGGAAGGGCAGGCAGAGGAAGGGCAGGGCAGAGGAGGGCAGGGTAGAGGAGGGCAGGGCAGAGGAGGGCAGGGCAGATGAGGGCAGGGCAGAGGAGGGCAGGGTAGAGGAGGGCAGGGCAGATGAGGGCAGGGCAGAGGAGGGCAGGGCAGATGAGGGCAGGGCAGAGGAGGGCAGGGCAGATGAGGGCAGGGCAGATGAGGGCAGGGTAGAGGAGGGCAGGGCAGATGAGGGCAGGGCAGAGGAATGGCAGGGCAGAGCAGAGGAATGGCAGGGCAGAGCAGAGGAATGGCAGGGCAGAGGAAGGGCAGGGCAGAGGAAGGGCAGGGTAGAGGAGGGCAGGGCAGAGGAGGGGCAGGGTAGAGTAATGGCAGGGCAGAGCAGAGGAAGGGCAGGGCAGAGGAGGGCAGGGCAGGGTAGAGGAGGGAAAGCAAGAGGAATAGATAATGGTGGAGAACGGCGGATCAAAGACAATGAGACACTGTGGGATTGTTCGAGGCAAAAGTTACACAGTATTCTACATAATTTCCCTGTATAACTTAAGATGCCATCAGGCCGAGCATAGCAAGGAGACCTAAACATCCATGTTGTCTCTCCTTGTCTTCCACAGTTGAGCATCTATGAACAGGAGAACTTCCAGGGGCGTTGCCATGAGCTGACTGGTCCCTGTAACGACCTCCAGGAAGCAGGCGTGGAGAAAGTGGGCTCCATACTGGTGCTGTGTGGACCGTGAGTGTGGCTCAGAGATAGTAGGATAGAGAGAGGGAAAGAGAGGGAGTACGCGTGAGACAGAGGGTGAGAGTTAAACAAAAGAGAAAGATAGAGACAAAAACAATAGCAGTTAGATAGTGGTGTGTGTAACACAAATATAGTCACTGCATTGTGCACAAGGCACAGTATGTTCATACACTTTCCATCTGTTTTTTGTCATCCTTCACTTCCCCCCTCAACCACCTTGTGCCCTCCTTACCTTGATTCGTCTGTGCTTCCTCAGATGGGTGGGTTACGAGCAGGCTAACTGTAAAGGGGAACAGTATGTGTTTGAGAAGGGGGAGTATCCTCGCTGGGATTCCTGGACCAACAGCAGACGTAGCGACAACATCTTTGCATTCCGCCCCATTAAAGTGGTAACGCAGCACACCTTCTCTACTACAACACAAATGAGCCATTTTGTTCATCCTTTTTGAAGATTCTCTGTGACTGTTTCTTATGGTGTGTTTTCTATTCTCCTCACAGGACAGCCAGGAGCACAAGATTGTCCTTTATGAAAACCCCAGTTTCGCAGGGAAGAAGATCGAGATCATAGATGATGATGTCCCCAGCTTCCACTCACATGGATACCAAGAGAAGGTCACCTCTGTCAGAGTTCAGAGTGGCACGTGAGTCTGTCCGCCAACAGAATCAATTCTGTTACAGCAATATCTGCCCCAACATTACCATATCATATTGCCATTTTCTCCTAATCACGTGTTGATCTTATCTCCATTGCTTTCTTCTCTAAATACTTTTCTCATTTGTTTCTCTCCCATTCCCTGACTCTCACACCTTTACTGGTTGTGTACCAAGTTGGGTGGGGTACCAGTATCCTGGCTACAGAGGCTATCAGTACCTGTTTGAGAAGGGGGAATACAAGGACTGTGCTGAGTTTGGTGCCCAGTTCCCTCAGATCCAGTCTGTCAGGCGCATCCGAGACATGCAGTGGCACCAGAGGGGAGCTTTTCACCCTGTCGCTGGCGCCAACTAAGTTTATATGACTCTTTCCTGCACCAAGCCCTGACCCCTACAATCCTGCTTCTTCCCATACCCCTCTCTCCATCACCTACTCAAAATTGCATTTTGATGCCTATTGCCATTGTTTCAGTAGCACAATCCTTTAAAGTAAAATAATAAATCCTTGTTGCTTATCTTTCAAGTGGTCATGTGACTCAACTGTGTTTTCACCAATACACATTTCCTCCTGTATTGTTTATCTGAACAGACAGTTGCCCTTTCAATTACTGAGCAACAACAGCATCGAACATGTTTCAGACCTAAATATGTAGATGGAAGCGTGATTGGATGAAGAGTAATTTTAATGGTATTAAATACACTACCGGTCAAACATTTTGGAACACCTACTCATTCAAGGGTTTTTCTTTATTTTTACTATTTTCTACAATGTAGAATAATAGTGAATACATAAACTATGAAATAACATATATGGAATCCTGTAGTAACCAAAAAAGTGTTAAATAAATCAAAATATATTTTATTTTTGAGACTCTTTAAATAGCCACCCTTTGCCTTGATGATAGCATTGCATACTGTTTCTTGCTTTGCTATTAGGAAAAGGGCATCATTGAAAGGAGTGATTTCTGGGGTAGTATGGAGATGGAGCAATTGAAGTTGAAAATTCCTGGTGTTTGTGATGACCACCGTTTGGTGCGACGCAATCCTGGTGGTGAGTGTGGTGAAACAGAGGAGTCACTGTCAGTTCTTTTGAGTTTTGAGTCAGAGTTTTTACCCGGCAAAGTCATGTTACGATATAGCTTATTAGAGCTTTTGTGCCGAATCCACTGGGCTGTTTCAGGTGCAATGTTCATGGTCATGTCGCAGCAGTTTGTAGAATGGAGATTTCAAGATGTGGGAAGTCTGCAGGGCGGCATGGGATAGATTGTGTAGATTCGGTGGATAAAGTTGTGTGTCAACTGTAGGGGTGCCCATGTTGCTGGGGATCGGAAGTGTCCAGTGCGAGAGAGGCAGGCTGAGGTGGTTAGAGTCAGAGTAGTGCAGAGGCAGTGAATAAAGTAGAGGAGGATGGGTTAAGGGTGCGGGATCCAGTAGTAAATCTGTGTCAACATGGAGGGATATGCCAACAAGTGATATATGCTCCAGTAAGGTTGTCTTGTTGGCGTTCATAGCAACGGTTATCAACAGTACAGCAGAAATGGAACGTAAATCCCAGAAAAGACTGTTGGTAGCTTCAGAGAAGTATTTGGGGATACGAGATTTGACTTCAGAAGTGTTACAGAGTGTATTGAGTGGTGTTGTCCCATCCTCCCTGGCCGTTGGCATGGTGCAGGAATAGTGGGTTTTTAATGAGTGTTGGGTGTAGTGCACAGGAGGTTGGTGGCACCTTAATTGAGGATAGGATGGGCTCGTGGTAATGGCTGGAGCGGAATCAGTGGAATGGTATCAAATACATCAAACAGCCATTATTATTAGCCGTCCTCCCCTCAACAGCCTCCAGAAGTGTAGGGTTCGTTTTCATTTTGTATCACAAAGTATACAGGATTTATATTATATGACTATATAGATTACTCCACCTATAATTTAGCCCAAACAACTACCTCTTTCCCTACTGTATTTATTTAGCTCCTTTGCACCCCATTATTTTTATTTATACTTTGCACATTCTTCCACTGCAAATCTACCATTCCAGTGTTTTACTTGCTATATTGTATTTACTTTGCCACCATGGTGGCTTTTTTGTTGTTGTTGCCTTTACCTCCCTTATCTCACCTCATTTGCTCACATCGTATATAGACTTGTTTATACTGTATTATTGACTGTATGTTTGTTTTACTCCATGTGTAACTCTGTGTCGTTGTATGTGTCGAACTGCTTTCCTTTATCTTGGCCAGGTCGCAATTGTAAATGAGAACTTGTTCTCAACTTGCCTACCTGGTTAAATAAAGGTGAATTTAAAAAAAATATTATAGTCCAGTTGGGGGCGGTAACGCAACATATTGGATGCCAGCCGCCGTTAAACTCTGAAGAAGAAAAAGAAGAAGAAGACTACGAAGATCACGTTGCATTGGTAAGATATTATGTCGCTTTCAAAAAAAACTGGGAACGAGGTCAACTCATGACTTAAGTGACCGTTCAAATAGTTTTTTCAGTTCCCAGTTGTTTTGAACCCACAGAAGTCAGAAGTCGAAGATTTCCGAGTTCCCAGTAGTTTTTAACGCGGCATTTAAAAAAACAAGTTTAGACATGGCATAAAAACACGAGCTCAAGGATCGAGCAGGGATAGAGGCGAGACTTTCAATTTGAGTTTTCAGCAGCGGTTAAGTAAGTGCAAGCTAGCATCTTTAGCTAACTAGCTGTCAAGCCGCTCATCAAAGTATATATTTTCTAGCTAGCTAGATAACCTAAACTGACATTGTTGTTAGCTAGATGTTATTTGCATAGGTTGTCCAGTATTCTTCAGAACCTTCAGTCTATATGCAGAACCCTTAGCTGGCTAGTAGTAGTCTGTTTGACATCCTATACTTAACTCTTTTAACCCAGGTGAATATTTCAACCCTGTAAGAGGATAATCATTTATGCTATTGCCTTCATATAGCAAACTCTCCTGTCCTCCACAGTCAAGATGCCAGTCATTTGTAGCAGCTGTGCTGAGAAGAGTGCAGTGCTGAAACGTCCAAAGCCGGCCCATTCCTTGTGCAAAGAGTCCCTCTTCTGGGCCTTTGAGGAGGAGGTGCATCAGACAATAATATCAGCGCAGCTCTTCAAAGATGGAGAGACTGTGGGCATTGTTGCCTCTGGCGGGAAGGATTCCACTGTGCTGGCCACCTCAGTAAACAATGCACCTGATCGGACAGCTCAGAGCTTCTGCTCTTTTCTGTCCATAAAAAACAAATGGATTGGTGGAAGAGGCACACCTCATGAAGGTCCTAAATGAGCGCTATAACTATAGCCTGAAACTAATGCTGCTCTCAGTGGACGAGGGCATGACAGGTAACCGTGATGACTCCTTGGAGACTGAAGAGAACCAGCAGTAGTATGAACTACCTCTGAAGATTGTGTCCTATGAGGAGCTGTATGGCTGGACCATGGATGCCATAGTGAAGCAGATCGGACTGAAGAACAATGGCTCTTTCTGTGGAGTGTTCCCGAAGACAGGCTCTGGACAGGGGAGCCATGATGCTGAAGGTTGATAAGATATGTGCAGGTAATATATAAGACAAATGTATTTGTTATTGAGCAGGCTTATTTTATCTATCTTATTTCAGATGTGTAGCCTAGTTTAAACGGTCCTTAAACAGTCCTGTGGCTACATCTACAGCCAGGCGCTGTGTAAGTCCTGTGTTCTGCTGGAGGGCCTGAACCGTGACCTGCCTAGACTAGGAATCGGCAAGCACCACCGCCTCCACAGGAAGATCCTCTCACAGCAGCCTCTGACCCAGGCACAGGAAACTCAAGGCTGTGGACTTCTGAGAGGCGTATAGGCAGAACGTCTCAGGATCACCTCCACTGTCTGTGAAGTTACACCTTGAAATGAGTAACCGAAGATGCCTCAACCAGATGTGGAGTTGTTTTTAAGTTTTAGCTTGGAATTGAAGTAGAGACATTACGTTGCCTCTAACAAAAGAGTAGCCAGCATTTCCCCTTTTCAGCCACTGAACAATGGGGAAGTGGTAATGATTAAAAAGGTCCTCCTTGCAGTTGCTGGAATCTAAATTCAATTCACATTTGGCTATATGGTCAGTTAATTATGAAACCTCTGACAGCTGATGATTGAAATACAAGTATTTTGTGTGGTATCTGTATAATAAAGCTATTCTACATTTGCATGGCCTCTTCTGATTTTAGTATGAACAATTCCTCAAGAGAATTCTTACAGGTACTTACACATTAGGATTACTGATAGGTGAGAATTGTCTGTTAATTGAATGATTAGAATATTCTGCCCTGAAACATATGATTGTATGGAATTGATTAGCATGTATAAAATCATAATCAAGAAATGTGTTGTCCTGGTCAGAATTAGGGTAAAACAATATGTCTTTATGGTATTTTAAACACAGACTGTCTGAGCTTGGTGCCGACCTGACTAGAGATTTGGGAGAGAACGGGTAGGACAAGGTCACTATCTCTGTCGGCTGGGTAGTGAGACAGACAGTGTGTGCGTCTTTGTGTGTATGTGTGTGCGTATGGCTGTGTGAATGTGTGGGCTTGAGAAGTCAGTATTAAATGAATTGTTTTGTATTCTTGACTTTAGAACGTTGCCGTGAATATTTTTTTTTGACTATTTAGCTGGGCCTCCGTCTGTTTCATTCGACCAGGATCTTACACATTCTGGTTTGCAGACTGAGAGTAATATAATTAAATTGGGTGATGTACCTGGAGAACATAATTCTCTTATCAATTACAAAAATGCCCAAGCTGAAACATTTTTTTTAGGTATGAAAATCATTTTCGTAATTGAGGTGGAATTGATCTACGCTGGCTTGTAACTAATAAAACAAATAGGTAGCTGTAGCTGCTGTAAATTGTGTAAAAATGTTTCTTCATCAATCGCGGTTACACTGTTTTCATATAACAATGTTTATTTTCGGCAGCCTGTCCACTGAGGTTTAAGTACGAGCCTGTCTGATATACAGTAGTATTGTACTTTGTATAAATTTAGTTCACTCGCTAGAGGCCGCCCTTTATCAAAGTTATTTAAACAACCCGGGATCTCTTCATGTCGGCGTATATAGATGCGCGTGCTCGTCGCTGTGCGGTCATGTATTGTACTTCCCAACCAACTTCAGCACAGTGAGTAAACTAATTGAGATTTTGAGAGGATCGAAAAAAAAAAATAACTGGTGAAGCCAATTCTGGAAGTATGGACGATTTAGGTAAGTTCAAACCATGTCCTTTTCTAATCTCAGCCTTTTTCTATTTAGTATAGCGGTAAGTATGGGTGGAGAGAAAACAATGTATTTCGAAGCGCCGGAGATTTCAAGGTCTTGGGATAATCGACGGCCTGGGATTTTTGTAAATATCTGAAGCCAACGGAGAGTTGGTTTAAAGTTTAAACTACGTACAAAAGCTTCGAATTAAACATTGTTTATCTTTTCATGTCGGATTTCACGCATTCGAACTGAATAATAACAAGTAATCTCGTCAGTTTACTTTTTATTTAATTTTTTACAAAGAATTTATGCAAACATTTTAGCAAAAGTTCGTCTGATGGTGTCAACATTGTTTGTATAAAAACGAGATTCCACCCATATTGATTGACTTTACCATCGTAGGCGTAAGAGTTATGGGCGTATTTTTATTTTTTTACTACAACTCTGTCTCATTGCAGTTGGTACAAATGCTTGAAGTTGGCCAAAGTAACACGGAGCAAGTTTGTAACGTTATAGCCTTTTATGTTCAGTGTTATCCAAACGTTCCAAATGGCGACACAATCTCAATATAAGAAAAACATGTGAAATGTCATAAATAGTCTCTTATTTAAGTGCCCATTGTCACTTATTGTATGGCAAATATGGTTGTGCCTTCTCCACAGGCACCCTGCTCAAATTAGATTTACTAACTTTTAATGGCAACATTCATGGCATATGAGTGAAACTAAATATTTACTTATTATATAGTGGTTGGATCCCTACTTGTATTTGGTTGTCTCTAACTTTATTTGTAGTGGTAGTTCTGTGCTGATAGCAGGCCGAGTGTCTTCTGTTTTATATATGGGTCTCATGTCCAAGGCTGAAACTGTCCAAGGCTGGGTCTCATGTCCAACCCCTGTCCAAGGCTACCCAGCTAACCATTCTAGGGAGATCATTTTTGTAAGGTTCCTCTGTGTCAAATTTTCCGTTAATTAAATTAATTTGATTTATGTTAGCAAAAACCTTCTGAGCACCTTCTTCAGCATATTTTGTTGTTAGGTGAAAATTCCCTTAATGTCAAACAGAACTTCAATAGAATGTGGTTACAATGTTCTCATTGATGTAGTTTCCTGAGGGTTAGGGGAATATTACACCAAACATACATGGCCATGTTCTCAGAATACAAGATAATAATGTACTAGACACGTTTGATAGGAATGTTGCAAGAAGGGATGGGTTAAAACTGGATAGGTTTTTCTCTTCAATCTGGATTTTCTTTTGGTGGTGTCTGGGTAGAAAAGTCTAGCTAGCTCAGCCAGCCATTGGCTAGGCCTTCAGAAGCTGGACAGAAGGCCTATGCAGTTCAGCTATTAGTGCAGAATTTTGGAGTGACAGTGGAATGAACCAATCACATTTTGACTTGCAATGGGCGGCCATAAAAAAAAATTGAAAGGAAAAAAAGTGAGGTGTCTATGCCAGAGTTTCTAAACCCAGAGGTGCAACATAGCCAGACTTCCGGGAACGTTTGCGAAACAGACCAAGCAGACTACGCCAGGGGTTTGAGAAGTGAAATTCTTCTTTAGTTTTCTCTAAATCTAAAGGCACAACCTAGATTTGAGCCAATATCGGGTTTGCAATTGACATACGATGCCTCCTGCTGGCCATGTTGGAAGACTTGAATTATTCCGACAACAGCCGAGTTGCATCCCCAAACTGCATGATAACAGTGCCTAAAACTAATAGATTCATCACCCTGGTGATTTTTTTGTGGATTGTTTAGCTGCTCTAACAAGGAAGGAAAGACAACGGGGAAAAAAACATGTTTACAATCATGAATCATGAAACACCATTGATGGCAGCAATGAGATGACTCAAGAACTGTCAGAAAATAAAAATAAACGTTTTGCCCATCAAGACCTGAACCCAATATTTGCTAGCTAGATAGCTTGTAGTCGAGCTATTGGCATGTGTCGAGTGAGTCAAGTTTTGCGGAAGCATATTTTTCGCCATAAAAAGGCACATTTTATAACAAATAACTACATGCCTCTATTATTAGCATTTAGAGACTAACATAAGACTAGTATTCCTAATGTTTAGAGTAGATTGGATAGTGATAATTTAGACTATTAATACGTGCATAGTGGCACAGGCTTATAGGCTATATCAGACGTTTCTTTACTTGTATTGGGGAAAATGCTGACGAGTAGGTAAACGACCACTACCCTCCGTATTATTGGCCAACGTGCAGTCATTGGAAAACAAACTGGACGATCTACAATTTAAGACTATCCTACCAACTGGACATTAAAAACTGTAATATCTTATGTTTCACCTAGACATGGCTGAATGACGACACAGATTATATAGAGCTGGCTTCTCCATGAATCGGCAGGACAGGGCAGCTACGTCTGATAATACGAGGGGTGTGGGTGTGTGTCTATTTGTCAACTGCTGGTGCGCAATGTCTAATATTAAAGTCTTGAGGTATTGCTCGCCTGAGGTAGAATACCTCATGATATGCTGTAGACCACACCATTTACTAAGATGGTTCCCATTTATATTATTCGTAGCTGTCTAAACACCACCACAAATCGATGATGGCACTAAGACTGCACTCAACGAGCTGTATAAAGCCATATGCAAACCAGAAAATGCTTATTTCTAGTTCCTTGGTGTCCAGATCACCAACGAACTATGATGGTCCAAACACACCAAGACCGGTGTGAAGAGGGCATGACAACACCTTTTCCCCCTCGGGAGACTAAAAATATTTGGCATGGGTCCCCAGATCCTCAAATTTCTACAGCTGCACCATCGAGAGCATCCTGACTGGTTGCATCACGGCCTGGTATGCCAATTGCTTGACATCAGACCGTAAGGCACTACAGAGGGTAGTGCATACGGACCAGTACAGCACTAGGGCCAAGCTTCCTGACATCCAGGACCTATATAATAGGTGGTGTCAGAGGAAGGCCCCAAAATTTGTCCGACTCCAATCACCCAAGTCATAGACAGTTCTCTCTGCTACTGCACGGCAAGCAGTACTGGAGCGCCAAGTCTAGGACCAAAAAGGCTCCTTAACAGCTTCTACCCCCAGGACTGCTGAACAATTGATCAAATAAAATAAAAATAACTTGTGTATTTAGTAAATATTTTCTAAACTTTATTTATTGAACTGCATTGTTTACACCTGTTGTATTCGGGCATGTAACAATTTGATTTGATGATTTGTTGAACTTTATTCATAAGAGGAGATAAAATGTATGGACATTACAGCATAGGACAAAGGTCTGAATGGGAGAGGACGCTGTGTTGATTATTGGTTGTTCCAGCCCAATATATTTAGTCTTTGTGACTTAAACACCAAAATGAGTTAAACAAAACAATTAAGGTTGGTTTAGGTGACCTAAAGAAGTGCTATTCTAACATCAGGTATGCTTTTCATTTGTTTATGTACTACAGTAGGTTCACCAGCTGATCTCTGTCAAGACACCCATGTCGACTGGATTCCCACTGTGAAGATGATCTGGAAAAGGACAAAGTAAAAACTGCAGCAGCAGTCCTTTTCCATCTTGTCCTTTTCCAGATATGAAAGGAGGCATCCTTCAGTAATACAAGATACAGTGCATTCGGAAAGTATTCAGACCACTTGACTTTTTACACATTTTGTTACGTTAAACTTTATTCGAAAATGTATTAAATTGTCCCCCCCCCCCCCCATCAATCTACACACAATACCCCATAATGACAAAGCAAAAACAGGTTTAGACATTTTTGCACATTTATTTAAAAAATGAAATTTTAGTACTTTGTTGAAGCAGCAATTACAGCCTCATCTCTTTCATTTGACCTTTATTTAACTAGGCAAGTCAGTTAAGAACAAATTCTTATGTTCTATGACGGCCTAGGAACAGTGGGTTAACTGCCTTGTTCAGGGGCAGAATGACAGATTTTTACCTTGTCAGCTCGGGATTTAATCTTACAACCTTTTGGTTACTAGTCCAACGGTCTAACCACTAGGCTACCTGCTGCCCCAATCTTCTTGGGTATGACACTTCAAGCTTGACACACCTGTATTTGGAGTTTTTCCCCATTCTTCTCTGAAGATCCTCTCAAGCTCTGTCATGTTGGATGGGGAGTGCCGCTGCACAGCTATTTCCGGGTCTCTCCAGAGATGTTCGATCGGGTTCAAGTCCGGGCTCTGGCTGGGCCACTCAAGGACATTTAGAGACTTGACCCGAAGCCACTCCTGCGTTGTGTTTGCTCTTTGCTTAGGGTCATTATCCTGTTGGAAGGTGAACCTTCACCCCAGTCTGAGGTCCTGAGCACTCTGGAGCAGGTTTTCATCAAGGATCTCTCTGTACTTTGCTCCATTCATCTTTCCCTGGATGCTAACTTGTCTTCCAGTCCCTGCCGCTGAAAAACTTCCTCACAGCATAATGCTGCCACCACCATGCTTCATCATAGGGATAGTGCCAGGTTTCTTCCAGTTGTGACGCTTGGCATTCAGGCCAAAGAGTTCAATCTTGGTTTCATCAGACCAGAGAGTCTTGTTTCTCATGGTCTGCCAAAAGGCCCCCAAAGGAGTCTCAAACTTGTAGCGGGCTGTCGTGTGCCTTTTACTGAGGAGTGGCCATCAGTTTCTTGATCACCTCCCTGACCAAGGCCCTTCTACCCTGATTGCTCAGTTTGGTTGTGTGGCCAGCTATAGGAAGAGTATTGGTGGTTCCAAACTTATTCCATTTAAGATTGAATAAGGCCACTGTGTTCTTGGGGACTTTAATGCGGCAGAGGTTTTTTGGTACCCTTCCCCACATCTGTGCCTCGACACAATCCTGTCTCGGAGCGCTACAGACCATTATTCGACCTCATGGCTTGGTTTTTTGCTCTGACATGCACTGTCAACTGTGGGACCTAATATAAACAGGTGTGTGCCTTTCCAAAACATGTCCAATCAATTGAATTTACCACAAATGGACTCTAAGTATCAATGGATAACAGGATGTACCTGAGCTCAATTCCGAGTCTCATAGCAAAGGTTTTGAATACTTATGTAAATGTATTTAAGTTCTAACTGGTTTTGTTTTGTCATTATGGGGTATTGTGTGTAGATTGAGGATTTAAAAAAAAATGTAATCGATTTTAGAATAAGGCTGTAACGTAACAATGTAGAGAAGGTCTGAATACTTAGTGAATGCACTGTATGCTGTGGACCATCTGTATGATTCTGTTGTGCCATTTGAGTAAAGAGCACCTTCACCTTGTCGTCGTGTCAAAGGTGCCCCCTTAAGCAACAGTACCAGTCAAAAGTTTGGACATGCCTACTCATTCAAGGGTTTTTCTTTTTTTTTTAACTATTTTCTACATTGTAGAATAATAGTGAATACATTAAACTATGAAATAACACATGGAATCATGTAGTAACCAAAAAAGTGTTATATTTTGATTTGTTTATTTGAGATTCTTCAAAGTAGCCACCCTTTGCCTTTGACAGCTTTGCACGCTTTTGGCATTCTTTCCACCAGCTTCATGAGGTAGCCACCTGGAGTGCATTTCAATTAACAGGTGTGCCTTGTTAATTTGTGGAATTTCTTTCCTTTATGCGTTTGAGCCAATCAGTTGTGTTGTGACAAGGTAGGGATGGTATACAGAAGACGGCCCTGTTTGGTAAAAGACCAAGTCCATATTATGGCAAGAACAGCTCAAATAAGCAAAGCGAAACAACTGTCCATTACTTTAAGACATGAAGATCAGTCAATCCAGAACATTTCAAGACCTTTGAACGTTTCTTTAAGTGCCGTCACAGTCACCAAGTGTTATGATGAAACTGGCTCTCATGAGGACGGCCACAGGAAAGGAAGACCCAGCGTTACCTCTGCTGCAGAGGATAAGTTCATTAATTACCAGCCTCAAATTGCAGCCCCGAAAAAATGCTTCAGAGTTCAACAGACGTCTCAACATAAACTGTTCAGAGGAGACTGCGTGAATCAGACCTTCATTGTCAAATTGCTGCAAAGAAACGACTAGTAAATAACACCTATAGGAAGAAGAGACTTGCTTGGTCCAAGAAACACGAGCAATGGACATTAGACCGGTGGAAATCTGTCCTTTGGTCTGATGACTCCAAATTGTGAGATGTTTGGTCCCAACTACCATGTCTTTATGAGATGCGGAGTAGGTGAATGGATGATCTCTGCATGTGTGGTTCCCGCCAAGAAGTATGGAGGTGTGGCGGTGCTTTGCTTGTGACACTGTCAGTGTTTTTATATAGAATTCAAGGCATACTTAACTAGCATGGCTACCACAGCATTCTGCAGCGATACACCAACCCAATCTGGTTTGTGCTTTGTGGGACTATCATTTGTTTTTCAACAGGACAATGACCCAACACACCTCCAGGTGTAGGGCTATTTGACTGTTCCTAGGCCTTCATTGAAAATAAGACTTAACTGACTTGCCTATGTAAATAAATGTCAAATAAAATGTGTGGGTGTACTGATTTGTACATGTATGATACTAGTTCGTCTTGAATAATAGTTAACAAGTTTCAACACTTAACTTCAAAGAAGTTACTCCATAGTGTGTGATCACACAGTTGTATGATCAGATTGGGTTGGCATTGCTGCCACCCCCGTGCTTCATGGTAGGGATGGTGTTCTTCGGCTTGCAAGCCTTTTCCCTCTAAACATAACGATGGTCATTATGGCCAAACAGATCTATATTTGTTTTATCAGACCAGAGGACATTTCTCAAAAGTACGATCTTTGTCCCCATGTGTAGTTGCAAACTGTAGTCTGGCTTTTTTATGGAGGTTTTGGAGCAGTGTCTTCTTTGCTGAGCAGCCTTTCAGGTTATGTCGACAGGACTCGTTTTACTGTGGATATAGATACTTTTGTACCTGTTTCCTCCAGGTCCTTTGCTGCTGTTCTGGGATTAATTTGCACTTTTCGCACAAGTACGTTCATCTCTAGGAGACAGAAAGCGTCTCCTTCCTGAGCGGTATGATGGCTGCGTGGTTCCATGGTGTTTATACTTGCGTACTATTGTTTGTACAGATGAACATGGTACCTTCAGGCGTTTTCGAAATTGCTCCCAAGGATGAGCCAGACTTGTGGAGGTCTACAAATTTATTTCTGAGGTCTTGGCTGATTTCTTTAGATTTTCCGATGATGTCAAGCAATGAGTTTGAAGGTAGGCCTTGAAATACATCCACAGGTACACCTCCAATTGACTCAAATGATGTCAATTATCCTATCAGAAGCTTCTAAAGCCATGACATCATTTTCTGGCATTTTCCAAGCTGTTTGAAGGCACGGTCAACTTAGTGTATGTAAACTTCTGACCCACTGGAATTGTGATACAGTGAAACAATCTGTCTGTAAACAATTGTTGGAAAAATTACTTGTCATGCACAAAGTAGATGTCCTAAACAACTTGCCAAAACTATAGTTTGTTAACCAGACATTTTTGGAGTGGTTGAAAAACGAGTTTTAAATGACTCCAACCTAAGTGTATGTAAACTTCCGACTTCAACTGTATGTACATACTACCTCAAATGCTCCTGCACATTGGCTAGCCGGGCTATCTGCATTGTGTCCAGCCACCCGCCAACCCCTCTTTACGCTACTGCTACTCTCTGTTCATCATATATGCATAGTGTCTTTAACCATATCTACATGTACATACTACCTCAATCAGCCTGACTAACCATGTCTGTATGTAGCCTCGCTACTTTTATAGCCTCGCTACTGTATATAGCCTGTCTTTTTACTGTTTTATTTCTTTACTGACCCATTGTTCACCTAATTCCTTTTTTGCACTATTAGTTTGAGCCTGTAAGTAAGCATTTCACTGTAAGGTCTGTTGTATTCAGCACAAGTGACAAACTTTTTGATTTTATCTACTTGGTGAGCAGACTTCTGTTCCAGCTAGCAATAGCGCACTTGATTATTAACCAATTATGTTCAATACAGTGAATCAGGTGTGTTAGTGTTGGGCTGGAACATAAACCTGCACACCCAGCAGGGTTGGCCTGCTCCAGTTGTAATAGGTTCATTTTGTGACTTTTTTAAACTTTATTTTAGTTAACATTTTGCTAACCTTGTTACACATCCAATCCATGGTATACGAGGATGTATTCTATTGGGACCTCTTCATCTGCACACCGGGTATCACAGCTCTCTGTATCTGAGGACAGAAAATAATTGTTGTCTGTGTGCTGGCCTTGTGTGCTGCAGCCCGAAGCACAGCTGCTTTTTGATTTTCATCAAAAAGCATTGCGTCTCCTGCACTAGAGTCTGCAATGGTTCGACTACACAATATAATGTCGGGTGCATTAAGTGATGCTCTGTTTCTGTTCTTTTTCTAAATTTGATCTGATGTATTGTCATTTGTTTCCACAACTAAAGCCTAGGTCAGATAATCACGGTTTGCCACTGCAGTTATCAGTTAATCTGACTTTTCTCTCATTGATTTGATTCCCTTATTTCAGCAATTTTAGGGCTTTTTGTATAGTTGTCTAATGTTTGTGGGCCATATAACCCTGTTTTTAATATTACTCCTGTTTACACCTATCTAGTTGTTTCACAAGTGCCTACAGAGAAAGAGTTAGTGTTTGCTTCTGGACAGGTCCTAACTATACTGGCCTTTTAAGCAAGCACATGTCCCAAGAATATCCCAGTGGTTATGGTGTTCATCATAAGTGCTGGTGGCCTGGGTTTGAGATCCACAAGGGGAGTCACACTACCTTCACATTCTTAGCAAATATGTTCATGTCAAATAATGACCACACCCCTATCTTACACTTTATATACAAACGTGTGTTGACACCCCTTTAAAATTTGTGGATTTGGCTATTTCAGCCACACCCGTTGCTAACAGGTGTATACAATCAAGCACACTGCCATGCAATCTCCATAGACCAACATTGGCAGTAGAATGGCCTTAATGACTCAGTGACTTCTTCAACGTGGCACGGTCATAGGTGGCCACCTTTCTAACAAGTCAGTTTGTAAAATTTCTGCCCTGCTAGAGTTGCCCTGGTCAACTAAGTGCTGTATTGTGAAGTGGAAGTGTCTAGGAGTAACAATGGCTCAGCTGCGAAGTGGTAGGGCACACAAGCTTGGTGGAAGAGGAATAATGGTTTGGGGCTGTTTTCATGGTTTGGGCTAGGCCCTTTAGTGCCAGTGAAGGGAAATCCTTAACACATTGACCTTCTAGACGATTCTGTGCTTCCAACATTGTGGCAACAGTTTGGGGAAGGCCCTTTCCTGTTTCAACATGACAATGCCCTGGTGCACAAAGTGAGGTCCATACAGAAATTATTTGACTAGATTGGCGTAGAAGAACTTGACTGGCCTGCACAGAGCCCTGACCTCAACCCCATCAAAATCCTTTGGGATGAATTAGAACGCCGACTGCGAGCCAGGCCTAATCGCCCAACATTGGTGCCCGACCTCACTAACGCTCTTGTGGCTGAATGGAAGCAAGTCCCCAGAACAATGTTCCAACGTCTAGTGTAAAGCCTTCCCAGAAGAGTGGAGGCTGTTAAAAGCAGCAAAGGGGGACCACTCCATATTAATGCCCATGATTTTGTAATGAGATGTTTGACAAGCAGGTGTCTACGTACACTACATGACAAAGTATCTAATTAAAATCAGTTTCTTGTTGAAAGCTGGGAATCTGTAGGATTATACCTTGAGCTCAAATTGACCACCTTTCCACTACCTCATAAATTATCAGTATTTATTCATTTTATTTCCCTGCGCAACTTTCCATCTTCTTGACATTTTAATGTGGAAAAATGACAAAATAGTTTATCATACTGATTCAGGAGTAAGATTAAAACGGGGTCAAATGCCCCAACAACATTAGACCCCTAAACCGAAAGCTCTTAAATTGCTGAAATAATTTAAATCAAATCAATGATGAGAGAAGAGTCATATCAGCTGATACCTGACACAGACATGGTGTAGCAGGAAGATTACCATATCGTAAACCAAGAGGTTGTGAGTTCAACTCCCGAGTGAGGATATGCTGAATAATACTTAATGTATAAATGAACATGCACAATTAAATCATGTGCGGCAAATATGGAAGCTGAGGACACTATGTTAAAAGCACTGTGTGTGTGTCCCTAATCTTGCCAACCGACAGAGCTCTGTGAGTGGATCAGTGGTTCACCAATCAGGGCCTTGATTGGCTGGGCAACAGTAACAAGATGAGTAATGACACATTTGACACAAATGTTCTTGCCATGTTTCCACTTAAACTATTAAGATTCTAGACAAGTTATTTTTTGATAACATGGCAACTATGTTCTGTGTATGTTGGGTGGGACGTTGATGGAATATTCTCCTAACAATCAGAACTGGAGACATTAGTATTAACATCTTAAGTTCTGAGAACAAGGTAACGACGTTCTATTTAACATTTAAGGTGATGGTCTCTTGGAAACATTCCTAGGACATCACGGGAACATTCCTATGATAACGTTAGTTAATGACCTATTGAGACTTAAGGGAACCTCTAAAGTTCTGGGAATGTTTGTTAGCTGGTTAGTCATGTTTAGAGTACATACTCAGACATTAGAGTATCCTACAGACCTGCAGCAATATGGGTCTTCAAACGACTAGAGGACTTTCTCAGATACAGATATGTACTAGAGATATTTACACAAACGCCTGGAACCCGGCATACCTCTAATAGCAGAGCCTACTGTATGCGAACCTGCACCGTTCATACTTGTACACATAGATCATATTCCATGGTTACATGTGTCAGTGCATTTTAGGGACCAAGCATCTGGCTGATCATGCTGGCTGATGGGCACTGTTTTTTTAGGAGGAGACATGAGGAGACATCTTTTGTGCTTGGCCTGATCTGAGAATACCTCCATGGCTCATTAGATGGTAAAGCTGCTCTGAGCCAGTGAAAGGACTGATTGTTAACTGAGAGGGAGCCTGCTGTCTTAAGTCGGGGGAAGCCAGGCCTGAGGGAGGGGTAGAGGCTGCTGTGGAATGTCTTAACATCAAGGCCAAATACTTACTGGGTTACGGCTCACCAACTCCCACCACTGTTCCACACTGGCCCTGTAAAGAAAGGGCTCTTCACAAACCGGTACCCTCAGTCAGTCCTACTATTCCTGGTCTCTGCAGGGATTCCTCTGATGACGTAGAGCTGCGTAACCCAATCATCCTCTCCTCTTTCTACTTGGCCCAGTGTACGAGAGATGTCCCCATTTCCTACCCTCCCAAAAAGCAGGGGGGATTCTGTTGTACCGTGTGAGCAATCCTAGGTTAGACAAGGCATGTGAACGTTCCAGAGACTCGGACATGTCTCACGCAGCTCCGATCAGGTGGTCGCCAGGTCCAGAACAAGGCCCAGAACCATTACTGATGTGGCCGCAGTGCAGCTGAGCTTTCTCCCAGATGTGCGTCTTTACCCACATGTGACAGTCAGTCAGATGGCCTGTCTTACTGGCGTGTTAGTGTGGCGTGTCCCCACTCTCCTCTCTGTGAATTCCTCAGGAGCCTGTATGATTGACTCTCCATGCTTGGGAAACACACAGATTAGCTGTCCCTGTGGGCTGAAGCAGCCTTCGTTTATGTCATGACCAGTCATTAAGATAAGAGTGGTGCGTGGTGTGTCGGTGGGCAGCTGGTTGAGAGGACAGCATTATAGGAGAGGCAACGTTGCAGTCTGAACAGTAATCACTTTTTATTTTTTACATGCTTTGTGAACAACCGATGTGGACTAACAGTGAAATGCTTACTTACGGGCCCATAACAATGCAGAATGAAAGAAAGCGTCACGTTCTGACCTTGTTTCTTTTGTTATGTCTTTATTTTAGTATGGTCAGGGCGTGAGTTGGGTGGGTTGTCTATGTTAGTTTTTCTATGATTTGCTATTTGTGTGTTTGGCCTGGTATGGTTCTCAATCAGAGGTAGCTGTCAATCGTTGTCCCTGATTGAGAACCATATTTAGGGAGCCTTTTTTTCTATTGTTTCATGGGTGATTGTTTTCTGTTGTGTGTCTGCACCAGCCAGAACTGTTTTCAGTCGTTTCTCTTTGTTATTTTGTTATTTCCGTGTTCATTTTAATAAATATGGACACCTACCACGCTGCACCTTGGTCCTCACCTTCTTCCACCAACAACGGCCGTTACAGAAAGATAAATAATAGAAAAGTAAAACGCTTAATAATAGATGCACAATGAGTAA
The DNA here is from genome assembly GCF_002021735.2 of Oncorhynchus kisutch. Classification (NCBI taxonomy): domain Eukaryota; kingdom Metazoa; phylum Chordata; class Actinopteri; order Salmoniformes; family Salmonidae; genus Oncorhynchus; species Oncorhynchus kisutch. The sequence goes on along the minus strand of NC_034176.2, from coordinate 23,452,643 downwards.
CAATAACCTGGCTATATACAAGGGATACCAGTACTGAGTCGATGTGCAGGGGTATGAGGTGATTGAGGTAATTATGTACATATAACTAGGATTAAAGTGACAGGGGATAAAAAGTAGCATAAGCATATGTGATGAGTCATAGTTAGTCCAAAAAGGGTCCAGGCAGATAACCAAATGGCTACATAGACTAACGATTTAGCTTTTGGGTAGAAGCTGTTCAGGGTCCTGTATCCTCTTTTTGAGGAGATGTGGACTGTATTCATTGATTACCTTGTAGAAACATTGCCATATTCCCTTGTTCAAGAGAGGACTGGGTGCATGTTAAATGGTGTGGTCCTTAGGCTTGGGCGATACCTCTGTATACGGTTTAAAATGTTTATTTCGAAATAGTGTTTAAAATATATATTTTTATGAGGGCACTGCAGGGGTGCCAAATATATATTTTTTTGAGGGCGCTGCAGGGGTGCCAAGGGGGTGCTATGCCACTGCTTATAAGTTAAGTATAACTATAAGAAATCTAAGATGTCAAATTATATCTAGCTCAGGGCTCCAGCTATGCATTTGGTTTCCTAGCTAAGTGGCTAGATATCAAGCTTCTTGGTTACAACCGAGACATTCAATCCTCTCCTGGATCAACATCCCTAGTGCCTAAATTGTTTTGTGCATCCCCCAAAAAACATATTTATAGCGCCCCTTGTGTGCACATTTGGTAATACCATATACCTCGGTATGGTACAGAAATGGAATGAGAATCTGGATACCGCCCAACACTAGTGGTCCTAAATGTTTACGATATTTTCCAACCACACTCTGTAACTTAGACAACATAGCTGTCCTTACAACTTTGGCAGTTGGTGAGTTTCTGTATTTCAGTAAGTCAGCAGTGGGCCAGTGTTACCAGACTAGTCATCACCCCCAGGGACCTGTAGGGTTTCTCCCTGTATGCCTACCACTACTGTATGTTTGTGGGCCTGCCTTCTGAACTAATGTGAGGGTCCTGTCTGTAAATCAGTCCAGTCTAGCTCTTTCTGTGCTCCTTCCACACCCATCCTGTTCTGAGTCTGGGGGAGGGGGATCTGCATGACTGACCTCATTGCTTAGGCAATGAACCCTGCCTCACATCCTGAGGAAACATAAGAGAAAACAATGAGCAGAATCTGTGTTCAGGGCCAGGAAATTAATGCTCTGCCACTGCTGTTATGGACAATTTTGACCAATAAAAGTTAGTCAAGCCCTCTTTCCTACCACGTCTTTTGCCTTTATTTCCTCAACTGTTTCCCTCTCTGTCACTTTCCCATCTCTCTCTGGCCTTGTTTCTTGGCTCTGAGAACAGTGCTAATTATTTTCCTGATGGGTCAGTGTAATGGAGCAGGAATCTGAGTTCCTGCTGGATTCTTCCCACATTACTCAGGCTGGGACTCCCCAGGGCATGTTGTTCAAATAGCTCAGTGTGGAGGATTCCACAGGGCCACAGAGCATGGAAGATGGCTGGCTGTTTTTGGAGGTTGGTTGGTTTGATTCAGTGTTGTTGCACAAGCTGAACTTGGGGAAGAGAAACAAGACCGTCTATCCTTGAGGTTTTCACACCCCCTCCAACACACACAAACTCATGGTAGCCGCTGGCTCTCTCACTAATCTATTGGTGCGAGTTTGTTCTCAATGTCTAAGCATGACTGTGTGTCAAAATGGTCTTTTAGACTTTCCCCTGTCATCTGATTTACTGGCCTGTGGGGAAGTGCTTTTATTTTGGTCTTCAGGGGAGTGTCATCTTTCGGATATGGGGCTGCTTGGGCGGGTATTTTTGGTGGGGATTATTTTGAAGCCGTTGACCCCATCTTGCTTCAAGATCTTTCTGTCTTTCTCTGAGACACCACACCACTCCCTCTCTCTCACTGTGTCTGTACTCCCTTCAGTATGTCTTTACACTCCCTGTTCACCCTTGTCTCTCTGTGCTGTATACTCCCACTCCCCCTTCCCTATCTGCTATTCTCCTCTGTGGTATTTCTCTCCACCCCTCTCTGGCCCCTGTCTCTCCTGATTGATATAAATATAATGTTGGGTAGGCCAGATAGTGTTACTTTCTACGTGGGGCTGTGGCCAGTTCTGCCCCCAGCTATAAACAGGTGAGTCGTGGACCCTGGTGGCCCATCACTGTATCCAATGTGGGAAAGATTAGCTTGCCTGTCTGCCTGTTAACCTGGGAAGCATGGCACTCTGGGCCTGCCATGGGTAATACAAATTGACATCTCTCTTCTCCTGCAATTTAAAGTATGTGGTACTTTTCTGATCTGGCCCTGTTATCTAAATTATAGAGTAGTACATCGATTGTTTTTAAACTAAACGGCCAGGTTTTTCTCTTTTTCCCTCTCATCTGGAACCTAGTCATAGTGCAACTGATTGACTGGTGGTTTCTGTCTTGCCAATTATAGCCTGTATTACAAAACATTGTATTCTGTGTTTTTATCTTAATATTTGTTAATTTCATGTAGATGACATATTACTGATATTTAGAGTCCCTGGGTAAACCAAATCATCCCTCTCTTCCATTCTTGGCCTCCACCTCATGCCTCTCCTCTGCCGCCCTCCTCTGTTTCCCTGGCTGCTTTCTCTCTCGGAGCCGGACAGTGGAATGTGTGGAATACACCATGTACCTTCCCGCCTATCAGATAAAGACTGCAGGGCTTTGGTACAGTTAGGAGGAGGGGGGCTATGGACAGAGGCAAGAATCTACACGTACCCACCACCCGAAGAATGCACATACAGTATGCACACAACACAAGGCTGTTGGCCTATGTTTGAACATTGACTTTATGTTAAGATGCTTTCAATGAAAAGGCAAGGCAGGACAGGAATGTATTGCAAATCTATTTAGGTCATAGAAGCTGCAATAAACAAAGTCAGATGAACTGATCTCTCTGGCATTTAGCCCTGCTTAGAATCCAGAATAAATGTTTCCCATAGAACAGTTGTATAATACTCTTTTTTTTTCCAAAAGTAGTCAGGATTTCCTCTGAAAAATGATTGGATTTTACCCATCTCATAACCTTTACCCCCACCCCTTAATGCCACTAACTCCCCCCAGACCAACTCAGGCCACAGACCATTTTACAGTTCATCGGTGTCAGACTCATTGCTGCCTCCCACAGGAGGGACAATCAACACAAATTTATTCGTGGCATTTCCACTTTCACACTCCAGTAAAGCCGAATGTCAGTGTAGCCCTGGCCTAAAGCACTACAGGCAAGTGTATTGCGGCTGACCTCTAGCTATGATTTAAATATCCTCTACTCATTGTTCTTTAGTTTGTTAACAAACAATTCCTTTACAATGAAGGTGGGTAGTGGGTACCAGCTTTCGCTGTATGTCATCGAGTTAGCTATACCCTTGACAGTAGTCTATACGTTGCTTGAAACACTTAATCAGATGTGGACTAAGATCTCTGACTGATCAGTACCACAGGGGTTGACCAGTGTCACAGATGTAGTAGCAACGGGGGGTAGTCTAGTGGTACTAGGCAGAGAATAGAGATCCCAGTCTGGCAACATACTGAGGAACTTTTCCTCGCTGCCAGGAGTAAGGTCATGAAGTTCTTCTACGTACTCTATATCATACCTGGTTAGCCATGTGTGATTTTTATTGTTTTAGTATTCCCTTTTATTGGGAAACCACACCATAATGTGTAAGATATCAATTCCCAAGTGAATGACCGGATAGGGAGATGGCCAGTGATTTACAAAATATATATTTAAAAAAAAAAGGCTTTATTGTAAGGGTGATGACGTCAACTTTAGTAAGTCCTTGTTCAGCATGTCGGCACCAGGTGCAGCTTATTTTGAGCAGACTTACTTGCTGAACTTACAGCTTTAAATAGATTTAACTATATGAAGTAAACACCTAGCTACTGGTTGGGGTCTCTGTGGTTTAACTATATGACGTAAACACCTAGCTACTGGTTGGGGTCTCTGTGGTTTAACTATATGAAGTAAACACCTAGCTACTGGTTGGGGTCTCTGTGGTTTAACTATATGAAGTAAACACCTAGCTACTGGTTGGGGTCTCTGTGGTTTAACTATATGAAGTAAACACCTAGCTACTGGTTGGGGTCTCTGTGGTTTAACTATATGAAGTAAACACCTAGCTACTGGTTGGGGTCTCTGTGGTTTAACTATATGAAGTAAACACCTAGCTACTGGTTGGGGTCTCTGTGGTTTAACTATATGAAGTAAACACCTAGCTACTGGTTGGGGTCTCTGTGGTTTAACTATATGAAGTAAACACCTAGCTACTGGTTGGGGTCTCTGTGGTTTAACTATATGAAGTAAACACCTAGCTACTGGTTGGGGTCTCTGTGGTTTAACTATATGAAGTAAACACCTAGCTACTGGTTGGGGTCTCTGTGGTTTAACTATATGAAGTAAACACCTAGCTACTGGTTGGGGTCTCTGTGGTTTAACTATATGACGTAAACACCTAGCTACTGGTTGGGGTCTCTGTGGTTTGAATGAACAGTGGGGGAAGTACTGTGGTAGTGAATAGGTTCAACTGAAAGCTCTGTGGTAGTGAATTGGTTAAACTGAAAGCTCTGTTCCCACAGAACAATTGTAACAGTCCTATTCAAATAAAGTTGTTAAGGATGAACAATAGAGATGTCGTTGACGTCTAGTTGATGGCAATTTAAAAAATCTTTCTGGGAATTATTTTAGAAAATAGAGCACAATATTTGACTGTTTACAGAAGTAGACACAGCCTTTATTATGAGTGTGACATGTATCCCTGGGGTGAGTTGGAGGGTGTGGGAGGGAGGGAGGGCGGCGCACAATTGGGCCAGCGTCGTCCGGCCTACCCGGGTTTGCCCGGGTAGGCCGTCATTGTAAATAAGAATTTGTTCTTAAACTGACTTGCCAAGTTAAATAAATAAACAAAATATTGTTGGTTAATATCCAGTGTGTCTCTGTCCCCCTGCCTCCAAACCACACCCTCAACAGACAGGACACTAGCTAGTCCTCTCTGTCTAGCTCTGTTCCTCTCTGTCTAGCTCTGTTCCTCTCTGTCTAGCTCTGTTCCTCTCTGTCTAGCTCTGTTCCTCTCTGTCTAGCTCTGTCCCTCTCTGTCTAGCTCTGTCCCTCTCTGTCTAGCTCTGTCCCTCTCTGTCTAGCTCTGTCCCTCTCTGTCTAGCTCTGTCCCTCTCTGTCTAGCTCTGTCCCTCTCTGTCTAGCTCTGTCCCTCTCTGTCTAGCTCTGTCCCTCTCTGTCTAGCTCTGTCCCTCTCTGTCTAGCTCTGTCCCTCTCTGGCTGCATAAGCCGTTGCACACACTTCTGGGTACTGGATCTGTCAGGTGGCATATCAGGAGGATAGTAAGGGGGCATTTTACCCAGAAAAGCTTGAATATTCTGACCTTTATTTCATCTTCATTTCTTGTCTGGTTTTTTTGCTTTTGTTTTTCTTCTTGCAAAGAGGATTTTGTGTGTGACTGAAATGGGACTTTTTGACTGTGGTCTGTAAAAAATGATTTGTCTATTTGTTGTTCACCTCAAAGTTGTAGTAATGTTGGCATCTTACGGACTGTCCATTTATCATATAATTTAGTTTAGCCTATTTTAATGTTCTCTTGGTTTGAAGCTGATTTATGTAAATTGGCTCATATGATTCAGAGAAACTAGTCTTATGGGGTGGCTTTTGAATTGTTATATGGAGTTGACAACAAGGATTCCCTTTGACACCATCCAGTATGAACAGGAACATTTGAACAGGCTATGCTTGACTGACTGAGGATGGATGGAGTGTGTGATGTAAGGGTCTATTTTGTTCTGGTGTTCCAGGGGACACTAATGCTGTACACAGGATAGCCCTGGAGATGTATATGATGTCTGTCTGATGTCCACACTCACACAAAGCCTTTTGAAAAGGGCAACAGGTTAAGAAAGGCGTTTTTCTGTTAGGAAGACAATCAGACGGAAGGAACGATGGACAAGCAAAGACTGATAGCCAGGTACTTACTGAAAGCAGCAATATATTAGAGCCTGATGGAAAGATTGATGGAGCGAGGAAGGTGGGGGTTTCAGGGGAGATGTTAACCAGACTGTAGTGGGTTTAGAAATGACACTGGGGCTTTGTGTCTGTCGAGCTGTGATGATGACAGGGCCTAAACTTGGCTCCTGGTGGAGGGGGCCTTGGGAGCAGGCTTTTTTTGGAGTGAGAGGCTGACCGGTACACATGGGCATTGTTAGTTTACAGACACCCGCCGCTCAGTAGACTCCAGCTGGAGAGGCCCAGATGCTGGGCGCTTTGAATTATTTTCATTCTAATTGAGGCAAAATAACTAAATCTGTCACATTCACATTGATGCTAAGCATAGAAGTCGTGTTGGTCTTCAATGAATGATTTGCTCCAGAAAGAGGGGAAACAAATGTCCACCCTCAATCTTTAAACAAACACATTTTGTATTGATGTAATGATACAGAGGCAGCCTTGGTTTGTGTATTTTTGCCTGTAATGTTTGACTGAGTGTTTGCTGTGTAACAATGGAGGTATCTCTCTCCTTCTCAGACGCTTTGTTGGCGGACCTGGAATCCACCACGTCCCACATCTCCAAGCATCCTGTGTTCCTGTCTGAGGAGACCCCCTACTCCTTTCCCACTGGAGGGAACTCCTACCAGGATGTGTCAGTCCCTCCCCCGGTGCCACCCCCTCCCTCGGCTGAGGCTCTGAATGGCTCTGTGATAGACTCCCTGGACTCCCACCACTCCTCCCAACAGGTCCGTCATACTGTACCTCAGAACCACGACTCAGACTCACACATCTCATTCATTAAATGGCTTTTCACGACTAAACTTAGTGAATGTCCTCCTCTGCAGTCCTTGGGTTCAGCTCCGAAGAGCTTATGGTCCAGGGACAGTAGCAGCCCGCCCGTGTCCCACATTGAAGAGGACCACGTGTACAGGTAGGCAGGAGGGCCATAGGAACAGATCTTTAGGAAGGCACCCCGACTGGGAGGCTACTATACCGTCTGTCACTGTTTTATACTCAAACACAATTGACAAAGCATTGTCTCTCTGCCTCTGTCAGTTTCCCCAACAAACAGAAGTCTGCTGACCAGTCTGCGGCTGCTATGAGCTCAGCTCTGGGCAGTAACCTGTCAGAGCTGGACAGGCTGCTCCTGGAGCTCAACGCTGTCCAGCAGAACTCTCCCTCCTTCCCCACCACAGGTACACAGACAGCTAAACACATCCTACATAATTTTTCACTAGGTTTTGGTGTTTATGCTACCTAAGCGGAACTTCTCTCTTGTCTTTGCAGTATGTGTTTACTGCATAATACTGTGATGATATCATGTCCCACTGTCCTTTCTACCCACAGAGGAAACAGCCCCACCCCTGCCGTCCTGCAGCATAACCCACTATGTGCAGGAGAACGGGGGTCCCCCTGACGTCATGGTGAGCCCTCCGTCTCAGGAGAAGACCAAATGGAACGGGAGGCAGGTGGTGGAGGACGGCCGGCCCACTGTGGAGAGTCTGCTGGATGAGCTGGAGGGCTCTGTACCCACTCCCAGGTAAGCAGATTGGCAGTTACTCCTAATCAAGAATCACAGAAGGACACGGAGTTTGTCATCACCTTGAATTATAGGATACAAGCTAGCTAGCAATGAGATAATGTTAATAATCAACTGTAGCCTGTGTTTGGGTGCTCCATCTGATCACATATTAGGATGAAATGAAAAATGAGGAGGTCAATGTTTGATTGTGTGTGATCATGTTTTGCTTGTGTATTCTGCAGCCCCTCTGTCCTTCACAATGAGTTGGACTCTTCCTCTCAGCAGCAGGCCAGAATGTCAGCTTCCTGTGCCACACGCGAACTTGATGAGCTTATGGCCTCCCTTTCCGACTTCAAGGTGTGTGTGTGTGTGTGTGTGTCTTACGCTTGTCCTCTTATTACCTCATGAAAAATCCTTTAGTAGATACCTTTTTAATTCTAGATCTATTTTCTAATCTGATTATTTCTCTTTAATATCTTCCTCTTCTTGTGGTGTCCCTTTCCTCTCTCCTGCCTGTCCTGTCCTAGCCTGTCCTCGGCTCCTTGGGGTCTATGAACTCTGACCTTCAGCTTGATCAGGCAGGAACCTCCCCCAGCATCATTCTGGAGGTCCATCCTCCTCCACGTACAAGCTCCTCCCTTGCTGCAGCTGCCCCCTCCTCCCTCTCACCCTCTCAACCTGCCTGTGACTCTCCTCTTTTCTCTCTACCTGCATGGGAGCTGCACATAGAGGAGGAAAGTGGGGACTCAGGGGGGGCAGTGTCCCCTCCACATCCCTCATTATCAAGCCCTCCCCCAACTACTGTAACCTCCCAGAGCCCTCTGTCATTTGCAGAGAGTGACCCAGAACCAAAAGTTGTCATTGACGTCTCTGCGACCATCCTGTCGTCTCGTCAGAAGTCTCTGGTAGCCCTCAACCACTCCAACCCTTCACTTAGCACATACCCAAGTCCTCCTAATGCTGCTAAACCATCACTGAACTCAGCCAGTGTCACCCTGGACAATAACCCCTTAAAATCCCATAGTTCATTTCTAGAACCTTGTACAACTCCCCCTACTGTTACCAAGAGCACCAGTCCCCTGACTGACATGGATCTATGTTTCTCTACTCCAACCACTACCAAGAGTCTTAGTCCTGTTCCTGTCTCTACCTCCAAGACTCCTTCACCTCTCCATGCTTCTGTCACCAAGACTCCTTCACCTCTCCATGCTTCTGTCACCAAGAGTCCTCCTCTCACTGCTGCTAAAGCCCCCTCACCATCTCTGGTCGCTTCTTCTAAGTCTCCCTCTCCCCCAGCTCTCACCAGCCCCAAGATCTCCAGGAGAGTTCTAGAGCCAGTCCCTGCAGCTGAGCCCTCTCTGGATGAAGCCCTGGATAAGCTGCTGGCAATGAGTTTCACCAAGATGGAGAACGATAGAGTCCCTACTGACACACTGCAGCTGAAGGGGGAGGCACCTCAGCTGAAGAGGGAAGTGGTGCAGGAGGTACATGAGGAGGTCATCATGCCCTTAGACAGAAGGGAGGTTCAGCCAGACACTACCGGGTGTACCCGGGATGGGGCAAATACCCGTGAGGGGACAATTACCCGGGATGGGTCAGTAATGAGTGGACACATAGATGGGCACAGGGAGCTCATGGACTGGGCTGATGTGGAGCTGAACATGTGTCTCCAAGATGGACTGGATGGTAGTATGACTCCTTATACAGAGAGACCTTATACAGATGGGAGCATGACCCCGATGACTGAGGCCAGCTGGATGGATGAGTCCCTGGATGGCTCCTCCTGCCCTGGAACTCCTGATGCTGCCATGGACCTACCTCTGCTGCAGCCTGCCACCATGGACAGGGTCTCTGCATCTGGACATGTATGGGGCAGCTCTCACCACCACACTGTGCTGTTCTGCACAAACACACATAGAAACAACGGAGTTAAATGTCATTCATACAAAACTATCTTTCTGAGATGGCAGAAATGGCTTGGTGTGATACCAAAACATCTGTTTGACAAATTGTGTGTGTGTGTGTGTGTAGATGCTGTCCTTACAATGTGCACATCTGGATGTTTACTGCTACTGCAGTCTCTTATTGTTGACTGCCTGGTAGTGATGAGCAATTAACCGAAATGTTGGTTATTTTTTTGTTTGGTCAATTAGTTGTTAAAAACAATGTCTTAAGTTTGAATACAGTTTTTATTTTCAATTTTTTGTGAGCTTGAGGCCCAGTTTCTATTGAGAAATCAGATTAAGCCTGAACTTTGCGATGTAGTAGGGAGTTGTAGTTTCCAACGGGCCAATATTCTACATAGTTCAGCACAGAATACCTGGTAATTAACTACAATGACAATCTATTGCACCCCCGCCTACTTGTCCGTTAATAATCAAAACCGTGATTATTTTTCAATGATCGAACAGACTTGAAAAAGCACTGAATGCTCAGCAGTACTGCCTGGCTGTGACCTTTGTTGGCATGTCTTGTTAAAACCAAACAATTTGAGTTGTGACTGCATCCTATGACTACCTCACTTGTTGCGTCAGCATGATGCCCGCATCTTGCCCAACTATGTTCTGCTTAACGGTCAGAGAACAAATGGGACTGTGTGATGGGTGGGGGTGAGATGGGGACTGAGCATGTAATACAGCATGGAGTGTGACTCTGAGCTCACTGACACATTCCTTTGGACATGCCTTTACCCACTGCTGATAGATACCCTTGAGGAGATGGCTGCCTTTGGCTTTGAGTGAACTGGAATGGTGCTTCCTCTGAACTGAACCACTCACCTGGTCTGTGGTATTGTAACTGGATCACTATGGAGTCCTGATGCTCATTCTCCTTCTAGCTTAAGTCCGTGATAAGGCGCACCAAGGAGACCCCCAATGTGCACCCCATGTACCGAGAGGGTCACCCCCGGAGGGGGCGGATGGGCCCCATCATCGTCAACAAGAGCAGCTCACAGGACCGCCTCATAGAGGAACTGCAGGGGAAGCTGGGGATTGGCCGATTGGCTGACCGCCGTATCAAGCAGCCGGACGATTGGCTCACTGAGGGCGTCATCGTCATGTCCAAGCCACAGCGTTTCCGTGGCGATGGGGCTGCGAATGAGGTGGACAAGGTTGGCCTGGATACGATCACAACAGGATCACACCATTCCAGATATTATTTTTTTACCTTCAAGTTTCCGTTCTTTACCTTTAATTTTCTCTCTCCCTCTGTCATCGTCTGTCTCTTCTCAGATCATTATTCCCTCGGAGTCACCTATACCTCAGAGGGTCATTTCCCCACCCCAGTCTCCCCCAGCCCCTCGTCACCCTCCTATTATAGAAGAACCCAGGAGACCCCCAGCTGTTAAGCAGACCCCTGCTCCCCTACCTCCTCCCCCTCCCCCCTGCCCCCCTCAACTTCCTGCACCCCATGAACCCATCCCTCCCCCACCTCCTCTGGTACAACCCCCACCGGTCCCAGTACAGCAGCCCCCTGCCCCCAAGCCAGAGCCCCCTCCACCTGCTGCTCCAGCCCCAGTGCCCCCTCCACCAGTGCAGCCTGCACCACCACCACCTCCCCCCAAGGTCCTGGTGTCCATTGGCTGTCAAACAGAATACGACCCAATTTTTCCTCCAATGCAGGCATGGATCTCTCTACCTTTCTATTTCTGATATGGTGGAAATCCTTCTATTTCTCACTGGCTTCAGTTTCCTTTAGTTCACCCACAGTTGAGTTATTTGTTCAGATGTATTTTTATGAGAGAATGCATTGTGCTCTGGTGTCTGTCCTCTCACTCTCCATCTTTTGACAGATCATGGCCCAGGGGAAAGGTGGCCCTGGAGGCCCCCCAACACAGGTCAACAAGCTGGACAACATGCTCGGCAGTCTGCAGTCTGACCTCCATAAACTGGGTGTGCAGACTGTGGCCAAGGGAGTGTGTGGGGCATGTTGTAAACCCATCGTGGGACAGGTGAGGGGCTTGGGTGGGCTATAGATCAGGCTCTGGTGGCCTTTCTAAGATCATGGTCTCGCTCTAACTTCAAGTTACTTTCAATTGAATTGCAGAGCTTTGTTGACATGGTAAATGTAAATATACTGTCTGTTTGTCCAGGTGGTTACTGCCATGGGGCGCACATGGCACCCAGAGCACTTTGTGTGTACCCACTGTCAGGAGGAGATAGGTTCCAGAAACTTCTTTGAGCGTGACGGAGCGCCCTACTGTGAGATGGACTACCACAACCTGTTCTCCCCACGCTGCCACTACTGTAACGGCCCTATACTGGATGTAAGTAAACACCTATACTACAACAGTAACGACACTATATCAAAATATGAACGCAACATGTAAAGTGTTGGTCCCATGTTTTCATGAGCTGAAATCAAAGATCCCAGACATTTTCCATATGCACAAAAAGCTATCAGCCAATCTCCGACCTTCCATTCTTAAGCAAAATTCTGGAGAAATTGGTTTTCAAACCGGTATTTTTTTTTTAAGTACCAACTCTATTTTTGAAAAATTCCAATCTGTTTTTTGAGCCCACCACAGCATAGAGACAGCCTTAGTTAAAGTGGTACATTATCTTCGAGCCAACACGGATGCCAAACAGCTCTCTATCCTTGTACTCTTAGATTTAAGTGCTGCATTCGACACTGTTGACCATGATGTCCTTCTGGACAGACTGGGGAGGTGGGTTGGCCTCTCCGGTCCAGTTCTAAATTGGTTTAGGACCTATTTAACGGGTCAAGAGTTAACATTTATTTTAGTTTGTCACCCTTGGTGAACATATCTCCGATTATACATATCACCTGTGGTGTTCCACAAGGTTTGATTTTTGGATCCGGTACTGCTCAGTTTATATATGTTACCCCCTGGCAGAGTTCTCAGAAAGCACAGCATTGATTTTCACTGCTACGCAGACTATACACAACTTTTCCTTTCTGTGTCACCATAGGGTTTCAGCTCCACGGATAAATGATTAGACGGTATTAGTAATTTAAATACTTGGATGGCTCACAACTTCCTCCAGCTAAATCAAGACCGAGGTGCTTATTGTTAGAGCCAAAGCACAGAGAGAATCTAGCCCCACATTTTAATTCACGGGCAATAAAGGTAAAAAACCAAGGTGTTATTTTAGATTCTGAACTCAATTTTGAATCGCACAATATGAATGTGACCAAAATAGTTTTTACCGCCTGAGGAACGTTGCCACGGTGTGGCTCTTTCTCTCTCTGACTGATACAGAGAAACTCATCCATGCTTTCATTACGTTAATTTTCCTGTAAAGCACATTGCGTTGCATTCCATGCTTGATTTGATTTGTTCAGTGTATATTATTTCAACTTAGGCAGTCCAAAGATCCAGTGTAGCAATGGCAGCTAGCATAGAGTAACTGTTCCTATGTTTACAGAAAGTTGTGACTGCGTTGGACAAGACATGGCATCCTGAACACTTCTTCTGTGCTCAGTGTGGATCATTCTTTGGCCCAGAAGGTGAGTTTTACCCGTTCTTGGAGCTCACTTGAAATGACCATTTCTAGAGTCAGGTGCAGAACTCATGATCTGTATGTGTCTCCTGAAGGCTTCCATGAGAAGGATGGGAAGGCGTACTGTAGGAAGGACTACTTTGACATGTTTGCACCGAAATGTGGTGGCTGTGCCCGAGCCATTCTGGAGAACTACATCTCTGCGCTAAACTCCCTTTGGCATCCAGAGTGCTTTGTCTGCAGGGTCTGTAATCAGCCTATTTCCCTTTATATAAAGGCATTCATGTTGAAGTGTCCTGACTTGTACTTACTCATTACTCTCCTCTCTCTCTCTGGGTATGCAGGAGTGCTTCACCCCATTTGTGAATGGGAGTTTCTTTGAGCATGATGGGCAGCCCTACTGTGAGGTGCACTACCACGAGCAGCGAGGCTCCCTCTGCTCGGGTTGTCAGAAGCCCATCACCGGCCGCTGCATCACAGCCATGGGCAGGAAGTTCCACCCGGAGCACTTTGTTTGTGCCTTCTGCCTCAAGCAGCTCAACAAGGGCACCTTCAAGGATCAGAATGACAAGCCCTACTGCCAGGGCTGCTTTGTGAAGCTCTTCAGTTAGGGAGTGTGTGTGGCTCACAAGCTTGTATCAGAAAGTGTCTGTGTAGCTCTGGTAGTGTGTGCAAATCAGATTGTGTGTGTTTGAATTGTTTTAGAGGGATGTCTGTATACTCATGGTGTGTATGGTGAAAGTGTGTGTGTGTGTTTCAGGTAGTATGTGTGAGATTCCAGCATTTTCTTTTTGGCCCTTGAAGTGTAATGGACAATCAGATCAGGTCTCTTGCCTGTGCGCTTTCTGTGATGCTCAGAGTAGTGTGATTTCAAACCCAAATAGTTTTGCTTTGCTTTTGTAGTCCGGGTAAATGCTTACTGAACACTGTAAGAACACATGGGATACGTATATGGAAGTGTTTTGAGGTTGCTGCTCACTGGTTGAGTGTCTCTTGAAAACCATTTGAAATGTGACATGTTACTCGATCAGGGAGATGTTGACCTGTCATTTTTTAAATTTTATCAGCTGAGGCCTTTTTTCAACTGCTAAAGCAAAGGCCTCTGAGATTTCTTTAATTTGCTGTCTGAGTAACAGAGAACAGATGCATATAATGATGTCATTGTAGCTTTGACTGGAAATAGGCTGTGGGTCAGTCATTATTTTAGTACTTGTGAAGCACATGGTCGTGTCATCAGACCCTTGTGGACTCATTTTCACACACACGGCCTTGTGACACACAATCATTAACACCTCCACACAAGCATTTGGTGTTTGACAAACATATGAATGCTGACATGTTACAATTTAGATTTAATGTATATTGGAATGTTTCTATAAAATGTATGTGAAAAATATTAATTTACAACAAATAATATTTGACTCCCTCCTGTTTGGGAAATCGGAGTCACATATAACGCCAAATGGGGAGATGGATAATGTTACTTTATCACCTTCTCCACTGCCCACTCAGTCCTTTTAGAGCTTAACCCTTAGTTGGACTGGTTTGTACTTTCCTTTATGTTCAGAAAGTGCTGATGCAGTATAAAAGAGTATGCCACTATAAACAATTGAATTGATTCTGCATACAGGAAACGGTTGCATTTTACTGTGAGAATACTGTATACAAAGCCCTGGTCAGTTAATAGTTTGAATAACCACTCATTAAGAGAAATCCTCTTAGAAATTTCAAAGCAGAGATGCTTTTTTATTTTTCAAGATCTGTGAAGTTACTGTGCATTGAGTTTGACTTTTTGTAAAATAAATAGAATACTGCACAAGGCCCCTTATGTATGTACACACAGATTCTATGCAAAAAATACTGTGTGCAGCTGCAAACATTTAACTCAACAACCCTCTTGACTCTATCCAAGTGATGCTTTCAAGGAATATGCCTATCTATTTTCTGTGCCAATATATCAATGCAATGTCTTTTACACTGGGGAGACCAGCAAGGAATCCTACTGTTTATAGACTGGGAGTCCTGGACTATCTCTTCAGATTTCTGTCAGTGTGAGTCCACTGGATAATGTGTGTTGATATTGGTCTGAGATTGTGCACTGTGCAGGATCTACTGTACACCAGTTGTGTTTGTGGGCTTGTATTCTTATCCATCACAATTGTATTGGGTCTGTATCTTGTTCAGGGATTTACACCCAGAGCTTGTAAATCTCTGTTCATTGTTTTATTTAAATCATTGAACTATTTGACTACTCAATCATTGTAGTTGGCAGTTATTTAACCAAAGTGACTTTTTTATTGAAATTGTGTCCCTTGTCACCTTTTCATTTGATATGTCATAGTGCTGAATACTGAGCCAACTCATTTCATGGGTCGATTTTTGTTGTTTTATAGCCTAAGTGTATAGTATTTGTGATAACGTTTTCCTTTGGCGAAACAAAGGCAATTTTGCCTATTTATCTAGGAATGGATTCTGCACACTCTAGAGATGATTGCCACCGTGGTGAAATCTAGAGTAGACTGTGATGGCATTATGTTTGTAAGAATGGTGGGGTAAAACATTTTTGCCAGTGATATTGTTGAGGAAAGCATGACGTACAGACGAAGTATGCCCAAGAAGCAGCTTGTTTATCCTCAATCAATTTCTCCCTGGCCTTGACATGAGAAACACTCTATTCACACCACTTCGATACAGCTATGACCAGAAGTGACTTTTCGTAGCAGGTTAGGAAAAGGGTTAGGGTTAGCGAAAATGCTCTCCTAACCTGCTATGAAAGCCACTTCTGGTTGTTGCTGTATCGAAGTGGCATGGAAAGAGTGTCTGGTGGAGTGAAATCATACAGGTGGTGGATCTTTTGATGGCCCTTGCTATCATTAATCTTTGGGACGTCCCAACTCTGACGTTAACCATTTTACATTTTAACTTCAATGGGGTAAGGCTTGGGTATGGATGTTGCAGGGATCCCGGTTTGCAATAACATATTTTGAAACTCATCTTTGCAGCAAATTCACAACCCAGTTAACTCGGCACATACTGTTGTAGAGGGTAAATCTCAATTGATTGTTTTTTTACTGTCATCCTTCCTTTTTTTTCTCTAAACGTTCCACACACCAATGGCAAAAGAGTAGGCTAGGGTTATGTCAAAACGGGCCACACTCGTTTGATGCCACTTCAATACGGCTTCGATACAGCTACGACCGGAAGTGATTTCCGTAGTAGGTTGGGAGTGCTTTTTCGCTAGGGACCCTAGAGAGTAAGAGGCGAAGCGATAGGTTTTACTCCGCCCAAAATCTGTCCACGAAAATAAGACCATGAAGTGATAAGTTGTTGCCAATTTGATAGAAACCTTTCATTCAAATATTCTAAAACCCGCATTAAAATAATATGCGCATTTCGAGATGTTTCCATCAAATAAAGTTGTTGCAGAATAAAAGGCTGTGCGTGATGACGTAGTGCACTTTACAAAAAAGCTTTAATTGATTTCGATAGCATTTTCAACTCTACGGGTGGTTTTGCCAAAACAACATGAGTTATAGCGAATGTGCCCACTCTCGTCTTGGCATGTGTGCTCTAACCAACAGCTCGCAGTGCGGGTAGGCTACTTACATGATGAGGTTATTGTGAATAAGAGCGAGATCATTTTTATTTGTCAAACGGCAGCCAAGCATCGGTCATCATGTCACCAGAATAAGACCCTCGATATTTATTGGAAAGCAGCATCAAGCTCATCACCGTGCACTTTCACCACCCTGTGCAATTCTTCAAAATGTATTTAATCTATAGCCTAATAAACTGCATGGTTTCCCGGGTCATAGTGGGAGGACAACACAACCTATCATCGCGCCACTCCAAAATTACTTCGAAATGTTGGTTATTATATAAATATTTGGGCATAATGGCGTTTCCACATAAATTTCTCGCATAATTTATTTTACTGACACAAAAAGATCCCACCTTGTCTAGCGTATATTGTTTTGTCAACATTGGGAAAGTTTACCGACAAATTAGATGTTTCCATCAACAACCTGGCCTGTCATGACTTTTTTTTTATCCGACATGTACTTTACAAGCATAAAAAGGTTGGCTGGAAACCTGGTTAATGAAAGTGGTGACTTTGGTCAACAAGAAGAAAATATACTACTTTAAAATGGAGATACAAAAACGAGTTCTCTCTCTCCATGGTCTGTTGTTCACAAGCGCGTATCTGCCCTCATTGTCTAGAATGGTTACACATCTCGCCTCCTCCAGCCTGCCTTCCATCTTTGAGCACATTTTTTATTTAAAAAATAATTACACTTATTTAATTAGGCAATTCAGTTAACAACAAATGATGGCATGTTAGAGTGGATCACTTTTGTCAAGTCCAATACCATTGCTGATCACCTCCTTTAAAAGAGTGTTGTATTCTGGCGATAAAAATTGTCCGACTTGTCGACTGCATGAACTTTACAAATATCATGTCATCAAAGGCCAAAGTTTCTGCAGTTGCTCTTCACCAACTTCATCCTGCAGGATCACCTGCATTGTGGGATATTCTATTGTCAACCAATCATTAGGGTGTTTTTGTTTGACCAACGCAAACGTGATCAAAGACATGACTGAAACTAGTTTCAAGATTTAATGTCATGTGCCCAAGTACAGTGAAATGCCTTTCTTGCAAGCGCCAAACACAACAATGCAGTAATCAATATCAATGTAGCACTGAAAACAACAAGGAAGAACAAAAACACACAAGAAATAAAAATAAGAAAACGAGAAAGTAAGAAGCTATATTCAGGGTCAGTTAGTAAACCATATTTACAATGTTCAGGGATACTGGAGTGATAGAGGTAGATATGTATAGGGCTAAGGTGACTAGGCATCAGGATACTGTATGGTAAACAGAGTAGCAGCAGCACAAATGATGATTGTATGTTGTTTTTATTTAACTTTTCTGCTCTTTTGCCCACCAGTATTTCAACTTGCACATCACTATCTGCTCATCTATCACTCCAGTGTTCATTTGCTAAATTGTAATTACTTCGCTACTATGGCCTATTTATTGCCTTACTTCCTCATGCCATTTGCACACACTGTATATAGACTTTCTTTTTTTCTATTGTGTTATTGACTGTACGCTTGTTTATTCCATGTATAACTCTGTGTTGTTGTTTGTATCGCACTGCTTTGCTTTATCTTGGCCCGGTTGCAGTTGTAAATGAGAACTTATTCTCAACTAGCTTACCTGGTTAAATAAAGGGGAAATAAAAAATAAGAAAAATTGTGAGTATGTGTGTATAAGTGTGTGTGTGCATGTTATGTGTGTGTTGGAGTGTCATTGTGAGTGAGTCTGTAGAGTCCTGTGAGTGTGATTTTTTTTAAACACAAGGGTCAACTCAGTCCATGTAGCCATTATGTTAGCTATTTAGTTGTCTATGGCTTGTGGATAGAAGTTGTTACTGCTTGCCATATGGAACCAGAGAGCACAGTCTATGGCTTGGGTGGCTGGAGGCATGTTTGCAAATGTTTTAAAAATAAAAAACTGAAATACCTTATTAACATAACTATTCAGACCCTTTGCTATGAGACTCCAAATTAAGCTCAGGAGCATCCTGTTTCCATTGATCAACATTGAGATGTTTACACAACTTGATTCAATTGATTGGACAGGATTTGGAAAGGCACACACCTGTTCATATAAGGTCCCACAGTTGACAGTGCATGTCAGAGCAAAAACCCAGCCATGAGGTCGAAGGAATTGTCCGTAGAGCTCCGAGAATGGATTGTGTCAAACCTGTTTCTACTTTGTCATTGTGGGGTATTGTGTGTAGATTGATGACGGAAAAAAACAATTTAATCCATTTTAGAATAAAGCTGTAACGTAACAAAATGTTGAAAAAGTCAAAGGGTCTGAATACTTTCCGAAATGCACCGTATATACCAATATGATATTTGAGGCGCTCTCACTAATTGATTGAACAATGTGTACACACAATATTATGTTATGATTTCAGTTTGTGAGTGTGTGATTATGGGGTTAGATACATAATACATTATTAAGAGAAGCTTTTATAAACAATGGCAACACTGCCATGTTGATCTGAGCCTCGCTGTCAGAAAACCACATTAGTGTTCGACTTTCGGCAGTCACAGATGCATCTTCACCGACTTCTCTCCTTACAACTCAAACGCACCCAATGAGAGAAGTTAAAAATTCTTCCTTAGGCACCACCTAGATTAGAGACAATATCTTAAGTAGTTGAACATGTTATTTCTCAAACCTTGTGAAAGTGACAAACTGACATGTTTTCATTGTAATTTTTGTCAAAAACAACTTGAAATAAAAGGAGTGTGTAATATAACACACTGAGGCAGGGATGTGGGTAAAATAACGTTTATCAGATGTCATGGGTTAAGTGCAAGTACAGATGACATGAAATTGGGGAGAGAAATAATAATAATAATAAAGATCACATGTAGTAATTAGTAACAGCGTCACCCTCAGGCACTCAAGGTAAGTACATGTACATACAAGACATCCTTTCTTTAGATAATAAAGAACAAACAAATGTTCTTTCAACTTAGTATTTCACTGAAAAAATACATGTTTTACAACATAACATACACATCACATTGTTATTATTAAATTGTGAAAGACTCCAGTCACCCAAGTCATAGACTATTCTCTCTGCTACCGCACAGCAAGCGGTACCGGAGTGTATAGGTATAGGCCCAAAAAGATCCCTAACAAACTATAAGAACAATTAATGAAATGGCCCCCCGGACTATTTACATTGAAACTTTGGCAAATGGTAAAGTCTGCAAAACGTAGTGCAATCTGTTTGTAAGAGATTCTTATTTTGGAAACAGAAAACTGTTTTGAGATTAAATGTTTAATCGATGAGAAAATGTGCAGAATGTCGGCCAAAATCCATCTCGCTCCATCTTCTCCCACTGCCGATAACTGAGCTTCCTCTCACCACCATATTTGGCAGTGAGTGGAAATACCAACCGGATGCATTACATTTATACGTATTGTCTTTAAAGTGGTAATAAAAATGTATGCTTTTTTTTCTCTTTTCCATACAAGAATGCCATTCATGCTCAGAGGATGTGCAATTGTTTTTAAACCAGTGGGGCAATGATCTATGGTTTTCAAATGGTACAAATTATTGTGCAGGGGTCACTGTTCCCAAACCAAGACTGATACAAGAAGTCACTGGGTCCTTTTAGTAATTACAATTTCTGTAGAGCACTTCTTACTTTGTCACGTTTCTGGTTATAGCTCAAGAAATGCAACTATTGATAACTATTGATAATTTTCCTTCTGCAGAGACTTTAATATGGTTCTACACAATACCATAGACATATATCCTCCTAGAGCACACGATGCAAGTAATAGATCATCTGTATTATGTAATTGTATGACCGTTATTGATATATGGAGGTATAGAAAACCTATGGTAAAAGATTTATCTTGGAGCAACAAAAACTTCACTCTACAGTCCAGAATAGATTTATTGCTGATATCCCAATGAATTCGAACCTAAAGTTGATCAGATTGAGATCTAACCTGCTATTTTAAAGTCATCAAACTAAAACGGAGTCTTTGTGATGACTCACAGAAACATTCAATTGTGAGTTATTGGAAATGTAATAACACTATTGCAATTTGAATATTTCACAGCAAATGTCAATTATCTTATTTAAGTATATTATTAATCCAGTAACTGTAAATGAGGAAACTGAATGTTCAAGAAGTATAACTATACATTTAATGAATTCTTTTTTAAATCCTCAGGCAATGATGGATTAACGGCAGAGTTTCACAAGGCCTTTATAGATAATATTATAACATTTCTTCTTGTAGTTTAGTTTTCTGGCAGTTGTTTATAAGTGTAACGGTTTTCGTCCTCCTCTTCTGAGGAGGAGTAGGAAGGATCGGACCAATGCGCAGCGTGGTAAGTGTCCATAATATAATTTTAATGAAATATAACTGAACACAAAACAAAATAATAAGAGAATAAATGGAAACCGACACAGTCCCATATGGCGCAAACACTGACATGGAAAATAATCACCCACCACCAACATGGGGAAAACAGGCTACCTAAGTATGATTCTCAATCAGAGACAACGATCGACAGCTGCCTCTGATTGAGAACCATACCAGGCCAAACACAGAAATACAACATAGAAGAAAGAACATAGACTACCCACCCCAACTCACGCCCTGACCAAACTAACACAAAGACATAATAAAGGAACTAAGGTCAGAACGTGACAATAAGGCCATTCTTCACAAACTTCTGTCTTATCTAACTTTGATATAGAAATATAGACACCTGAGTTGCCTAACCCATTTACAGGATTTGTTAACTCTTGAGGTTCCTAGGTTTTGCTTTTGATTAAATACATTTCATCTTGATGTTCTGGTGCCATTCGGGCAATTTAAAATATTGATTTGGGACTTATTTGTGAAGGAATGTAACTATTTTTCTGGGTGACTTGTGATGTTTTTTTGTGCTTGCCATGTATTTTGACGTGTATACAGCATACAGTGCGCTCCAAAAGTACTGGGACAGTGACACATTTGTTTTGGCTCTGTACTCCAGCACTTCGGACTTGAAATGATACAATGACTATGAGTTTAAAGTACAGACTGTCAGCTTTAATTTGAGGGTATAAGAATATAATATATTGCTCAACACTCATACATTATTGTGAATGCTACCATGATTACAGATAATCCTGAATGAATCTTGAATAATGATGAGTGAGAAAGTTACAGAGGCATAAATATCATACCCCCCAAAAATGCTAACCTCCATTGTTATTGTGATGGTGAGAGGTGAGCATGTCTTGGGGGTATGATATTTTTATGTCTGTAACTTTTTCATTCATCATATTTCATGATTCATTCTGGACTACCCATAACCATGGTAGAATCCACATTCATGTAAGAAGTGTTTAGAAACAAATTATACTCTTATTTACAATAAAAGGGATTCTAAAATGACACAATACATTATTTACCATTAATTTCTATTGGACACAAAATAATCTGAAACACAACCAAAACAAACAGCAAATGCATCCAACAAGTTTGTGGAGTCACAAGCTTAATGTATGCTAGAAATATGGTATAAAGGTCCTGGATGGCAGGAAGCTTGGCCCCAGTGATGTACTGGGCCGTACGCACTATCCTCTGTAGTGCCTTGCGGTCAGATGGCTGAGCATTTGCCATACCAGGTGGTGATGCAACCCGTCAGGATGCTCTCAATGGTGCAGCTATAAAACCTTTTGAGGATCTGAGGACCCATGCCAAATCTTTTCAGTCTCCTGAGGGGGTATAGATTTTGTCGTGCCCACGACTGTCTTGGTGTGCTTGGACCATGTTAGTTTGTTGGTGATGTGGACGCCAAGGAATTTGAAGCTCTCAACATGCTCCACTACAGCCCCGTCAATAAGAATGGGTCACACCTTCGTCCGCAACAGCTGATGCTCTCATGCATGTTTCAGTGGTACTTGCCTCGAAGCGAGCATATAAGTTATTTAGCTCATCTGGTAGGCTTGTGTCACTGGCAGCTCTCGGCTGTGCTTCCCTTTCTAGTCTGTAATAGTTTGCAAGTCCTTCCACATCCGATGAGCATTGGAGCCGGTGTAGTACGATTTGATCTTAGTCCTGTATTGACACTTTGCCTGTTTGATTGTTCGTTGGAGGGCATAGCGGGATTTCTTATAACCGTCCGGATTAGAGTCCCGCTTCTTGACAGCGGCAGCTCTCTTTAGCTCAGTGCGAATGTTGCCTGTAGTCCATGGCTTCTGGTTAATGTATGCACGTACAGTCACTGTGGGGACTACGTTATCGATGCACTTATTGATGAAGCCAGTGACTGATGTGGTGTACTTGTTGGGGATGAATCAGAATTAGTTGGGTAACATAGATAAATAAGATGTTTTATTTACTTTCATAATATGCTTATGTGAGATACTTCTCATTAGAATGTCTCCTTTTGGACTATACTGTTGGCAGTTGCACTTTTCCCTTCTCAGCTTGGGCTCAGTCACTTGGGGCCCAGAGAGGGGAGAGGTCAAGTTTGAACATTGTCTTCATATGTGAATGTATCTGTTAAACCATGTGAAGGGCTCCACAATGTCTGTACGCCAGTCACTCCCTCCTTTTCCCATTGCGGGGAGGAGTATGGCAGTGTCTGGAATCATTGTATTACCCCTCTGATATTGCACTTATCTTTCACAGTATATGACCTAGAGGCTCACTCCCCTCAGTGAGCTTGTCCATGAGTGGATATTACTTGAGATGGGAGTATCTAGAGTTGACAATTGATATATGCCATTGGATGAGGTAATGTTTTGGTACTATAAAGTACCAAAACGAGACTAGAACCTCGTCTTAGAGACCAAACTGAACGATAATTTATAGCTAATGCTATCTGGCTATGGGATACTCCTCTCTCTCAAGTAAAAGTATTTTTTTGTGAACTGTTCCTAAGATCTGTGGTTCGTCATGTAAGTTGAGAGGGGTGTATCTTGGCTATAAAAGATATTGGTATTCTCTTATAGGCACTCTCAGAATTCATTTATAGACACTGAATTGATCTGAGAGTCAAAGGGCTATGGTGAAGCTCATATAATTAAAGATGAAGTTTAAGTATAACTCTGATTGGTGTGTGGTTTGTAAACTCTCCTCATTTAGTAATACAGGAAATTACCAAGACGCACTCCTCAATGCCATCAGAAGAATCCCAGAACATATTCCAGTCTGTGATAGCAAAACAGTCCTGTAGTTTAGCATCTGCTTCAACTGACCACTTTTTTATAGACCAAGTCACTGGTGCTTCCCGCTTTAATTTTTGCTCGTAAGCAGGAATCAGGAGGATATAATTATGGTCAGATTTACCAAATGGTGGGCGAGGGAGAGCTTTGTACGCGTCTCTGTGTGTGGAGTAATGGTGGTCTTTAGAAAACCTTTAAAAACAAACTGTGGTCAGTTTGATCCATCACTTGTAAATTGAAAGATAGTAATTAACAGTGTCTCAATCATTGATTAAAAAATGCAATAATTCATTGATTAGAGAAGCTTTTCCTGACAGTGTTGTTGCAATAGAAAAAGGTATGTGGAACTTGATATGTGTTGTAAAAATTAGCCGAAGGAAATATGTGCTCACAAACAAAGTGAGGGAAACACTCATAGATGTTAGCCATCCAATGAAAGTATTTGTATGTTGAGGAGAAATGTACATTTCGTCAATCTGGGACAGAACCACTTTGTTTTTCAAATGTGTGTATGTCCCTATGTTCTGGATGGAACTTCGGCTGTGTAAAAGATTTGTTAGGGACATCCATCTGCAAGCTTGTGATGTTATTTTTGTTTTTGATAGTCCAAGATTCTCTACTAACGAAAAGAATGTGATGACTTTGATCATACTTTTTGTTAAATATTATATCTATAAAATGATTTTTTAGAAGAAACCATCCTATTCAATATTTTTTAAGGTAGATTTAAATAATTACCTTGCTATATTCAAATCAAATCAAATTTTATTGGTCAAGTACACATGGTTAGCAGATGTTATTGCGAGTGTAGCGAAATGCTTATGCTTCTTGATCAACAGTGCAGCAGTAACTAACAGGTAATATCTAACAATTCCACAACAAAACCTAATATCTAACAAATTCCACAACAAAACCAAAACCTAATTCTAGTAAAGGAATGGGATGTGAATATATAAGTATAAAATATATGGATGAGCAGTGACAGAGCGGCTAAGATGCAATAGATAGTAAAGAATAGATAGTGAATGATACAGTATATGCATACAGTGAGGGAAAAAAGTATTTGATCGACTGCTGATTTTGTACGTTTGCCCAATGACAAAGAAGTGATCCATCTATAATTTTAACGGTAGGTTTATTTGAACAGTGAGAGACAGAATAACAACAACAAAAATCCAGAAAAACTCATGTTAAAAATGTTATAAATTGTACATACACGGATAGGGCAGTGTGCAGTGTGATGGCGATTGCATCGTCTGTGTACCTATTTTGGCGGTAAGCAAATTGGAGTGGGTCTAGGGTAACAGGTAGGGTGGAGGTGATATGATCCATGCCTCTCAAAGCACTACATGATGACACATGAGTGCTACGGGGCGATAGTCGTTTAGTTCAGTTACCTTAGCTTTCTTGGGAGACTGGGATAGGGATTGATTGAATATGTCTGTAAACACACCAGCCAGCTGGTCTGCACATGCTCTGAGGACGTTGCTAGGGATGCCGTCTGGGCCGGCCATGGAGAAAGAGAGCCCACAGTCTTTGGTAGTGGTCAGTGTCGGTGGCACTGTATTGTCCTCAAAGCGCACAAAGAAGTTGTTTAATTTGTACCTTGTCAGCTCGGGGGTTTGACATTAAATACTATGCTCGGTAAGAATAAGAAGGTAATGAAATCAAGGGGCACAACTTTCACTTGGGGGGAATAATGTCCTCCCACTTCTAAAACCAATTTATACTCTTAAGCTTTTCAAATGTCTTTGAATGTAAAAGCCCTGTATGTGTTTTTGTATTTGTGCTTATCCTTTTGTTTATGATGTTTGTGTTACAAAAATCTATACATCCTTCTTAAAAATTGTAACACATTTTAATTTGTATCCTTCAAACTGTATGGAATTTCAAATATTTGTATTTATTTAAAAATGACATAATAATATAATAAATAATAATAAATAAAATAAAAAAACAGTACTTACTGTCCTTGAAGTGATGATCACTCGTATCATGAACCGGAAGTGACTACAAGTTCTCCCTAGTTTGAGACCGGCAAGATGGCAGCGGACACGCAGGTTTGTGTCGCTGATGTTTAAAATGGTGCTGATTCCTCCTCGAGAATTTGTCAACAACATACTGCTGATAAGGAAGACACGATATGAGGGATAATTCATTTTTTGTCGCTGCCTGTAGGGTTTCCCGTAAAATAAATGGTTTAAACATTGTCCAGCTGGCTAAGCTAGCTAGCTAACCGATACTTGGCTAGTACATATTGCTGACGTTAGCCATAGGTAGCTTAAATATAGTAGCCAGCTAACTAGCAATACGTGGCTAACTAGCTAGTCAGTGTTCTCGTGGTGACCAAATCCGTTGTTTGAGATTAATCGAAACACCAACTAGATGAGTAGGTTTTACCGAGCCTAGTTTCTAATTTATTTAACAGTTAGTTACAAATGAAGCATTTCATGAAGTTATTTGTTGGCAACAGCCAATTTTAGTTAGAACATATACTATACAGTACTTGTTTTCTAGCTAATGTTAGCCAGTTATGAGAAGCCAAACACGAATGTCTTCTGAATGGCATATTGTATTTGGTGACCACGCCTCAGTATCCAGAAATTTGCTAAATTAAATGTTTTAATTGTTATGGGTGGTCTGATCACTTTCAGCCTGATGATGCCATACAAATCTCAGAAGATATGTTTTCTATCTTGATAAATTGAAGACTAATTACAAAGTTGATCTTCAATCAGTGTGACATTTTTGAATATGCAGCACTATTGTTTCAAATGATTGACTTTATCCTAGATGCACACATTGCCAGGTGGCTTTCATTTGATTTTGGTTGTCTGTGTGTATTGCACCAGGTTTCGGACACACTGAAGAAATTCGCTGTGAAAGTGACCACAGCCAGTGTAAGCGAGCGTAAGGAGATTCTTGGCGAACTGAAACAGTGTATTAGCGGCAAAGGTGAGGAGACAGATGCCCATGTAGTTAGCATAATTTGTTTATTTTTTGTCTTGGATTGTCAAGATTAAAGCAAACTGTTGTGAGTGATTGACAATGTGTATGTCCTTATAGAGCTACCAGAGCCAGCCATCAAAGGTCTATGCAAGCTCTTCTGTCTCACTCCACACAGATACAGGTAGGTGTCCTTAGCCTACTGCTCTTCAGTATTCCCCAGTTATTGATCTGTTGGAAGTGTGTGTTGAGTGTTAAATGAAATGTCTACTCTAGGGATGCTGCATCTCGACGAGCCCTCCTCTCCGTCATTGGCCTTCTGGCCGAGTCTCAACCTGAAATCCTAGCAACCAGCCTCCTCCACTGCCTCCTCAACTGTGGTGTCATCAGCAAGAATGGAGCACCCAGGTAGGACATGGGGATCGGAATAGGGCTCAGTCTAAATGCTTTGTATACATTTTACAGTGAGTTCTGTGAAATATTGTACTAATTTCACCACATACTGAATACCTTATTTGTGTTCACTGTCCATCTTGTTGTGGTGTTGTCAGTAAGAGCACAGGTTCGGCTGCCTTCACCGGGCTGGCCTGGACCTGCCTGTTGGTTCGCTCTGTGTTCTTGGCTCCAGAGAAAAGAGTGGGCCCCATCTGGAAGAAACTGGTAAGTGAGCAAGGAATTAGACACTGCTTATAGAAGCCATGCCTTTCACCTCCCAGCAATCATTATTTACATATATACTGTGAAACGATTTCGGCATGAATTTAGACGTCGTCTAGTTTCACACAGGTGATGGCATGTTGGATTTGGTTGTTAAGGGACTTGTTAAGCCCTACTGCTGTTTCTGCATCCACCCATCCATGCTTCACTATCTTTCCTCTGACAGGTGGAGATACAGAGTTTACTGCTGGCTGAGGTGGTGGGAGGTGCTCAAGCAACAGCACTGAAGTCAACCCTGAAGAACCTGAGCCACCTATGGAAAAAGGTAAGGGAGGTGTGGGGTTGGTATTCAAGGAACGCCAGACAGTAATAAGGAATATTTGGACACTGTCATCATGGTCCCGTGTAAAATCAATATATTGGATTTGCTATGATTTAAAATGCTTGTCTCTGCTGTTTTTCTCCAGAACCCTGGCCTGGCAGATCAGTATATAAGCACCCTGTTGAGTCTAGAGCAGAACCCCAGCTCGCTGGCTCTGCTGGGTGTGTGTCTGGACTTCTGCACAACTCACAAAGACATGGCCACCGTAGAGAAACACAAGGTGAGTCTGTTATTTGAATTCAGTTAGATTAAAGATATTTCTATATAATAATTTTAAAAAATGATATCTGTAACCAAGCCTCTATTTTGTTTTTAGAGTGCCATATTGGACCTGTATATGAAGGCAGTACTCATGAGCAAGACTAGACCACACCAACACCTATTGGTGAGTGGCGCTGGACTGGCCCTGAAACTGCTTTTGTCACAACCTAAAGACCTCCCATAGCCACAATTGATGTGTATGGTAAAATATATTTTGGGTGTTGGTGCTAAAAATTATTCTCTGTAATGTGTTTTGTGTTTTTCTGCAGGACAAGAGTGGTTCCTTGCTGCGCCATGTCTCCCACTCTGAGTTCAAGGAGCTGCTGCTGCCTGCCCTGCAGAAGGCCATGCTCCGCAGCCCAGAGAACGCCATGCAGAGTCAGTACAGTAGCTAATATCTCAATCAAACACATTTTTGTGTATATTACCTACTATGCACTATAGTTTTGTCCTTTCAAGATATAATTTCCTCTCTCCTTCAGCCGTCTCCTGTCTACTGGCTTCAGTGACTCTTGACCTCAGTCAGTATGCCATGGATATTGGAAAAGGCATTGCAAGTAAGTCAGCCCTTTATATGTAGAAATGTAGCTTTTTGAGGATGTTTCTTTCTGTGTGTGTGTGTGTAACCAGGCTGTAATGTGTGTTTCAGGTCAGCTGAAGGCCAATAATCCCCAGCTGATGGAGCAGGCAGTGCAGGCCATGCAGAACCTGGCCAAGCAGTGTAGTGACCCTAGCGCTGTACAGGATGTCATAACACACCTCTTCAGCATCCTGGGAGGCAAGGACAACTCACTTTACCATGACCTAAGAAACATTTGAGCACACATGGCACAACACCCAAGTGTAAAGTATGTTTTTGCACTAACATAACTGTGTATTTTCAGGGTCAGAGGGGAAGCTCACAGCGTTCGGCCAGAAGATGAGTGTGCTGTCAGGTAGCGTGGTCACTAGTCTTCTGTCCTTCATAACCCACACTTAGTATGTAGTCTTGCAGACTGATGGGTGTTGTCTTTTAACCCTGGTTTTGACTTGTTCTGTCCAGGTATCGGCAGCTGCAGCCATCATGCTGTGTCGGGCACCTCTAGCCAAACTCTCAGCTCTGCAGTCGCTGTGCTGTTCATCCCTTATCTGCAACAAGAAGGTAAGAACTATCTCTAATTCCTTCCTCCTTCTTATTCCCTTCATCCATAGAGCGAGAGGTGCTCATGTTGTGTTTCTGTCTGTCAGTCCATGAGGGGACCTTGGTGCACGCAGTGGCTATGCTGTCTCAGTGGAGTGGGCGGCTGACGGTGGAGGTCCCCAAGGCTCTGCTGGACTGGTTCAAGAAGGCCTTCACCCTCAAGACCTCCACCTCTCCTGTCCGCCACGCATACCTGCAGGCCATGCTGGCGGCATTCAAAGGTTAGTTAGTCACAGGCACTGGGCAACTGTTGCCTGTGTGTCTGTGAGCTTGTCTGTGTGTATTGATCCAGTTCTATGGAATGCAGGAGGCACAGAATCACAGCCCTGCCCTCTCTCTCCTCTCCAGGTGACACTCTGGGACAGGTGTCTGACCTCTTGCCCCTCCTTCTCCAGACAGTGGAGAAGGCTGCGGCCCAGAACTCCCAGCATGCTCTGCTCTCAGAGGGCGTGGCTGCTGCTGTTCTCCTGAGTCGACTGTCTCTGCTGGAGACCCAGACAGGTGAGAGAATTTAGGATCATGACACCCCATAATTATTGAAGGTTGAGGTTCCCAGTAGGGGACAGTGCCTTTGTTCATCAGTTTAGAGACTGACATAGAATGGTGTGTTTTGTCTTTGCTGCAGAGGCCAAGTTGGCTGTCTTCTGGACCCTGATCCTGGATGAGAAGAAACCTTTATTCACCACAGAGAAGTTCCTCTCCCAGGCCAGTGAGGAAGGTGAGGCATAATAAACAAACAGTACACAAAACACTAATGCAACTGTCAGTAATCGCACAGGTGTCAACATATGGGACGATATTGATTATTAAATCTCTTTCACACCAGCGTTGTGCACAGTGATACAGCTGTGTGAGAGAATCTTCTTGGACCACTCCCACCGACTCACCAACGGCAAATCACCGTGAGTGATTGTTTTACTGTCTCAGTCGCTCTGAATTTGTATCAGCATTTTGCGTAACACATTTCCATGTTTAGTTCTCTATAAGTGTTGACTCTTTCTGCTCTCCTCACCTGTCAGGATGTACCACCGTGCCACTGTGGCGGTGCTGCTGTCTCGTAGTTGGCGTGTGCGGAAGCGGGCACAGCAGACCGTGAAGAAGCTGCTCTCCTCCCTGGGCGGCTCCGGGCTGGCCCACGGCCTTCTGGGAGAACTAAGAGTTGTCATCAACAAACACAAGGTACAAATAGTTGACTGTGAGGCACTAAGAATTTTTATAGATTTGTAGTTGCAGGTCTCACCTCAGTGGTACTATAAACTAGTAATGACTGATTTTAAATTCGGGTGTTAAGTACAAATATTTTAATTGGGGCGGCAGGGTAGCCTGGTGGTTAGAGCATTGGACTAGTAACCGGAAGGTTGCAAGTTCAAACCCCCGAGCTGACAAGGTACAAATCTGTCGTTCTGCCCCTGAACAGGCAGTTAACCCACTGTTCCTAGGCCGTCATTGAAAATAAGAATTTGTTCTTAACTGACTTGCCTAGTTAAATAAAGGTAAAATAAATAAATACATTAGTAGTGTAAAATGAATGTCTACATTATCCCTTTGTCATTGACTATATACTGTGTCTTTGTCTTTCCCCAGGTGTTGCCTCAGGAGGTGCTGCAGACAGAGTCAGGGGAGTTGTCTGAGGTGGGAAAGGCCTACAGTCCCCCTCGCGTCCTGCTGGAGGCGCTGTGTGTGGTGTGCTCTGTGGCCGGCCAGTGGAACGACACAGCCGAGGCAGACAAGATTGCCATGGAGATCCTGGTCGTCACCCACCATCCCTCCATAGGTCTGTTCGTTTACTTGTTACTGCGCTCCACAGCATCTTTCACACTGCAGTTTGTATGAACTAGGGATGGGCAAGGTTCATCAAATATCTGAACGGATGTTAGTATTCGATTATGTGAGTGTTAATTTAGCGAGATAAAATAAAAAACATTTTTTTTTTTATTATATTTTTTATATACCTATTTATTTTTAGGCTAATTTTATCGAAAAAGCTTTGTTTAAATTATTTTACATGGATAAACCATAACATTTGAAATTATTCATTTAATTAACAAACTAACTTTAGAATGTAGTTTTTATAACTGTGTTGAGCTACTGCTGCACATTTAACGTTTCCACAACACCTGACACAGATCAATGCAAAACACTTAATAACATTTAATGTTTTAGTTTTGTATTATCACTTGAAGTGTTTTAAAATGTTATGCAGAATCCTTTTGTAACAATCAATTCTATCATGTCGAAAATCTTCTCTTTCGTTGTTGCTGTTAGCTAAACTACTGGAGAAAAGCAGCATGTCTCCTGTTTACCTCTGCCATGTGCATTTGCGTCGTTCTGATTGGTCAAGATTCAATATCAAATAACTTTTATTTTTTTGAATTTCGATTATTTAGATTTCTGAACAATGATGATATTATTTCAAATGCCCATCCCTAGTATAAACCCACTACTAGTACTGACATCTTTCCCCCCGGGCTCTTCTCCGATGATGCAGTTGAAGCTCGACCCGGTTTCTGGCCGCATCTGCTGTCCAGCATGAACATCAAGGCCGACGAGTTCATAGACAAGAACCTGGATGACATTCTGCCACGGCTGTTGCAAGCCAACGCTGACAATCAGGTCGGAACATATTTTACATATTGACATCCTTATATCAGATGTACACATACAATACACATACATACTTACACTCACAGCCAATGGATGGTTGAGGCCTACATTTGCTCTCTGTGATTGGATGAGACAAGCCTATGATCCAACTTGTCATATACTCTTATTGGCTGACTGATGGTCGTCCTCTTGTTTCACCAGGCTATAAGGAATGCGGTCGGTGCCCTGTCCGGTCTCTCTCCCATCAAGCTGCTGCCACGGGTGATGGAGCATGTGACACAGTTGCTGTCCAATCCTGCGTTGCGGCAGGTCACCAGGGAGGAGTACGCCATCATGCTCACCCCTGAGGGAGAGCTGTATGACAAGAGCATCATCCAGAGGTAGGACACTAATACAGTGTAAGAGCTGTTCTGTCGGCAAGAATGCTTATAATTGTTTCAAAGACCTTGGCTTTGTTGATTTCTTAGTTAAACTCAAAGGCTTGTTTCAACATTTCATTCTCTTCCTGCCGTGTCCTGTGCAGTGCCCAGCAGGAGAGCACAAAGAAGGGCAACATGAAGAGGGAGAACAAGGCCTACTCGTATAAGGAACAGATCATAGAGCTAGAGCTGCAAGAGGTGAGACTATGGGGGGCAATGATTGAAAAACTAGATGGAGAGAGGCTTGTTAACTGTTGCGCTCCTACCTCTTACCTTATTACTGTACAGTGCCTTCAGAAAATATTCACACCCCTTGACTTTTTCCACATTTTGTTGTTACAGCCTGAATTTAAAATGGATTGAATTTAGATGTTTTTTTTCTCACTGGCCTACACACAATACTCCATAATGTCAAAGTGGAATTATATCCCTCAGTCGAGCAGTGATTTTCAAACACAGATTCAACCACGAAGGCCAGGGAGGTTTTTCAGTGCTTCGCAAAGAAGGGAACATATTGGTATAAATACAAAAGCAAACATTAAATATCCCTTTGAGCATGGTTAAGTTAATTACACTGTGGATGGTGTATCAATATACCCAGTCACTACAATTTTTTAAATGTTACTTTTATTTAACTAGGCAAGTCAGTTAAGAACACATTCTTATTTACAATGACGGCCTACCAAAAAGGCAAAAGGCCTCCTGCAGGGCCAGGAGCCTGGGATTAAAAAATAATAATGAATACAATATAAATATAGGACAAAACACACATCACACAGAGACAACACTACATAAAGAGAGACCTAAGACAACAACATAGCAAGGCAGCAGCACATGACAACACAGTATGGTATCAACATAACAACAACATGGTAGCAGCACAAAACATTATTGGGCACAGTCAACAGCACAAAGGTCAAGAAAGATACCAGCGTACTTCCTAACTCCGTAGCCAGAGAGGAATGAAACCGCTCAGGGATTTCACCACAATGCCAATGGTACATTTAAAACGGTTAGAGCAGTGGTGACCCGCCATTTCTGAGCCAAGATCACTTTCACAGTCAAAAAGCAAGCTGAGATCTACTGCTTAGATTTTTTTATTTTACATTAACCTCACACAGACAGTTTAATAGGAATGAGGTCTGGGCACTAGGCCTAATACATTATCACAGCATATTCGGTGTATGATTGGCCTGCCAATATTGTTAATCAGACCATATTATATTTCAAAACTCGAGCTTTGATAACAAAATGGATCAGTTGGTTTAGCACTAGTTGAGCATGAATTGAAAAAATGTGCTTTTTATTTTACTGGACTGATGGTACCTGCATCTGATGGTCAACGAGGTCAAATCACGACGTCAGTGATCTCCAGGTCAAAACGTCGGAGCTCTAGAAAGATGCCCAAGTTTCCTACTTGGAACTCAAAGTTGGATGTCAGTTCAAAACTATTTTTCCCAGCCGCCTCTCACAGTCCCTGCTCTCTCCTTCCTTTCCTCCAGTGAGACTGATCAGAGAGAGGTGACACCGTCTTCCACCTGATGGCGAAACTCGAGTCGCACCGCATCTGCCTCATGCACAAATTCATGTTGTTTCTATGATCAGAGAAAGTTAAATATTCCTTAATATTAACATGGGCACAGCGAGCTGCTAATAATAATAAAACGCAGGGCTGTCGATACTTGGCTACTCATTCATTGCAGCTGCATCCCAAGCGGAAATACGGAGAAGTGTGTTTTGTAATAGTGTTAATAGTAATAACTCACTCCTAAAAACAGCAGCTCTTTGCTGTATCCATTGACAGTCTCTCTGGTCATGGTTTTAAAAGTTTATTTAATCTTGCATAGGCTAGTAGCCTATTAAACTTGGCTGTGGCCAGGGTCATGGAAGCTCTGTAGCCACAGTGATTTGAGCTATCCGATTGGGCAGCACAGTAGGTGCTCTAGATTTAGTCACAGATTTGCCGGTCCGCCGGGTGTGCAGGACTTTAGAATCAAGTGCACCTACCGGCAACAGCTCAACACAATTTTTTTTAAAGAAAGCCTCTCTCGTTGGCTTTCTACAGAAATATTTGATGATCGACTAGGAATGCCTTGAAGATTGACCGGTTGACGACCACTGGGTTAGAGTTTAATGGCTGTGATAGGACTGAAGATAGATCAACAACATTGTAGTTACTCCACAATACTAACCTGATTGAGACAGTAAAAGTGAATCCTGTACAGAATACAAATATTCCAAAACGTCAGTGGTTGAAAAAACCCCAAAACAATTGTCATACTTCAGTTAAAGATGCCTTAATAGAAAATGAAAGTCACCCAATAAAATACTTATTGAGTAAAAGTTTTAAATATACTTAAGTATCAAAAGTAAATGTAATTGTAATAATATACTTAAATATTAAATGTGTGAATAATTTCAAATGGCTTATATTAAGCAAACCAGACGGCACCATTTTCTTGCTTTTGTTTATTTACGGATAGCCACAGGCACAAAGCAGCATACCACCCTGCATCTGACTGCTGGCTTGCTTCTGGAGCTAAGCAGGGTTGGTCCCTGGATGGGAGACCAGATGCTTTGGGAAGTGGTGTTGGGGGGCCAGTAGGGGACGCACTTTCCTTTGAATGGCGGTGGGAAACAGTGCCCCAGGGCAGTGATTGGGGACATTGCCCTGTGTACGGGGACGTTAAATGGGTGTCCTGACTCTGTGGTCATTGAAAGATCCCATGGCACTTATCGTAAGAGTAGGGATGTTAACCCTGGTGTCCTGGATAAATTCCCAATCTGGCCCTCACCATTACGGTCACGTAATCATCCCCAGCTTCCAATTGGCTCCAATTGGTAAATGAGAATGTGTTCTCAGTCAACTTACCTGGTAAAATAAGGGTTAAATTAAGTCTGCCAGATCGGAGGCAATAGGGATGACCAGGGATGTTGTCTTGCTAAGAGCATGGTTTTGACAATTTTCCCGTCCTGCTAGACATTCAAAATGTAATGTACTTTTGGGTGTCAGGGAAAATGTATGGAGTAAATATGTTATTTTCTTTAGGAATGTAGTCAAGTGAAAGTTGTCAAATATAAATAAAGTAAAATACAGATACTGAAAAAAATGACTTAAGGTGTACATTAAAGTATTTCTACTTAAGTACTTTAAACCACAGCAAAACATGCATCCTAAGGCACTAATGTAAAACTGCAAAAAATGTGGCAAAGCAATTCACTTTTTGTCCTGAATACAAAGTGTGATGTTTGGGGCAAATCCAATTCTACACATTGAGTACCACTCTCCATATTTTCAAGCATAGTGGTGGCTGCATCATGTTATGGATATGCTTGTAATTGTTAAGGATTGAGGAGTTTTTCAGGATAAAAAATAAATGGGATGGAGCTCAGCACAGGCAAAATCCTAGAGGAAACCCGGTTCAGTCTGCTTTCCACCAGACACTGGGAGATGAATTCACCTTTAAGCAGGACAGTAACCTAAAACTCAAGGCCAAATCTATACTGGAGTTGCTTACCAAGAAGACAATGAATTTTTGACTTGTTGCTCTGCGTGTGCTCACTGCTCAATGATTGTCTATATTGTAATTGTTTTTAATAACCTGCCCAGGGACTGCGGTTGAAAATGAGCTGACTGGCTAAAACGGGAACTTTTACTGAACCGTTGATTAATGTGCACCGTCCCTGTAAAAAATAAAATAAACTCCCTCACTCACTCAAGCTACTTGGAAAATCTATGGCAAGACCTGAACATGGTAGTCTAGCAATGACCAACAATCAATTTGACAGGGCATGAAACATTTTGACAAGAAAAATGGGCAAATTTTGCACAACCCACTTGTGGAAAGCTCTTAGACTTACCTAGAAACACTCACAGCTGTAATCTCCTCAGTGCTGTGAATACTTTCATTTTCAATACAGTTGCAAAAAATATCTAAAAACATGTTTCACTTTGTCATTGAGGTATTACGTGTAGATTTTTTTTTGTCCATTTTGAATTCCATCTAACACAACAAAGTGAAATAAGTGGAGGGGTATGAGTACTGTGCACTGTGTATGGGCTAATAGATGCAGGAGCATATGGGTACTGTTTGATGATCCTCTGTTATCAGAGAATGTAAACTGAACAAAAATATATACGCAACATGTTACAGTTTATATAAAGAAATCAGTCAATAGAAATAAATTCATTAGGCGGTTATCTATGGATTTGTCATGACTAGGAATACAGATATGCATCTGGTCATAGATACCTTTAAAAAAATGGTTGGGCGTGGATCAGAAAACCAGCCAGTATCTGGTGTGACCACCATTTGCGTCTTGCAGCGTGACACATCTCCTTCGCTTGTTGATCTGTCTGTTGATTGTGGAATGTTGTGCCACTCCTCTTCAGTGGTTGTGCGAAGTTGTTGGATATTGGCGGGAACTAGCACACATTGCTGTACATGTTTATACAGTGCATCCCAAACATGCTTAATGTGTGACATGTCTGGTGAGTATGCAGTTGTGTTCATTGTCCGTAGCTTATCCCTGCTCAAACCAAAACCCCACTGCCAAGAATGGTGCACTCTGTTCACAACGTTGACATTGGCAAACAGCTCGCCCACATGATGCAATACACGCTGTCTGCCATTGGCTCGGCACAGTTGAAAACGGGATTCATCCGTGAAGAGCACACTTTTCCAGCGTACCAGCGGTCATCGAAAGTGAGAATTTTCCCACTGAAATCGGTTATAACGCAGAACAGGTGAGGACAACGAGAATGCAGATGATCTTCCCAGAAATGGTTTCTGACAGTTTGTGCAGAAATTCTTGGGTTGTGCAAAGCCACAGTTTCATCAGCTGTCTGGGTGGCTGGTCTGACGATCCCGCAGGTGAAGAAGCCGGATGTGGAGGTCCTAGACGTGGTCTGTGGTTGTGAGGCCAGTTGGCTGTACTGCTAATTCTCTGGCAACAGCACTGGTGGACATTCCTGCGGACAGCATGTCAATTGCACAATCCCTCAACTTGAGACATCTGTGGCATTGTGTTTTGTGACACAACTGCACATTTTAGAGTGGCTGAGATATTGTCCCCAGCACAAGGTACACCTGTGTAATGATCATGCTGTTTAATCTGCTGCTTGATATGCTACACCTGTCAAGTGTATGGATTATCTTGGCAAAGATAGAAATGCTCACTAACAGGGATGTAAACAAAGTTGTGGACAAAATTCAAGAGAAATCAACTTTTGGTGCTTATGGAACATTTCTGGGATTATTTATTACAGCTCATGAAACATGGGACCAACACTTTACATGTTTTGTATTTTTGTTCAGTATAATAGGTCTAAGTTGAATTATGATTGAACCATCATTAATTGAAGAAAGTAGAGTTATCATGAAATGAACACGGTGATTTCTGTCTGTTTTAGGAGATCAAGAAGAAGAAAGGCATCAAAGACGAGTTGCAGCTGACCAGCAAACAGAAGGAGATGATGCAAGCCCAGCTGGAGAAAGAGTCCTCCATTCGCAAGAGACTACAAGGGGTACGGCCAGACACTTTGACATTTTTCACACTTATCCAGTTTCTCAAACATGAAACTCTCTAGACATTGACATAATGTTCCTGTTGTTTGATCGATCGACTGTTGTGGTTGTCAGTTGGACATGGAGCTGCAGTGTGCGGTGGGTCTGCTGGAGGCAATGTTGATCCAGAAGCCTCCCCAGATCTCCTGGCAGCTCCCAGGGGTCCTCCAGGTCCTACTTCCCCTCCTCCACTCCCCCCTGGCCGCCCCACGCCTGCAGCAGGTCTTCCTCGACATAGGAGCCTGCCTCATGCCCACTGAGCTGCACTACCTGGGTACATATAATATATGGTGTAATATATTCCATTTTGTAGACACTTTTATCCAAAGCATAAACGAATACACTCGGTAGAGCTTTCCTCTCACTTCCCTCATATGTCCTTGTTCACACACCTTCACAGATGACAGGACTAGATAGGAGAAAATAACATGGAAACTCCATCTAGCCTACATGAAAACTATGTGGAGTTATTGCTTGTACCTATCCAGTTGTCTCTGATCTTTAAATGGGAGTGAACAAAGATAAGGTGGAGGGAAAAACGTTCTACTTCCTGTGATGAAACTTCCTCTTACCTCCTGCATGTTCTACTCATGGTCTCCTCCACAGCTCTGCTGGTGGGCCGGGTGACACTGCGCCTGATGAAACCTGAGTGTGATCTGGATGAGGCCTGGGGACAGGAGGATCTAGAAACAGCCACCCAGCGCACTGTCGGGCTGCTGCACATGCACACTGTCCCACACAGAGAGGGCAAGGCTGGTGGTGAGCACCCCCCCCCCCACACACACACACACACACACACACACACACAGAGAGGGCAAGGCTGGTGGTGTGAAAACATACACACACACACATAGAGAGGGCAAGGCTGGTGGTGAACATACACACACATAGAGAGGGCAAGGCTGGTGGTGAGCACACAGAGGGAGGGCAAGGCTGGTGGTGAACATACACACACACATAGAGAGGGCAAGGCTGGTGGTGAACATACACACACAGAGAGAGGGCAAGGCTGGTGGTGAGCACACAGAGAGAGGGCAAGGCTGGTGGTGAGCACACAGAGAGGGCAAGGCTGGTGGTGAGCACGCAGAGAGAGGGCAAGGCTGGTGGTGAGCACGCAGAGAGAGGGCAAGGCTGGTGGTGAGCACGCAGAGAGAGGGCAAGGCTGGTGGTGAGCACGCAGAGAGAGGGCAAGGCTGGTGGTGAGCACGCAGAGAGAGGGCAAGGCTGGTGGTGAGCGCGCAGAGCGAGGGCAAGGCTGGTGGTGAGCGCGCAGAGAGAGGGCAAGGCTGGTGGTGAGCGCGCAGAGAGAGGGCAAGGCTGGTGGTGAGCGCACAGAGAGAGGGCAAGGCTGGTGGTGAGCGCACAGAGAGAGGGCAAGGCTGGTGGTGAGCGCACAGAGAGAGGGCAAGGCTGGTGGTGAGCGCACAGAGAGAGGGCAAGGCTGGTGTGAGCGCACAGAGAGAGGGCAAGGCTGGTGGTGAGCGCACAGAGAGAGGGCAAGGCTGGTGGTGAGCGCACAGAGAGAGGGCAAGGCTGGTGGTGAGCGCACAGAGAGAGGGCAAGGCTGGTGGTGAGCACACAGAGAGAGGGCAAGGCTGGTGGTGAGCACACAGAGAGAGGGCAAGGCTGGTGGTGAGCACACAGAGAGAGGGCAAGGCTGGTGGTGAGCACACAGAGAGAGGGCAAGGCTGGTGGTGAGCGCACAGAGGGCAAGGCTGGTGGTGAGCGCACAGAGAGGGCAAGGCTGGTGGTGAGCACACACACACACAGAGAGTGCAAGGCTGGTGGTGAGCACACACACACACACAGAGAGCGAGCAAGGCTGGTGGTGAGCACACACAGAGAGGGCAAGGCTGGTGGTGAGCACACACAGAGAGGGCAAGGCTGGTGGTGAGCACACAGACACACACACACACACACACAGAGAGTGCAAGGCTGGTGGTGAGCACACACACACACACACACAGAGAGGGCAAGGCTGGTGGTGAGCACGCAGAGAGAGGGCAAGGCTGGTGGTGAGCACACAGAGAGGGCAAGGCTGGTGGTGAGCACGCAGAGAGAGGGCAAGGCTGGTGGTGAGCACGCAGAGAGAGGGCAAGGCTGGTGGTGAGCACGCAGAGAGAGGGCAAGGCTGGTGGTGAGCACGCAGAGAGAGGGCAAGGCTGGTGGTGAGCGCGCAGAGCGAGGGCAAGGCTGGTGGTGAGCGCGCAGAGAGAGGGCAAGGCTGGTGGTGAGCGCACAGAGAGAGGGCAAGGCTGGTGGTGAGCGCACAGAGAGAGGGCAAGGCTGGTGGTGAGCGCACAGAGAGAGGGCAAGGCTGGTGGTGAGCGCACAGAGAGAGGGCAAGGCTGGTGTGAGCGCACAGAGAGAGGGCAAGGCTGGTGGTGAGCGCACAGAGAGAGGGCAAGGCTGGTGGTGAGCGCACAGAGAGAGGGCAAGGCTGGTGGTGAGCGCACAGAGAGAGGGCAAGGCTGGTGGTGAGCGCACAGAGAGAGGGCAAGGCTGGTGGTGAGCGCACAGAGAGAGGGCAAGGCTGGTGGTGAGCGCACAGAGAGAGGGCAAGGCTGGTGGTGAGCGCACAGAGAGAGGGCAAGGCTGGTGGTGAGCGCACAGAGAGAGGGCAAGGCTGGTGGTGAGCGCACAGAGAGAGGGCAAGGCTGGTGGTGAGCGCACAGAGAGAGGGCAAGGCTGGTGGTGAGCGCACAGAGAGAGGGCAAGGCTGGTGGTGAGCGCACAGAGAGAGGGCAAGGCTGGTGGTGAGCGCACAGAGAGAGGGCAAGGCTGGTGGTGAGCGCACAGA
Source organism: Oncorhynchus kisutch (assembly GCF_002021735.2). Classification (NCBI taxonomy): domain Eukaryota; kingdom Metazoa; phylum Chordata; class Actinopteri; order Salmoniformes; family Salmonidae; genus Oncorhynchus; species Oncorhynchus kisutch. Next base: position 23,412,058 of record NC_034176.2, on the reverse strand, counting down.
GAGAGGGCAAGGCTGGTGGTGAGCGCACAGAGAGAGGGCAAGGCTGGTGGTGAGCGCACAGAGAGAGGGCAAGGCTGGTGGTGAGCGCACAGAGAGAGGGCAAGGCTGGTGGTGAGCGCACAGAGAGAGGGCAAGGCTGGTGGTGAGCACACAGACACACACACACACACACACAGAGAGTGCAAGGCTGGTGGTGAGCACACACACACACACACACAGAGAGGGCAAGGCTGGTGGTGAGCACGCAGAGAGAGGGCAAGGCTGGTGGTGAGCACACAGAGAGGGCAAGGCTGGTGGTGAGCACGCAGAGAGAGGGCAAGGCTGGTGGTGAGCACGCAGAGAGAGGGCAAGGCTGGTGGTGAGCACGCAGAGAGAGGGCAAGGCTGGTGGTGAGCACGCAGAGAGAGGGCAAGGCTGGTGGTGAGCGCGCAGAGCGAGGGCAAGGCTGGTGGTGAGCGCGCAGAGAGAGGGCAAGGCTGGTGGTGAGCGCACAGAGAGAGGGCAAGGCTGGTGGTGAGCGCACAGAGAGAGGGCAAGGCTGGTGGTGAGCGCACAGAGAGAGGGCAAGGCTGGTGTGAGCGCACAGAGAGAGGGCAAGGCTGGTGGTGAGCGCACAGAGAGAGGGCAAGGCTGGTGGTGAGCGCACAGAGAGAGGGCAAGGCTGGTGGTGAGCGCACAGAGAGAGGGCAAGGCTGGTGGTGAGCGCACAGAGAGAGGGCAAGGCTGGTGGTGAGCGCACAGAGAGAGGGCAAGGCTGGTGGTGAGCGCACAGAGAGAGGGCAAGGCTGGTGGTGAGCGCACAGAGAGAGGGCAAGGCTGGTGGTGAGCGCACAGAGAGAGGGCAAGGCTGGTGGTGAGCGCACAGAGAGAGGGCAAGGCTGGTGG